>NC_071123.1:15100000-16300000 GCF_024256425.1 Clarias gariepinus | reverse complement strand
ATGGAAACCTAATCACAGCGCCAAAACTCGCGGTGAATCATGATGAACTGTACTTACAGCCTTAACAGATTATGGGCCAAATTTCACTGAGTGATGATGGTAGAACAATTATAAAGGTCTTGACTAAAACAACATGCATGAGGAATCACAAACGAGTTTTCATTTTCTGCAATGGAAAAGTACTCTAACTAGTTGTTTGTATCAGAAAGTACCGCAGTAATGTCACTGATGACTTTTTAAAGACAGTAATTTTGTAATGTAATTAGTTACTTTAAAAACTAACGTCCCTCAACACTGGTTATGAAATTTTAAAAAGACCCTAACATGTGATGCATTTACGAATTTCAGAATTTTCTGTTTTCCAGAAATTGTGTATTATTATCCATTTTTTAACATACAAAGATGTATTTTTTTTTTATTTAATTTGTAGATGACCCAAAACTTAATAATACTAATTGGGTAATTTGACCACTTTTTCATTAGTAAGTATTTCAAACAATATTTTAAACAAATTGCTAGTTTTAATGTTATTTAATAATGTTGTTTTGTTATGTTGTAATTGTATTTGTTTTAATTTGTAATTAGCCTAATATATTAATACTATAGATAACTATGTCAGTAGGCTATCCATGGGCCCTGTAGGCTACAAATGCAAAATTTATTATGGTGAATAATGGTGTAAATTCTAATGCTTTTCAAAATATTTGGGTTATTTAAAATATTGTTTTGCAATATCAAGTAGTATTGCTAATATAATGATAGTATATTATACAGATACAGTATAGTTTATGTTTTCATCAACATGTCTGTTTATCATGTTATCATTTCATGGCAAGTGTTCTGCTACTATTTGCAACCTTTTTAATTAAACCTGATTAAGCTTGTGTTTTTTTTTAAACTGCTCTTAAATTAAAACAAAACTATACATTTTATAAGCTAACCTTTAATAGGTTTGCTTTAAAGCATAAAGGTTTTTAAATAATTACATTTTTTTATTTTATTTGTTTAGCGCAAAGCAGTTCAAGTATGATTTTTGAGGAATGCATTTGAGGATTTTTACTATTTCACAGGTTTCCTGTTTTTTTTTTCATGTTCCTGCACACAAGAAGACCTTTTTTTTCTTCTTCTATTAAATAACCTTAATACGCATTGATCTAAGATCAAAAAGAAAATTTGTATGGTGGCCCAAGCCTAGTGTTCCTTCTTCTCACTGTTTTATACCTTAAGTCCAATTATTTATTTTTGAATGATTCATAGGTCACTGAAAGACTGCTCAGGTACAGGAACTGGATGGAAAATGAGATCCCAAAAAGTATTTCATGTAGTCCGTATAACTATTCTTTACAACTACTGTAAATTAAAAATACAAGAAAGTCTGGTTTTTGAAAGCAAAATATGATAAAATGAAGCAGTGGGTTCTCAAGACTTTTACACACTACTGTACTGTATATAAGCAACATACAGCTTATAAATTCAAATATAATAATATAAAGTCAAAAAAAATATCCAGCATTTAGTTAACTCATAGTCAGTGTTAAAGTGGAGCATTGTTAGCAGTGGTAGGTTTTTCACCTACCATGCAGAGGCCAGTTCCCACACCCCAGCCACTACATTCAGTACTGGTCTCAAGTCCGGATAAAATCGGAGAGTTGCATCAGAGAGTTGCATCACCTGTGCCAAATTGTCATGCGGATCAGTTGGTCCGCTCTGGCGATTCGACAGAGGGACTTACAATAACAACAACAACAACAACAATGGTCAGCATTAAAGAATTCATTGCTAAAAAAATAAAAATAAATGGTAAATGTTAAATCTAACATTCTGAAGGTTGAAAAAAATTGCATGGATATGGGTTATTCATGATATAAATTTAACTAATTATTTTAAAGGCCATTGTGAAAAGAAAGCAATAATGATTTACACTTTAAATGATAATCAAAAATGAATAAAATACTGTATAAAATTTATTTTATGCATCAGTTTAATGTGGCTAATAACTCAGCAAGGAGGACAATTACTTTATTAGGGTGGTTCTGCAACTACAGGCATTTTTATGCTCCATTAGTGACATTTTGGATTATTTAAAAAAATGTCGTCTGATAGTTGATAAATTTCTTTAATACAATTTATGAATCATTTTATGGATCCAAATTGTACTTTTGTCCATGTCCTACAACTGTGCTCGGAGAGTGGGGACAGATAAAAACAGCTCAATGAATTACTTTATGACATCATTTCAAATGGAATAGTTTTATATAAATGAATTGACACCACATTAAAAGTCTTTTTATTACATCTGATTTATAAACTGTATATTTTTTCTTCTAGATGCGTGTATTCCATGCGGTTTTACCGCAACACTGAAATGGCATGATAAAACCTTTTTTCTCCCAAGGCAAACAAATTTGGTTTCCATGGTAACAGAAGTTCCCAAGTAAGCACTAGGAATCCGTGCGAGGTGACTGAAGATCAATACAAAAACAAGTTAAAGATCATCTTCTGTGCTTAAGTATTTATTGTGCACCCTTACCGAAGAGCTTAATAATTACATGTTTTGAGGCACATTTTTAGGAAATAAATTAATATTATGGTGGAACACATGGATCCTAAGAGTAAAAATTATCATGTCAGATCTTGTTAATTGCCACCTATTATCTGAATGAGTTTTTTAACTGCAATTTTAGCTAAAGAATACTGCAACATCTTTAACACAGCAGGCTAGAGGTGTTGCAGTAAAGACATTGTGTTACTGTAAAGACTAATTCAGGATGAAATGATATACAGCAGGTGCAACAACCCTGTTATGAAAAAGTTCTAGGAGGCAGTGAACAGTGAATGCATATTGTATTCGTTATACATACAGTACTGTGCAAAATTCCCAAATTTTCTTTATATTAAATGAAATTAAGTTGCTAAGCTTATTATGTAGATTTATGTCTGTTTACTGTATTTTAAACCTCCTGACGGCATGTCATACACATCACACGTCTCAGAACGTCACATGTATAGTGCTGTGCAAAAGTCCTGAGCCACCCATTATTTCTTCATATTAAACAAAATTAAACATTCAATTAAAGAAATAGAAATAAACATTTACTATACAAAGGGTGCAAAGGGTCTAAATATACAGTTTAAAAATTGCTTGTTTGTGTAACATCCGCAGCAGCAACCTTATTTCCCCTCTCATCTGTTCCAAACACTCAGCATTCAGCATCACCAGTACACTAATCACTGATGATCATCTGTCACCTGTTTATTACTGGTTCATGTCTTAAATAAGTTTTTTTATGCATAAATAAAAAAAAAATTGTCACATGGAAAACCTGAACACTTATATTATTATTATTATTATTATTATTATTATTATAGCACTGTGGCCTTGCTCTTCTAGGATAAACTGTTCGATCCTGTCTCATGTCTGTACAGTATGTCTGGAGTTTGCATGTTCTCCCCGTGCTTGATGGATTTCCTGTAGGTACTCCCGTTCCCTCCCATAGAAGACACACAGATTAAACTAATTGGTGTTTACAGATTGCTCCCAGTGTGCGAGTGTGTGTGCTTGTGTGTTCTGCAATGGTGCATCCCTCCTACTGCCATGAGACTACTGGGACATGCTCTAGACCGCTCATGACCTGAAAAAAAAGACTGGTCTAAGGGGGTTTTCCCCAAGGTTTCTGGTTTCCTCCCTCCCACCAAAAACATATTGTACATTCAGACGAATCAATGAGTTTAAATGTCCCCTAGGTGTGAATGTGTGTGAATGATTATTGATTCAGTGAAGGATTATTCGACCTCACTCATAAATATTGCAGGGTTGAGTAAGTGAATATTTTTTTTTTAATAATTTTTTATAATATATAATTTTATTATAAGTTGGCATTTATTTATATATTCTCTCCAGAACCTCCAGGAGCATTTATCTTTGCAAGCCTGATGTAAATGTCCCCAAAGTGAACAAGACAAATTCCCATGCACCCAGTCCCTAAGCGGGGGATGATTCAAGTCTGTTGCTCTCTCTGACCTATTATGTCGTTCATTTTGGCATCTGTGACTCGGAGTTGCTCGCGAGGGGGTTGAACCTACACTTACTGTCAGCTTTAATCTTAGCGCACACGGGCTCTGATCTTGCCATTATTATCTTCAAGGAAAAGATATTAGAGGCATGTCGCCTGTGCTCGAGAGATCAGAGCATATCATCAGTGCAACAGAATGGGAATTCACTCTCTTGCTGTGTGTGTGTGCGTGCGTGCGTGTGTGTGTGTGTGTGTGTGTGTGTGTGTGTGTGTGTGTGTGTGTTTGTATTTGTGAGGCTAGGTGGGATCTCCAAGTGCAGATAGAACATGAAAGAAAACATGCAGTGTCCAAATTCAACACACATTGATTGAGACCAAATAAAAAGTATCCCTCAGGGCTGTGGGTTTAATTTTGAAGATGCATCTAAAGCTTTAACTTGATTTTATTTACCTCGCCTGTATGTGCAAAAGGGGAAAATAGCTGCCGTGTTGAATTTTAATCATCAGAAGAGCGTGTTCTTTTTGTTCTAGCACAGAGGTGTTCAAAAAAGGCACAGAAAGTTCACATTGACATTTTTACATTTATCATTTTCTTATTTATCTAAAGAAAAATAATTTTTAAAAGTTTGTTTGTACATTGGTCAGAACAATTTTAATACATTGGAGGAACTGAAACCAGTGTATGTCTGTCCGGCCAGATTTTGTGTCAGCATCACACAAAACAGGATTTAATAAATCTTTTGCAGTACTTAGATTAAGTTAAATCTGCACCATAAGTGCAATCAAAATGTTAAGTAAAAGCAATGTTATAAACAGTTATGTGTCAGATCTAATAATCCACTTTAAAATAAGATGCTAATCTGCTAAGCTACTTGCTCAATGTAAACAAACACCTGCACCAATAGATATTAATTAGAAAAGCTAAACTAAATATTTTTACCAAGATTACTTAATATTTTTTTTATCACTGAAATAACAGCGCTGAAGTGATATACAGTAAGTGGTATAAGAAAGACAAACATGCATGTGGGCTTCAACCTGAAATAATATCACAGATTACATTAAAGCTAATCAGCTAATTTTTTAGCTTTAACTTTTTAACTATTTCTACACTATCTTCACCTGTGAAGGACTACTCCTTTAGCTAGTATTACTAATAAAATAAATGGTGTAAATGATGTTTATTAAACATTCAGTTTTATCATTTACCCACCCATTTTTACACTTTTTACACTTTTGTTCTTGGCCAGAAAGTATTATTTCTCAGTTCCTTATGACAAAAAAGAAATGGAAAAGATCTATTTTTCTCTTCAGACCTTGCTTTTGTGACCTGGGTAATGAAAGTTTGAAATATACCAATTTTCCAGAACATTCCAAATAGACTCAGTGCTGAGTTGCCTGAAAGAGAATTTTCTAAAACCTGCAAGACTTTTAAAGAACTTTGGGTCAGGGAAAAGCATTGATTCATAACACATTCTTGTAAAAGCAACATTCTTAAACACATCATTGTTCTTTAAATGTGTTTGATGCATAAAACAACAGATATTATTTATATTATATATATATACTGTATAGAGAGAGAGAGAGAAGTTTCATGGCTACGTATATTTGACCATCCTGGTAGCAAATCTTCTATTTTGCTAATTAATCTTAAGGTTTAATTAGCAAAATAATAGACCAGTTTTGCATAAAATATTCCAATGCACACAACATTTTAGACATATCAGAGATCAAAAGAGGACAAATTGTTGGTGCCCGTCTCACTAGTGCATTTGTGACGAAGATAGCAAGTCTTTTGATGTATCAAGAGCCGCGGTATCCAGGGTTATGTTAGCATACCACCAAGAAGGACGAACCACATCCAACAGGAGTAACTGTGGACACAAGAGGAAGCTGTCTGAAAGGGATGTCTGAGTGCCAACCCCGATTGTATCCAAAAAAAACATAAAACCACAGCTGTTTAACCCTGCACAAATAAATGTGCACCTCAACTCTCCTGTCTACACCAAAACTGTTCATCGGGATTTCCACAGGGTCACTGTACATGGCCAGGCTGCTATAGCCAAACCTTTGGTCACTTGTGCCAATGCCAAACGTGGGTTTTAGTGGTGCCAGCAGGGAAAATCTTGGGCTGTGGACAATGTTAAACATGTATTGTTCTCTAATGAGTCCAGCTTCACTGTCTTTCCCACATCTGGGATAGTTCCAGTGTGGAGATGCCCCAAAGAAATATCATGGCACTCCCTGGGCCCAATACTTGTGCTACTGTAGATGGGTGCATCGATGGTGAAAGACTGGTGATCAAGTGGTTTGATGAACATGAAAGTGAATTTGAACATCTTCCATGGCCTGCACTGTCACTACTTTGGGGTGTTTTGGAGGAGGAAACGTTTCATGTAGTGACCTGGCCACTATTCTGCAAGAAGAATGGCTCAAAATCCCTCTGGTCACTGTGCAGGACTTGTATCTGTCATTCCCAAGATAAATTGATGCTGTATTGGCCACAAAAGGAGGCCCTACACCAGTTATTATAAAATGAAAACATGCTGAAGTGTTATTGTAAAAAAAAAAAAAAAAAAAAAAAAAATCAGGATAAAGTAATACTTGATACATGATACGAGTTCAGCATTATTATTTATTGAATAATTTTAAGAAATTGATTTACACTCATTGGCCACTTCATTGGGTACGCCTTGCTAGGGGTTGAACCCCCTTCAGAACTATATTTATTCTTCATTGCATAGATTCAACAAGGTGCTCGAAACCTTCTTAGAAAATATTGGTCCATACTGACATGACAGCCTTATGCGATAATGATTATGATTTTTATAGATGCTTGTCTCAATGCTTTTTTCTCAGTGATATGTGAAATATTGTAAAGATTTTTCATCACCTAAATATAAATTCATCAGATGTCTTTTACTTTAAGTGCATTATAACATTATAACCTAAATGAACTCGCCTAGTAATAATTTTAATAAATATGTAAATGCGTGCTGCAGAACCCAGGGAGTTGTAGTGCATCTCAGGGAGAGGGATAGCATAGAATGTGTCAGGCCTTTGCAGGCTGGCATTAAAATAAATTAAAATAATGGTTCTCTGCAAATGCCAAGTCCATTAGCAGTCACTGGCGGCAAGAGAGAGGTATGAGCTATGAAAGCTTCTAAGAAAGGTGGCTAATGTTTGCTGTCCCTAATGGTCGACTGGTCATTATGGGTGGAGCTAATGATTAGGCTGTTACCTGTATCTGTGGTGTCTTACAGCAGACTCAAGTATAATAGAGCAATGTCGGAGTGACACTTTTTTCATGGCAGTGAATGGGTAAAAATTAGGGCTGGAAAAAAAGTAAAAGCAGGCATCATTATGAAGAACAGAAATTTAATATTTGCTGAATTATTGATTACCATGCAGCACAGACTGACAGAGAACAACTTTTAGAGATCAGATAGTGATATTTTTTTGAAGGGTGTTACTGTTAATAAAATTATTTGCTATTAAATTTTGCATAACATAAATCGATTTCTTTTAAAAGTTACCTTGGCTACAATGACATAAATCCTATTATTCCATGTAATTTAATAATAATATATAATGGGTAAAATTATATGTATAAGTATCAGTTTATACAGTAGGTACACTTAATGTTTAACTGAACATCCAACCATGGTTTCCTGTCAATGCACATGTTACCGCAGCTTTATAACAGCTGTTCAATCACCAGCCTGGTTGTTTTCCTCTTTTTTGGAAAACCCTACTTCCCAGAATTTAATATTGTTAATTAAGAAATTATCATATGTTAATTTTTTGTTAAATAATGTGCTTTTTCAAATCCGTTTATAACCAGTATTGGATGTTATAGAATGTCTGCTTTGGTTACTATAGAAACAATAGTGTATTAGAATGAAAACCTTTGATTTGCCTGCCAGAGCTGCTGACCTTCTTAACAATTAAATTTGTGAATTCAACACCATAGTGATAGGAAGTGGCACACGGTGGCTGAGTTTGAGCACCATTATCAAGTCTAAGACCAGGAATAGCTGAGATTGATTTAAACTTAAGAGGTAAGGTGGTTATGGCCAAGTCAGGTTTAAAGAAAAAACGAAAGGCTTTACTTCTACTAGTTGATTTCATTCTCATCAACACAAAATTATTTCTCAAGATCTAAAACATATTAAGATGGAACAAGACATATAAGAGGGAACAGAAGTGATACACCTCTTCTAGTTAGGATGCTGCCCTTGTGTGACACAAATTACCTGGCCACACACTTGAATATTTAGTTTAAGTTTAGCTGCCTTTACTATAACTTGATTAAAGATTAAACTTGACTGATTAAAGTGCATTGTAGTGAAAATGTGTAAAAAAAATTTTTAAAAAAATTAAATAAAAAATCATTCCCCATGCTCCCAAAACACTCTTTCACAATCTGAGTCCTGGAATTTGCCCAAGGGCATAACTTTGAGTTTGACAATGGAAGAGATGTTAAACTTCTTTCTGTTGACCAACCAGCTGGTTTAATTTGTTGATTGATCTTTTATCTTTATCTTTTCATCATGTACTGTATGCCCTTGCTGTTGCTCATACTGTACCTGCAGTGCAGAGTATGGAAATGCATTGCTTGCCAATTACATTGAATTAAGAAAGCCAAACACTTTATCATGTTTTTTTTTTTTTTGATAGTTAGTCATTTTAATTAATTATTATGCTATGATAATTATGGGGTTGCACTGGTTGGTTTTGATTATTGAGAGAGTTACAAACACCTTTCAATTAATAAATACAGTTAATTAATAAAAAACATAGATGTGGTCACCTGGGGCCTCATGTACAAAGACTTGCGTTAAATTCATACTAAAACATTGCGTAAGGACAAAGCTGTAAATGTGCGTATGCAGTAAAAAAAATCTGATGTATGAAACACTGCGTACGCGGAATCCGAATTAACGTGAAATTGAGCGCATGTGCACGAGCGCAAAACCCCTCCCTGCCTCCTCCTCCGTATAAATATGTTAACTCCACTTTGACAAAACCAAACGAAAAAGCAATTTCAAAAACAAGCAAGAAGAGAAACTTCACAGAATGTGAATTGGAGGTGCTCCTATTGGAGGTAGACTGGAGAAAAACTGTGTTATTTGCAAGTTTGTCCTCCGGAATTAATAACAAAATAAAAAAAAACTTAACTGGAATAATATCTTTAAATACATTACTCACCAAGAAGCCACCCATCGCGCACCCTGCCACCCAGGAGCCTCATCCCAACCATGCTGTTTGTGAGGATGAATGAATCATGGGTTGCCACAATATTTGTTAGGCGCATTTGAGCATCACATATTATTTGCACATTTATTGATTGGAAATGTTTCCGATTCACGTATGCAAATTCGTCTTCAGATGGCGCCTTTATAGCAGTGTGCATGTAGTCGATCGCTACGATACATTAGGAAAACCGGCGATCGCTGCAAATTGCGCGTTAATGTTTGGCTGGTCAACTGCATGGTATGGAAACCTTATATGATAATCCCATCCCATACAGCTGGCATTGCACGGCTCAAAGACGACTGGCTTAACTACAAGCGGTCTGCCAGTTCCCTTAGGAAAGAACCAGGAAACCAAGCGTTGTCAGCACCTGTAAGGGAACAGGTAATGCGTGGCTCCTCGCTGTCTCTCAAATTTGGACCCAACTCAGCACAGAGCTCCAAGAGGAAAGCTCTTGGAAATCTGAAACGGCTAATAAGCCAGTCATCATCGTGGGCCAGAAAATCACTGTGATCCCTAAAAACGCGTCCCTTTGGATTCGGCCATTGACAATGTCCTCTAATAAGGCCAACACTGCCATTGCCATAGACTAAGGATTGTATACATTTGCAAATGCTTTTATATGTTCTAAATCAAATAATTGGTAGAAAAATATTGTGTCAATTAACCCATTTTATTTAATTTTACCCATTTATAAATTAATAGCAATGTTTTTCACATGTGTTGGTGCAATACTTTGTAGTGTGCAATTTAACATAATTGCCTCTAGGAGTCGCAAAACACAAACAAGAAATACACGTACGCCAGACATGAACTTGGCGTGGAAGAACGCACATTCTCACGTTAATTTCACTGTTAGTAAATCCGACCGTGAGCGTGAAAACTGGCGTAAGTTTTTGTGCGTACGCAGCGTTGATACATGAGGCCCCTGCTCGTTCACATCGTGAGCTAACTTTATTTCATTGCCACATAATGTTGCTATGCCTAGACCTGACCCAACCGAAGCAACCCCAACCCATAACACTACCTCCAGAGACTTGACCAATGGCCACAATGCATGATGGGTTCTTCACTTAAATTACCTCTTTTCTACCCTGATGCATTCATCACTCTGGAACTCATCAGACCACTTGATCTTTTCCTATTGCTCCAAGTTTTTCCCCGTATTATTCTCATGAACAAGTCTGTCAGTTTTTGACAATGCAAATCCACTAAGCGTTTAAGTGATTGCTGACTACAGTCATTCATGTTTGCAAGGTTGATGGGTCAGCACTATGATCCCAGGTCGTAATAATGTGTTGGACTGTTCTTAACCCAATTCCAGTCATTTTAATGTTTACTTTGATTGGTCAATAATTTGACCTTTCAAAAATAGTGAATATTTGGAGAGTGTAGGCAATGTTTCAGATGTGTGTTAATTGTGTTGTGTTTCATGTCAAATGATATTACCAAGGTCTAATGCAAGTTTGCAAACCTTTTTGCAGGCTGACGTAAATTAAAAAAAATATATTATGACCAATCCTGTATTTTTTTTATTTATTTGTGCATATATTGATTTGATAAGGAAATAGCAACATAAAAGTAAGGCACACATCAGAATATCAAATGTTTACTGACAAATTTCATGAAGTAATAAACAACTTACTAGGTGACAAAAATGATCTACCAGATTTGGCAGCTGGGTCTCTGGTTTGACAGCTTTCCCATTTCCCCTGTCCCCTTCACCAACCAAGATGTTTGCAGAAGCGAGAACAATCTTCGCATTCAAGTCACCTCCTCCATCCTGTCAATCCTAAAACACTTTTATTCCCTGTTTTTTATTTTCCGTCTGGAGCATTTCCAAAATCCTTCACAAAAAAAAACACCCTCTGATTGGATGTAGTGTGATTTGACAGCCAAAAAGGTGCAAACGGGTATAGAAATCTTTATTCTGTAAATCAATAATAAAGATGACAGCCAGAAACTGATGTATAACTGATGCATCATACTGTGTGTCTCCACTGATGAACCGACACTCGCTGTTTGTTTCGCCCACTTTTCACAAACCATCTAAAACCTGATGGATGAAGCCAAAGCCACGCCCACCCACATATGCCATTTCACTTGGAAGAATATTACATTGTGATAAACACTTTGCTTAGAAATTCAATTTATTGAGATGATTATTTAGATGACAAAATGGCCTCAAATTTACAATCCTTCAGAACTAAATCAGCGCAGAACTACAGTTTCCAGGTTTCAAAGTGGCCTACAAACATGGCGGGCTCAAAGTGGAATTCCCAACGCCTGTACCAATAAGATCTCCGTTATCAGAGTTCTAAACAGAAACACCTATGTTCTTACATCATATGACCTTGCTCCTATTTAAAGCAGGCTCTTGCTGGCTGTTTTTGGATTGTCAGCCCTGATTTATGCTCAGTCAACATTTTAATTACATTTTTATCCTGAAACACCCTCTTTCCTGACCATAATTTATAAGTTGAAGGATAAAAGTTTATTTCCCCTATTCATAGATTTTTATTTTACCGCTTAATGGTTATCATCTTAATGGTTTTCCATTTTCACAATGACCTGGCATCTGATAGTTTTTTTTTTTTTTTTCCCTGCTTTAGTATCAGCAATTATATTCACGGTGAACGATCCATTTAAATTTGCTTTTGTTGCAGAAAAATAAGTGCTTCTTCAAGTGCTGGCATGACTTAAATTGGGTCGTGATAAATTAATCCGGTAACTGGCCTGCTTCCTGAAAAGTGACGAAATGATGCATACTTCTATGTGTTCGCAAGGTCATTAGCAAAGTACAGTTTGGATAAAGAGGGAAGTGGAGACAAAAAATAATTAATTAAAAAATAAAGGATGAATATGGCCTTTGTAAGCAACACATTTCCCATTACCACAACATCATAAATTAGGAGTGTGGTGGCACAAATGCAATCTTTTGTTTCTTTCATCAAAAGCTGTTGTCTTCTCGGCACCCGCTGAGAAATTGGAGCGACTCAATAACTCGGAAAAGAATTCATTATGCATCTCAAGAGCAATAAGAGAAGCAAACCTCCTTGGAAGTACTGTAGAGATTAAATTATAGCAATGAAGAGACTGGTATATAATCTCCGTAGGAATGTGTTCAATTGTAGACAAAGTAGGCTGTTATAGTGGTTATTGTCTTCAAAGAAACATAAAACTGTTTTATAAAGCTTCCGAGTCTAACCCACAGACTTGTCCTCTGGGCTGTTCGGAACTAGCTGTGTCAGGAACTGGGACAAGCCATTATTATGACAATAACAATTCAATAACAATTAAAGCAGTGTTTTTCCCATTATAGTGCTGCTTGACATGGATTTCATTATCTTTCATTACTTCATCTAATTACACTGCAGAAGCTTGTCTGGGGCGTTGCTTAGCTCTTTCATCAAAAGTGACCGGATGTAAATCCTGGCCTTGTTTCAGAGTACACCATTTCCAAAATCAAGGAACAACGTACAATACAGGTTTAACCATATGACCTTTGACAGGTGAAGTGAATAACATTGATTACCAACGATACAACAGTTAACTGGTGACAGGATCATGGGTACCCAAGGTTAAGCCAAGTCTGTAGGGGCCAAAGGCCATCCCATTTGGTCTGATCTCACAGAAAAGCCAATGCAGGACAAATTGCTAAAAAAAAAAAGAGTCAGTGCTGGTTGTGATGGAAATGCACCACAGCCTGTCCCTTATTGGGCTTGGCAGGCAAAAAGTTCAAAGTTGTTGATCCAGCCTCCAACTTTCCCAGATCTCAATCTGGTCAAGTATTGGTGCATTGTGGGCACCAATTCATGGGGGCCCACAATGCAACCCACAACACCTAAGGGTGACCCACGAGGACAGAGCTCAGGTACCACAAGAGGGACCTATAGCATTTTAAGCTTATTTTTTATTAAACTTTTATAGCTAATTGGTGTATTTATACATATTTTATTCATTTATTTATTAAATAGGGGCAAAGACAATTAATTAATAATCAAATGCAATTTTTATCAGAACAGTAAATAGTTTAAATGACTTTTGTTTCAACTCATCACACAATGACTTTTTATCAGACTATAGCAATCATTTATAAATATGACACTGTTCAAAATGCACAACCTGTGTCATTTACCCAAACATATGGAAATGCTCTTAAATATAGATGTCAGTGTGCTAGACCGCCTTCTTACAGAGATATGTTATAAATGTAAGAGATGCAGATGACAGAAATGGCACTTCAGCATGCAATCCACACAGCAGCCAACTGTGGTGCGAACAGCAGTTCCACCGAGGGACAGACGTGGCTGTAATTTGATGGGCTGAGTGGCTCGCTCGAGAGCGGTGCCATCTTCGTTGGCACCTGCAGTCAATCAGGTATCTGTAGTTGCCGTTTACATGCCAATGAGCCCCACTGGCATCTTCAGAAGAGATTGGATTCATGGACATGTGATAGATCTCGCAGTGTAACCGAGCGTTCTGCTGTTTCGTATTTATGTGAATTCTGCTGTGAGGATCAGTGTGGATGAGATAGAGAAACCTGAAAATGGCATGCAGCTGCGATAATCAAGCTGAAATGAGGGCATGCAAGCCATGGCATGTACTATAACAACTAATAATGCTACTACAATTACTACTACTTATTGAATTTGTACTGAAATAAATGAAGACTGTAAACATCACTCATTGTCTGTATTGTTTTTTCTCATATGCAGGGTCGCCTGGGGCCTGGAGCCTATCCCAAGAGTCTAAGGGCATAAGGTGGGGGACAGGGTACAAATCTATCACAGGGCAATTTGGTTAGATTAGTCTAATCTGCATGTCTTTGGAGGAGGAAACCGTAGTACCCAGAGGAATCCCAATATATATATACTTGGAAATTTTGCAGACATACAGGGACATTACATTTACAATTTTGTAAAGTAATCGTCGGACAGCCAGAATGGTTAGCATATATATTATGACATAATTATATTATTATTATTATTATTATTAATAATGTAAATAGAAATAATAATAATAATAATAATAATAATAATAAATATGTTAATTATTATTAATAACAAGAAAAAGAAGAATCGTGAACCTAGAAAGACGCCTATATACATTACCGCTCAAAGATATGATATCTTTCTGATATGATATTTATCTTTATGATATTTCTTATTCCATGGTCGTCCTGATTTTTATTTTATCATGATGCTTGATGGGTTTTGCACTGTTCCTGCAAGAACTGTTTTAGAAATGCTGATCTCCATATCTTTAAATAATTGTTTTTGCTGTTGTTGTTAAAAAATTAACTCAATTAACATGTGTTATTTCATAATTATGAAGTCCCTGGTAATGCAAAAAATAATAAATGCAAAAAATAAATAATTTTTTAAGTAATCCCAAACTTTTGAGCGGTAGTGTAAATTAATTGCATTATTGGTTGTGGTATTTTATTATTATTATTATTATTATTATTATTATTATTATTGTACACATTTAAGTGATAAATCAGCATCTAAGGCTATAGCAGTGTCCTTAACCTAAGCTTTTTTTTAAGCTAACTAAAATCATCTTTTTCTTTCTTGAAAAATACTAAGTATAACTGTATATTTTCATTTTAAATATGATAAATATCTTGTTTCAGAATAACCTGTCCGCAGGGCCAAATATAAAAAGTTAACCTTTTGAGACATTGTATTGCATTTTTAATGTTTTAAGAATCTCAGATTTATCTTTTAAACTGGTTAGAGCCTGTCAAGTACGATTAAATCCAAGTCAAAATGTGTTAACCAGAAATATTCAAAATACACAAGGGTGTGGGTGAGGGGTAAGATGAAAAAAGAAAAAAAGAAAAGAAGAACCTGGACTGTGCGAGACCTGCCAACCTTTGTGCATGAGCTCAATAGTACAGTATGATCAAATATGTTATCACCCAATAATACACACGGTTCTGAAAAAAAAAATGCGTGGAGTGGGATCAAATCACATATGTTTTTGAGCCTGTCTATGAAAATACCATCGTCAATAATCAAACTACTTTAGCATGGGTCCTCTTGTAGGTGATTCTGCCACCCAAACTGAAACACAGCATGTTTATCGTTCCTAGTTAGAAAGAAATAGTGGCTGCTTAAAGGGTGGTTTCATAAACTGAAAAACCTTTTCACGAACATTTTCTTATTTTCGATGTTGAGTTGGTGATTGGTTGAGTGCTTCGAGCTTTTTATTTTTTCTGTTGCCTGCTTGATTGCTTTCTGATTTCGACTCACCATACTCCACTCAAGTGAAGATGGAGCATATTAGCTGTTCTGTAGCAAAAGTTGAAGAGCCCATTTCCTATGTTGCTAAGTATTTTGCATGCTCTTGCTCATACTCTATTATATTTGTTTGAAAAAATAAAAAATAAAAAAATGAATAGAATTTGAAAGATTCGGCTGCTGCATTTAAATTATTTTCTTTTATCATTCCTATGCAGGTTCCATGTGTATTCATAGGTATGTGCTCAGTGAAGAAAGGAACAATTAAAGAAAAATGACTATGTAGACAATGTGAGCAGTACTAATCTGCACATAGAAAAAGAGATGCAGCAGCCAAAATGATGTCAATAACAGTGTGAAAAGGATATGCTATAATATGTGTGCTATATTAGTGATGTTTTAACTTAAAGGGACCTGCAGACCGAGTTGCACTGTATGTATTAAATGTTCTTCATATCAAATTCTAAAGTTTACACCTGATATAAACTCATTCATTCATTCATGCATTCATTCCTGGAGCCTATCCCAAGGGACACGGGTCTCAAGGTGGGATACACCCTGGACACGATGCCACGATCTGTCGTAGGGCACAAGGGTTGGTGTCCGGTCCGATACCAGGGCTTGATTTATTCAAATCTTGCACTGCTTTAAGCCAATTTTCAAGAACCATCCAAAATAAGAGACTCAGCTGAAGATTTAGGATGGCAAGTGGGCTAGGAGGGCAGGGAGAGAGGGGGGGTGGGGGAAAAAAACCCATGATAAGACAAAGTGAAAATGCTCATGACCTTCAAGTAAGTGATAAGAATGGGAGAGATGGAGGATGGTAGAATTTAAAAGATGAATCCTTGAAATGCTCCATTGGAGAGGGTAATAAGCAAAGCAAACCTCACCCCTTTTCCCCCATGATCACAGCAATCATGACAGGATGAGCGAGACCGGGCGGCTTACGAACCAAAAAAAAGTACAGATTCAAGGATGGACGCTACAGAGTGGAGTGAGCCGCTCGAGGTGCCTAGTGTGAGCAATAAAGTGTGTTTCGGACTGAATATTCTTCATCTCACGAATGTTAAAGCAGAGACTTCTCAAATATGGTCAGGATGCCTTGCCAGCTTTCATCACTTCCCTGTAATAGATTTAGAGATGTGCAGTAATAGGACACCGACACTGAAGGTCTAGCAGAAAATCTACTTATAGAAGACTTTTCTTCTTTCTTGCTTTTATACCCACACGCAGAAGTAACACGTTTGTGCTAGACCAAATTAGGTAGGTTGAAACAATGTGTCATTATGTATTAGTGTCATTACTGATTTCAAATGACAAGAAAATAAAACATTTTCATTTATAAAGACTCATTTTAATAGGCATTTGCAATTATAAAAAATAATTATGTTATGACACTTTCAGGGCTGGTTTGGATTACAGCACCATGACAACAGACTGTTGTATTAGTGCCTTTTCTTGTCACATAATGGTGACAATGCAACATAGCACTGTCAAGTGAAGGTTAAATTGGAAAAACAGAAAAGAACATCAACCAGTCTCATAACACTGACATGGAAACTAAAAAAAATAAAATAAACACCAGTACATTGGGAAGATTTCAAAGGTGATTCATTAAACTTGGATGGCAGGATCGTACATACTGCATTCACTTAGACCTTAAATTGAATGTGCTTGTTATACTGTAGCTAAAGATAAGATTTCTAGTTTAAAATTTATTCACTGTTCTATTAATAATATAAACTTTTTTTTTTACATTAGTTTTCCATGAAATTAATTCCTGAAAATATCAGCATCCTGAAAAAGTATAATGAGTTATTTACTATAAGCTGGTAATGCCTGTAGACATTTTAATTAAAGGATGCAAGGGCATTGAACAGTTACGGACCTTGTTCCCATTACGAAAACACGATTGCTGGAATTATATCACCTTTTTCCAAATAAATAATACAGGAAACAATATATTATTATATATACAAAGATGATGACCTTTTCTTAATAAGGCTGTGGACAGTGCATTTAAAACTGTATGGGTATGTCTTATAACATTAAACAAATTATAGTAATAAACATTAACATGTTAATAAATTAACAAATAAAAAATAAACAAATGGCGACCTTGGGTGACGAGAAAGGTGCCAATATAAATAAAATGAATTAACCACTACAAGAATAATAATAATAATAATAATAATAATAATAGGCAGCATGGCGGCTTAATGGTTAGCACCTCTAGGGTTCAGGTTTAAATCCCACCTCGTGTGGAGTTTTTATGTTCTCCCTGTGTTTGGTACTACTTCGTACCCAGCTACTCCGGTTTTTCTCCCACAGACATGCAGATTAGGATATTGGTGTGTGTGTGTGTGTGTGTGTGTGTGTGTGTGTGTGTGTGTGTGTGTGTGCCTTAAGAGGGACTGGCACCCCGTCCAGGGTGTACCCCGCTTTATGCCCTAAATCTCCTAAGGTTCCCTCCAGGCCCCATGACCCCCTTGATAAAGTGGTATAGATAATGAGTGAGTGACTGAGTGAGGAAACTGTGGAAATATCCATATAATAACTGTCCATACAATAACTTCAAAATTAGATACTAGAAGACTACGAAGGACAGTTTGGGGTGCTGAAAGGATTATCCGCACTCTCCTGCCCACGCTGCAAGAACTGTATATACACAGGGTGAAAAAAAAAGGGCTCAGAATACCACTTTGGTGGACCCCTCATACCCAGGCCACCTTTTCTTTAAACGTTTGCCATCTGGTCGGTGCTACAGTACAGAGCACTGAACACCAAGACAGACAGGCACAAAAACATGCCCCATCCCCCCAGACAATTTACTTCATAACCAGTTAAACATTCTTCTTACTGTGCAATAAATGTAGTTAAACGTTCTTCTCACTGTGCAATCAATATATGTGCAATATTGTGTGCAATACTACTGTGCAATACTACTGATATTTATTTGACTTATTTGATAAACCCCCACATCCTACTCCATTTGTTGTTTGTGTGTGTGTGTGTGTGTGTGTGTGTGTGTGTGTGTGTGTGTGTGTGTGTGTGCGTGTGTTGTATGTTTTCGTCGTCTCTACAACCTCTGTCACATGCAAATGTACTTGGGGAAAAAAGCTCTTTCTGATTCTCATTCTCATTCTATAAGCAGGATAATGCAAGATACACAGTATAAGAATACATATCTGAAAAAAATGCTTCCACCTTGTCCTTTATTGGTGTTGTGTTTTCTATCATATGATAAATGACAGATGTCAAATTAAGCCTACTGGTATATACTCAGCATTAACATATTATGACACAACCCATAGCCTTTTATGAGAAATTATAATGGTCACAGGTAAAACTTTTCTTACCAACAATTATGAAACTTGTCACAAATCTCATTACAGACATCATCAACCATACAATAAAACATATGCTACAGTTAGCGCAAACAGCAAAAAAAAAAAAAAAAAATCCCATTTTACAAAATGTAATGACGCTGAACTTTAAAAAACACCTACAGTATAATGACAGTCACTGGACAATTACTTTAAATAAATTGCACATAAATTGCATAGAAGATTTATGATACTCAAGTTTCCACCATGACTTTTGTGCTTGAATCCGAGCAAGGTACACTATTACCACTGAAACATCGGGTAATAAACGGATCAAGTTTTGAGGTTTGGTGAACACAGTAAGAACTTGACAAGGATCCCTTGATGTTGAACATGTTTAAAAAATGCCTGGTGAGGATATGGTTGAAGCAAGACGCAGGAAGATCCTAATACATACAGTACATAGCCAGTTAATGACATGACTAACACCTCATAGGGACTTCATTAACATACTACAAACAGGGCGCATGCAGGAACGCTTGGATGCTGTTCTGAGTAAGTTGTCATTGGAAAATCAGATTTCTCTAGTGCTTACCATGTTTATAGCGCACAAGTAGCAGGTTATCAGCCCCTCTACTGTACAGTATGTCATGTTTAGTGAATTGAATATAAATCTTGGATCCACTTCCTCATGTCTGTCGCAGTATTTATACCAACATGCCAGATGCAATGACAACATACCGTAGTAAGCACATGATGAGTGCCTGGTAAGAGCATGATCCGATCAATAACCCTGTTCAAGCTCATTGGACCTGGTGGCCATGTGATCACGTAAGTGATAGGAAATTAGTGACAACATGATACAGTAGATGCTTTAAGAACCTGACAGGGTCAGGGCTAGAACGTAGTATAAACTCCATAAACATATCTTGATCTTGAATTTCTTAGATAATTGCAATCAGTCAAAGTCAAAGTTGCGTAAATTTAAAGTTTTAGGAAAAAAAATTAAAAAGTGATTGTTATCTTTTTTTGCCTCAATGGCTTGGCTTGGCTAAGCGCGCATACCGAATGGTGTGAAACTTAAGTGCTGAATACACCAATTAGTTGCATTTTTTTTTTGCTTCGTTTAAAAGGAAATCACACTTTTCATCTTCCTTTCGAATTTTTTCACATTTAAATCTGCAGCAAAATTTCTCTAATCTCTAATACCAGGTTTCAAAAAAATTATACCATTTGGACCCTTTTAAAAATTATGGTACAATTTTTTTTTTTACGATTTTATTTTATTTTTTTAACTAATATCTTTAGCAATTTTGTTGTGGACAGAGTGGAAGAGGAAATTTTAAGTGGAAGGAAAATTGCTCTTTAAGTAACACAAGTGGTATGATATTGGAGGTTAACCTTTATGAGAGGTCAGATCTGTGGGTAATGTAGCTGATACAGTACAACACATATTTCATTAAATAATCCACAGTAATAAGGCAAGCATGTTTATGGATTTAATTAAAGGGTTATGGTAGCAAATATCATGCACATATACAGCCTTTGCAACATACAGTGTAGTATATGACTACTGCAACATCAGATAAGTACTGTATCCAAGCTTGCTGTTTAGGTAGTTGAAAAAAAATGAAAGGAAGAAAGACAGGAAGCAAATTAATTTGACTTTAAATATATTGCATAATATAAACCACATTGTGTTGTTGAATTCATAAAAAAAAAACTTATTGTCAAATTACTGTGGTATAAGAGGAATAAAATGATTGGGATGTGCTGTTATTGGTAAATAAATAAATGTTGGGATTCACACCAGATTGTATCAGTTAATATCCTATGAAATAATCCTGCTGCCCTAATTAACCTTGCTTTTTTTTGCCAACTTTGAAAATCATAAGGTTATTTTTAATACACCTCAATAAAAAAGAATATTATTGTATAAACATATTTAAATTAAGGGCAAAATTTTCACACTATTTTTGAACAAAGATAAATAATGCCTAATTATGGTAAAAAAATATGTTTATGTCGCAAATGGCATAAATCAATCAATCAATAAATAAATAAATAAATAAAGGGCATTAACTGATTAGTTTTGATTGATTTGCACATTGAACGCTCATCACTGCCATTTAGGTGAAGAACCACGTTTGGTAAACATGATCAAGGTCAAGGGTTTGCAGGGTCCACCAAGTTCATCAAGTATCATGAAATAAGTGGGAAATGGGAAAGCTATGGGAAAGCTATACCATGTCGCTATGTCTGCAATTGATCATTTTAGACAATATATAGTCAGTCAGACTATGCTGGAAGTCCTTGCTTTGTGCACTAGGGAATGGTCATGTTGGAATAGAAAAGAGCCTTGCCACAAAGTTGGAAGCATAGCATTGTCCATGATGTCTTGGTATGCTGAAGCATTAAGATTGCCCTTCACTGGGGATAAGGGGCCTGATTGAAACACCTGAATTTAATAATTAGCAGGTTTGGCCAAATACATTTGTCTATATAGTGTGTAATTAAAATTGTGCGACAAAGTTATTAAGGCATTATTAAACAACATAAATGTTTCAGGTTCAGGATTGCATAAGTGACTGGTTTGCTAATGGACTGGAATGGACTTTGATATGTGATACAGTATTTGTTATCTGTGCCAGTATCAGTATCCTAAGAAAAAAAATAAAATAATAATATATATATATTTTTTGCACATTTTGGATTAAATAATTGTGCCTTTGACTTCACCTGTGTTCATTTATACATAAAATTTGCTACTTCTTTTAAATCAGTTTTTTTTCCCCTCTTCCTTAATCGCACAATGACAATAACCTTCCAGCTAGGTTTATAAATAATTAATTTGTTCTCATATAAGGTTCTGCATAAATTGATTTAAAATCCATTAGGAGTATAGTTATAAGTATGATGAATCTTTTTTTTTTTCTGTGTGGAAATGGTATTTATTCTTTTGAGGAGTTTGTTTTTGGAAGGTGTCTCCAGTGTCAGCAGTTTGTAATATTGTGGCGTTTTTACGCCTGAAGAAATGCTGGAGAGACGAGCGAGCTTAATTGCTGCCCAATGCAATGGCTGGGAGTACTTTATTTAGCATACAGCCGGTATGGCATGAGCAGCACCTTCACTCAGGAGCCTACTTCTAATTCAGCGTCAGCCTGAACTGGAGCACATTTCACACGTCACACCCAACACACACACAACAGGGCCGAAGTCACTAACCCAAACACCTTTCCCCATCATGGTGAACACACCGACATTCCCGCAAAGCATGCTGGTCGTCAGCCGCCGCCCCGCCCACGCCACACTGCCCCCACCCGAGCTGTGACCGTCCCTGGTCACCATGAAGAACTCCATTTCGGAGGCGTGGAGGCGGTCGGCGCTGGCGGTGGGAACGCCGGCGTCCTTTGGCAGGTGAGGGATGAACACAAACGTAGTCCTGAGGCGGTCCGGCCTCCACAGAGTTCAATGTTTCCCCGGCGTGCGGCTGGCAAGGCGCAAGACGGTCCCGGTGGAGCAAAACTCGTGCCCGCCCCGCCAACCGCACCCGGTAGATGACATCGGAGAGCCGAGCTATTACCGTACAGGGGCCCACCCAGTGAGACACACGCCCGGCCGAGAGCCCCCTCCTTCTCCTTCCGGAGAAACACACCCACACCTGCTCGCCAGCAGCAAAATCTCGCCCCTGGCTGTGAGTGTCCACGCCCATTCGCCCCATAGGTGCCCCCACCCGGAAGTCTTGCAGCGGTGCCCGCGAGCGCTGGGTGGGGCCCTTCTGCCTGGCAATAAGCGGTTCACAGTTCAGCCGTGAGACCGGCGGAGCGACTGCGGGTGACGCTCTGGGTGACGCAGTAAGACGGCTGCATGCTGGCTTGGACGGCTGATCACCACCAGAGGGTCTGGAGGGCTGCACAGGGGAAACGTCCTGCGTCGAGGGTTCTACGTCGGCTACCGGGAGTTTGATTTCCCGGTGTGCTGCTAACCTGTCCGACTGTGGTTTGGGTCCGAGCAATCTGGCTACCCCGAAGTTACCACGCAGAGTTCCGCTGGACAAGTTCAGCACCGCACCCCATCTATCCAAAATGTCCAACCCCAAAACGCAGTCCTCCTCGACGTCCCCCACAACGAACCCGTGGGAATAAGTTCGTCCACCCACCTGGACTCGCACTGTGCGACACGCCCTTACCTTCACGTAGCCCCCAGCAACGGTGCAGATGCTGAAGGCAGGATCAGGCCGTCCGCAAACACGCTTGCTTTGCCCCAGTACTCCAGAGCGCAGCAGCGAAACAGTGGAGCCGGTGTCCACGAGCGCCCGCAGTAAGACGCCATCCAGCACACAGTCGATGTAGAGCCCAGCGCGGCTTACCACGCGTCCTCCCGGCGCTAGTCTAGCGGCTGCTGGTGTACGCTGTCCCGTGCCTCGGCCTCGCCGCGAAACAGCGGAGAGTTGCTCGTTGCCTAGCCGCGACGGGTAGCCCTGTCCCCGGCTAGGTTCACGAACAGAGCGCCACTGAGCTGCAGGCGGTCGCTCGGCTCTTCCGCCGTGATGTACCGCCGATATGGGCTCAGCGCGCTCGGCCTCGCGCAGCGGCAGGTCGCTTTGCCGGCTAACGGCGCGCGGAGCTGTCTCTTGCTCCGGCGCTTGCGCTGCGCCAGCCTCCGCCCCGAGATCCAGCGCCGGGATTTTCACCTCGCCGCTCCGCGTTGGTTGCCGTGGTGTGCTCGCTTTAGCGCCGTCGGGAAAGCGCTTCTTTTTCGCGAGTAGTCGCTCCGCTACTCGGCGGCCCGCTTGGATTTTCAATAGATCTTCCGTTGTGCGCTCAAACCCGTGACTCTCCATCCCACTTCTGACACCAATGTGGCGTTTTTACGCCTGAAGAAATGCTGGAGAGACGAGCGAGCTTAATTGCTGCCCAATGCAATGGCTGGGAGTACTTTATTTAGCATACAGCCGGTATGGCATGAGCAGCACCTTCACTCAGGAGCCTACTTCTAATTCAGCGTCAGCCTGAACTGGAGCACATTTCACACGTCACACCCAACACACACGCAACAGGGCCGAAGTCACTAACCCAAACACCTTTCCCCATCATGGTGAACACACCGACATTCCCGCAAAGCATGCTGGTCGTCAGCCGCCGCCCCGCCCACGCCACAATATGAATGTAGGTTATCCAAATTATGAAAGTGTTCCGGTTTCAGAGGGCTTTGAGGTTTCTCTATAACAGGACAAGATAAATTAGTATCTTTTTAATTTTAAGTAAAGAAGTAAACCAGGCAAAAAGGAACATTGAGTGATTAACAGAAACTGACACAACATAAAAAATTAACAGAATTAAGTACTTTTACAAACCGAATTCATTTTAGTAAAATTGGCATAATGTATCAATATGCAAATGCTACACAATGCCATTTTTTTAATTCTAGGGAATTACTGTAATTAATGTATACGAGCACAAAAAATGATGAAATTGTTGGAAACATTTATTATCAAACAGGTTTTAATGTGAATATGTTTAGCTCAGAAAAACTGATGAAATGAGAGTTATGCAAATCCATAAGCTACTTGTCTCTCTAAAATAATCTTGATTCAGACAGGAATAAAAAAATAAATAAAAATAAAAGTTGGGTGGAGGCCAGAGGGCTTGTGTGATGAATCCTGCATAAACTGCTTACTCTTTGAGCACATTACTGTATTCTCTGTTGGAAAAGTTCACAATACCATAATTCATCCCTAATCTAATAAGCTTCTACACTAGAAAAGCACAAATCAGATTTGCTTAGGGGAGGGCAAGCATGGAAAATTTCATTCCAATGAACAATCCCTGCCATTTTGACATATACCGGGAGGAGTTAATGCAATTTGCTCTGGACGTTGGAGGAATTATCTGTAATAATACAAATTAAAGACACCGGGTTGTACACACCTTACTTAATTAAACTATTTGGAGGAAAAATGGAAAAGACCTTTGACAAAGAATTATTGTTTTTTTTTAAAAGATTACTATTTTAAATCTGAATTATCATTATGAGAATAAGAATATGATATCAACAAACTTATGAGAGGAAACATATCATTAGATTCCTTGTATGTTTTACCATCAAAGCTCTTTAAAACTAATAAATTGGAGCTTCTCTTTCAAGTCTTTGCAAAAGGTCTTCTATGGCTAAAGCGATTTACCGTCCCTTGGCACACTTTCTTCTTTTGGTTTTATTGAGAAGTACCAATGCTTTACATTTTAGTGCAGTATAAAAAAAAAATAAAAAAGGATATTCAATAATCCATTTCTTCAGAGATTAAATGGGACCTAGGATAGACCTGATCTTAATAAAAGGGCAAATATTTAAGTACTCGTCCAATTACGTAATGCCTTCAATAATGTCAAGGTAATCTGCTTGCCTTCATAGGCCTAAGCAGGGTCATTGAGCTTTTTATATATCTGTCAATCCAAAAGTTATTGCTGTGCCTGGAATAATTGAACGGCCATGCCACAGGGGAGTGAGTAAAATAAAAAATGAAAGTGTCCCTGTCTGGGTGGTATGCCGCACGGAATCGAAAAATATTTAACTACTGCACTTTGCCTTAATGATCCAGTCCTGATCCGGTCCGGATTGTTTAGGGAAATTATATTATTATATTTGATATGATTGCTCAGAAGGTGTTGATTTATTTTCCATAAATGCAGCTCTTATCAACTGATAGTTGGCCAGTCTGCAAGACAATGTGTTGTGTTTTTTAATTAAACATACGTTTTCCAATTAAACATACTTACAAAGACAGATCTAATCTTTTTAAATAAATAAAAATATTATTTAATTTTTTTTATTTTGAAATTATGATTTTTTTGGGAAAAAAAAAAATAAAAAAAAAAAAAATATATATATATATATATATATATATATATATATATATATATGTTTAATATTAATAACATAAACAATTCTGTGCTGTTTTCCAAGGGTCTGGGTAACGTTTTTTGTTTTTTTTTTTGTTTTTTTTGTGGCTGGTAAGGAAATAATCAGAGTGTAAATAAAGTGAACAGTAACTCACCCTGCCAAGTTATTACAGAACTCTAACTATTTAAAACATAATTTGATGGTGTTGTTGTTGTTGTTGCTGCTGTTTTTCTTGTTTTTAAACATTTAACCATCGACAAATCACTCAAGCATAACAGGAAGAAAACACTTCCATATGTGTATTTATTGGAAAAAATTATTGACACACACTGCTGCCTACCGTATGTGTTGATTATTTTCCATATATTCCATACAATATTACAGTATAATACCAGGGTGTGTAAGTTTCCTTTAAAAAACTCCTGAAGCTATTTGATGGCTTAAATAGGTATTGGTTTAATCATGTCAGATCTCTAAATAACCCTAAACAAGAAGATATATCTCACAAAGCGGTGCTGGAGCTTTGAAGAGTCTTGGACTGCATTAAAATGCATCATATACCAGGAAACATCGCACCGGTGGTTTGAATCGGCATCTGAACAGCAAAGTAATCATCATTATCATGATTGGTATGGCATTTTTTTGAAAGGCGTGCTGAGAAAGCAGATATTCAGTGCTTCCAATTATATTTATAACACACCCGGGACGAGTGACTGCCTCTGCACACACTGCGCCGAATGAGTTTTGTTGCTTGTATTTTGGCCTCGGGTAGAATTAAAGGCTTTTTCTTTTTTTTTAAAGACGTAATGAATAATTTGAAAGGTGAACCAATGTGTTTAATCTTTATCCAAATTTACTTCTACAAATGGATCCATTGAGAGCTTTTGACAGCTGCCATGTGGGATGTAAAAACAAAATCAATAGCCTAAGAAGCATATACAGTAGCTCTTGTAGAACTTTATGATACATGACACTGCTTTCAACTAAACTGCTCATCATTTTCAAATGCCAAATACCATTTGCACCATCTTTTCTTTCAGTGCAAACAATAGTGATGCACAGGAATTCTGGTCGATCATCATGAATCTTCTGCTTTTTCGGATAATCCAAAATGAATTTCCAAATCCAGGAACAGATTAAACCCATCTTCCAGCTTCGGTAGATAATCTCGCCCTGGATACTGTAGCTTAGAAAGATGTACACAGATTTAAAACGTTCCATCTATCCATGATCTGTACCACTGTTTAAAATTCCAGGAAATTTAGGAAACAAGGTGGCGCACAACCTGGACGGAGGTAAATCAATCATCTACCGTAGACCTCCAAAAAGCACACGGGGAACATGCCAACATCATCTTCACACACAGGACCAGGAGCGAGATTTGAACCATTAACCCTTGAGGTGGGAGTCAACAGTACATGACACAACAATACTAAGCTTTAATACCATAAACCTTCTTAAATCCGTAAGTACAACATCATACTGTACAATCTGTGAGTTATAAAGTGACATTACACAGTACATTAGCACTGTAAATGCTGACATAAAATAGGTATATAAAATACGATAATAAAATGCAAAATAACTGTTTATCCTCGAACAAGCACTACTGTATGTTATAATAGTGGAGCCACATTTAAACCGTACTTGCTATCAGTAATGCGACAAACATCAAACACCTATTCATGCAGCAATTTATTATAATATAAAATAGACTCCTATTACTGTACATCAAGTTAGGTCCTTGTCATTTTTTTTATTGTCATTTGCTATTACTGTATATTACAGTTTCACATCAGAGAAAAACAGCATCTGGTGCTTCGGTACATATTTCTGTCCTTATAATAAATGCATGTGTTTCTGTTTAAAAAGGATAGTATTGAAAAAAAAAATGTGCCTTTAAAATTCACGCAGCCTCAGAGGAGTGAACTACACCTACATACTGTAAGTGAGTTGCGTAACCTGAATAGAGCGCTCTTAAAATCTCATTCTGCATCCGAAATAACTTTCCCCACATTAATGATGTATTAATTCTGGTTTCTTTCAAAATTCCCTTTTTGTGTCAGTTTTTTTTCTTTATCACCACACAAAATCATAAGACGTTACTGTAACATAATACTATTATGGCACATACTGTGTAATGAATGTGCAGGGGGCGTGAGTGTTTGTTGTGTGTGTTTATACCTTATGTACAGTATAGAGACACAGGACAAGAGCATGGCGTCAGATAGATGAATAAATAAATCAATAATTAAATACCCACCCATTGTGTGGATGTCAGTTCTTCCTTGCCAGTGTCACTTCTGCCTAAGGATCTGAAGCTACATCTGGATTTCTGTAACGCTGCTTTGTGACAAAGTCCAATGTTAAATGTCTACTGCTATACAAATAAAAACCGAACCGAATTGAATTACGGTCTCGCACGGCTGCAACTGACAAGCAAGTCTGCCATCGGGCATTACAATACAACAATGCAACAATACTCAACAGATATAATACAGAATGACAGTACCAGTCAGAAGATGCTCCCCAAACCAGTGAAGCAATCATCTGCTAAAAAGAAATCTGTGCTTCCTGTTGCATGACTGATCTTTTCTCAACTCACAGATGACATCAACCTGATGTCAGTCTCAGACCTGTAAACCTTCAACTAAAGAATATTTTTTTTACACCATTTTGTGATGTTTGAAGTGAACATTTTGAAGCATAATACAGTCCATCTCTCCCAGAGAGCTCATCTCCAAGCTCAGTGCGATACACATCAGTCAGTCACCTGTATCACCTGCTATGTTATTGCTCCTTGAACCATGGATTTACGCATGGCCAGGTCCAGCAATTGCTCACCATGGGAGTATTTCGAGGCGAGTGTCATAGAAGAACTGGAGAGCGGTCACCTCTTCTGTGACGGAACGGATTCTGCTTAAGCGCACTTACTGTAGATGTTTCCTGGGTGTTATATCACAAAGTGTTTCATCACAATTACCATTTCTACAAATTATCCTGTGTTGACCACTTTAAATGTACATATAAATGGATCAAAAGTACTGTATTATGTATTATTCTTTGGTGCAAGGGGAATAAATCATTTCAGGGTGGCCTGTTATTTCAAAGTAATACAGCTTTGAGGCAGTAACTGAAACTCTGCTTCACTTTGGGCTGCATCACTCCATTGCACTCTCGTTGATTATTTTCCTATAAAAGCATGTCCTGTTAGGTTTTATTTCCTCACTTGTCTACTGGCCTGTCATATCCCACTTGTCAAAATTAAATACACCAATTTGCTTAGATATAAAAAAAGAAGTTAAACATAATTTTATGACATTTTTGATTTAGGAAATTTTAAACGAACTGTAGCCAACCACAGGAAAAAATGTGTTGGTCTGCCACTGATGAGTCGCCACAGCGGACCGTCCAATCTGCACACAACTTGGCATAGGTTTTACACCAGATGCCCTTTCTGACGCATTGTATTTTGGCTTGGGACCGGCGCTGCATCCAGTGGATTGGGATTTTAACCCAAGCCTTCTGCATGGCAGGCGACAAGACTACCACTAAGCCACAAAAGTCCAACCACAGGAAAAATATCATGCACTTTAATTACTACTGATGGGCCAATAATCAATGATTATTTTCTGCTTACCCAGGCAACTGCCGTGTAGCGGAAATGAACATGTGTATGATGACTGTAACTGCCCATGCTCACAACGTTATTGAGTATGGCTAGCCAGAGAACAAGCCTTATAGCCGTATGGCTAACCGGCTAAACTGAATACACCATAACTTTGAAAGATAGCAACTCAATTTAGCTCAATTTACATGAAATAATGCTTGTGGCATTTGGCACTGATGGTCTACATTACAAACTTTACAGTCGGTGTGCCAAGCAGGAAAATTTATACCAACCAAGACCTATGCTAATGTACTTATATTCAACCCAATTTTGATTGACAGATTAAAAAAAACAACGAAATTATCTTGATAATTAATCAATCATTGATTTACTCATACCGTAGCAATGATCGATTATGGAATGGTTATTGACTCCAATCAATATTAATTACTTAATTTGATGAATAAGGTTAGTTTTTTTTTTTTTTTTTTTTGCATACATGAGCTTTTTTTATTAGTGTAAAACCAACTGAAAAGCTAATATCAAATCCGCTGCCTATTATTCTCTCCACATGGCTGGCATGCCTTGACTTAATTACCTTAATTCTTTTTTAAAAACTGCATTAATTAACACATACGCATGAGTTTTCCTGTTTCATCCGGGTGGCTCTATGGTTGACCGTTTCCACTTCACAGCAGCTTTTAAACTGCAATTCGCACATGCAGTGCGTTGTTGTGTGATGAACTACATCCCTAGTAAAGTGAAATTTAATATCAGTCACAAATCATTTTTTTTTTTTTTTTTTGCTGAATATCAGAACCATGGTGCCTTCTCTAGTATGAGCTACTGTATGAAAAACATTTGAAGGGATTAGCAAAGAAGTCATCGAAATGAAAGACTTTATTCTGTATCGCTGGAAGATCAGAAATTTGAATCCTATTAATGAACCCTCTTTTCAAGGAAGCAGAACCACCTCTTCTTCCTGCTTGTTTTCGTTAGGACAATAGCTAATTATACGCTCGTGTATACCGAGGGGAATTAGTGCTCTACTCCACCAGCATGCATGAGCAGATGGTTCAAAAGGATGCAGTTGCTGAATTTATGTACTTTGGAGGAAAAAGCATCAATCCTGTGTTAACGAAAAATTGTTTCTGAGAACAGACAAAATTGTGGATTTTGGGAAGCAAATAACAGTGTAAACAATTAGGTGAAACAAAAGTGACCAGTGATTGGTCACTGGGGAAAAGTGGTGTTTTGTGATTCTGGTGGTTCGGTAACAGTAACAGTCTGTGATTGGTTGTTGGTAATAATAGTGATCAGTGATAATATTTAATATTTTATATATTCAAGTTTATTTAATATGAACAGATATTGTTATTTGCACAAATCGAACATGTACATAACATGTACTTGCTGTTTCCATTACTTATTATAGCACTGTATATGTACTTACTTGCACACTCACTTTATGTGCACTTTATGTACATCTGTACATAATCAGTTACTGAATGTTGTGTAATTACTGTGTATAATGATTTTGTCCACAACAAATGTACAGTGTTTTATCTTGGTCTGTAAAAACCTCCTTGTGTTTGTCAACAGACGAATAAAACTCGATTCCGATTCTGATAATTGAGAACGCTGGTGATCAGTAATGCTCAGGGATCAGTAATGAGAATCATCATCTAGCAAGTTTCTTTACAACTTGCCATATAATGCAGTGTTTCCAAGACAGTCTCCAGCCCGACCAGGAAAAAACACTTGTGAAGATAAACGATTTCTCACAAAAAGTATCATGCATGAAAATCAATATATACTTTGTTGATTAACTGTAAATTATAAATGATGAAATACGGCCTGAGAACAGCTTAATAATTAATCAAGCATCACAACTCTCCCATTGAAGTGCAGAGCGGATAATTAGTTCGTTGCCGTCAGGGTGAAGACAGCATCCAGATGCCGCAGTCACTAAACGGTCACAGTGCCAGCTCTCACCTCTCCAAATTCTCCTTGACTAATATAGCATTCGGGCGGTGTTAATGTAGTGCAGCTCTCGAGAGCCACTTGGTCAATGCCTTATTTAAAATCCGGCACAATGACTTAATGATTTCTAAACACCCACTGACTCTTTAAGTGAGGTTTGTGCTTTGGGATTTCTCACAAAGACATGCTCACGATGAAGACTATATATATGAAATTAAGGCTTTTTTTGTTTGTTTTTTGTTTTTTAAAAAACCTTCTTGATGCTATTGACCATCAAGCTGCTAATAATTACTGCATCGATTTTCTTCTTTTCTCTTTTTTTTTTTTTTTTACAGAAAAACAAGAAAGCTACCCCTCCTTACTGTAGAAAGAATCCTCTATTGCTATTTATAAAGCCCTGCTTAAAGGTATCAGCTTCCTGTTTCATTTAAAATTCAATGCCTGGAATACCAGCAATGATTGCCCAATAAACTTTAGAAGACCTTGAAATTGAAAGCCGTAGTTATACCGGCTCATTTTAATTATGTAGTCATGTCCCTAATTGTGTTTGATTGCACATAATATTTTACTGAATTTCTGCTGATGAGGTTTTTTTTTTTTTTTTGGCCTTTTATATTTTCTGACTTTGGACATCTAAACCAGCTTAAAGCCTTAAATAAATAAAAAGGAAAAAAAAAATCCATGAATAATACTTCAATGCCCTGTAGCATTTTCACGCATTTTCGGCAATATAACAAATGAATCAAATTACATTTTAAAAGCACCCTATATCCAATGGAAGCATGTATACTTAATGAATTATTATGATTATTTTTAATAATAATAATAATAATTATTATTATTATGCATTTTCACGCATTTTCGGCAATATAACAAATGAATCAAATTACATTTTAAAAGCACCCTATATCCAATGGAAGCATGTATACTTAATGAATTATTATGATTATTTTTAATAATAGTAATAATAATAATAATAATAATATAGTGCCTACTTTTCATTTGCTGTTCTTTGCTTCAAGGTCTTCCATATTTCACACTTGTTTATTTAGTCATTGATCTTCAGCGTCTGTTTTATATCGGTTGGGGTCACAGTGGACATGAACACTGGACCATGAATACGAGTAAGGTATACACCCTGCATGGGTTGCAAGTCTATCACATTTCACCATGCAAACACATTCACATACTCCTTCACACCTCAGGGCACTTTCCAGCAGTCTGTATAGAGGTGGGAGGAAAGTACAGAACCCACACAGACAGTATCCAGGGCTCAGCACTGAACTAGGGACCCTGGAGCTGTGAGGTGGCAAAGCTACCCGCTGCACCTCCGTGTCGCTCTGCATCTTTTTCATTACTGCTAATAATAGTAATCCTAGCTTGCATGCTGAAAATCTGCCTCATATTATTATTATTTTTTATTTTTATTTTTTTTTACCTCTGAGCACACCTGGGCACTACAGTTACAACCATAAAACATATCCTCAGTTTGATACATACAAAGCTCTTTATTTGATTCATCAGCATTTTGACGAATACGTTCAACAGACTAAATAATAAAGTAAGCTATTTGTCACAAAAAAATACCATTTATATTTTATAAAGTGTAACAACAATCTAGACGTAATAAGGTCACATTTGCTCCTTTGAAAAACTATAGCTTTCTCTTTATTTCAAATTATATAAAAAAAATTTTTAGGACTTTTTAATGATTTTTGTGATATAATTAAACCCCACCAACATTTTTTATTGTTGTTATTTTATGTTAGAAATCAAGGTCAGTAAAGTTCACGTACAGTACATTTCTTTACCTACCTTAGGTGGTATTTGTTCTAAAAAGTATATACAGTATATCTTAAATACATAAAAATCACAAATGAAGTGAAAAGAAAACATTTTTACATTTATTTTAACATGAAAATGTGCATAAATACAAAATACTTATTTTTTACATGTGGGGATATGTCTGCATTTGCCGAGACCAAGACCATCTTCATGGTCAAGTGGAACCGTCTCCAGTCACCACATGCATCCTAAGCAGACCACTATCCTCAGCAGCAAGCCAGCAAACCATGTGACAAGATTTTAAACCAGAAGAGTGTCACCAGGATAAGTTGGAGAGATCCAAAGGGCAGAGGGGATCTGAATCACTGGCAACTCAGTTAGGTATACACAAAGTCTTATAATGGACATGGTGAATGTAATTTTAGTCCAAGAAGGGACTCCGGCAGGACTAACTATGACAGCATAACTAAAAGGGAGAGCCAGGAGGAAACACAGACATTAAGGGGTTTAATGCGACCAGTCACTTCACCGTCAACAAACCTGAGTGATCAATGAGAGTGGGGAAGACAGCATCTAAACATACCAGTTCACCATAATACTCTACATCCATGAGTCCACCAGATCAGCTCCTTTACCTAGGCAAATCTATTCATAGAAAGCTTAGGAGACTGTTTCTGATTTTTAAACATTTATTTGAAGGCTATTCAATAACTTTGGGGATTTGGAAGAAAAACCTCTGCCCCCAGCTCTAGCTTTTACAAAACAAGGTACTGGCAAACAGCCTGCATCCTTTGAAGAAGAAGATTTGAAGAAGGCGGATCATAAAAGCACCAGTAGTTTAATCAGGTAGTGTGGTGCAAGACTATTAAGTGCTTTATAAGTCAACAGTAGTATAATAAAAACAATATGGAATTTCACTAGAAGCAATGCTGGTGATAGGTGATGATGTGCTCATATCTCCTGGCTCTAGCGAGGACTCTTGCTGCATTCTGGACTAATTGAAGCTTCAGTTTATGAACTGAAGTACTTGTAAGGAACACCCAGAGAGTAAGGAATTATACTTATGAGCTTCAAATGAAAGACTGGAATCTATAATGACACCAGGGTCTTTAACCGCTGTACGGGATAAAACAGAATTACATTCCAGAGTTACTGTGTGAACAGAAAGCTTTCTTCGATCTGCTTATGGTCTTAATTCCAGTGCTTCTGTCCTGTCAGAATTAAGCAGAAGGAAATTAATAAGCATTCGGTGTCTTAATTCATAAACTGTTTTTTAATCTGGTTTTGCTGAGGCATCTAACTATGTCATCAGCATAACAGTGAAAACTTATACCATGCTTACGAATGATGTTGCCCAGAGGAAGTACAGATAAATGGGTCATTCTAGAATTGCGGGTACATTTCAAATAGAAAAAGAAGACAAAAAATAGTATTTTGTTTTTATGTTAATTTTTTTTATTTTCATAGAACACACTTCAAATGTAATATTTTCAATAGTTGCTGATCTTAAACTTGTAAGATCTTTAGAAATTATTCTGAAAATCAAAGTACGAACAGAAAAATCTGTCAACCACTAACAGAGTTGACAATAACAGAGTTGACATTTTCCACCATTTTGTGCTTTAACTCAAGATGCTAACCTCAAACCAGATACCACATGGCATGGATAAAACAGAAATTTATGTATTTTCATTATATTATTGTTTTTAAAAAAGTGAATGAGAGATTCATTGAAATATCACATAACAGATTTGACAAATAATTATTCTACTATTGGTGTATCCTACACATTTTGTACAAATTAATGAGAGAGGAATAATGACATACCTCAGTGCCTTCCAGATTTTCCCGCCAGAGGAAGTGACATCACTTGGAGCAAGTCACATGCTTTTTTTTTTATCAGTGCTTTAAAGATTGTTGTGCCTTTTTATAACAGAGTTAACAGAGTTGACCAGAACGTAGGGACAGACACAAAATGTATTTTTTAATTACTAAAATTACAAATAATACAGAAAATAGATGTTTTATGCAACTGTTTACATAAATTAGTAGAGTAAACACACAAAAAAGATTAAAATTAGACGTAATTATTTCATGATAATTAAAGCTGAATGTATGATTCAGGAGGCATAGACAGTCAAAAATAGGTATAGAGGGAGTCTTTAATTTAATATTTTCATGACAAAATGTTCCTAAATACACATATAAACATTATTTTAAGTGATAGCTTGATATAATTTGTGTAATTTTTTAAAACTCTTTCAATAAATTTTTTGTTTTTGAAAAATAATAAAAGGTTTATCTCGGAGACGCAAAATGTACCCGCAATTCTAGAATGGCCCATATATTCAATATCAAATGCAAAAAATCCAAGCCAGTCCAATTAAAAAAAAAAAATTAAAAAGTCCTGGATCCTGAAACACTTCTTGTTATTAATTTTTAAACAACTATAGTATATACGTTCAATTTTGCTCAAAATCACAAGTACACTTAAGAAACTGGTACATGATGAAGCAGTTGTACTCAGCACTTACATTCCTGTGCACTGCTTTTGTTTTGCTGTACAACTACTGTACTATTATAATTTAATGTTTTAGTCAGCTGAACATTCATGCAATGTATTTATTAACATTTACCTTTTTGATTGTATGAAGACACTATATTGTTTCTAAATCTTACGAACAAGTGATATGGGGCCTGTAGCCGAGAGGAATGCTTACAAATTCAAATTATCTACTAGTAAAAAAGAGAGAGAGAGAGAGAGAGAGAGAGAGAGAGAGAAAGAAATCCAGAAAAATAAACTGGTTATATTCAGATTTACAGCTGAATTACACCTTCATGGGCTATGTGGTATACTTATGTGACTTCTGACTTGGTAACTAACAATAAGAAAGACAACTTCAACAACTTTGTAGTGAATCCAAGAAAAAGACAGCCTGGGATGGTTTTGCTGCCAAGTCATGACTTTAGATATGTTTCAGTATTGATTTAGCCTAAGTAAAAACAAAGCAAGTAGAGACGATTCTTATGATTTACTTAGAAGTTCTGATTTGCCTGGATCTGACCTGGCCTTTAACTCCTTTTCTCAATAGCTTTGTTAGATAAGACAGATCTGAAATCAAACTCCAAACCACTGGGCATACTGTCTTTTTTTGTAATACATTGTGAGCGTAGACAGCTTTCACTGTCTGTGTTTATTACAATCATGGTGTGTTTAAGCTGATTAGCAGAACCTAAGCATTGAGCAAGAAGTTGTGATTATACAGTAGTTGTGTGATTCATGTCTACAGGAAAGTACATAAAGCTACACTCGCATTGTCATAATACCATACCAATGAAATATTTTTTATATAAATAATTTTATATATAAATAAATAATTTTATATATATATATATATATATATATATATATATATATATATATATATATATATATTCTAACTATGTATAACTACTCTATCTATTATTTTTCCTATTTTATTAGTTTATATAATTTTTTTTTTTTTAAATGTTGAACAAGATGGAATTTATTAATGCTACCTGATAAATCCTAATAAATTAAAATTTACTTTGCTTAATGTAATTATGTGATGGTGTCATTGTACATTGTGCTCAGGTCACTGAGTGTGCCAAATGTTGTTACCCTGGTAACGCTTTGAGTTCATCTTTAATGGGACAGCACGTTTTCATTTATCTGTGTGGAAAATTGACTGACTCTCTGATCTTCAAGCTCTTTGGACATTTTGTTTTCTTGTTGTCCATCTCTGGCAACCCCCTGCTTCTCCCAAAACTATACTGTATACAGTAGGGTTTTGGCCAAAACTGAGCTAAAATATACTATACAGTACAGTATGTATCTAAATGTATGAAAAATGAAATGCTGGCTGGTTTATTTTTTTATATTGTTTTGGCTGTCTATAGTAAGTAAACTCCTTGCATATATATATATATATATATATATATATATATATATATATATATATATATATATATATATATATATTTCTATAAAGCTTTTTTGTGTCCTATAAACATAAAATGAATTGCAACAGAATACTATCAAAATGATACACTATATTGCCAAATGTATTCGCTTTACTGCTTTAAAATGCATATGAACTTGAGTAACATCCAATTGTTAATCCATAGGGTTTAATATGATGTTGACCCACCCTTTGCAGCTATAACAGCTTCAACTCTTCTGGGAAGGTTTAGACCTTGCTTTGTGCACTGGTTGGAACAGCCCTCCCCAAACTGTTCTCACAAAGTTGGGAGTATGAAATTGTCTTGGTATCCTGGAGCATTAAGAGTTCCTTTCACTGGAAGTTAGGGGCCAAGCCGAACTCCTAAAAAACCAAAACCCACACCAGGTCCAACATGATGGCAAACCAGTGCACAAAGCAAGTTCCATAAAGACATGAATGAGCGACTTTGGTGTAAGTCCTGACCTCAACCCAATAGAACACCAGTGTGATAAATTAGAGTTGAGACTGCGAGCCAAGTCTTTTCATCCAGTCCAACATCAGTGTATGACCTCATAAATGCGTTTCTGCCAGAATGGTCAAAAATTCCCATAAACAGAATCATAAACCTTATGAAAAGCCTTCCCAGAAGAGTTGAAGCTGTTATAACTGAAAAGGGGGTGGGGCCAACATTATATTAAACCCTATGGATAAAGAATTGGAGACCGACCAGAGGCAGAAATTGCAGATCCTAAAGGTGCATGGCTACATCGCTAACCGCAAATCCACCAGGCGGCCAAATTTATATTTACAGTATATTTTGCCTAGTGCTTTGTGTCCTAGGGTCAGATTTGTAATCACAATGCATATACAGTATAATATATAATACAAAAAACATTTATAACACAATTATGCCTGAAGAAGAATACCTACTTAGAAAACTCTAACAGTAACAATAACCTTACCCTCTTTCAACACTTAACACATGAATGCATGTTGTGTTATGAAAAGTTCCAGGATCACAGCTTTAGGTAGATGATGCTCTGTGATTAGTCTCAAGTTCACCTCTAGTCACAGCCATAAAAGCAGAAGAGCTTAGCATGGCAGCTGCTATAATGTGAAAAGAATATGAAAGGGGGGTGGGAAGTGGGTGAAGGTGGGTGTATGGGGAGGGGGTTACCGACAGAATGGGATGTGAGCGCACAGTTTGAATGATGAGTGAGGGAAAGTGTGGCTGAAATGGCCTTCATAATGATTTCTGACTACAGAACAGTCATTACATGGTTCAATATGCAGCAAAGCTGTGAATCAAAACAGCAAGTTTCTATTTTCAAGTGCAAAGCTCTTCACTATTGGTAGAATCATATTCATGACTTGAGCCTTCCCAGATCAGTGATAGTTGGTTATCCTCTTATGTCTGAAACGGATTGGAAAAGAGTGTAAAACGAGATCTCAGAGAAAAAAAAAAGAGTGATTTGATTCTGGGCAGAAAAATAGAATATACTAAGCTCCAGTAGGACTTTCATTGAATTGGCAGAATTTAATAATTGAAATTTAAAATTGTAAGCAAAAATAATTGTTATTTGGTAATACTTTAGGGATCGCAAATCAGAGATTATTACATTATTTGGATTGAACAGATAATACATATACGATGGCAGATGTACAATGTTGCCTGGCCAGAAACATAAGTTGCACAATCTAGTATTTCATTTGACTGGAAGAGCACATACCAAGATTCTCAATTGGGTTAAGGTCTGGACTTATGATGTCTCATGCGCCATGTGAAACTTTTTTCACAATTTGAGCCCTACGAATCTTGACATTGTCATCTTGGAATTTGGCTGTGTCATCAGGGAGTGAAAAAATCCATTGATGAGAAAACCCTGGTCATTCAGAATATTCAGGTAGTCGGCTGACCTTTGGGCACATAACTTAGCTGGACATAGACCTGAACAACAGAAGCAACCACAGATCATAACACTGCCCCCCACAGGCATGATGTGTGCACCCCTCTTTATCCACCCCTCTTTTCCTACCCTGATGCAACCATCACTCTGGAGCAGGGTAAACCTGGACCCATCACACCACATGACCTTTGTCCAATGACCACACAGTCCATTCTTTATGCTCTATTTTAAATCGAAGACTTTTTTTTCTAATTAATTTCTGTTAAGTGTTTTTCTTTAAGGCTACCCAGGTGAAAAAAAACTATGCTAAATATATTAAATCCTACTTGAGTGTACATTACTTGCAGCAAGACTAATGATACAGTACTTGCAGTTTGCTACTTTGGAACAACACATTTTGTATTAAGTGTATTTAAGTTGTAAAGAAATTATACAAAAGCACAATTTTAAGTGTACTAAGTGTACTTTTTTGTGCTAAAGTGAAACAATTTAAAGTATACATAGGACACCTAAAGTATATGGCTGTTTGTGTACTAATTTACATACTAGACACATTTATTAATAAAATTTTTACGGTGTTACATAAACATGAGTAATATACCAAAAATGTATTCTTTATTGCAGCAGCAGTATGCTGTTATACTGCGGGCCCAGTCGAATTACTTAAAAAGTACTACACAGTAGTACACAAAATCTTCCATGCTACTGTATTGCAAAAGTTAATTACCTGTTACAAGGAGGCGCTTACCGTATGTATGGCCACCAAGTATGTTGTTACAGTAAGTGTGGGAGCCCCAACGCAGGACTTGGAGGGGAGTGTTGGGACGTGAGGTGTTTATTTTGGCCAAGGATGATTAGCTCGCGTAAGCACGACGCAGCGCAAGGTAAGGGCGCTTATACGCCTCTCTTTTTAACTCTCTTCTGTACAGAGAGGTGCGCTATGTCTGCGCGTGCCGCCTCAATGCTGATTACTTCTTCATCTTTTTAGGTCTCTCTTTTTATTTTCACTTTTCTGTTTTCTTTTGACTTTTCCCATCTTTTTACTTTTCTCTTTTCTTTATCTTTTCACTTTTTCCTTTTTTTTTTCCTTTTCCTCTTTTCTTTATCTTTTCCCCTATACCAGAGCAATGCTCCAATACCTGGTGCTATCTAATGTTCGTACATAGTGTGCTGGTTTCTGAAATTTTAAATAACCTGCTGGACAGGTGTAGCGCGTCTCCTCCTATTAGCAACATGGCGGAGTTTCAGAGGCAAGTTCTTAAGGCAAAATTTTGCCTAATGCAAATCTGTTCCAGCCATCCGAAGATAATACCAATATTCCCAATTTTCAACAATATAATCATATTTTGCATATAAAAATATGCTTTAAAAATAAAACTAAATAAAAAAAAAACGGGGAAACCTTTTCTTCTTGCTACCGTCCTTGCTAACATTCTCGGGACAGATTGTGTTACCGATTGTGTATGTCTTCATTAAATCGTGCACAAAATGCAAAGAAAAAGTATGCACAACTTAGCCGGCTCGGTCAGTTTACTCATATGCCGGAAAATGCTTTGTACAGTACTTTCTTGCCAAATTTTCAGTTTTTAAGGTGGAAAGTCATAAAGTGGGGCATTCGTATGCTAAGGAAGTGCAGTATTTCCGAAAAAAAATACGCAGAAGGCATGTTTTTACATGTGGCATATCCTTGCCAGGGTCTCTAAAAATTTACTTTATTAAAAATACTACACTACACTAAAGTTATATATATATATATATATATATATATATATATATATATATATATATATATATATATATATAATTTTTTTTGTATATTTGAATATTTTTTTTCCATATTTGTACAGCTAGGTTTTTCATTTCATATTTTGTTTTATCTTTTATAAGTATATTTTATTTAGGTAAACTTTTTCTATGGTATTTTTTATTTTATTTTCATAATAATATTTTATAAGGTTGTTTTTCACTGCATATCATACTGTGTGACTGTGTATGTGACAAATAAACTAAGCATGATTTTTGTGGCCATTAAAAAAATTTGATAAAATATTGTAAGTATATGGTTATCAATGATGAACAACAGATCCCTGATTTGTGGGAAACATCGCTCTTTTGATACATAGCTAACTTGCTTACTCAGTCACATCAGACAGGAGATAGGAAGCTTGCCAAACAGTGCTACAGGACATCTGGTTCTGCTAATTGCTATTTGTTTGTTTTTAAAAAAATGACTTCCTTTCCTGTTTTTTTTCTAGTGATTTTCGGCTTTTTTTTTTAATAAGATCAGTGCTAACAAAAATGAAAAAAATCTATTCCTATTATATACAGTATAAACATTTATAGTTTCGAAACTTGAAGTATTTTCACACAACTTACATGATAGCGACTCCCACACATTTACTTCGCTGACGGGTTGTTAACATCACGCCACGTGTCTACTGTGATTATCGCATAACCTGCTTTAACCTCCTTTACATTATTGCGCTACAACCAATTCTTTGACAGGCTATATGTCAGGCTATATTTACCGAACGGTGAATTTGCTCTGTGTGTGTGTGTGTGTTCATGTGCTTTAATGTGTGTTTGCTTTAATATGTGTGTGTGTTTGTGTTCCCTGAAATAGCTTCACTGAATAAACTAAAATAGTGTACAAGAGACAGAGAAAAGCTTTTTTAGACCTCCCAGTTGGTGCAGTGTTGAATTGTTTGCCTTGTGATCAGCAGATTGTATTCAAATCCTGCTGATGCTAAACATCTCACTTTCCGTTTAACTTACATTTCATTTCTCTGAAAGAGTCTACAGAGGGAAAAAAATATGATAAAGTTAAAGTATTCAAGTCAAAACCTACTCTTTCACACAGTCCAATGTTTAGAAGTTTAGTTCAAACATGAGCAGTGTTGGGAGTTACTTTGTAACGCATTGGAGTTAATCTAACGCGTTAGGTCCGCCATTTAAGTACTTAGTTATTTAGTTATATTTTTAAAAATGTAATCCGTTATTCAGACAATTTATGTAATCCGTGAGCCAGACAGCAATAATTTCCACTTCATATTGTGTGTGTGTGTGTGTGTGTGTGTGTGTGTGTGTGAACGTCGTCCTACAAGCCCCGCCCCCGATAATCTGCTCCCTCTGTTATTCCTGCTGTTATACCCCTATCCCACCTATGTGGTTTGACTATGTGAGGACTGACGTGCAGAAAGATGGAAACCTAATCACAGCGCCAAAACTCTCAGTGAAGCATGATGAACCGTACTTACGGCCAGTGCGCGAAACCGCATGGGTGAGATACTGTAGGTACAACATGCATGAGGAATCACAAGGTAGTTTTCATTTTCTGCAATAGAAAAGTACTCTAACTAGTTACTTTTATCAAATTTAACTGATTACTTTTTGAAGACAATAATTCTGTAATGCAATTAGTTACTTTAAAAAGTAATGTCCCCCAACCCTGATGATGAGGGATAAATGCCAGAGACCCCAGCTGCAAATCTGAAAGTGGTCTGCACGCAAAAAATAAATAAATAAAAAATCTTCACTTTTGAGTATGGAGCAACGCTAATAGCTGGAGCGACATTGCCAAGGTCGCAGATTCTTGCTATTAATCATGAGACTAGACATCATCTGGCCCAAGGCCTGATGTCAAACTCTCCTCTTCTACTCTCTGATCTCTGGGGACAGTGGAATGGAGAGATAGAGTGGATCCTGGCGCCAGTCAGCAGTTGATGTGGGCCAATATCATAAAAAATACATATACAGCATTTTACAATGGCTCATCAGGCCGGCAGAGGCAAAACATTCCATGAGCACAGCTGGTCATTATGGGATCCTCCATAAAGGCAATAGTGGGAAATTACTCATGTTGCTAGTTTATATATATTATATATATAATTCCTGAAGAATTGTTATTGCACTAAAATCAAACTTGTCTTTGATGAGATTTTTGGTTTCAGTTATTCCACAGCTTGTGGTAGCCCTTTGACCTTATAATTTCCTAATATCCTTAAGATGCTGGAAATAGAACTTGTGGATCAGCAGTTCATGAAGAAAAAAAAGCAATAGCGCTGGTCATAACTTATTCATCCTACCCAATGGCTGTCCTTGGCAAACTTTTCAAGTCCCCTAATTGCCTTTCTGCATCTGTGAAAAAAAATCTCTTAGCTTTTCATGAAAGAGTGGAGGAGCTTGCAATTTCTGATTGTCCTTAGATGATCTAGGACATCCCCGTTCCCATACTGTATGCTGACCTTCATAATCGTGAAAGACACCAAAGAAACCATTGTCGGACCGTTCCCGAAAAGGTAAGTCCTGCCCATATTTTTGCACCGCAGGCAAAGATGTGGCCGTCATTATCCATCATTTATGCACCGCTTCACATGCTTAGGCCTTGCCTGCTCCACTCTGGGACTGCCAGCTATCAGTGGAAGTGATAAAGTGGCCCCCTGAAACAACGAGAAAGTGATCAGCAATCTTTTGCATAGAAGAGTCAAGGCAATCACCTTGTAATCATTTAATGAACTTGATAAGCCCACCTGTGAGGCAGGGTTTCTTTGCTGGACCAGGTCTCATTTTTCTTCTCCACCTCTCCATGAATAATGTGGAGAATTTTTGGAGCCAAAAATGTGCCCTGATCACTTCAACACATGTGACTAATGAAGTGAAACTCTAAAGAGGATCTCTTCCTCTCGCTAGGTAAGATTAATAATACTGGTTGTCATAGAGTTTTTTTTTTTAAAATCTCTGTTATTTCTAAAGGGTCATATATACAGTAGAGCTGAAATAAATCATACAAGTTAAGGCAGTATTTACATGGGGGAAGTTATATGGATTCAGGGATAAGTTAAGCAGCAGCTTCTGAGTGCACCATTAATTACTTAGATCATTTAGTGTGTTTTTTTTCATAGGAAGAGTGTGTGTTTCTCAATAGCTTTTGTAGATGTTTAAGCTTGAAAAAGAAAAGAGATATAAAATGAGATCGAAATAATTGATTAATAAATAATTGGTTAAATAAATTGAAAAAATAATTGGTGCCCATTTCAGACCATGAGGTGAAGGACAACTTAGAGTCCCAAGCCATCGCAGAACACAGGAGCACAAGCACCACAGGCAATTGAGAAACACCAGTAGACCTACTGTACAACCTATAAAGTCTCTGGATTTTCAAAACTTGAGGACTTGAAGAAAACCTCCAATGAAAAAAAACCTACACAGAAAAACCAGCGGGATGATATGAACCCACCAACCGTGGAGTTGTGAGGCAACACCATGACCTGATTCATTTGAAATGTACTGTAGCGCTCCTTCATGTTTTCAGACATAAACTTACAACACAACAGCTCCAGCTACAGATGATTACAGTACTGTATACTGTAAACTATATACAAGTATAAAGACCAGAGGAAAAGCGATGTTGATTTACTGAGGGAGCATATTGGATACAGAAGGATGCTCATGCATCACCGCCTGACACATTTTTTACATTAATGCATTAATTTTATTTATCAGTGAATGCTTTATAGTGGCTAGGGCCACTGTGATTTAAATGACTTGTTTGTTTATAGTTTATAAAACATAACCACTACAGTATGTTTTTAGAAAAATATATATACACTATATTAGGCAGGTATAAGCAGGTAAATGCAATTTGCAATATTTAAAGATGGTTAATACACAACCTGGCTTGAAAAAAGAAAATAAAAGTCGCACACTTTTAATATTTCATTGTTTCACCTTTTGCTTTGATTATAGCTGTGGCATCATTTTGATAAGCCCTATGAAATGTCACAACATCTATTTGCCTCCAGATTTGCATTAATAAATCCTGACAGGGAAGGAAAAAAATCCATTTATGGAAATACCTGGTTGTCAGCTGACCTCTTTTTTTCACCACATAATGTTGCTGAACCTTGACTTGACCAACTGAAGCAACTCCAGATCATAACACTTCACCCCACAGTGGGCACTAGGCACCATCGTGCTTGAACAGGGTCAGTCTGGATCAGTCTTATCAGACCACGTGATCTTCTGCAATGCTCACAGACCATTAAGCTCAAGTAGAAAAACCAAAACTTGTTTTCCAATTAGTGTTTTTCTTTAAGGCTACACATCTGTTTAGTCCCAGTCCCGTAAGTTCTCTTTGCAATATTAAACATAGCTGTGAGATCGACTGTTGTCTACTTCTTTTTTTACAATTTAATTTTACTTAGCATTTAAGTGCATAGTGTTATATCTGTAAGAAGGACTCGTACTTGAACTTATTTACTTCTTTTTTAATCACCAAATTTTTTTTCATCCCCAGCACTTCCTACAGTTCAGCCCCTCTACGTCATTCCACTCCTAACCCTTTAAAGAGTCCAACGCTCTTTTTTATCTAACTAATGCAACAAAACATATTACTTTAACTAAGCATCAGGTTATTACAGTAGTCTTACTAAACATGCAACACATAGTAAATTCACACTCGCACCACAGACATCTCAACCATATTAATCACCGCATTCATTATCTATTGGAAGGCTCTTTACTATTTGCTTAGTTAAATCCAGGTGGTTATTTATTTATTTATTTATTGCCCACACAGTGTATAATTACTGTATGCTAGCATAAAAGCCATTAAGGTTTTTCTCCCCTGTGAAGTTGAAGATTTTTGGCTGGAATCCTTAATTTGCCTTAAATATGAGTCTTTACATGATGTTGCCTTGAAATTGTGTCTATGAAACGTGCATTCATGCTAGCACTGAAACTTAGGGACATGCCACAATGCCAACAAGGCTTCTATGTAAGCGCATATATTTTTTAATCGTTATCAACAGATTTGTGCCGCTTTGGTTTTAAGGGTTAAAAACTACCAGAAAAACATGCAACTATACAATCTATATAAATTGTGGCATGTACTGTATACTATATATATATATATATATATATATATATATATATATATATATATATATATATATATATATATATATATATATATATATAAAACTGTTATCTCATAGTTATTCTTTTTCTTTCCAGCATCTGTCCATTTGCTTTGTCCATGTGTCTGGTATCATACCAAGTTGCACACTTCTTCTAATATGCTAAACCCAAATAATAAACAAATATTTTTATTTCTAAAGCGAATAAACACCAAGCACTTTTTTTTTGTGAATTATCCCAGATGTTCACATCTGATATGAAGTCTCATAATTTCATATTTGTACCAAGAGGAATTCAACAGCAGCAAATTGTCATCCGGTAAACTGTGAATCTGTAAAGCCCAGATTTCTGGGGATTTTGTTCTGGTCTGTAAAAGTGCTCTATTGGAGCCCTTGAGAGGCAATTTCTTAGTACTCGCAGTGCTGGAGATTAATGCGCTATGTGAATTTATTGAGAATTAGCCCAGCATGAAAATGTACTTCACAGCATGGTCACAAGCCGCCTAATCTCTCCCCGATGCATTGGAGGGAAAACTAACAAAAAGCCAAGGAGGCCAGCAAAGAAGAAGCTAGATGAAGCATAGATGGGTTTATGGTTTTATATGTAAGGGGATATAATGCTGTGAACGATATTGTAGCTATGTATGTTTTAACTATGCGGACTAATGAGCCTATATACCATTATATATACTGTACACACACACAGAGTGTCTTGGTGATGTCTCATAAACATTTAACACCTGAGCTGTCATTTTTTTAATTTGTTAATTGCCTTATTATTACCATAAGTGGTATTTGTTTATAGCTATAAATTATGCTATTAATCATTTGAATACTATGAAAAAATAACAATATTTAAAAAATAAATGTTTGCACAGTTTTCTATTTTACAGATATATTTCCATTAATGTAATGTTCATGTAATGTTATTTATCATGTTTCCTCTCAGTTTACCTGTATAGTGGGAACTGGAAAAGGCCAGCAGTAGTCATATAAAGCAGTTAAAAGAAGCCGGAGCAGAGAACATCTGACTGCTGAATGAAGCTGGATTGTTGCCATAGATACTGAGCGCTGATGCCAAAACACCGGCCATGGAGAACAACGATGTCACAGCTGTTAAAAAGCTACATTCAAGTTCTCCAAGCCATCCTTTGCCCTATGTCCAAAGTAATTAACCTGGTCTTGTAATTGATTTTTTTTAATTCCCATCTCTTAAAAAAAAATAAAGGAGTGCATCAGGAGTCATAACCGGAAAGTATATACAGTAGATATGTCATGAACACATACAGTCATCATAAAAGCCAAGGTGCTTTCAGAAACCATTCTCCTAATGACGTGATTGCTCTTGTAAGCGTATAAAAAAAAAAAAGACACAACAGGTCAGATTGCTGTGCTATATTTCATTACCAGGATCTATTTCTAAAGCCTTGTTTATCTTGTTGTAGAATGAATTAAGACCACTTAAACCTGTTGTAACACTTCCATCCATTTTATATAAATGATTATTAAGTGGTGTAAAATGTACATGAAAATGTATATTTTAAAAATAAATAAATAAAAATATAGATTATTTAAAATAAAATTAAAAATCATAAAAAACGTCTATTAAAAACACGTAAACACATATTATATTGAGGAATTCACATAAGAAAATCAATCATTAAAAAAAATAATAACACCTGTGAAAATAAATGAATTTGATCAAATTGGTTTAATTAAACGTGTGAAAATGCGAACAGGTAGTGTGTTAAACACAATCGCGTGTGAAAATGTGTGTAAAATAATTAAGCATGTGGGAAAGAAATCAAGAAGAAAATTGGACTGCTTTATTTATATATTTATTTATTCATCTTATATACTGCCTTATATGTCACATGGAACCTGGATCCTATCCAAGGAGACTTAGGGCACGAGACGGGATACACTCTGGGCAGGTTGCCAATCGATTGCAGGGTACACACACACACACACACACACACACACACACACTACTGGTAATTTGGAGACACCAGTTAGCCTAATCTGTATATTAGGACTGTGGGAGGAAACCAAAGTACCTATTGGAAACCCACCAGGCCCCTATGCACACAGATCAAACCCTTGACCCTAGGGGTGCAAGGCCACAGTGCTAACCACTACACCACCGTGCCACCCTTTATTTATTTAATTAATTAGTTATTTAATTATCAAGTGCGATTTATTGAACTCTTCTATGTACAATACTCTGCAGAATTTTACCTTCAGATTGTAACATGGTTGGGTAAATGGTAGTCTACACACAGCTTCTTGCTAACTGGTGATGTTTGTTTACTCATTTGAAGGTTAATAAATCATATGGCTCAGTGTTTTTTTTTTTTTTTTTTGTTTCGCTCCCGAGGCATAAATGCTTGTTTTCTTTGCCCCAGATGAGACTCCACACACGACTCAGTGGTTGATTGGCTATTCGATTTTTAACATTATTTATTCATTATAATCCCTCCCCGGATTACAGTGTTTGTACTTTTTTATCTGGGTGGTTACTGTAGAGTGCCCCTCTCTGTTTCTCACTTTTTTTTTTATTTGTGCATGTAAAACACTCAGGCTTGAACCTGGGGATCCGTTGTGCTCTGAATATCCTCTCATTCCCTAAACTCCCCATTTCTTTGCAAATATATGAAAGGACGTGGTATCTAGAAGCCGTACAAATGATACCATGTTCTTCCTCCCTAAAGCCTGCATCATTAGAACACAGATGAGTGGGTAGCATTTACATGTGTGATTTACTCTCATGTTCTGCTTCAGTTCAGCATGACACCTCTTCTTTAATCCCTCCAAAGGATTTACGTGAGGAAAAAAATGTCTTTTAAACACTATTCCTGTGTATGTTTTGCCTGTGGGTCTTAACCAGGATGAGCTAAAAACAATGACAGAGCAGTGTGATTGTCTCAGGTACAAGAACATGGTGATAAAATGGATGGTGTAGATAATGACATAATGGCCAGCGATCTTAAAACGACTTATTTTTGTGCTTTTATGGGTTTTTTTTGTACTACTACTACTACTACTACTACTAATAATAATAATAATAATAATAATAATAATAATAATAATAAATTATTAGTTTATGGAAAATATAGTGCATAAGGCCAAAACATGATATTGGTGCTAAAAAGTGTCTCAACTAGGTTGATTTTCAGATAGAATCATAGAACACTATTTTTCTTAATAGTTGTTGCTTCTTATCTCCCGATCCATGCTTTTTTTTGTAAATATGCATACACATTTATATTTTTTTGATGAAAAAAAAAAAACATTTCCTAAATAAAATTTTTATGCCCTTTAATGTAGTGTCTGTAACTTTTTTTTTTTTATTTAAATCATTTAATAATCTTAAATATAAAAAAAAATAAAACTTGGCCAATTTAGAGTTCACATAAAAAGACATAAACCTAAAAAAGTGTATTATTTTATAATGCAAAATTGTTAAGAAATTGCAACATGCATTTGACATGGTTACAAACATTTTTAAGCTTTTACCAAAAAAAAAACTATTTAAGCAAAAGATTTTACAGGTCATATGATTCTAGAACTTAACAACCGAACTGTACACCAATTAAGCATCAATACCCATAAAGAAATATGAATAATTAGCTGTTTAAATTATTATATCCTCAGCAAAAAAAGAAACGTCCTCTGACTTTCTGCGATTCTGTGTTCCTGGTGTGACTCGGGCAGTTGTTGTGGCCATCCTGTACCTGTCACGCAGGTGTGATATTCGGATGTACGTCTTTTTTTGCTGAGTATAGTTTGAAGTGAGACAGTATAACACAAAAAAAAACGCCAATTTTTCGGACACATACAAAATCATGGCTTAAAAATGGCTGAAATTAGCAAAGCAAAATTTTTAGGGAAGCAAGATAAACAAAAAACTTGTTGCGTGAACGTCATAAGTAGCTTCTTTGGCACACAAATTTCTTGCATTATATGTACAACATTAAATTAAATTGAATTCAATTAGCACCAATACTGTTTTTTGGCTGATAATAAAATTTTATTTCTTTTAAAATTATCCTTCCCTTGTCATTTTATTTCAGTTTATGATTTTTTTTCCCTATTACACCACCACAATGCCAGTGATAGTGGTGCAGTGGGATGTATGTGGTGGTAAGTTTTACTGTAAGTGGTTATTTGCAGGTGGGAATGAGATTCAACATAAAAATTAAGGGAAAAAGATCACTTACACACTTTTTGGTTAGTGGCAGAGATTTAACAACAAATATGTGAGGATGTTTATATATATAGCAAATAATTGTACACATATACAGTATATTTTTTTAAAGGAAAGAAGTGATGCCTTGTCAATTTATTATGTTGATTTCCATGTTGATTTGGTGCGGCATTGTAAACTTGGAGGAACTTGTAGTTTAGAAAAAAAAAAAATATATTCATTTATTTTTTTAGCTTTTTCTGGTTGGAAGTTGGGAATTAAAAGTTACGACCTCAAGTCAATACCTTACTAAAAACATCACCATCAACATCACCATCTCATAGATCTTTAACTAACCAGGCCAGTTTTTGCAAGAACAGATTACAGTTAAATTACAACTTGGAAATAAAAACGTTTAGCGGATTAACATTTGTATGCGGTTTGTTCGATGTATACCGATCCATGCATGTAAAGCCATCGCTTTATTGTGCACGCTCTTTCACTTGTGCCCTTTTGATCTGGGCAATGCCAAATATCAAAGCAGCTTCTAAATTGATCCGGATGAATTAATGAAGGTGAGCCTTTTGATGTCCTAAATGTAAAATGTCATAAGTGAATTGATTGATCGGATGCATGAAGGAAGTCAAAAGAAGGAGACCTTCATTCATTGGACAGATGGAGTATTTTCTTTTATTTGAATATCTTACTTGCACCTATCCCAAATGAGTTCCTATTCTTTCATCTTCTTTCACTCTCAATCAAACTGTTGAAAAAGGCATTGAAATTAATTGTGGGTGCATTTATGATGTTTTGCCATTTTATTGCATCACATGTTAAACCATTTGTGGATGGGCTATATTATAAGTTGCTGGAAATGCACAGTGCACCACACACAGGTTGTTCCCATGTACTTGCAAACTGACCCATCTGGGGTGACATTATTGGAAAAAACAACATAACATGTCTTAGCAATGTGTTGCTAATGGATAAACACCAGGCTTCCTTCAGTTGGGGTTATATGTTTAAGAGCACTGTAACATATTGCTGCAAAACCTCCAATTTCCTGTTCGGATTAAGATCTGGTGATTGTGAAAGACAAAGGGTACAATTTACATCTTGTCATGCTCATCAAGCCATTTGGTGAGCCTTTGTATATTTTCTGTGTTTGTGTTGGTTTCTGCCAGGTTCTCTACAAAGTCTGGTGGCATTACATGCTGAGAGCTTACTTATTGATCCCCTGATATACTGGAGGAAGTCGGATTATCCATCCTGAATGAGCTGTTAAACTGATAAAAAAAAAATTGATTATACAAAGAACAATTGTACAAAACAAGTTTTCATGCTTTAAGGCCACAAGAACCACAGTGTGCAAGGCAGATTAAAAAAAAAAAAAAATCCTGATAATAGCTGGGTGGCAGTGATATTGGAAATTAATCAACAGCAGGGTGGTGTGTAGTCCGATGGTAAACACAATTACTCTCATTACACTAAAACTAATTGTATTTTAATTACTACAGCAGTTTGCCAATAAACACACATTTTAGTTTATTAACAAAAAACACACACTTTTCATATTAGACCTGACCTTCTGTTTTCTCTTTTATAAAGTTAGGGAAGACAAACATATGATGATACCACCCATAAGAAATTATACTATAGTACATGTACTATACAGTAGCAGCTGGTGCAAAAAAAATTGGGGGGAGCAAACAAAATTAAAATGAACCTTTTAATAATCGCCTGTAAATAGCCATTTATCAGGTGATTAAGCATCATTACCACTAGTAAAAAATAAAGGCATGACTCATATCGCATCCAGTCAGCCGCTTGCCATAAGAAGTGCTGGAAAAGCACCAAGTGTAAGCTCGGCCGTGATCACTTGATTGCTGCGTAATTAGCTCTTTATCTTTTTTTCTTTCTTTATCCGGAAATTACAAAATTTCCTCTCAAATTTAGCTGGCTTCCACGTTCATCACTATTCAGTACAGTAACTAACAATCTGCTGACCGTTAATAAGACTCATTGAGAATGGTTTAATTTACAAAACTTTATGTGCCTACATAGACAATCGTTGGTCTTGCACCCCGAATACATGAACAAAAATGAACGTAATACAGTTTTGATTTTTTTTTTGTAAATAAATTATATTAAGAAATACAGCAGAATATTGTAATTAAATTTGTTTATTTCATTATTAAAATCAATAATTATTATCGGTAAATAATTACATTTACATTTAGGCATTTGGCAGACGCTCTTATCCAGAGCGACTTACAAAAAGTTTGTACATTGGATGCATACTTACACTGGGTTAACTAGGTTAATAACTAAGTGCCATTAGTCACAACTGGGAAGAGATTTTTTATTTTTTTTTGGGGTACTTAGTTCAAGTACTGGAGAAACAGATGCATCTCAAGTCGTCGGTTAAAGATAGTCAAAGTCTCTGCTGTACGGACATCTAGAGGAAGTTCATTCCACCACCTAGGTGCCAGAACAGAAAAGAGCCTGGATGAATGCCGCCCTCGATCCCTAAGAGATGGTGGGATGAGGCGAGCAGTGCTGGAGTATCGGAGGGAACGTGGTGCAGTGCGTGGTGTAATTAGCGCAGAGAGGTAAGTGGATGCTGGGCCATTTTTAGCTTTGTAGGCAAGCATCAGTGTTTTGAATTTGATGCGGGCAGCTACAGGTAGCCAGTGCAAGGAGCAAAGGACTGGGGTGGTGTGGGAGAACTTGGGAAGGTTAAAAACGAGACGTGCTGCTGCATTCTGGATCAGTTGCAGAGGAAGAATCGTGGACAGAGCCAGGCCTGCCAGGAGTGAGTTGCAAATGTCTCTTGAAATAACAAGGGACTGAACAAGCACCTGAGTAGCCTGTGAAAAAAGAAATGGGTGAATTCTTCTGATATTGTAAAGAAGAAATCGACAAGAGCGAGTAAGGTTAGCGATGTGTGGGGAAAATGACAGATGATTGTCCATGGTTACCCCAAAATTGCGGGTGGTGGCTGAAGGAGTGATTTGGTTGTTGTCCAAGGATATCACAAGGTCTTGACCTGGGGATGAGTCACAAGGGATAAACAGTTTTACTGAGATTGAGCTTCAGCTGATGAACAGCCATCCAGAATAAGATGTCTGCCAGACATGCTGAGATCCGGGTGGAAACCTGAGTGTCAGAGGGAGGAAAGGAGGGAACAAGTTGGGTGTCATCTGCATAACAATGGTAAGAAAATCCATGCGATGATATGACCTTCCCAAGAGACCGAGTATAGAGGGAGAACGGAAGAGGACCAAGTACTAAGCCCTGCGAGACAACAGTAGAGAGTCTACGTGGGGCAGATGTAGATCCCCTCCATGTTACCTCATATGACCTATCTTCTAGGTAAGAAGCAAACCATTGCCACGCTGTTCCACAAATTCCAAGGCTTGTAAGAATAGATAATAGAATCTTGTGGTTCACCATGTCAAATGCAGCTGACAGGTCCAGGAGGATGAGGACAGATGACAGTTTAGCAGAACTAGCAGTCTCTGTGGAATGTGCCACTTTAAATCCAGCGTGGTTGGGATCATTAAGGGTGTTCTGTGAGAGATAAAAAGACATTTGGTTATAAACAGTTCTTTTAAGAATTTTGGAAATAAAAGAGAGCAGTGATACCGGGCGATAGTTGTTAACTTCTGATGGGTCCAGGCAGGGTTTCTTGAGGATGGGAATAACCCTTGCCTTCTTAAAAGCATCAGGAACATGACCAGGTGATATGGAATGGTTGATGATGGCTGTGGTAAAGGGGAGGCTACTTTAATTACATGTTAAAGTAGCATTCTTCTCTGCCTAACTTTTTGTACTAGAGTACTATAGTCTACTAGAAGAAATCTTACTATGTACTATAGTTTACTATAAGAAATCTTACTATGTAGTATAGTCTACTATAGGAAATCTTACTAGAGTACTATAGTCTACTATAAGAAATTTTAACTATAGTACTATGTACTATAGTCTACCATAAGGAATGTTACTATACTGTAGTACTATGTAGTATAGTCTACTATGTACTTGTCACAGTCAGGCCAGGCTCCGACTTCAGTCAGACACCATGCTCTATATCTTCAGAGTTCTAATCACCATCACCTGTCACCAATCAGCAGCAGCACATAAAACCACACTCAGTGCCTCAGTTAGTGTCCGGGCTCATTAAGAAGAACTGATTGTATAAATTGACTTACCTGTACTCTCGTTTCTAGAAGCAGCTCCCGTTGCCATCTCCGAGTTGTTGTCACTTACCATCGTGGTGCATCGTTGTACTCCTCTCCAAGTCTTCTCAGTCTGGGCTCCCGTCACTCCTTCTCCTCGCCATCAGAAGAAAGTAAATCATACCGTTTATCCTTACTCTTCAGTTAATTTTTCTTTAAGTGCCTTCTACAAAGTAGTATTATAGTATCTGAAGTAAAAAAAACTCATTTATCTTTACATTTACTATCGTGTGGAGTCTGTCTTCATTACAGTACTATAGTCAGCATAAGAATTTTTACTATAGTACTATGTACTATGTTCTATAGTCTACAATATACTATAGTCTAATATAAAAAAATATAACTATATTAATATAATATAGTAAGTAGAGCCCTACACAATACCCATCTTCCAACCTTCGCTCCCGCTTCCCAGTGACCCTGATCTCTGACAATCGGCCTCATGCTACACATGCCCTAGTGGACTAGAGCAGATCAGAATTTAATCTCCTCAGCTGTGATTTCTCAACTCAGGATTCCGCACACCCCACTTACCTGTAACCAACCATGTAATGTACAGGCCCTGGATGGCAGCAAGCTCTCCTCACTCACCCACCGCACTGCTCCAGTCACACTGCAGTTTTCTGGTAACCATGTCGAAACCGTCTTGGGTTACTTTACTGTAACCCTGTTCCCTGTAAAAGCGGGAACGAGATGCTGCGTGAAAACGCTATGGGAACATCTTTCTGTGTTGCCAGTTGTGAAGCATGTGTGTATCAAACATGCCAAATTTTGGTATATATAACCTCGGTCAGGTGACGTCGTCTGATGAAGCGCACCTGCAGATTATAAATAGGAGTGAACCAGAAACATTCCTCAGATCTTTTTGTCTTCATGGCAGCCTAGTTGTGTTTGCGTGTGTGTGTAAACCAGCAAAATTAGAAAGTGTTTCACTTACCGATATGGCAGAGGGGGCTGGGGCTTACGCGTGAATCTGGCAGGTGTCGAGAGTCGGATTCCCCTCCTTTTTCTCGCGCCCTCGCCGGATCAGGAAATTCTTCCCTGGCGCTTCTTGTGAATGGGTAAGGATAGACATCCTCTCTCGCTTCCGCAGAGATGAAAATAGCCTCAAAGCACTCGACATTAAACGACAGGTTTCTGTCGAGTGGCGGGGGGGGGCAGAGCCTTAACTACGCTCTCTCCCCTTTCTTAGCAACCTCCATGATGAGTTAACTCTTTCATGGAGTAAGCTGTATTCCCATCCCGTGTTTTCCTGCAGATGTGCTTCATCAGATGACGTCACCTGACCGAGGTTATATATGCCAAAATTTGGCATACACACATGCTTCACAACCGGCAACACAGAAAGATGTTCCCATAGCGTTTTCACGCAGCATCGAGTGTAGCTTTTGAAAGGGAACACCACGTTCCTCATCATTAAGAGCGCTCATGCACCGATAGTTCTGGTTCTACCATGGTTAAGACTACATAACCCTTTACATCAACTGGGCAAGGAGAAGCATCCTGGATTGGAGCCCTACTTGCCACTCCTCATGCCACCACTCTGGAGGAGATCCTCAACCTTTCTAAGGTCCCTGCTGAGTATTACGACCTTCGCCAGGTGTTCAGAAAGTCACATGCCATCTCATTACCACCTCACCATCTATACGTCTGTGCCATCGACCTTTTTCCAGGAACCACTCCATCTAAAGGACGTCTCTACTCTCTCTAACAGAGAGAGAGAAGCCATGGATCAATACATCTCTGAGTCATTTTCAGCTGGAATTATCTGCCCTTCCTTCTCCCCAGCAGGGGCGGGCTTCCTCGTGGAAAAAAAGTCCCTCAGACCCTGCATTGATTATAGAGGCCTTAATGAGATTATAGTCAAGAACCGATACCCGCTTCCCCTAATGTTTACTGCGTTTGAGTTACTCCAGGATGCCCGCATATTGTTCAAGTTAGACCTAAGAAACGCTTACCACCTGCAGGATAAGAGAAGGTGATGAGTGGAAGACTGCATTCAACATTTTTTCAACATTCAAAATTATGAGTACCTGGTTGTTTTGTTTGGTCTGACCAATGCACCGGTGGTTTTTCAGGCACTCATTAATGATGTTCTCAGAGACTTTCTCAAGGTTTTTGTGTTTGCTTACCTAGGAATTTTTTCCAAATCCCTAAAGGAACATAAGCTCCACGTGCGTCAGGTCCTTCAACGTCTGCTAGAAAATAAACTTCACTGTATGTCAAGGCTGAGAAATGTGAGTTTCACTTTGAGTCCATCTCCTTCCTGGGGAGGAATGTCATTTTACCATCAGGCAAGGTAAAGGCCATCACGGATTGGCCAACACCATCGTCAAGGCGGGAGCTACAATGCTTTTTGGGCTTCGCTAATTTCTATCGGTGATATATCCGAGATTACAGCACATTGGCAGCCTCTCTTACATCAACCAAGATCCCTTTTTCGATGAAACCCCCTAGCAGAGAAGGCGTTCAATGAGCTCAAACGGCGCTTCACCACAGCACCCATCCTCACCTTTTCTGATCCATCTCTCCAGTTCATCATCGAAGTTATGGAGTGGGAGCCGTGCTTTCTCAGAGAACACAGAAGGACAACAAACTTCACCCATGCTCCTCCTTTTCTCGTCGGCTCACGCCCCCTGAATGGAACTATGATATTAGGGATCGTGAGTTGCTAGCAGTCAAGCTAGCCCTTGAAGAATGGAGACACTGGTTGGAAGGACCTGAACACCCGTTCGTGCCTGACGTGAGTTGAGTCTTTTGGCTGACTTGAGGTATTCTAGGTTCTTGTGATCAGTCCAAACAAGAAACGTTGGTCACTATTCTTTTCACGGTTTAACTTCACTCTGTCTTATCGCCCAGGTACCAAAAATACTAAGCCTAACGCCCTCTCCTGACAGTTCCCCGCCCCCCCAGGACACATCCACTAGGGAAACCATCCTTCCGCTCCAGTGCCTTGTAGCTGTAACCCAGCTAGATGTGGAAAACCTGGTTGTGCAATTTCTTAAACAGGAGCCAGGCCGCAGTAATGTCCCACCCGGGCTACTTTTCGTCCGGCTCTCTGTGCGCCCCCAAGTCCTTGAATGGGACCACCCTGAGGATCTAGCATCACCAGACTAGCCTGTCACCCAGGGGCAACTCGCACCTTCTCAATCAACGCGTCTGGTGGCGAACCATCAAAGAGGACGTCAAAAGCTTTGTGGCGTCTTGTGATGTCTGTGCCAGGAATAAGACAACAAGTCGTCCACCTGAGGGACTCCTAAGACCCCTTCCTATTCCCCATCGCCCTTGGTCTCACTTCTTACTGGACTTTATAATCGGTTTGCCACCTGTCAACAATAATACCTGCATTTTAACAGTGTTTTACTGGTTTTCTAAGTCAGCCCATTTCATTCCTCTACCCAAGCTTCCTTCTGCCAAGGAAACAGCTGAACTCCTCATCTCCCACGTTTTCAGAATCCACGGCATCCCATCGGATATAGTCTTGGACAGGGGCTCACTTTTTTTTGCACAATTTTGGAAAGCCTTTTGTGCTTTCAGCGCCACCCCAGCCTCTCATCGAGTTTACCCTCAGAGCAATGGTCAAATCGAGCGCATGAATCAAGAATTGTAGAAATCTCTGAGATGCATGACATTACAGGATGCAGCTGCTTGAAGTTGTTTTCTCCCTTGGATTAAGTATGCGCATACTGTAACCCACTTCCTCCACAAGCATGTCACCTTTTCAGTGCTGTCTCGGCTATCAACCATCACTGTTTCCCACCCAGGAGGAAGAAACTGCTGTTTTTTCAGCTCAAGCTTTCATCCGTCGTTGTAAAAGGACATGGAAACGAGCTCGCGCTTAATTACAACGATCTGTGACTATCTTTTAGCGCAAGGCCAATCTCCACTGCTTAGCCGCTTTAGCTTACCGTGTTGGACAAAGACTTATGCTCTTCACATGTAACCTACCACTCAAGACGACATCCCAGAAACTCTTGCCTAAATTTATTGGGCCTTTTACAATCTTTCCGGTCATTAATCCATGCTCAGTCAGACTGGCCCTGCCATTATCTATGCGCCGAATTAACCCCATGTTTCACGTCTCCCATGTCCACCGGTTGGTCCCGTGTCCCTTGTCACCAATCCCCCGCCCCCCTCCTGTCCGAAGCCTTCACTGTCCACAGACTCCTTAAGTCCCGCCTTCAGTACCTGGTGGATTGGGAGGTCTATGGACCCGAGGAAAGAAATTGGGTACCAGCCAGGTTCATCTTGGACTGCTCTTTGATCACAGAGTTTCACAATCTCCACCCTGAGGCACCCTCAAGAACTCCAGGCGGCGTTCGTAGAGGGGGGGGGGGTGTTGTCACGGTATGCCAGGTCACGCCCATATCTTAGTCAAGGTCATGATCACCTGCACACTCCTGCTCCACGATCCACCCCGCTCCTTGCCTTTCACCACCTCATCCACTGCTCCAAACACACCCTTTCTTAATTCCTAATCATCACAGCTCTCTATTGAACATGCCCTCAGACAACAGCTTTCTGCTATCCATGCCCGGTATTCCAGCGTTTCTCCCTGCTTTGAACCTCCGGATCATGACCACGCTCTGTTTTCATGACCACATCTTTGTCTCACGCTACGGATCCTTTGCCCTCACGAATTTACTGTTGCTGACCCTTGGATTTGTCTTCCGACCACAATCTCTGATCACGCAAACAGCGTGTGTACTTTGTATGCGCGCTGGCTTGGCACTCGGCACTTCCGCATTACTGCCACTGAACTCATTGACTCTAAGCACTGCACTCGCTCTCTACATACACCAGCTCCACGCTTCTGCATTTGTGCTGCATGGCTTGTTTAGAGAAACAGTATACTCTTGCTCTGCGCTTGGATCCTTCACCTCCATGCTTCCCTGTGACAATATACTAATGTATTTTATAAGAAATTTTACTATAGTGCTTCAGTATGTACTATGGTTTACTATAGTAAATTTTACCATGGTTGGCACCACAGGACTTTATGGAGTACCAGGGTAGGTGGCACTTCAGCAAATAGAATCGACACCCACATATCATCGTGTTAGGTGATCTGTGGTGATTCCCTTCTCTTTCCTGGCTTTAATGTGAAAGACTTTTTTTGGTCATTTAGAGAGAGAGAGAGAGAGAGAGAGAGAGAAAGAGATGAGAGATGAGAGTGGAAATTATTAGTCATATGTGGCTTCACCTTTAACCAGCGTGCTCAGCTGAATGTCCAAACAAAGCCTATAATTGCCTGGGGTACAATCTTTTCAATTCATGCTGTGGCTACACACTAACACAAGTCAAGTGGTTTGGTCTTTGAGTTTTCTATTTCACTTTTTTCAGTTTGACCTAAATCCTACTTACCCTTAAATTAATATAAATACTTACTGAGTATATATATATATATATATATATATATATATATATATATATATATATATATATATATAGGTTTTAAAACATAGTGCTTTTAACGTTCCACCTCAAAGGGTTTTTTATAAGTATTATTTTTTTAAAGACATTTGATGGTAAAGCTCTGTAGAGCTATACGTGTTTATTCTAGCATGATGTAAAGGTAAGAGTGCAGCCACTCAGACACCATTACTTTGTCACTGCACAAGAATAGTTTGTCATCAACCAAGCACCACTTTGCTTTTAGTTTTATGGATGTCATTGCACTTTGAGACCATCATGGATGCAGGCAAAGAGAAGTCCTTTTTGTGAAAAACTAAATATTTGTGTGTGAGTGTGTGTGTGTGTATTTTGAAGATATTTATAGAGAGATTTAGAATTTCTGAACATGCCTACATTAAAACAGCCAGAGCATTGCAAATCAAGGTCTTGTCTTAAAACAAAAAGATCCAAATAAAACAGCAGGAAGGAATTAAACTGTGATGTCTTTATTCATGCAAAATACAGAAGCCTATAACTAATGAGTGTGTTAAGGAAATAACAGGCAAAGTTGCTATTTCTCAAATGAGTAGACAAAATATTTAAATATGCATGAGGAAAAAGCAGGAGGTATTGGTGAAAAATGATGAAATGGATGCATTTCGGTATGTAACATAATGTTTTATTAATTCAATTGACATTTGTGTTATATCAGTCGAAAATGAATTTGAAATTTGGAGTCACAAAGTGAAAACAACAATCATTGAAACAGAAAGATTTAAACATTACATTTTTATCATTTAAATGTCGCAGTAAAGCAAAGATGCTTTTTGATCATACGCCTCCGCCTAGAATGTTTGTGTGACTTTGAATCTTTAAACTGTAAAAAAAAAAATTTGATTAAAACATCAGTTGTGGAGAGATGCCATCTGTAAAGAGAAACCGGGAGCATTAGTGGTGTTTTGCTGACATCTAGAATACAGAAAGTCATGGGAAGATAGAATATTTTTATTTGCATCACCTTTGTCTGTAAAAAAAAATGTCATCAGTTTTATAAAGAGATGATGTGGAGTAAAAGGAAGGAACATTTCTTTAATCTGAAACTGCAAATGCAGAATATCTTTTTTTTGTTTGTTGATAAATTGGAAACAGTCTGCTCACGCCAAGCAGCTAATTGTGTGTCTATGTATTTCAGTTACTAAGATGTGTGTCAGTGACAAGAAGATGAGCAAATTATGGAAATGTGATTGAATCAGAGGGTGAGTGCAAGCACTGTGTCAACACTGGGAGATGAAATCACTAATATGTCACTAATATGTCATGCTGCATGAGGTCCTATATGATCATTATGCATCAAGGCAAAGTTGTTACTGTGGCTAACCAACCCCTTTAATCGATCTCCAACAAGAAATTAAAACAAAAAAAGAAGTAAAATTAAAAAAATAAAAGCACTGAAAACCGAAAAACAAGAGCAAAACCAAAAATAGAACAGTAAATTGAACATACTGTAACAGCAATACAAAAGTCATACAACAGCAAAAAATAAATGATTGAATAAATAAATAGGAAACTAAATAACAAAGAATTAAACACTAAAAACTGAAATTGAAAATCTAACACACGACAAAGTTTAACAAAAACAAGATAAAAATAAAAAAACAATAAAAACACAACAAAATGCATTTTTCAAAATAAAACAACAGCAAAAACAAAAATACCAGTACAAATAAAACCAGCAAAACCATGAACATACAATAAAGTAAAATAAATAAATACATAAAATAATAACAAAATCAATGTCATCAACAAAAAGCAGAACAGTAAACTAAGAAAACCCAACAATAATTTAAAAGTGTAACAGCAAATCAGAAATCTAACAGCAAAACAACAAACACAAATTAAAAACCATGTCCATTATTCTAAAAAAGCAAAATAACAAAAAAAAAAAAAAAACACATCAAAAACAAACAAGATCAAGTGCAAAAAACACAACAGCAGAATCAACAAGAAACCAGCAAATTAAAACACATGAAGAAATCTATAAGACAATTACTGTACACATCAAAAACACATTAGAAAAAAACAAACAAAAACAGTAGGAAGTGCAAATAAAAACAAAATCAAACAAAATCAAACTGTGTGAACTTGTAACACCGTTTAGGACAAAACATTTATGAAAGTAACCCACAAAAGATTCAAGTAGAAGAGTGTAAGTGAACCCCCTATAGACATGACTTTAAGGGAGGATGCTTAACATCTTCTTTAGATTAAAAATGCTGTGTATTATGTAAAATTTGTCATGATATTAAATATTAAAAATCTCTACACATGATCATCTACGCACTATAAATAACAGTGAATAGCCAATTAGAATTCAAAAACGCGCTGCTCACAAGCTCAAGTTTGAGCTTGTAAAAAAATTAAAAAATTTTTGCTCTGCATTTTTGCAACAGCCAAGAGACTAGTTCAGCTTTTGACATAGTTCAACAAGAAGAGAACAGAAGTTTTCAAAATGACTGACAGGTTTAAAGATTATAAAAGACGCGTTCTTTACCCAATGTGTGTAATTTTATTCTCAATTTAAAGAAGAGGTTTTTTTTTTTTTTATTAGACTCTGTGGCTTCAACTACATGCAGTAATTTTGTATGGTTATTTGTAGTCTCCCATACCCCTATACCGCGAAAAAAAAAAAAAAAAAAACTTGACCACACCATCCACCTTGAAATTTTTTTTTACAGTTTGACCACTGCCTATACTGTAGGTGTTCATCAATATTTAATGGCAAGCTGACTACATCTGACACACTTCCAGCAGATCTTTCAGATGTCACATTCCTTGAAAAGAAAGACCACCAAAGAAACCGGCTTTTATAAAGAGAAGTAACATATACAGTATACTTTGGTAAATAGTAAATTATTATATCACCATGTGTTAAATTTTCAATCCTAATGTTTCAGTCAAATCATAGATTTATCATGATGCAGTTATTCTAATAGAATATTGTTTCTGTAGTAAGACAAGGTACACTTTTATGGATTTCTTTCAGAGACAAAAAGTGTTCCAAAAGTTAGACTAAAGCATGTAGGAGATTAGATAAATACATATAAATATGACAAGTTACTATCAATATTACAATCGTAAAAAAAGAAGTAGCATGAAAAGTAGTGCAGTTATTGAGACTATAAAATGAAACAATACAGATGAGTAACAGCTGCATGAGGGACTATAATACCAACAGGAGGATAAATGGAAGGAATCATGTAATATACCAGGTTGCATATGTGCAAAAAAGGTACAATTTTAAGCTTGTAAAACAGTACAGATTTACTACCCTCTAACAATAACTCAACATGCAGGCCTTATTGTCCAAAGTCTCAATATTCTATGTGGGCACCATTGTTATCTACAGTAGCACGGCCTTAATCCTCCTGGGCATGGGATTCACCAGAGCTGCACATGTTGTTGCTGGGATCTTCTTCCACTCCTCCATAATGATATAACGGAGCTGCTGGATGTTAGACCCATGGCGCTTCACCACCTTCTGCTTGAGGACGTCCCACAGGTAATCAATAGGGTTCAGGTCTGGAGACGTACTGTACTTGGTCACTGACAAACTCACTGTATGAACATGATGAATGAGACATTTTGACTTTGCATGGTTAAAGATGTACAGCTGTTATTACTAAGGGTGTACTCACTTTTGTTGCCAGCTATTTTGACAATGATGGCTGTATGTTGAGTTATTTTTCAGAGGACAGTATATCTATACTTTGACTACTCTAAAATATATCCAAGTTTAATTTCTATAGTTCTGTTCTATATTAATAAGATATACTGAAATGTTGGCTGAAATTAGAGGGGTGTACTCACTTTGTAACAGTAGTTTCCGCAACTTCAGGTATAAAGGAAAAAGCAAATCTAAAATATGTACATCACGTATAAAACTAATAAAGGAATAGAAAAAATGTAACAAATTTAAAGACCCAATTATTTATTTGATGTAGCTGTTTAACAGTTGGGAAATATCCCTCCTCCCCATGGCTCATCCTGGGGTGCAGTCGCCAATCCAGTTCATACCAAAGGGTTCCTGTCTTCGCAAAATATTAAACAGGTTTGTGTTACTTACTGTAATTCCATTAAAGAGAAAATCAAAATGCTGCAGCAAATAAAGACATTCCGTACAATTGTGTCCTTCCAGCTTCGCGCAAATACAGTAGTTTCGAGACATAACCTCAAACCTAGTGTATATTCTCAAGCACTTACCATCTATAACACTTTATTCTGTATACAGGGTTACAGGTGACTTAGGGCATGAGGCGGGTGCAGTCGCCCCTGGATGGGGTGCCAATTTATCACAGGGCACACATCCATGCACACACTCACACGCTCATTCACACACTAAGAGCTATTTGGGAACGCCAATTAGTCTAATCTCCAGAGCAACTGGAGGAAACTCATTATAGAGAGAACATGCAAACTCCATGCACACAGACATGAGGTGGGAATCGAACCCAGACCATGGAGGTGCAAGGCGACAGTGCTGCCTATAGTGTATATTAAATAATAAAATGTAATCTTTATGCTAATTAAATATTTTATGCTGTGCATATGCTGTATCTCTTTGCTCCATATCAAATATTGTATATCAGAAAAACAGCAGGATTTTTTTGTTGTAAATCCAACAGGAAAAACTGCACCACCACAAACAATTTTAACAGGTAGAAACAAATATGTGTTTTAATAAAGGAATTGCTATTCTAGTGGTGGCTTGAAAGACACATGTTTGTTCTGGAAGCAAGTGAATCAGCCTGGCTGCCAGTGTCCAAATAAATGTGTACCATTAAGCTACCAGAGAAGAAAAAAAAAACCCTAAGGCTAATTAGTCAGTCAGTGTCATAAAGCCCTGCTTTCACTCTAATACAGAGAGATGGATGTATTTGTATTCATCTGAGGTTTATTCTGCCGAAGTTAATTGGCCACATGTGAACAAAACATAAAAAAACAGGAGCTTTGAAAATTCATCATTAATTGTGAGACTTTGGAATATAGAAATTTTGCTTAGAAACTGGCGCATATTCGAACACTGCAGTCTTTGGAGACTTAGGTTCCTCATTTACCTAATCAGAGGTGCAAATATCACACTGTTTGGTCTTAATGTGTACATTCAGAAACTTTCAAGGAAGATAAATTGAGCAGAGAAAAACCTATCAAACATCCATACTTTTCTTGGGTCATTCTGAAAGATGAATTATATAGCTGGCAGCTTGATATATATATATATATATATATTATATATATATATATAATATATATATATATATATATATATATATATATATTTGTAAAATTTAGAAGTGCTGTATACAATACCTTTTAATCAAGAGCAAAAAAAGCATTCCACCCATTCATCCATCCACCCACCCACCCATCCATCCATCCATCCATCCATCCACCCATCCACCCATCCATCCATCCATCCATCCATCCATCCACTCATCCACCTCTGCAGTCCAACTAGGGACCATGGAGGCCTTTGTATATGTTCCCATTTTTATGACCATAGTAGACCGGTCAACATCCACACAGTTAACCTAATCTTCATGTCTTCGAACTGTGGGAGGAAACCAGAGAACCCAGAGGAAACCCACAAGGCACAGGAAAAACATGCAAATTTCACGTGCACAGACCCTGAGGCAGGACTCGAACCTGAGCAAGGCGACAGTGCTGATCATTAAACCCACTACTGTATATAAGAGGCACTATAATACAAGATTACAAAAAAAAAAAAACTAAGAAAAAAAGTAAGATTATTATAAATAAATAAACAAATAAAAAAGCATTAAAATGCTTCTAAACACATAACCAATCAATTTTGCCCCAGGACAGTGATCGCTTGAAGTGAGCTTATCAGCTTTGTGATTTGTGATTGCACTACTTTCTGCAGACATATGTCTAGCTTTAATGATAATGCAATCCATCTTCAAGTGACTACCCCCATTAGCCATTTGTACCTTTCTCGCTGAATCAATCCTGTCAGATTTTCACGCTCCAAATGTGCATCAGGGATGTATTGCACAAAATAAAGTTACTCCTGAAGTCACTCAATGCCATGATGGATGGTTTCATTCGATGTGTAAAATATATCGCTTTCATGAATATTATTATTTTTTTCCACACTATGTCTACTCTAGCCTGTTAACCTCGCCTGTTTGGGAACGCAACATCAAATGTCAATGTTGATGGAATGTATGTGCTAAACGGAAAGAAATGTCAAACATAAAGAGCAGGTAGTCTGCGCTGTCATTTGTAATTGTCTTTTATGTTTCCGTACCATTTTTTTCTGTGTAATTCTGAGATAACATACCACTCAACTGAACTTATTGTCTTGGTGTAAGGCAACAAAATTGTACAAAATCTGGTTACTTTATTAGAAATATCAGGAAACCTTGTGCACCGGGGGGCCTAGAGCCTATCCCAGGATGCTTAGGGCACGAGGTAGGGTACACCCTGGACAAGGTGCCAATCCATCGCAGGATGGAAACAAACTATAGGAAATTTAGAAATGGCAGTTAGCCTAATCTGCAGGTCTTTGGACTGTGGGAGGAAACTGAAGCACCCGGAGGAAACCCACCAAGCACAGGGAGAACATGCAAACTCCATGCACACAGAGACGGGAGCCTGGAGGTTCAAGGCAACAGTTCTAACCACTACATTTACAAAACGGCATTTGGCAGACACCCTTATCCAGAGGGCCTTACATTTTTATCTCATTATACATCTGAGCAGTTGAGGGTTAAGGGCCTTGCTCAAGGGCCCAACAGGGACAACTTGGTGGATGTTCCTGGGACCTGGGACCTTCCAAACCATAGTCCAATGCCTTAACCACTGAGCTACTGTATCAGCCTGTATTTGTATCTGTATTTGTAAGTCACGCAGATACAAATCAAGAGGTTTAGGTAATGTTTAAACCAAACATCAGAAAAAGTCGTATCTTTCCAAGTGAAAATATCTTAAATCTGATTAAATAATGTATAACATTTAGATAATTAAATTATGTATAATAATACAATATTACAAGAAACCAGATCTTTAAGAATTTTGTTGTATTGAAAGATAAATAACGTTTTTCTAGTTTTAAACATTCATTTCTTTAAAAAAAAAGGTTTTATATGTGAATCATTTTGTTTTGCAATAGGATTAGCCAGGTTACACTTGCTTTTTTTCTTAAATTTGAAAAATGTATACAGTATATATATATATATATATATATATATATATATATATATATATATATACACACTATATTTTACTTATTATTTTTATAGTCTTCAACTCCAAATGCAAGTCAGTCTTCTACCTTTCTGTATGAAATACTCCCTATAGAGAAAATGGAGGCTTAGTGGTTAGCACTCTCTGGGACCTCGAGGGCATGTTTGCATGTTCTTCCTGTGCTTTGTGGGTTTCCTCCCATAGTCCAAAGACATTCAGATTAGGTTAATTGGCTTCCCAAATTGAATGAATGTGTACGCTTGTGTGCCCTGATATGGATTGGCACAGGGTGCCTTATGTCCCCTGGGATCTCCTGTATACAGGGTGAAGCGGTGTAGACTATGAGTGAGAGTGAGAGTGGGAGTGAGTGCTTTGTTGTTGGTTGTAATCTTATTTTAGGAAAGTGTATGTCATTTTTCTGTGAAGTATTTTTTACTTGCTAAGGTATCATTTTGATTATATTATATTAAGCTCTTATACTGCTAAATGTTCTTCCTGTCAAACTATATATTATTGTCATATACTGTACAGTATACTGTATCTAGACAACATAGTACTTTCATTATTCTAAATTAGGAAGGTCGCCTGGTAGCCTGTGTTACCGCTCTTTCAGTGTCTATATCGCTTTTTCTCTGGACTCTCTGGTTTCCTCCCACCACCTAAACACATGCTTGTCCAGTATCTGGACTGGCTCTACTAAATTGCCCCTAGATGTGAATAAGTGTGTGAATGTGTAGGTGGATGTGAAGTGTGATTTCTCACCTCACGCACAGTGTTCCTGGGACTGGCTCCAGATCCACCGCAAATCAGACTTGGATGAAGCACGTACTGAAGAAATCATTTTGAACGACCAAGTCATCATCACATTATCCTTGTAGATTAATTAAATTAGACGTGTTGTGATTACCACTATAATGGTATGATTGGGATTCTCCATACAATTACTAAGTGTTTGACATGGAGTATTTTATATCATATGATCTTTCTGTGCGGACTTATTTATGAGGAACTGAGAGCCCTTTCCAGCCCCAAGAACACTTAAAGAACCTTGCAAGGTCTTTTTTTTATTTGGAAATATACTGTAGAATGTACACTTTGGCTCGGTTTATGTGATGTGGTTGAAATGCAACTTCAAGGAGGATGGAGGTTTCAAATAATGGACACACAACTAGTCCTAACCTGGTACACATCAAACATCTAGTGCCGCAGGAGGTAGCTATTCCGCTGTCACACCCTGGTAGGTGAGAGGGACACCGGGGACAGTCTTTGTCTGGCAAAGCAATGCTGATGCCATTTTTAATCAAAATGATGCTTTTCAGTACTATTTGATTCAATGTGAAATAAAAAACACACACACACCCTCAAAAACCCAAACAGCAGGACACTTTTGTAGCTTTGCTTTCATCTCTATGAAGCGCCATTCTCACTCAGGCCAGGTTTTCACACTCACTAAAACACACAGAGGCTATGAACTGAAACGTTTTAACTATGCATGGGGTTTCCTTTAGGACAGGTGACTTTACTATTTAATGTTCTCTGCAATCATTTTTTGCAATTCCAAAAAGAAAAAAAATTGAGACAGGTGAGGACAAATGACACTTGATAGCTGTGATAACAGGAACTATTAGATATTTGCCTATAACTTCATTTCACTTGCCTCATTTAAAATTTTACAATAGAGCAGCCAGTGCATTAATCATTGTTTTAAGTTTTAAAATGAAACTCAGTTTAACTTTCTGAAATTAAGTTTAATTTACTGAATGCATTGAGGCATGAAGACATGTGACGTGTCAAACCGTGCATCACTTTGACCATGGCTTGATCATTGGTGCCAGACGGGCTGGTTTGAGTATTTCCGAGATTTTCACATACTAACGTCTTTAGAGTTTTTTTTTTTTTTAGAAAATAGTCTGAAAAAGAGAAAATATCCAGTGAATGGCAGTTCTTTGGACGAAAAATGCCTTGTTGATGCCAGAGGTCAGAGAAGAATGGCAAGGCTGAGTCGAGCTGAAAGAAAGACAACAGTAACTCAAACAACACCTCGCTACTGTACACCTGAGGAACTGTATGCTGAAGCACATGTCTGAATGCACAACATGTCAAACCTTAAAGGAGATGAGCTCCAGCAACAGATAACCACAGCGGGTACCACTCCTGTCAGCCAAGGACAGGAAACTGAGTCTATCTTTCTCATGGGCTCACCAAAATTAGACAATAGAAGACTGGTTGCTTGGTCTGAAGAGTCTCAGTTGATGCTGTAACATTTAGATGATAGGGTTACAGTATAATTCGGTGTAAACAACATAAAAGCATTTAGCTTTGGGATGAGGTGGAACGGGAGATCTGCATCATTGATGTGCAGCTGAAATTTCTGCAGCAATTGGGTATTGCTATTCTGTCAAGAGGGACCAAAGTTTTCAACTTATTAAATCTATGCCATAAAGAATTAAGGATGTTGTGAAGGCAACATGGGGTCCAACAAAGCAAAGTGTACACTACCAGTCAAACACCTTTTTCTTCAGGCTTTTTTCTTTATTGTTATCATTTTCAACATTGTACATTTATATTAAAGAAATCCAAACTATGCAAAAATTTATGGAATTATGTAGTAAACAAAAAAAAGTGTTAAAAGTGTTAAAAGTGTTAAGCTAAAGTATTAACTTTGAATGTATCCCAGGTACGGATGCCAACACCATCAGATGCTTGGACAACCAAGAGCTACCGCTGCTGCAGAGGATACGTTTAGATTTGAGATTGTGAGTAAACAAATGGTTCCTGAATAGTGACACTGTTGGTGCCTTAATCAAAATTGAGGGCACACTTAACCAAAGTATTTTACAGCGACATCCCATCTCATCTGGTTTTAGTGGGACCATCATTTGTTTTCCAACAGGACAAACACACGAACACCTATCTAGATTATTTAAGAGCTACACTGATTTACACACTCATCGTCTACTGTATACCGCTTTATCCTGTATTCAGGGTCGCTGGGACCTGGAGCCTATCCCAGGAGACTTGGGGAGTAAACCCTGGACAGGGTGCCAATCCATCGCAGGGGACACACACATACACAAGCTCACCCACTCATCCACACACCACAGGCAATTTGGGAACGCCAATCAGCCTAACCTGCATGTCTATTAACTGTGGGATGAAACCAGAGTACCTGGAGGAAACCCACCAAGCACGGGGAGAACATGCAAACTCCTGGACCCTGGAGGTGCAAGGCGACATGCTAACCACTACACCGCCCTCCGTAAGAGCTACAGCTTTGGAAAAAAAAATAAGAGACCACTTTACTCCAAAAAACTTCCATCAAGAGGAAGATAAATTGTCACAAACCATTAAGCAAAGCTGAGCTGTTTGCTTTTCTGCAAAAAGGTTGGTATAAAGTTACCCAACAGCAATGGGAAAAACAGGTGGAGAGCATGAAAGCTGTAATTGTACATCAGGGTTATTATTCCACCAAATACTGATTTCGTAATGTTATTTAGCCAAAGCATTAACTCAGTTTGTTCACAAATTATTTTTTATTTAAGTTATTTAAGCTTTGCAAATACTGCATGATCTTGGGTTTTCTTTTGATCTGTTGTGATGATTTCCTTTATGATATACACACAATAATTATATTTTGAATTTAGGAGAAATATTGTCAACAGTTTACAAAAAATGAAACAAAATTGTTCATCTCATCAACACATATTGATGTTACGTTTTTTTTTATTCACCTGTAAGAAAAAAAAAACATAAGGAACTGATTATTTTGCAGTGTTCTCTTAAAAACACTGTAAGAGCTGTATTTGTCCAAGAAGGCGAGTGAAAATGTGGCTAATTTAAAGAGTAATTTTACATGTTTTTGTTGACTACCTAATTCCACATTTGTTCTGTTATCATTTTAAATTCTTTAGTATTAATATAAAATGCTGAGGACAATACGAATAAAGAAAAAATACATTAAATTTTAACCTGTTTCCAAACTTTTGACTGGCACTGTACGGTATATATGTATATGAGCTGTATTATAAGTGCTTTAAAAGTGATAAGACTGCATAGCACCATTAAGATAAAGGTTCCCAATGGTGGCCCTTTTAGAAAGTAATTAAAAATCTTTAAAGTACAAGTGGGACATGAATATGATAAATGAAAAAAGGACAGAAGGATGCAAAAGGAAAGTGGTCATTTTTTCAGTGATTGATAGTTGAGCAGGAGTTCCGAAAAAAAGGAGGTGATGCTTGTGTATGTGGTGGTGAAGCATCAGGAAGATGGATGCATGCAGATGGCTGAGAAGCGCTTCAGTAGGTCTGGAGAGTAGACATTACCAAAGAAGGACCATTTCCCTGGGATCCCGCAGTGGTATCACTGAAAGCAGGAGTGCAAAAAGCGCATTGTATTTGTTTTATACTTCATCTGCTATTCACTGTCCTCTACAGTGGTGGAGGTCAGTTTAGTTCTTTTTTTATACATACATACATACATACATACATACATACATACATAAGAAAGAAAGAAAGAAAGAAAGAAAGAAAGAAAGAAAGAAAGAAAGAGAAATCCCACCCAGTAGTGAGATAATATGTTTTATTTCCTTCGATTTGTACATCATGGCCATTGTGGGAATTTTGTTTCCAATTTTTTTTAATTACATAGTGATTTACAATTCCTTTTTTGGGAGTTGTATGTATTAATCTGTTGGTAACAAAAGCAAACAAAGCATGCGTTTATACCAGCCATGACAAAGGGCTAAAAAACTGGCCAAGCCCATGGAGACTGACTAACAAATAGGAAACTCCCCAGTCTTTGTTGTGGGACTCTCATCCCATTAACGGTAGACAAAGCAGCCACAATTTGTAAAAATTAAAATTCACACACAGTGCTTTAGGCTAAAGAAATCGCCCCTGTGCTACAATATAATTCATTACTATAATTTTTCCTATTAAAGATTAGTGCCTTTTATTCTTTTCATTTTACCGCCTGCTTCCTAATGGCCCCAGTACTTGTATCCTTGGATCATTGACTAAGATAAACTGCTGTCTAAAACACCAAATTTATACTAATGAGTATGAAAGATGCTGTTCAAAGATGTTTCTTATGTGGCAATTTAGGAAGATGAACAGCTCCTGGTTTCTCAGCTTCATCCCATGGTTTTCTTGAGGTTCTCCAGTTTGCTCATGACAGTATACCGCATGGATTGTTAATGCGAGAGGTATGTGCATGTCATTTTATCTATGGTAGATTCCTGCCTCGCATCCGGAGTTCAGGGGATGAGCTCCAAGTCCATTGCAACCTTGACAAGGATAAAGGGCCTACTTTTTTTATTAGCTTTATGGAGCACTGTATACTGTAGGTAAGCTGAGACAGCAATTGGCTGTTGTTGAAACAAAGGTCTAGTAAAAATTATTTCAGCGAATTGTTTGGTAAATTAATCCGAAGAGTAGATTAGAGAAATAAGATCTGGGTTTGGAATTGACTTATATAATTCCAGCTGCTCTGCTGATCAAATCATGCTGGACTCTATAACTCTATCCAACTGTATTAGCTGAGATTCAATCTAAAATGCTTGCCTAATGTTTTAAATTTTAGCATTACATAAGTAAAAGCCTTACGTTTACAGGATGTCTTAGTATAAATAAGCTGCTCTATTGAATTGCGATCTGGTGACTGTGAAGGCTATTTGAGTACAGTGAACTCCCTGTCATGTTCAACAAACCAGTTTGAGTTGATTTTATCTTTCTGCTCATAAAGGGATGTGTATAGTCAAGTCAGCAACAATACTCAGGTAGGCTGTGGGATTTAATTGGCACTAAGAGGCCCTAAAGTGTGCCAAGAAAATCTCCTCCACACCATTACACCACCAGCACCCTGAACTGTTGATACAAGGCAGGATGGATCCATGATGCCATGCGGTTTAGGCCAAATTCTGACCCTACCATCTGAATGCTGCAGAAATCTAGGCTTATTTTGTCCGATTTTAGTGCATCCATGTGAATTGTAGCCTCAGTTTCCTGTACCTAGCTGACAGGAGTGGCACCAGGTTTGGGCTTCTGCTATTATTGCCCATCTGCTTCCTATCTGGTGTAAAGAAATGATATTTGATTTACTTTTGCCTTTCTCAAACAAGTCTGGCCATTCTCCTCTGACCTCTGGCATCAGCAAGGATTTTCGCGCAAAAGAACTGCCCTCACTTAATGTTTTCATACAATCCTCTGTAAACCCTAGATATGGTTGTGTGTGAAAATCCCTGTAGCTCAGCCGTCTCTGAAATACTTAGACCAGCCTGTTTGCCGCCAAAAACCATGGCATGCTCAAAGTCACCTAAATCACTTTTCTTTCCCCTTCTGATGTTCAGCTTGAACTTCAGGAGTTTGTTGTCTGGACCATGTCCACATGCCTAAGCGCGTTGATTTGATGCCATGTGATTAACTGATTAGATATTTGCATTAACCAGCATTTGAATAGGTGTAATTAATGAAGTGGCTTGTGATAGTATTTAAAGTACAAGTTTTTTTTACAACTAACGGAGGTACTCTTTGTTGATGGGCACATAGTTTGTAGAATTAGTTAAAAGGTTAAAGCTAAAAATAAGATGATCAGCTTTAATATAATCAGTGATATTATTATTTCAGGCTGCCTGTCTTGTACAGCAGAACTCTCTGTCTAACTAATTAATACAAAGAAATCGAATTTTGTAAGATCGAGTCTCTTATGCCTCGTTTACACTGAGTTCTTTCGTCATCAGTCAAATACACTCCCTGTTCGGTAATCGGAGAGTGAATCCCAGATGAGAAATCGAAAAACTAGATCGGATAAAGATTAAGTTTTTCTTTAAAACACGTTAAAAATTCACTTAAACCATTTGAGTGCTGTTATTTCAGGAGTGAAAATATTAACTGATACCAGAAAAAAAAAAACATGCTTTTAGCTTTTCTAACTAATATCTATTATCTATATCCTATTTGTTTACATTGAACAAGTAGCTTATAATTATTTTAAAGAAGATTATTGTAATGCCACATAACGCTTCATTACATCCCTGTTACTCAACATTTTCATTGCACTTATGGTGCGGTTAAACTTCAGGCAGATATCCAAGTACTCCAAAAGTTTCATTAAACTCTTTCAATAAATAATGTTAATAATTTTTATAGCGATTACGTACTGTAGGGGAAACAATCCACAGATCCACAGATCGACCGATGCTTTATCTCATAGTTGCGCTTCAAATGACTGCTTTGTATTAGCGCCACGGTTGTCGAGCATACAGTATGAGACAAACTGGTTTTGAACTTCCTGTTTAAAAACAGTTTTTGAGTTTTTACTTGGTAAACTAGTGCGTTGATTGGCTCTGTTGAGTGACGTGTATAGTCACGCCCACCTCAATGTCCAAAAAAGTGCTAAATGCTGTGATGAGAACCACAGATAAGAAAGTAATCTGGCGCATAACTGTGCCATAAATAATCAACATTTTGCTTTCATTTGTGGCAAATACCAAACTACTGCCAAAGTTTCATTAAACACTGTCCAGCCAGTTTTGCCTGACGCTCTGAAAAAATCTGGCTGGACAAATAGTCATTTTTCTGAGACTGTTTTTTGGTCCTTCAATGCATGAAAAGTTCTGACCAATGTACAGACAAAACCATTCTTTTATTTATACAGATGTCTCTATATAATCCATTGGGTTCTGGACTTGTTTTTTTCTCTGATTTTCCCTCAAATTCAAAAAACATGCCAGGTTAAGCCAAGTTGCCCCTGTTTTTCAGTGTGTTCTTGATGTCTTACAATGAGCCAGTTTAGCATCCAAGGTTAAGACCCAGGGTCCACCGCTACCCTGACCAAGATAAGTGCTTACTGAAGCTGCATGAATGTTGTCTTTAAAGCAAATGCATTGAAAAAAACTCTTACTGTTAAAATTTCCCCCAGGATTTCTCTTCTCCTGCACATTTGGAGAAAAAAAGTGTACAGTATGAAGAAACCGGAATCCTGGTAGTCATTGTACATTAGGGTGAAGAATGGGTAAAGCAATAAAACACCATCTTCCAAACCAAACTGCTATTTGAGAGGCGCTACTTGAGTGTTGAGAGCATTTTAAATTAATAAAGACTACTCTGTTTTTGCTCCCTATGATGTATTGCATACAGTTATAATAAGTGTTGAGAAATCCTCAACGCTTAAAACTAAATATCATATACAATGCACACTGCTCGATTCTAATTCTAAATCACTTTTGGTACACTCGAGTTTGGTACACTCATGGTGCTGTATTTCAGGATGAAATTAATTCACACTGTAAAAATGATAAGTCAGGATAACATTTATAGTTGCAAAGTTTATTTTTTGTTTGTTAGTTTGTAGAGATTCTTGTTATAATGCAAAAGCGAAAAGCATGCTTTTTTACCACTCAATTCACAATTCAGTAAAACGCCAGCTATAAATCCCAAAAGGTACAGTATAACAATTATTTCTAAAACAGGAAAATTGCTGTTGGAACTATTAGGAAAACAGAGAAATACCTTTTCACCCGCTTCATTAAATCTATATCACCATAATGTGACACTTATGAAAGCTCAGGGAGTCGACACCCCGTTTTCATTAAGGCAGACAATGACAATCTTTGACCAGGTTACCTTGAATAAATTGTGCCAAACTCTTGCAATGCCCCCTCTCATTTTTCTAAGTCATAGGACACAAAAAAAAAAAAAACTATTCTATTGGCATATCACTGTAACTTAATGCCTAAATGGTAAGAAGAAGAACCTAAGGTATTATTCAGGACATGGATCAATGGGACTCATCTCAAAACAGGATTTGAAGCCATTATGTGAGAATGAACTTGTGCATCAGGGGGCGATGGAAAGGCTGCTTGTCCACCTGCTTGTGTAAGTAACATTTATACTTGTATGTCACGTCTCATATTCTAAATAAATCCATCTGCTGTAGAGATAAAAAGATAAAAGAAAGGCTCCTGGGTGACTGGCGCATTTGGAGCAGGTTAATGATTTTTTTTTTTTGCTGCTTTATTTTTCTTCTGAACTACTCAAGAAAGCAAATCAAGTCATGAAATCAATCAATCATTCAATCTATCTACTCAATCGAGTGTTTTTTTTTTTTTAAACTGAAAGCATGTTAGACACTTTGTGGAAATGACCTGGTAGAAGCTCGCCAGGAGATGTCACTGTGGTGTGAGACCTCAGGCCATGGCAAAGCTGACGTTGCCACAGCAACCTTTTTTGAAGAGTGTAGTTTTTAATCACTACATACTATAATTGCATGCTTTAAATTAGTATCTACAGTGAGTGTTGATATAACAATTATGGTGTTTAAATAACTACCACCTACAGTACAATGCTGAATCAGCAGATTTGAGTAGGGAGGAAAACGCTTCATCACAGCCAGTGATTTGTTTGAATAAGACTAAAATAATCTTGTGCAGTTCGATGGGAAAATTCTGAATGGTCTATTCCCATTTTAAAAGAATCCTCCCAGGTGAGTAAAGTTGGTTGTTTTAGGGTTATGCAACAGAAGTTTAATGGTGTTAAGATCAGGACTCAAACAGGGCCACTCAACGACATCGATTTTCGTCGTTTTAAACCACTCCAGTGCTGCTTTGGCAGTGAACTTTGGGCGGTCATTATTTTTATGAAAGCATAACCACCCTCCTAGTTTAAGCTTTTCAGTAGACCTTTTTGGCAGGTTTTTTTTTTGTTGGAGTTAAAATTGTTTTGTACCATTCACCACACAGTTTTCCTGTCAATCTTGACAATATTGCCAGTCCCTGTAGCTCTAAAACATGCCCATGACGTGAGTTTAACTCCACCACATTTTACAGTGTTTAGCTGGAAGGAATTTCACCATCCTATAGTATATGGTATTTCAGTATTTAATATATATTTATATAGTATTTAATTAATAAATAAATAAAAGTTAAGCATAAGGCAGTGTAAGCAGACGGGTATGGCAGTGAGTTACTAATTAAAAGTTAGGCAGTTCAAGCCCCAGCTCCACCAGGTTGCCAATATTGGGCCCTTCAGCAAGGCCCTTAACCCTATCTGCTCCAGGCGTGCTGTTTCATGGCTGACCCTATGATCTGACCACAGCTGCAAAAAAAAGAACTTCAATGTGCAGAAAAATATATGTGACGAATAAAGGTTTTAAAAAGTCATTAAACTTAATAAAAAAAAATAAATAAATAAATAAATAAATTATTGTTAATTTATTTATTTTTCTTCAGTAACTCCTTTACATTCGCATAAACATTACGCCATTTGGCAGACGCCCTGATCCAGAGCAACTTATCCAGATCCCTTATCCATTTTTATCCAATTATAGATCTAAGCCTGGTGAGGGTTAAGGGCCCTGATCAAGGACCTTGCAGTGGCAACTTGGTGGTGGTGGGGTTGAAACAAAATGACAATAATAATGGCAAAATTTTTCCTTGAGGGTAAAGGTTCAGACTCAGGCTCATGAGTCAAGTATCACAGGCTCATCACAGGCTCATGCAAAGGCAAATATATATTGCCATGGCAACATTCAAGGGGATGAATCTATTAGACGGCAAGGAACAGTGAGTTCTTGAAATTGATATTTTGGAAGAAGGAAAAATGGGCAAGCCTGAGAATCTGACACGGGTCAATTGAAAACAGTGAAACCTCGGATTGCGAGTAATGCGGTTTGCAAGTGTTCCGCAAGACAAGCAAAGACGGCCCCATTGATTCTTTCCTTAAAATAGACCAGTCGTTCTGGTCCCTTTGCAGAAAAACCTCTAAGCATGATGTTTCCACCCCCATGCTTTACAGTAGGTATGGTGTTCTTTGGATGCAACTCAGCATTCTTTTTCCTCCAAACACGGAGTTCTATTTTGGTTTCATCTGACCATATGACATTCTCCCAATCTTCTTCTAGATCATTCAAATGCTCTCTAGCAAACTTTAGATGGACCTGGACATGTACTGGATTGTACAGGATTTGAGTCCCTGGTGGCGCAGTGTGTTACTGATGGTAGCCTTTGTTACTTTGGTCCCAGCTCTCTGCAGGTCATTTACTAGGTCCACCCGTGTGGTTCTGGGATTTTTGCTTACAGTTCTTGTCATCTTTTTGACCCCACAGGGTGAGGTCTTGTGTGGAGCCCCAAATCGAGGAAGAATATCAGTGGTTTTGTATGTCTTCCATTTTCTAATAATTTCTCCCACAGTTGATTTCTTCACACCAAGCTGCTTACCTGTCTTTTGACAGCTCTTAGGTCTTGGCCATAGTGAAGTTTGGAGTGTGACTGTTTGAGGTTGTAAACAGGTGTCTTTTATACTGATAACAGATGCCATTAATACAGGTTAGTGGAGAACAGAGGTAGCATGATAGCAGGAGCCTCTTAAAGAAGAAGTTACAGGTCTGTGAGAGCCGGAAATCTTGCTTGTTTGTAGGTGACCAAATACTTATTTTCCACCATAATTTGAAAATTAATTATTTAAAAATCCTACAATGTGATTTTCTTCTTTTTCTTCTTATTATTTTGTCTCTCATAGTTGAGGTATACCTACTGTACGATGAAAATTACAGGCCTCTCTCAACCTTTTAAGCTGCAGCTCATGCGGGATGTTCCTGGTCTGCAGTGGTCAGGACATACCAGAAGTATCAGGGACAGGGTCATTGATGGCCAAGACTTATTGATGCAGACATGGAGTGAACCCAAATAAAAAAAAAAAGTATGTTAAGTATATTAAATCCTAGCATCCCAGAGCATACTTAAATGTACTTAGATACAGATTAATGACTAGTATACTTAAAGTTTGCTATGTTGGAACAACTAATTTTGTACTAAGTGTATTTAAGTTTTAATTAAATTGTACAAAAGCACAATTTTTAGTGTATTAAGTATACTTTTGTGTGCTAAAGTCGAACTACTTAGTACACTTAAAGTATATGGCTGTGTGTGTACTAATGTAGGGCAACGAGAGTTCTCCATTGTAGAGGACTTTCGCTGTTTCCGTAGCGGTTGTTTTTTTCCGGAGCGATTGCTAGCTCAACGCTCAACCCTTCTCCTTTCTCATCCGGCTGCGAGAAGTTACAGCCCCACCTGAAACCGAACCTGCGATCTCTGGATGATAGGGCGGCTAACGTACATACCTGACAGTAATTAATGAAATTTAAGTATATATTTAATGTATAATAGGTACATTACAGCTATTTTAACCGTGTTACAAATACATGATTATTATACTACGAGTATATTCTTATTGCAGCAGTAGCATGCTGTTATACTTTTGGCCAATTACTAATACTAAAAAAGTACACTTTGTGGTTAATACAAATATACCTTATTGTATCATACAGTACACACAACCTTCTATACTACAGTATTGCAAATGTGTTACCAGTACACTAAATGTGTTTAGGATAATTTACAAATGCATTTTCTACACTATAACATGTTTTTAAAACACATTACATCAGTTATTATGAGGCAGAATTCATTCATGGGTTCAACAGATTTAATTTCCACAAGGTTACAAAATAGCACTACTACAGTTTATTTGTGTTCAACAAAACATCAGGTTGTCTCACAAACACAAACTAAAATTTAAACTGTTGTCCGAACAAAGACAGACATTAGTATTAGAATATACAGGTACAGTATTAAATTAAACCTGGTGTATTGATTCTAGCTGTTACACAGAGACTGAAAATAGGCCGAGAGCTACAGAGCATTATACCAGAAGCAAAGTACCGAAGATCTAGCAATAACACATTAGACAATACATTCTACAGCTTAAAGTATGTACCTAATTACAAATTACCTAACAAAAAACATCAAATTTACCATATGCTGATGAAAATCATATAATAACGATATGAACTAACGCATGTAATGATGCAGCCTACAGACGTGAATTCAAATTAGAAGCGGAGGACTGGGGAGCCAATCAGAAAACAAAATGTGCCCACCTCCAGTTTCTAATTGGCTGGTGTTGTGCCGAATAGTTGCAGAGTTATAACGCTGCTGCAGTTTGTGCAAGTGTAACTTCATGATAGTGAGCGCACAGAAGAGTGACAGACTGCAAACATAAATTATCTTGAACGCACAAAAGTGAGTTTCGGTGCACAAAAATGAGTTTAAGAGTGCACACGAGAGAAAAGTGCACTAAATATAAGCATTAATAAGTACAATTAAATTTAACTGAAAATATACTGAGACTACCGTATATTCAAATGTGTGGTGTAGTGGTTAGCATGTCGCCTTGCACCTTCAGGATCCAGGTTCGATTCCCAGCCATGCTCAATTCCCATCTCTGTTTGCATGGAGTTTGCATGTTCTCCCCGTGCTTGGTGGGTTTCCTCCGGGTACTCCGGTTTCCTCCCACAGTTCCCAAATTGCCCGGAATGCGTGAGTGTGTGTGCTCTGCGATGGATTGGCACCCTGTCCAGGTCTCCGCGACCCTGAATACAGGATAAAGCGGGATAGAAGATAAATGAGTGAGTTTAAATTAGTGTGCTTTGGAAATTAGACCAACTTTTCACTTAAAGTATATTTTCCTATAATATATTTTTGGAAAGTGTACTATAATGCAATTTTGATGTATGTTTGAACAACTTTTTTGTTAGTATATTTGCAATGTACTATTGAATATACACTAAAGTGATAGAAAGGTGTCAGAACAGAATAAGCAAAATAGGAGAGACTTACTCATTATTAGACAGGTGGGCATGATGTCATGACTGATCAGTGTATATCTGTATTTGTATTAATGACCTCATGCGTTGAATGGACACCTAAAATGCTGGAATGATTTATGCAGCAAATGACTCTTTCACATAAAAAGAGCATGCGGTTTGGGACGTAGCCTACATCAGACCGCAACTAATTATGGGCTACCGTGTCACGTGACCAGTGTGGCCGGCTGCAGCACGTGACCGAACTCTCTCTCTCTCTCTCTCTCTCTCCTGAAGAGATTTTTTTTTCTCTTCTTCTTTTTTTCCCCACAGCGCGGGGAAACGCATAGAGACCTGGAGCGATATTCAAGTTCCTCCACGTAAAAGAAAACCAGAAAGGGGAACTATATTGATTTTGTATCACCAAAAAGGTGGGAGTTAGTCATACTTAAGGCTCGCTTGTGTGGGGGAAAAAAGCGCTAACAGAGCAGCGACGGAAAATCCGACGTCAAGACTTTTCATTCGTTTGACAAGTGTTTTTAACAGCAGGAATACACGTTTTAAAGGTGGACTCGTAATACTCGGTAACACGTCGTGGGCTGTCTAACGGCGGTGTTTACCGTGGGAACTCTGGGTGTTCCGTTATTTTATCAGTTTTTTTTGTTTGTTGTTTTCTACTGGATTTAACGGAATTTTAACGGAATCTCTTTGGAGAACTTTCCTCTACACGGACTTGTGGAGACAGAAAAACGAACCACGTCGACTTTATATCGTTCATTTCTGATATAATATAACACCTCAAATAAAAATTAAAATAATTATAATAATAATAAAAAAAAAAGAATTGTTCCCTTATGGTACAATGTGCCGTTATTTTGTTCGGCTACGGGCTTGACCCGGACTAGATAACCTTGGCTAATTATTTGTCCCTCATCAGGGGTGCCTCAGGGGGGCAGAAACGTCAGGCTGCCCTGCTCGCTCGCGGTGTCATATCTGCCCGCGCTCGTGCCACCACCGCAGCATAGCCGCGCGCGCGGGCACGGAGACGGCGCGTGGTGCGCGGCGCGTGAGCATTCGAGCTCTCGAGGAGAGGAGCGCGCTGCGAAGCGGAGCGCGCGCGCGGCACCACGAGCCGGATACCTGTTAACTTTTCTGTTTGTGTGTGTGAGAGATAGAGGGTGTGTGTGTGTGTGTGTGTGTGCTTGAGTGTGTGGCACGTCGCCGCGGGAAGATCTCCGTGGTCACTGCTCGGCATTCCGGAATGGACGCGAAAGCCTCCGGTCAAGTTTTTGCAGTTCCTCGCACAGGCTCGGCTCCGGGACTGTAACCGAGTCGCGCAACCGGAATATTTCGAAGAAGACGAGCAGCGTTCCGTTTTATCGCGAAGGGGATTTATACTACAGGACAACTACGATGTCATTTGCACGGGTCTGCTTGGGAGCTCTGCTGCTGTGCGCGGTTGTTTCTGATGGTAGGTAACACCGTACTTTTCGCTTGTACGTCGCTATGTGCCTGTCATACAGCTGTACATTACATACACAGTAAGTATAACGACCTACAGCAATGTATATGCGGATAGATTATTCAATGTGCATCATTTCTTACACCCCCTTTTTGTTGTTGGGATTTTGCTTCATACCAAGTCCTGATTGGTAATTCCACACACACAAACGCACAAGAGCATCTCAAGCTGTGATTGCAGAACAGAGGTAGGTGCATAGCATATATATATTTAAAAATAATAATATTTTTACCCTGTTTTCATGTCATCAGTAAAAGTGCAAAAAAAAAAAATCAGGGTGATATGCAGGGCACAGCAACTCTCCACAAGGTGGGAGCACAAGTGTGCATAGGCTCCTTTACATGCAATACAGTGTAGTTAACAGAAAGCTTTAGAAACACGACAGACAACACGTCTGTATGGTCTTAATTGCAGTGCATTTTCATACGGTTTAATACATCTCATCTCACAAGAGACAGTGAGAGTATGGTTAATAATGATGCATGCATTGTAATGATGATGATGTGTATACTTTCTGATTCTTAATCAAGAACCTTTTTTTCTTTTTGGCCCATCGAAGGCCATCAGGTGTGCAAGTCACTTATTAATATCACAACATCAAGTTGTCCCATATATCACAGTGTTTCTCAAATAGCACCCTGAGCAGAGAGTGTTTTCACTCTTAAGTTACAAATAGCTTGTAGAACACATGTCATTCGACTGGATCGCTCTTGAACACTGAAGCAGCCTACGTATGCGTTTAAGCCCCTTCAACGTTAACACCTTTATTTATTAGGGATGGGACTCACCAGTCATCTACCTATGCAATATTATGACAATACCCAAGTGCCTATTCAATTTAAACTGCGGTTCTGTCACGATTTTAGAAATATTCAGATTTGATATTGCATTTTTTCCCGATTTTGTTACAATTTTAGATCTCTTTTGTGTGGCGATACCTGTATCCTGTGTATATATATATATATATATACACTAATTTATATACTGTACGTTTACATTTGAGGTGGTGAAATTTTGCAGTTCCTCTAATAACAGACAGGTGGCGCACTCTAAACTACAATCACAGATTGACAGGCAGCAAAGCATCCCGTGTGGTAGAAGTGAATTATTTTCTAAGTTTGTTTAGAATTGTAACTCTCTCTCTCTATATATAAATATTTTTAAAATCGCAAAGCAGATTGAATTGGCACCTCAGTATCGTGATAACATCGTATCAAGTGGTCCCTTGTGGTTCCCATCTCTACTTTTCACTGTATTTTAGTAAGACTTTAGAAAGAAGTCCTGCCTACACACTCTTTAGTCCTGGAATAAATGCTCTCTGAGGTGAGTGTGTTAGAGAAGGGAAAGGATTAGGATTCAGGCCCTGTGTTTCACCTGATGAACCAGTCATTCTGTTATCTACGCAAGTTTGCAAGACCAGGATTAAAATGTTCATGACATTTTGCCACATCATCTTTCATTCTGTAACCATCCAAAACCATGGCAGTGCTTCTTGATGTTGAGGAGGACTGGTGGTGTGGTTTTTACACATCGAACCAGAATCTCTAAATGACAGACATGATTCTTGTGCAAGCATGCGCTTAGAAGTTCTGTTACAAGAATTCTTCCTGAAATATTAACTTGATCTGCGTGGTGACCTGTATGGAAAACAGAACTTTGACATTTTAATGTACTTTGGTATTTTCTGCTATATAGAGCTACAGGATTATTTATTTTTATTTATTTTTACCTGACCTATATTTCACTTTTGCATGCATCTCTATTAAAAGTAATGTTTCCTTTTAAACATTACATTCCGACCGAAATACGGGAACATCCAAGACACTTTGATGAAGAGCATCTGATTACAACCGGAATCGATCAGGCTTACGTCCGTTTTCCCTGTAGGACGCAGCTACACAGTAACTTGATCAAAGTGTGACATTCACTGAGTGAGAAAATCACACTTCCTAGAAAAGGTGTTAGGCGTCTTACAGATGCACAGGCTTTTTAAAGACAATAGCAATGGCAGGGTTAAAAAGTAAATAAATAAAAAACCCTTTGTTGTTCTGATGAAACACAGCAGAATTATTGTTGTTTAAATTCGAGGTGTCAAAAGATGGTCACCTCCAATTTTTGCTGAAATCTTATCCAAAAGTTTGGACACACCTCATCTTTTTCAGATTTTTCTTTCTTTCTACATTATAAAACAATGCTGAAAGCATCCAAAATACACAGTAATCTCATTTGAACATTTGATATTGAGATGTGTCCGCTGTGTTATGCTCTGTAAATCCTTTATAACATCTCTAATCCAAGGTGCTGTTTGTTAATTGGTGATTTCTGAGGCTGGTAACTCTAAATGAACCTCCACTCTGGTCTTCATGAGAGCCAGTTTTAATATGGTGTTTGATGGCTTTTGCAAATGCACATGACAATAAAGTTCTTCCAGAACAGCTGACCAAAAATATATTTTTTTCTGTTGCTGTTGTTGTTATGATTACTTGATTAACTAATGCCATATGTGTTATTTCATTCTTTAAAAATCTTCAGTACAGTATGGGCCAAACCTGTGTTCAAACTTTATTCATTAATTTATTTCTCTGGTTTTAGCCGGAGAAACATTTAACAGGGATATGGATGTATTTGCTAGTTCACCTTTTACTAAGTACAAAAAGGAAGGTTGAAAATCTTGTCTTAAGAGACGCCTTTCTGAACTTACTGTAGCTGTCACGAAGGGATGTTTTCCGCATGCAGATCAACACAGAAACACCGTCAGTGTAATTAAATCCCGTTTCCGTTATGAAACGTTGACGTCCTGATTAGCAAGCAAATGTTTCTAACCTGGTAAACCCTTTGACATGCTTCATCACAATCAAAGCGCTAACTTAATAAAACATGCCGTGTCATCCTAACTCGTAATGATACAGCTTTGAACCATTGTCTAGAATTCAATACCGTAGTTCTCTTTCATGTTTCATACTATAGCTTTCAAAAGCAGCAGAAATGTTAACAAAATGCAAATCTGAAAAATAAGTGCAATAGTTTAAAGGAAACCTAAACAAATATTAAATATATAAAACAACTGGGGTAATGTAGCATTCTTGCTTATTTAAAGTACATTAAATTAGACCTGTATCCTCTTTGCACTATGTTTTAATTTTTACACTCAGGGTTAAAGCTAGGATTAAAGTTATGAGCAATTTTATGCATACAGTAAGAAATATTTGCTTCCATAAATGTTTTTAATGTATCCACAAGCTGTGTAAAGAAAATATGTAAAACATGTCCTTGACCATGTTTGAAAAACAGATCTATGTTTTGTAAGAAGAAACCGTTTTCACAGGCAGCAACGACTCGCTCCGTCTTTCTTTTTTATTGCATCATATTTCAGGTGAGGCACCGGTTACTCATGCAAGCTTTGACAAACACGCCGTTTCAATCGCACGACCTGATTTGTAACAGCCTTCAAATGCAACGATGCTAATTCCGAGAGACAACAAATCCATCCAGGACATGTCCGTCTCCTACGCTTTTTTATGACAACAGACACAAAATAAGATCAATGTACACAAGTACAGTACAACGACAACAAGCCTGGCATATACAGTACACACTTCAGGCACGCTTCCTCTTTCTTTATAAACCCGCATGCCGCAGCACCTGCGTCAGACTCCTTTCGCCTTTTTTTTTTCCTTCCCCCCACTTTCCAAAAGCAGATCATCTGGAGAGGAATAGCTTTGTTGTGTTCTCGTGATTTATTCATCAGCATGCAAGCCAACAAACACGGTCGGTATTTAGCAGCGACGGCACTCCGGTGGCCAGATAACAGGACCCGTCGGGTCGTCCGCTCCTTACGAGCGTGTTATTACAGAGTACAACACTGATTATTTTGATGTAGCTGATATTTTAGGTTTATCAGTGTCCTGTTTGGATAATTAGACACACGAGTACTCCTAATTGCACTAGATGTTTTGTGGTGAATTCTGATTCATCAGAAGGCATCGATGATTCTTTTATAACAGCAGTTTTGACAGTCAAACTTGACACCATTGTAATACAAGATGCAAAACCTCTCACAGGGAGTCGTATGGTGGACGGTCCACATAGACAGATGGAACATGTTTGTGTAATTGTTAATATGGTGTATGTTCTGTTTAAAAGGAGTTTCCAATGGCAGGAAAAGTCTTCATGACAGATTGATGTCTTTGTGCTTTGTGGTTTCTTGTTCGAATAAGAGGACGTTTTTTTTTATCTTGTTGACTTTATGAGAGAGGAGAAAATTCAGGGCTGATGCAGGGGAAATACTAGAGCAAAAACAACAACACTGATGATTATTTATTACGGCATGCGCCACTTCTCTGTTTATTTACGATATTCTCTTACTGTGGTTTTTCTTCAAGTTATAAGAAAACGCTGCATAACCCAGAGGAAAAGCGGTTCCTCATGTTGGGTTAATTAGCCCCACATTTAGAAAGGAAACCCTTGCTGAACTTGACTTAGCTGTGGTTTACCAGTAAATAATAAGACATGCCAGTGGTATTTGCATCTCTTCGACATTTCATAACTAAAGAGCCCTTTAATCACGATCATTAAGATTGTGGGGGGAAAAAAAGGAATTTTTCCTGTTATATTTGCAGAAGCTCCAAACTGTGGTTGCCAAGTTAGAGCTAGTGGAGTAATGAAGCAGTGGCACTTTCAGCCACTAGCTGGCGCATTGTACATGATGGCGCTGGTTTGCGGTTGAAGGCAATTTAGCAAATTTTACAAATGTTTTAAAATCCCGCTAGTTACGTCCCGTAGTATTTTGGGGATGTCTCTTTTTGTGTTCTTGGTTCCTATGTCTTTCAGGTCCCGGGATCGGACACCATCCCTGTCAGTCTTTATTTCCAGCGCGATGGCGATTCCTGCGTGAACCAATGAGACGTCCCTAGCCTAGTATAGGAACTCTAGTATAAGAAGCTTCTTTCTTTCATTCACATTTTGTTTTTTGCCGAGTCATACTTCCTGTTTTCGAACGCTGTGGCGGTTATCTGCCGTTAGCTCACACCTACGCTCTGTTCTCTTTGCGTGTTGTTTTTATCCGACTATGCTACAGTACATGTTGGTTACTATTTCCTCGGCCCTGTACGAGTTGTTGGACTTAAATCACAGTGTCTAGTCAAGGTTAGTACACCCGAGAGTTAGCACGAGCAAGCAACACATAGGGTAAGAGTTTGATTAGAAAAACTAGTTAGAAGCGGGAGCTAATACTGTAGTTGTATTTATGATTGGTGAGTCAGTGTAGTTAGCAGGAATCTTACTCCCAGATTTTGTTTTTGTTTTTATTTTGGTTATTTGATTAGATTGACTGCTGTGTCAAAAAGTTATATGCCGTTTTATTTATCTGCACGCCTTTCTTTATCTGGACGTTTGGTTTTTACCGTAACTATGGAGCGATTAGGTGTATTTTCGTACATTATATATGAAGTTTGCTGACGCTCAATGCAAGTCTCGGGTTTGTCTCATTCTTATACAAAGTTCACTCCCCTTGGTAGTAATCAGTGACAGCCTTTATTATATTAACATTCCTTACTTTTATTTAATTTGCAGTACAGTTTATTTATACAGTTATTTAAAATACATCTTTATATATTTCCTTTTCATACTTTCTTTAATTGTAACAAAAATACTACATATTGTAGTTTTTATATTTTACATTCTTTTCTATTGGCATTTGCCTCTCTTATTCCTTTTTTTTTTAGGTCACAAAGAGTGTCCAGGTCGCACAACAATCTTGGTACATGAATCACACGTTGCCATTTGCAAGTCAGGCTTTTTAATCTTACATTCCTCAGTTGTATTTAGGACGGATGTCTTACTGTATTTTCTATGGGCCTGATGGCATTAACTGAACATCAGTAAAAGGTTTTAGGTTCTTCTCATGTCATACAAGACACTATAAATAGGGTATCTCGCCCCTATAAATAGGTAAGTCGCCTGTCCCGTACGTCTAGCCATCAATCCTGGGAAAAAGGCACATCCTGCTGATGTCTATGGATTAAAGACATCATGCATATTATGTCCTGATTTCTCTTATTATTACACCACCAGCATGCACAGTGGTAACAAGGCATGATGGATCCATGTTCTCATTCTGTTTACGCCAAATTCTGACTCTACCATTTGAGGTCGTTTAAGGATACGTGTCGTGTAAGGAACAGAAATCGAGACTCATCAGACCAGGCAACATTTTTCCAGTCTTCAACTGTCCAATTTTGGTGAGCTCGTGCAAATTGTAGCCTCTTTTTCCTATTTGTAGTGGAGATGAATGGTACCCGGTGGGGTCTTCTGCTGTTGTGGCCCATCCCGCCTCAAGGTTGTGCGTGTTGTGGCTTCACAAATGCTTTTCTGCATACCTCGGTTGTAACGAGTGGTTATTTCAGTCAAAGTTGCTCTTCTATCAGCTTGAATCAGTCGGCCCATTCTCCTCTGACCTCTGGATCAACAAGGCATTTTTGCCCACAGGACTGCCGCGTACTGGATGTTTTTCTCTTTTCACACCATTCTTTGTAAACCCTAGAAATGGTTGTGCGTGAAAATCCCAGTAACTGAGCAGATTGTGAAATACTCAGACCGGCCTGTCGGCCCGGATGTATCAATCCTGGGAAAAAGGCACATCCTGCTGATGTCTATGGATTAAAGACATCATGCATATTATGTCCTGATTTCTCTTATTATTAATTTTTTTTCCCAGAATGGCTGACTGGAGCTACGATAAATATTAAATGCCTGACTCAGCCGGCTTTAAACCGTAGTTCCCGCTCTTATTTGTACTTCTTTAGCTGCGCACCCTTCAGCGTCATAAGATTATCGTCTTGATAAAATAAAGGCTTATTAATAAGAAAGCCGTCTTTAGCTGCAGGAAAACGATACAGATGAGAGATTTTTTTTCTTTCGTCTGCAAAATTTCTTTGAGGCTAGTAATTAAAGAGCGCTGAGAATTTGCTGAAATGGGAACACAAATGGATTAAGTGTGGGGAAGGAAAAAAAAAATCTGTTTTCCCTTATGGAGTTGAAATATCATTATCCTGTTTTAACTTTAATCCACTCTCTGTGCTTTAAGGAAATTTGTAACACTATAACAAAATAAGCACAATAATAAAAAGCAACACTTTGTTTACAATACTAGTAGCTGTTGCTAGAATGCACAGAGGTATATGGTGTAGATAAGGTTTTTTTTTTTCTGTCTATGTGTCAAGGTCGCTGATTCGTTCTGCATGATGTAGCCAGTGAATATTTCTCTTTCAGTGTGAGAGATTGGTCTGTGAACACTACAGTGTGATCTGTACACAGTGGTTTTTGTGTCCTTCCAGCATTCTTATGCAGTGCTACAAGAAAGCATCGCACTTTCTTACCATTCGTCCTGCCCTAATGATTTATGTGCACCGTTGAACAAATTACAAATCTGTTAATTGCAAATAAAACATTATTATATATTTTTTGTGCATGCTATGAAGTTGGCACAATATCAAGTGGTGAATATCAGAGTTTATAGTGATACATCATGCATTTTGTGTAGGAGTACTCTTGTATGAATAATCACTCGAAACTATGCACAAAGAGCAGGCTTTCTCTTAATTAATTAATGAATGAGTTAATTCATTGGGAAGTGAGCCAAAAGACATACAGTATACTGCATGTCAGGAATATACTAGAATCATGTTCAATTGCATTCATCGATAAAATCTATTGATGTACAGTATGGGTGACTTGGCAAACATTAGGCAAGTGTATCTTTAAAGATCAGTTTATTAAGTGTATTATCAGAAACACTTCAGGCAAAAATTCAGGCAAAAATGGTGAAAATAACTGATTTTTTTTAAATAAAAAAATAAAAATGAATAAAAAAATTTACATATATATTGACCCAAAAAAGATTAAACAGTCAGACATTCATGCGTCAAAACTAACTGGTTACAGGTACTGTTAATGTTGGCTGTAATTAGAAAAGTTATTTATTTTATTTCCATTCTTCTGCTCAAATTGTTTTCTTTTTCTTATTACTGCTTATTACTGCCGAATTGCTTAGAAGATACAGCCAAGTTTCCAAAAGCTGATAATATCGTTAGACTATTGTACTAAGTGTACTTACAACTGACATACTGGAAATGCCCTGCTTCCTGTGCAGGATGATTAAATATTTAAGCAATATCTCAGGAGAGGGAGTTCTGATGTGCTGGATATCAGCACGGCTCTGCAGTAGTTTTCCGATGGTGTACTGATAGTGCAGCCTGAGTGCCAAAGGCATCATCCCTTTTTCACAACAGTTCCACAAACATAATTTGTTATCAACAGATTATACACTCACCTAAGGGATTATTAGGAACACCATACTAATACGGTGTTTGACCCCCTTTCGCCTTCAGATCTGCCTTAATTCTACGTGGCATTGATTCAACAAGGTGCTGAAAGCATTCTTTAGAAATGTTGGCCCATAGTGATAGGATAGCATCTAGCAGTTGATGGAGATTTGTGGGATGCACATCCAGGGCACGAAGCTCCCGTTCCACCACATCCCAAAGATGCTCTGTTGGGTTGAGATCTGGTGACTGTGGGGGCCATTTTACACTGAACCCAATTTGAAATGATTCGAGCTTTGTGACATGGTGCATTATCCTGCTGGAAGTAGCCATCAGAGGATGGGTACATGGTGGTCATACTGTAAAGGGATGGACATGGTCAGAAACAATGCTCAGGTAGCCTGTGGCATTTAAACGATGCCCAGTTGGCACTAAGGGGCCTAAAGTGTGTCAAGAAAACATCCCCCACACCATTACACCACCACCACCAGCATGCACAGTGGTAACAAGGCATGATGGATCCATGTTCTCATTCTGTTTACGCCAAATTCTGACTCTACCATTTGAGGTCGTTTAAGGATACGTGTCGTGTAAGGAACAGAAATCGAGACTCATCAGACCAGGCAACATTTTTCCAGTCTTCAACTGTCCAATTTTGGTGAGCTCGTGCAAATTGTAGCCTCTTTTTCCTATTTGTAGTGGAGATGAGTGGTACCCGGTGGGGTCTTCTGCTGTTGTGGCCCATCCGCCTCAAGGTTGTGCGTGTTGTGGCTTCACAAATGCTTTGCTGCATACCTCGGTTGTAACGAGTGGTTATTTCAGCCAAAGTTGCTCTTCTATCAGCTTGAATCAGTCGGCCTATTCTCCTCTGACCTCTAGCATCAACAAGGCATTTCGCCCACAGGACTGCCACATACTGGATGTTTTTCTCTTTTCACACCATTCTTTGTAAACCCTAGAAATGGTTGTGCGTGAAAATCCCAGTAACTGAGCAGATTGTGAAATACTCAGACCGGCCTGTCTGGCACCAACAACCATGTCACGCTCAAAATAGCTTAAAACACCTTTCTTTCCCATTCTGACATTCAGTTTGGAGTTCAGGAGATTGTCTTGACCAGGACCACACCCCTAAATGCATTGAAGCAACTGCCATGTGATTGGTTGATTAGATAATTGCATTAACGAGAAATTGAACAGGTGTTCCTAATAATCCTTCAGGTGAGTGTAAATTGTTTGTTTGTTTGTTTATTTTTTTGTTTATTTATCAACCAGATATTTCGCTCTGCCAACACGTATCCTTACACGGCTCGTGCTACTGACTAACCACGGCTGGCGGAGCCACACAATTAGTGTAATTAACAGGGGAACGTATTTTACATTCTCATTGGTACTATGTAGCCAAAAGGTTAAATGAACAAACCATAGAGGTGATGGACAATCCTATAAATCTCATAAGTTTCTCTTTATATATTTAGATATCTTGTTTTACAATGTATTAATACCTTCCAGGTCCTGGGGTCAAATCTCAAATAGCATTAAATAGAAAAAAAGTACACTAGAGTATACCATCACATGTTTAACACACCAAGTAGTGCCCTTGATTAGGATTTAAAAAGAAATTGGGGATTTAGCCTTGTGTTAAAAGCCAGTTAGCTTTGTAGCTCAGCTTAAGAGTAAATAAATTAACATGGAGGCAATTCAGATTAGAATGACTTAGAAATAGTTATTAAGTAGACCAAGTTTTGTTTAATATACATGTTTATTTGCTAAAAGTGCCTGAAAGCTGTGACTGGGTTTGAATGTGTTTTTTTTTATGACTGTAGAACACCTGCAGAGTGAAACACATGGTTAAACCTCGCAGTGCTGTAAGCCTCTCGTCCAATCATATTACTCGGTCTGAACTAACTGCTGTATGATTGAAAATAGATCTTTGAAACAAATTATAATGCATAAGCATGCTAGGCCAAGCACTGTGCCTAGCATGCTTATGCTAAGCCCTGTGCTAAGGCCCATGTTATCGTTGCCCAGAAATCCAACTGACTAGGACAAGCACATGGACAGGAATAGTGAGGTAGTTAAATGCACTAACACAGACTACAGTAGTTAACCTGATATGTGTAATGCCTGCAGGAATAAAGAGCATGTGCTTAAGTAACAGGCATTGTAGTGCATATACTGTAAACACAGTGAAGTATAATGTTTATTATTTTTCTGAAGATAGTAGCCGTCAAAAAAACAACAAATAGCCTGGACGTGTAATTGCCTTGTCCTGGAGTTCTGTAGCTAATGGGATTCATACATTCCCATCATTCCATTTCATGTGCACTGTAGAAAAGTTCATCACCAGTTCAGAGTTATCCTGCCATATAAATGAGGTGCCTCTGCTAAGCAGAATTCAGGTTGAGTGTGAAATAAAGTCACATTTGGGCCCGCTTGGTTGATATCCCCAGGATGAAACAGCCCCTGTGGCAGTTATGGTGGCCAGCACAGCAGAATGGACCGCTGCAGCCTAAGCAGTCGACATGACTCATTAGTCTTGTCTGTCGGGCTTCCCGACTGTTGCCTGGCTGCTTTTGAAAAATCCTCCAGCTCATGCTAGTGATGAATAGTACACTGCTCGGAGCTACTGAGTGCCAGACCAGTACAGACACAGTCTGACTGGATGAGGATGTAACCTCATACGACAGAAAGAGTAGTTGGGTAGAAGTATTTTCTAAGTAAAGAAAACATTTGTTCCATTTGCCGGCCATGCAGATTCCAGATCAGTAGCATAACGGTTATCACTATGACCACCTCGCACCATTTTTGGGTTGAGGGTTCAAGTCCTGCCTCAGGTTTGTGTGCATAGAATTTGCATGTTCTTCTTGTGCCTGGTGGGTTTTCCTTCCACAGTCTGAAGTCATGATATTAGGCTAAATGGTCTTTCTAATTTGTCTGCTGGTGTTTAAGTCTCTCGAGGCTTTTTGCTTCTGACCAAACCCATCCATTCTAATAGTCTAATATCTTTACCACTTATCCCGGGTAAGGTCACAGGAAGTTTGGAGTTTGGGTCAGGGTACCCCCTTGGATTGGGTGGCAACCTGGCTGCGTTCCATCCCGAAGTGTACTTCACAGGGTGCTCCCTACTCCATGCTCCGTTTGCAGAGAATATCAGTGAAGTGAACTTCCCCCGACATAACTCACCATTCGGAACACCCTGCAAAGTCACCAGCGCAGGCGTCACTTCCTCCGTGCGTTACCATGGTAACATTAGCACCTATGTTAAGGATACCTGCCGTTGCTGTTGAGGAAATTTCACTCTACGAACATTAAATATTGAATATTTTTTGGAACAAAAACTGGTACCGTTATAAAACATATACTATTGAAACATGTATAACTTATACATTATTGATTAATTATAATAATCGAATACGGATGTACGGATGTATATATTTTTTTACAGATTATTAGCCCATACAATGCTAAGGATTCCTTTTAATATGATGTCGTCCTCGATAATAATGATAATGGACAAGAAATCAAAAAAAAAAAAAAAACATAAATCTTTTTTTAAGCACCATTTTTTTTACGCTCCAGCGAGACGCAATGACTTATAGGAAAACTTTCATTCCCTTTTCTGGTGAAGTGAACACCTGTTGTTGAGGGAGGAAACCAGCGTGCCTGGAGGAAACCCACTAAGCAGAGGAAGAACATGCAAACTTCCAGGCCAGAGAGAGAGAGTGAGATGCAAACTCTCGACCCTGAAGTGAGGTGTCACTTCTAACCACTAAGCCACTACACCACCTATCACTGATCAAGACTCTTGCCTCTCTGTAAGTCTTTTAATTCATGGCCAGATGGAGTCAAGTTAAATTTCAACCTTGTTTAAAATTGCTGTTAGCCCGCAGACTGGCATTTGCGTTGTTTTTTTCACGTTTCAATGATTTTGAATTAGAACAATTGAAATTGTTTCCACTCATGAGTAAGCTTTAAATTCTTCCAAGCGAGCCAGTTTCTTGTTAGAACAGAATTGTGTGTGATGTGACCTCATTCACAGTGTAATGACGAAGTGCAGGGATTTACTGTCTCATAAATTAGGCATGATCTTCTTTGTGCGTGAAGAATTACCTGGAAATCAATATTGACTGTCAACAAACGTGAAGCACAAGGCTTTGCATCTTCTCTTTGCAGCTCTACCGCCCAAACATATGAAGAAGGTTCACACTGGAGTCTCTAAAGTCATCTAAACCGAGCAGAAGATGACTTACCGTACGTCGTACATATTAAGGGTGATGATTATCGATCAGAGCGAGCAATGGCAAAACTCTACTCAGGAGAATGTGATAACCCAATCACCCTAGCTGTCTTTTAACTTAGTAAGAGCGAGAGTACATCATTTGGCTTTTGAGAAATTTGTCCTCACTTCATGAGCTCGCCAGATGTTCACAGTCAAAAAGCCAAGTCTCTGTATGGAAATTTGTTTATCCAAGTCCTGTTTGTGAATACTAGGACATATGAGTTTTCCGTGTGCTCGTCATTGCTTTTCACAGCGCCATAGAAACCTGCCAAAAAAAGGGAAGCTTGTTAAGAAGCAGGGAGATCTGTCAGCAGACAGTACAACTTGTGAATGCACCTCTGACACATTGACGCACATGTCAGCAAAAGCTGGCACAAAGTCAGCCCTAAACTTACACATTCAGTGTAGTCAGTAAAAAATATTATATAATATATAATATAATATAATCCAAAAAAAACATAATTAGGCAAGACCAATATCTCAGGCATTATGTTGACTGTATTATAAAGTCGTGCTGCAGAACCATCAGTCAAACAGTTTCAGAGAACGAACCAAAACCTTGTAACCAATCAGAATCGAAAACTCAGCATCTCCAGGTTTGTTAGTGTATGTGCCTTCAATGACGTGTACTGTATATAGATACGGCCCATTGACTTTAAATTGCATTTCAGAGAGCACGTTAAAGTATCTTGGCAGCATTGTGTTAAAGAGCTTGGGAGATCACAGACGTAACCAGCCAATCGTTGGCCTCGCCTTTTAATAGGACAATGGAAGATGAAGCACTTAAGCGGAAAAAAAAAAAGTTTTTTCATGTTTTACCATGGAAGGACAGGCTGCGGCATCACGAGCCATTTTTATTGTTGAGTAAAGATGCGGCAGCACCGAGATTGTGACACCTCCTCCAGCAGAAACGGATTAACCCGAGACAAGCATGTTGCCAGGGTGAGGGATGAGGTGGGCCACGTCTCTGAAATAAGCACCCGCACTCCTGGGAAATCAAACTCGGGCAGTCGGTGCTGTGGTGCCACATGCCTACAAGACGCAACCACAGTAAATCACACATAGTCTTTATCTGGAAAATATTTCCCTCGAACCTGCCACCCAAATCACTCTATTTTTCCAAATGTGGGCAAATGTGCTCTCTCTGTCATGCTTGTTCTCTGTTGCTCTCTGTCTGGTGCATGCTTTCTGCGCCCTCTTCTTACAACTGTATTATTTTTTGGCGGTTTTCAAAGGACTATACACTACTGTAGTTCTGTACAGTAGTTGTTTTTTGGTGCTTCCTCATGGGGGACGGAAATTCCTTCAGTATTGATGTTTTCAGTTTTTTTTTTTTTTTTAATCATTGTTAGGTACTGCGGCAATTCGGTAACATAATTAAGAAGAAGACTGATCTTCTGCATCACACTTTATACATGACCTCTGACCTCTTGGATTGCTTAAACAGGCAGATCGTTAATCCTTCTCGCCTAAATTTTTAATTTCGACATCACCAGATTGTTTAGGGTCTGTAAACGTCCGTTTAATTCCTGGGCAAGGCAGCTTCTTGCGTGATGACCTCCTGTTCAAGAGGTATCATTGATCCATTGTATACATGTTCAGCTGGGCTGTTGACCTGCATCTGATTCAACGCATAACATGGCGTGTTACTTGACGTGAAGCTAAACATAATCAAAAGTGATGTCTTCAGTCGAGTGCTCGTCAACGGGCTCTTCTAAAAAGGCACATCGCACCCAGATGCACTTAATGATGTGGAAAATGTGGCTAAATTGATTGAGTTCTCCTCAGTTTTACTCACCGCCGCTACAATAAAGGCTTTGTGTGTTATGGGACTGCATTAGGCAAAGGCATTTTTTTTTTTTTACAGCAACCATAAGGAGATTTCAAGCAAGATCCACCTTACAAGCAGACAGTGAATAATAACAATAAAAAGATTAGTGATGTTTCAATCATGCATTCAGGTCTTGCAGTGTAATCCATGTACAACAAGATGGTCCTGACAGGAAGCATGTTCAGCCGAGATGATCATGGGAATCATTAAATAGTCTTGGCACTCGCATCCATAATGCACTCAATGCATATGAGACTAGATGCATAATGCGTACTGTACGTACTATCTAATAAAACAACAGAACTAATTTTATTCAACATTCCCAACATTTAGGGTGAGTTTGACATGTATGTATTTTTTGCTGTTTAAAGTGCTCCTTTTTCTACCGATGTTCAGAGGCAAGTTGTCCAGTTTGAAGTTCCACCCACATGTCTGTGCATTATGTGTACAATTCTGTATGAATACAAATTTTTGGCCTGATGCATACAAAATCTATACTATAAGAGATGTGGACCGTAAGATGGACTGTTTTTCCCTCCATCCTGCAGATTTTTTGTAAGCGAACATATTATGCAAAGTTCACTTTTTTCATGTCAATTGTAAACATTTAAATAGGTCTCTTGTGTGTAGACAGGCAAAAAAATAAAAATAAATAAATAAATGAAAAGTCGGTGCTCCCTCACTGTAAAAACTGTCAGTCTTATACATCTTAGACAAGTAAAAAATATGAGCTATAATTTACAATAATGGTGTTGTGGTAAGCACTGTTGCCTTACACCTTTAGGGTAAACCACTGATTCCGGCCTTGGTGTGAGAGGTTTGTCTGCTTGGAGGGTTTCCTCCAGGTATTTTAGTTTCCTCCCACAGTCCAAAGATTAGGTTAATTGGCATTTACAGATTGCCTGTAGTGTATGTGCCCTGAGATGGATTTGCACCCCGTCCTGATGTACTGTACCCTTCCCCGTGCCCTATGTCTCCGGGGATAGGCTCCAGTCCCCCCGCGACTATATATGATATAGATGATGAGTGAGTGAGCTTATTTCTAGTCAAACCTTACTTCTACTTAAACCTTACTACAATTGAAAGTAAAAAGTTCTTGGACTATTGGAAGAGAATTTTGCAACTTGGAATGGTCAAGAAACAAATTGCTAAAAACTAGCAAAATTATTCTGTCAATAGAATAAAAGAAAAATTCACCTAAAATTCTTATGTTTAGTTTTAAGAAATGCAGATAAATGTAACTGTATTCAAGATATTTGCACTTAAGACTTTTTTTTTTTTTTTTGCAGTGCTGTAATTATTCCATCTTTTGTTTCGGGTAGGCTTAAACAAGCAAAAAAGCTGTTTTACCAGTCAGAAATGCATTCAGGGAAAGCCGGAAAATGGGTGGGAAACGCTTGAAGTTTCCGAACGTAGACTTTTCAGGTATCTGCATTCTGATTGGCTGGGAAAATGCACTTACTCAAAGGGGTGTTGACACTAAAACAAAGAAAAAACAATGAAACAGAAAGAAGGTCAAGCATGCCGGAATGGAGGATCTGATTCGTATTTCAGCTGGAAAATGAACAGACACATTATGGAGACCTTTAATACTTACACCTACTTGTTTAAAAAAGGAGTATAATATGTGACCTTAAAAGCCTTCACGGAAGCTCATTGGGAGGTTCGGCAAAAAAAAAAAAAAAACTCAAACTGGCCAAAAATGTTTGAGCGAAGGAAAAGTTTTCCTCCTTTTCTTAGTGTTTTCATGGGAAACAAGGTAACAGCTGTGCACATCACGCTTCTCATTTGCAGGATATATTTGCGATCTGCAGACATTAGACACTGAAACTGGCTCCCTTTTTATACTAAAAGATCCAGAAGATTAATGTAATACAACATTCAACATTTTTTAGCAGTGATTCACTCTGGCAGTTCAATCTAAAGTCTGTCTTAGAATAAAATGCTTTACAATAATAATAATGAAAAACTTTCTATAACATATTTTTGACAAACAAGTTCTCCATATAGCTTATGCAGACCACAAACTGCTCAGTGCTGTATATCTCTACTGGCTATTTGAAGTAGGATTCAACTTGAACAATTGTTTGACCCTCTAACATTTTTGTTTAATCATGGAATAAATAAGATACATACAGTAAAATGCTTTGCAACTGTAGTAGCATATTGTAAATATGATGCAGACACATAAAAGTTCTATTTTTGTTTAGAATTGTGCATGATTTGCAGCACCAATTTTATTTTGTGAAGATTCATCAAGTTATAACAAACAGTTTTAACTAAATCTCGTGCTATTCAAATTAAAATGCATTTATTGTGAGAGAATTGTAAAAATAATAAGGAGACTACATCTTAATGTAAAATATTTATTCATACACCAATTGATAAATGAATATATTATATCATTATTAAAAGAAAATAATTCTGGAAAATAATATGGACTTCATAACAGGTCTTTAGGAGCCTTTGGAACATAAACTACAACTATATAGGAGCTAAAGTGTAACTATTTTCATAACATAAGTTAATTTCCTCTAGTCAGATTTTATTTTCAGAAGCTTTGATTTGCTATGATGATTGAATACTAACCGAGCCAGGAAGCCACGACTGTACCTGAGAACTTAAACTGGATGCAGGCTATGGATGGACACTAGGTAAGAAAGAAACTGTACAAAGTGAAAAGCAGAGGTGTGGACTCGAGTCATGTGACTTGGACTCGACTCATGAATTTGATGACTTTAGACTCGACTTGACAAAATATAAAAAGACTTGCAACTCGACTTGGACTTTAACATGAATAACTCGGACTTTCACTTGGACTTGCGCCTATTGACTTGTAAAGACTTGCTACTTCCCATAAAAAGCCCAAAGATAAAAAGTATGTTAACACGGACCGCTCTATCTCTGTTTATGTGTCTGTGCGCGTGTGTGTGACAGAGAGCATGCACGCATTCGGCACGACATCCAATCAAAGTACCGTAGATTCTTTTGATTCGACAGCGCCCAACGTGACACCAACGTGCACGCGCCAGTTCGCGAAATGATACCGAAGGTAGTTTCGTTTGGCTATAAAAATTACGAGGTGGTCAACAAAAAAACTAATTGCAGTATGTAAAACATGCAGGTCGAAAATTACAGACGGAGATGCCACAACTTCCAACTTTGTTCGACACTTGAGGTAAGGTTTGAATGAATGTCAAGACTACCTTATCAGCTAAGTAATTTACTAGCTGCATGTTTATATCAATGAGACTGTACATTTCCTCAACGTCACCTTTCAAACACTATAATCTGCAAACTCCTGCTGGTTCATACTGATCGGGATTTTGAAAGCTGGATTGTTTGTGTGAGGTAGCCTACGTGAGTGTATCACACAAGGTAGAGAGCAAAGTTCTTTAATATTATGTGAAGAAAACAACGTTATTGTTTGTATAAAGTAGCCTACTTCATTGAGAATATGTGCTACCATTTTACATTGCTACTAGAATTTACTATCATTAGTATTTTTATGTATCTGAGCAATGTTCTTTTATAAAAAAAAAGGTTTGTTTAATAAATACAGATCTTACAACATAATCTGTATACATTTTATTTTTCTGCTAAAAAGACTTGAAAAGACTCGAAAGTCAAACCGTAGGACTTTGGACTTGACTTGAGACTTGTTGGCCTTTGACTTGGGACTTGACTCAGGACTTGACTCGGGACTTGACTCGGGACTTGACTCGGGACTTGAGGGAAATGAATTGAGACTTACTTGTGACTTTGTCCCACCTCTGGTGAAAAGATTTGAAAAGAAAAAAAAAAAAATAGTTAACGTAATAAATTTAAGCCTGATTAGAAAATACTTCCAAATGAAATGCAAAATTTTCTTCTTCTTTTTATATAGTTTTGTAATTCATGAGGAGTACACATGATAGTACAGCAGGGCTGCATAAAAACGTTTACAAGCATTTTAAAGTTTATCAGTCTGACAAACTGGGTTCTCGAGCGCTCTGGTTATCGAACGAAACTCTGCTGTACTTTCGTGGATAAAACTAGACGACCATTTCAGTCACCATCTGGAGACCAGTATAATGAAATGCCGCTTACAGGATCCCAGAAGCAGTCAGAGCACATCCAGCTTGAAAGAAGATGTTATTGGCACATAGGATTATCATTTCTGATCTTTCTGGAATGTAACAAACTGGAAAAAAAAAAGCAAAAACACATGTCTATTTTTGTCAGGTTTGTCTATTTTTGTCAACAGCTTCTTAGAGAAGGAAAAGATAGACAGTCAGTGTGCTTACTTAGACACACAAAACAGACAGCTCCCAGAAAGATCCAGAGGACAGCTGATTCAGGAGTTGAATAAAGTCCGGTAATTAAAAAAAAAATATGGTGGGTAGCAGTAACAAAGTTAGAAGTTCAGGTCTCGTTTGTTCATGGAGTTTGCATGTGAGTTTCCTTTGGGTACTCCAGTTTCCTCTCAAAGTCCATACCGTTTCCAAATTACCCGGAGTGTATGATGTGCTGTGAAAGTGTGTTTTGTGCTTGTGTCCTGTCATGGGTTGACACACCAAGCTCCCGTGTGCCTTGTCTAAGATCCCTAGGATTGCCCCCAAATTTATCAAACGAATGAAAGGATGAATAAATTCATACGAAGATGGTTGAACCTTACAAAGAGTATCATGAGGAGGATTTGTCAAAGTGTCCTAACTTATAACCACAGCAGTGAGACACAGTAGGAGGAGGAGTTTCATGCAACAAATTCATAATCTTACATGATGTAACCTTCAGGTATCTGGTTCTGTTTGCCAAAAATGCTGTCATGATTTTGTTTAATAGCTATTTTGCTTTCTGAATAACGATGCAGAACTTGTTGAAACTTGAAACTTGAATATGGCTGTGTTGTGACTCTATGTTGTTCACGCTTATTAGGCGATCACAAATTTAAATAATCAAGGCCTGGAGCCAAGGGACCAAAACTGACCAAACGAAGGGGTGGAAGGGAAGGTTTTCTGTCACTCGTCAATCATGGTGATGATGTGTGTGGCAGCCATGTATATGGAAGTTGATAGGTGTTACATGATAGCGCAGAGCTAGCAGGTGCATAGGAACCAAATTCGGACAACATACAGTACTGAGCAAAAGTCTTAGGCACCATATTATATGCTGTACCAATTTTGTTATATATGTTTATTATGTCTGCATAATTATGTATAAAACCATTCGGTATTTCCATATATATAATTTACAAATTAATAAATAAATAACATTACAGGAGAATATTTGCGTGGCTGTAAAGAAAAAAATAAAGTACAAGACAGACCAGTTTTTAGATGGAAACAAAAAAACTAATGTACGGGATTTACATAAAAATAGAAAGGAGCGAGTGGGACAAAGTTACCAGAAGAACTCATATTCTCCAGCAAGCTCAGTCACTATATAATGTTGACATATGCAAAATTCTTTAGCATGGTATACAATACCTTCTTACTGTACCACCTGTAATCATTTGCTCATTTGCACCCATTGTAGCTAATCTACCTCACTAAGTACGATTTATATATGAAAATTATTCTGCACTGTGACAATGCACTTCTGTTTAGATGCTATGTTTGTTTCGTTGCCTTGTACTTACATGTGCCGTGACAATAAAGTTTAATTTAATCTAATCTAAAACTTAACAGCTGTTTTTTTTATATATAAAACTGCACAAACCTGTGTCTAAAAATCCTGATGTTAGGCAATGAGTTTTCACTCCAAATATTGACTATTTATTTTATTGCTCTTTATAGAAGTTTTTCTTATGCAGAAATGTTTTCAAAAGCATTTTTTGCTTATGCCATATTTTTGTATGTGCCCAAGACTTTTGCACAGTACCGTAAGTAAAACAGCTGTTAGGTTTTACTGAGCTTTCTGGAGAATAAAATAGCTTTCTGTGCAAATAAAAATAGAAAGGAGCATGCATTAGGGTTTAGTACTATCTTGTACTTTTTTTTTTCTTTACAGCCATGTATATATTCTCCTGTAATTTTTTTTTTCTTATTAATTTTTAAGTTATATATGGAAATACTGAATGATTTTATGAATTATGCAGACATGATAAACATATATAACAACATTGATATGGCATATAATATGGTGCCTAAGACTTTTGCACAGTACTGTAGTTGGTTAACCTGGACTAATTCTAAATCTGTTAGAGCATAGAACCATAAAAACGAAAATGTAGGGTTGCTGTGCAAGAGAAAATCCGTCTGCTATGCAGATGTACAGTAGAATGGATGCCGCTGACGGGTGTTCAGATACGGTGTTCAGCCCTCATTCTGTCCATTTGTACATTTGTTGTCTGAGTGACCACTTGAACGTATTGTGTATGGTGAGCGTTACATTCATAAGTGGCCTAATATTTCTATCGCTTTTGACATAGTGTCAACAGTGGTTCATACAGTACATCACCCAGCACTAGCTCACTCATGCTGACTATAAGTAATGCAGGCTCTCTAATGCCTTCCGCCTCCACATATGTTTCCATGTGACTTGAAAACCAACACTCTCCAGACCCACTTGTATTTTATTTTCCCCTCTTTACAGGTGTGACAGATATTGCTAGAACAGTCACGCATACATACTTTTACACATCATTTTATTTTACCAGTAATTCTAGCCTGTTGGCTGGCACAGCTTCAGTTTCAAAAATTCCCGTGCCATCGCAACTTGATCAAAAACCTAGTCATGTGAGGGTAAGCAGCTGGCTTGGTTTGATAATATAATTTGTAATATAATAATTGCTGCACCTGGGGAGCATTTCTGCATATTAACATGTGTTCCACTATTTCTGACTGAAACCCCAAGAAGACACTGTCTGACCACATGACGCCTTGCTTCTGAACCCTTCTCAGTTATGCACTTTATTGTTAAGGCAGAGATAAAGTTTCAACAAAATAAACGGAGCATCGAACTCGCTCTATCTATACGAAGATAGAATCGCATTTTATTTTGAATATCAAGAGTTGATATATAAATGGTCCTCACATTTTGTTCTATGTAAGTTCATCTGTAGAGCTGGGGGCCTTTTTCAAACAGGTCAATTTTATTTTTTCCCCCCACATGTTGCTGGTAATTGCTTTCAAATGGGCGTTCATCTGTAGCCTGAATTGAACTTGGAAGCCGTGAGGCTGCACATTGAAATGCTAATGACGCGCCTCCTCTCCCACAAAGCCAATCTTTTGTCATCCCTAACTTGTTTTCCTCTCTCGCACGAGGACTCCACTCCCTCTCTCTCTCTCTCTCTCTCTCTCTCTCTTAGCCATCAGCGCCTTTAAGACTTTCTTAATTACGAGCTTCTTAACAGAGAGTGGAGGAGAGTCTCAGTCCGTCAAAGGCGAATCGAGGATGTGACCCATAATTCCTGCACACTTTCTCAGAGGCCTCGTGTGTTGGTCGGTGGTGTTATATTGACTTTGAATGGCTGTCTTTGTGCAGTGATGGAATCCAATATGATGCTATTGAAGAGGGATTTGCACCACACGAGGAAATTCTTGCCTCTCATCCACCTCATTTATTATATAATAATGGGTATTTGGGCCATTATAATTAGTCAGTGAGGTAAAGTTGGTGTGTTAGAATGTATAACGTAAAAAATATGCCATCATTAACTTTAGCAGTGTTTTAATAGTGATCTAAATGAGGCGTTTGTATTAGCTGGACAACAGTTGGACAACATTTTACATTCTTGATCAAGTCAAGTCAAGAAAATTTGTCTCCCATAACCCCGCCCCCTTCCTTCACCTGGAAATTTCCACTCACCGCCTGAGCAATTTCAGAGCAGCAGCTACTGTATATGCAACATAGGCCAGGAGACAGTAATGATACCTGTGGCAACACCAGCTTGCTTAAACAGCTAAATTTAAAACAGTGACTTCGTTTTTTTCTTTAAGCTTATTGTCTGTATTCATTTTAAAGAGACGTACATTACTGAATACTCTGAAAAGCTTGAAAAAGCCATAAGTACATCATTTACCACAGTAGCTTTGAAATGTGTGTCCTTCAATTGAATATTTTGTTTCTTTACTGGAGTAACACATTTTTATATAAACTTACCTTCCTTGCATCACATTAGATTTGAAAAGAAGCAGTCAAGATGTGAATTAAGTGTGGACTTTAATAATATTGCATTAACTGTTTAGGAATTACATACATTTTTTACTGCCTCAAAAACAATTGGACTTGTACGTAGAGCAATTCGATGTTTCTAAGTTATTTCATTACAAATGAAGGAGAAGAATTGACCTCGGATTCGCTATTCGCTGTTCAGACTCAAACTGCAAATGCAGTCCAAAAAGGTATCAATGCAAATGATGGAGGTGAAAAACAGGCCTGTCAGTGAGGAGTGGCCAGATCAACAATTTATTTTATTTTTTTTTTTGGGGGGGGGGGGAATGCTGTGGTGAGCTCAGTAAAAAACCCAAAAGTCCTTGAAGGCCACAGAAGATGACTAAAGTGAATGATTGCAGAATTTTATCCATGGTAATGAAAAAAAAAACTCCTTTACAGGATGTAGCCAAGTCAAGAACCCTCTTGAGGAGTTAGGTGTGTCACCACAAGAGGTTTTCCCTCATGAATGTAAATACAGAGGATTCGCTTCAGAACGCAATCCACCGGTTAACACAACAGATGTTTTAAAAAAGCCTGCTTGGTATTGGAGCAAGATTTACTTTGTTAACTAATCATTGTGATTGAATGAGAAGAAAAAAAGCAGAAGGAGAGGAAGATGTTCCAAAGCATACCACAGCTAAATACAGTCAAACATGGTGGAGGCAGAGTTACAGTGTGGACATGGACAGTATAGCTGCTGTAACAGGCAGGATGAATTCTGAAGTGTATTAAGTTATATTTTTTTTTCTTATGTTCAGTCACATGCTGCAAAACAGATAGAGCATCGCTTCAGAGCACAGATAGATAACAGCCAAAAATGTACCAGGGACTCAACCCCAGTCAAATAAATGTAATATTCTTAAAGGACCTGGTCAGTCACTCTAACTGTGAGCCAGCTGAGCACACTTAAGACAAAAGTATTATTAACAATATTCTTAATTTATTGATTGCTCATTTGTCAAATGACTTTTGAGCCTGTGAAAATATATATATGACTTGCAGATATTAAAAACACTCAAATAGCACATCAACTAATGCAACAAACATGCGTTCCATTCATATTACAGTATAAGCAGCCGGAGGCAAGCGAACTGGAATAAAGGTTGAGTTATTGACGCTTAACAGAAGTATGATGAAGGTTCTTTACTTTTTAGGGAAAAATAAACAAATAATGAAGGAATTTTCGTTCATTTCTTGCTTGCATAAGAGGAAAACCACCACAGACTAACCGATTATTAAAAACTATTAAAAAAAAAAAAAGTTCTGTTATTTGCTTAGAAATAATACTTGCCTGTTGCAGCAATAAAAACAATTGCAGTTTAGGATATTATTTCTGTACCATCTATATATTTATCTTAGTAATTTGTAGTATTGGATGTTCTCCAGTTTTGTTTTTCATTGCAGGTTATATATTTAGTCAAATAATAAATGTAAAAAATTACTTTAAACTATGGGAAAAAAAGATCATGATATTTTTTCATACCTATCCATATTGATCATTATAATTATTTATAATGAGCTATTAAAGGCTATAATTTTTAATGAACAGCAGAAGAAAGGTTTAATTAAACAACTTATTTCTTTTTTATCAAGGCAAACAAGAATGTTGAGGTCCTTACCTTAAATTAAAAATAAATAAGGGTAATGGAATGATCTTACCTTGAGTCACATTAAATAAAGGAAGCAAGTAAAGATCAACTGGTATTTTGACCTAACATTAATAAGATGGGATAAATATTAGAAATATAGACTCATTAACTCACCAAATACAATATTAAAGTGAACTGTAAAATGAATTTGTTCTGCTCCCGGTTTTAGTCGGAATCGTCCTCCTCCACATAGTTTGTGCTCTGATCTCAGGCAGAACACAAAAACTACCAACCTTTCCTTTTTTATTGACAGGACAGATTCTTCCTCGCTCTCTGCACTCATCTTTTTCCTGGTGTTTCACATCGATTCTGTTTACACTTCTGACCGCGTACACTGGGAAGGCCGAACCTAGTGAAGAACACACCGTCACATGCTACATTTTCAAAAGGAAGAAGGCAACATCTTGACGCCACATTTAAAGAAGCCTTTAAAAAGAGACATAATCGAGATTTAGTCCGTGTGACGTAATCATGTGTCGCAAATTAGTGATGGGTCGTTCTTGAACGATTGGTTAATTTTGAACGAATCTTAAATACGACTTGGAAAGAACGAATCGTCTCCTTGAACGACTCGTTCAGTCAGCCATGCGAAATATCATAGGTTCTGAGCCATAGGTAGAATTAGTTCATCTGTTTTAAGTCTTCAAGAGTCCCATAATCTTAACCAGTGCATTCTGAGTCTGGAAAGGGAATTGATTAGTTCATCACTCGAGTCATTTGAGTCAATATCATAGAAGTCAAGTCAAGTAGGCTTTTATTTATTTATTTATTTATTTAATTAATTTGTTGGGATTTCCCCCTAATTTTCTCCCTAATTTAGCTGTATCCTCCCCGTCACGTTTCCACATTAAGCTACTACCACCACTCAGTTGGAGCGGGCCGAAGACCATCACGTGTTTCCTCCGAACCACTTGACGCCAGCCGGCTGCATCTTTTTAAACTGCTCCCAAACGCACCGTTTGGCATTTGCGTAGGGTGGCTTAACACACTCGGAGGACAGCGCTATCCGCTCTCTTAGCTTGCGTGAGCTCACAGACGTACCTGATTGGCTGTAGAGCCGTGATTAATGTGGGAGCACTAAGTACCTCTCATCCACCTCCTCTGAGAAAGCTCGGCCAATCAGCTTTCTCTAGACCTCCGGCTGCGAGAGGTTAAAATTAGGCTTTTATTGTTACTTCAACCACATACAGTTTAGTACACAGTGGAAAGAAATAACGTTCCTCCAGGACCAAGGTGCTACATACAAAATAAATTAACAACCAAACTGAACAGAACTAACTAGCTAACTAAGAAACGTAATTAGCTGGCTAGCTGAGACAGGACAGATTGCAACACTAAGTAACACTTAACATTTTAATCACATTTTGCTTATATGAATAAAATGATCGAAATGACTCTGAACAAGGCTCAAAGATCCGAGTCGGTAAAATGATCCCATCACTACTTAACTAATATGTCCTTTAAATGATGCTCCCGAATCAGGACACTGGTGGTCTCCCATTGCAACCAGCCACCCTATCCATGAAGGTTTTTTTAAAATTACTATTACGGACATGTCTATTGCAGTATACAGTGGGGCAAAAAGATGAGTAAGGCCTGTAATTTTCATCATAGGTACAGTATACCTCAACTATGAGAGACAAAATAAGAAAGAAAAATCCAGAAAATCACATTGTAGGATTTTAAATAAATTAATTGGTAAATTCCTCTGTAAAATAAGTATTCGGTCACCTACAAACAAGCACGATTTCTGGCTCTCACAGACCTGTAACTTCTTCTTTAAGTGGCTCCTCTGTCCACCACTCATTAACTGTAATAATGACATCTGTTATCAGTATAAAAGACACCTGTCCACAACTTCAAACAGCCACACTCCAAACTCCACTATGGCCAAGACCAAAGAGTTGTCAAAGGACACCAGGAACAAAATTGTAGACCTGCACTAGGCTGGGAAGACTGAATCTGCTATAGGTACGCAGCTTGGTGTGAGGAAATCAACTGTGGGAGCAATTATTATAAAATGGAAGACATACAAGACCACTGATAATTTCCCTCGATCTGGGGCTCCACACAAGATCTCACCCTGTGGGGTCATAAAGATGACAAGAACTGTGAGCCAAAATCCCAGAACCACATGGGGGGAGCTAGTGAATGACCTGCAGAGAGCTGGGACCAAAGTAACAAAGGCTACCATCAGTAACATACTGCGCCGCCAGAGACTCAAATCCTGCAGTCCCAGACGTGTCCCCTTGCTTAAGCCAGTAGATGTCCAGGCCCGTCTGAAGTTTGCTAGGGAGAATTCAGATGATCCAGAAAAGGATTGGGAGAATGTCATATGGTCAGATGAAACCAAAATAGAACTTTTTGGTAAAAACTTAACTTGTCGTGTTTGGAGGAGAAAGAATGCTGAGTTGCATCCAAAGATACTTACTGTGAAGCATGGGGGTTGAGACATCATGCTTTGGGGCTGTTTTTTTCTGCAAAGGGACCAGGACAACTGATCTGTGTAAAGGAAAGAATTAATAGGGCCATGTATCATGAGATTTTGAGTGAAAACCTTCCATCAGCAAGGGCATGGCTAGGTCTTTCATTTACATTTAGGCATTTGGCAGACGCTCTTATCCAGAGCGACTTACATTTTTATCTCATTATACATCTGAGCAATTGAGGGTTAAGGGCCTTGCTCAAGGGCCCAACAGTGGCAACTTGGTGGTTGTGGGGTTTGAACCTGGGATCTTCCGAACCGTAGTCCAATGCCTTAACCACTGAGCTACCCCTGGCCCCCAGCATGACAATGATCCCAAACACACCGCCTGGGCAACGAGGGAGAAGCAAAACGCATTTCAAGGTCCTGGAGTGGCCTAGCCAGTCTCCAGATCTCAACCCCATAAAAAATCTTTGGAGGGAGTTAAAAGTCTGTGTTGTCCAGCGACAGCCCCAAACCATCACTGCTCTAGAGGAGATCTGCATGGAGGAATGGGCCTAAATACCAGCAACAGTGTGTGAAAACCTTGTGAAGACTTACAGAAAACGTTTGACCTCTGTCCATGCCAACAAAGGGTATATAACAAAGTATTGAGATGAAATTTTATTATTGACCAAATGCTTAATTTGCCAATAAATAATTTGCATTAAAAATCCTACAATGTGATTTTCTGAATTTCTTTTGGCACAATTGGTGGCTGACTAAATACTTTTTTGCTCCACTGTACTTCATGCAACAGTTTAGAAGGTATAGAATGTTGAATACCAAGAGAGATCACATGCTAAACGACATACTGCTGCCTTTGCTTTATGCCAGCAATAAATCCTTTTCTGACCACATTTGATCTATGTAGAGGGATTAGATAGGAGGTGAGCACCGGCCATTCTCTCTGACTTACTCTCTCTCTATCTCTGCCCCTGCATGAGCCACTCCAATCTCATCTTCTTTTTTTTTCGGCTGCAGGAAGGGACACACTTCTTCAGAGACAGTGTGAAGCTCTCTCTCTCTTTCACTTTCTCCCTTCAGCCTAGAGTCAGTGCTTGTCCTAGATTTATTGTTGCCTCCTCTTACCTTTATCTCTCTTCTTTTCTGCCCCCCCCATCTTCAGCATGCTTTTCTCATCCTCGTTTTCTTTCACTCACGAAATTCCATTTCACCGTCCCGGCTATGATTTATAAACAAGGCGACGTGATAAAGCCGAGGGGAAACAGTCCCTCGCTAACAGCTCACTCCGGTATAGTGTGTCTTACATTTTACTCCCATGGCGTCTATTAAATTTGGCGCTGGGCCTAGTACCTGCTCACTGTGTCCTTTGTTTTTATTTGTTTATTTTTTTCTTTTTTCCTTTTTTTGGAACGAAAAAGAGTAGGCTATTTTTTAATGTCTGCCTTGCAGTAAGGCGAATCTATATCTGCAATCTCATGCTGATATTGAGATAGAGAGGGAATGGGAGAAAAGTCATACTGACTAATGCTCACTGATTCTAGAACCACATATTTATGCCAACATCCAAGTGAACACCAGAACAGTTTAATTTGTCTTCTAAGCAGGCCATTGATTTGTACGCTTCCATGGTCAGAAAAAAAGGCTGAATAATCTGACGAGGTGAACAGGTGATAGCAAGATAGGAGGTTGCAAGATGATAAATAAGAAAAATAAGCGTTTGTGTAGCGCTTACTTATTATTCCCCATAATAATCCTAAAAGTGTCCTGGAAACAAGGAGGCACCATTTCAGAAGAGATGAATTATTGGGCTGCATCAAGCAAAGAAAAGGAGATTTGAAATGACTGGAACTGGGTTAAGAACCCCTTAACACAAGCAAAACCAGGAAGAATAGTGTTGAACAGTCAACAATAAAAACCAGTTACTGTATGTACACAAATGTGATGAGAGCTCACAGGTTTGGGACTAAACAGCCTTGTGGTAATAAAAAAAAACTACTTGTTAGTGAGACTAATCAGAAAACAGGCTTCAATTAAAAACAGGCTAAGGTGATTTAATGAAATTTAGTGTGTGCACTTTTTTTTTTGGCATGGCAGTTTGTGAAATTTGCTGTTATATAACATGATGGCAGCATGGTTTAGTGCTTAGTGGTTAGCAGTGTCTTCTTGCACCTCCAGGTTCTGGGTTCGATTCCCACCTTAGGTCTGTGTGCTCGGAGTTTGCATGTTCTTCTTGTGCTTGGTGTGTTTAAACTGGGTACTCCGGTTACCTCCCACAGTCCAAAGACATGCAGGTTAGGCTGATTGGCATTACCAATTGCCTGTAGTGTGTGTGTGTGTGTGTGGATTGGCAACCTGTCCAAGGTTTACCCCAGCTTGTGCCCCAAGATCTCGTCAAGTGGCTGAAAATATGCCAAGTTGAGTATTAAACCACAAGAGAAGTTCACTAGACAGACAAATGTTTAAACATCTTTTTTTATTTTATTTATTTATTTTTATTTATTTAAGTGAGAAAATCCTTTAGCTCAGAGATTAAACTGCTGTTCCTGGTGTCATGTAAAGTATTTAAAATGATTCAGAATCTTTCCTTGTAAATAAATAAATAGCCTATTAATATTAATGCATTTGTAAAATATTTCTCTACCACTTGCAACGTGTGAACTTCAGTATCCCGATATTTATCATAGCAAAGAAAACTTTCAGCAGACGTTTTTCCCCTTCTGAAATATTCTCCATGGTTTAAACATAGATTCATTCATTATACATTTACAGTCCTGAAGTGCAAGTGGAAGTGAATGTTAAAGGCCTGTTAGTAGCCGTATATTAATAAATAATCGAAAGTTGTTGATGGAATGTTTTTGTTTGTTAAGCCACAAAATGACCAATGAATCATTTAAGGTGCAGATGATGATCAGGACAGTGATTAGTATACTGGTGATGCCAAATGCTGAGTGGTCGGAACAGACGAGAGGGGAAACAAGGCTGATGCTGAGGTTGGTATATAAACAAGCAGTTTTTGAAACTGTATATTTAGGCACTTTGCAGCCTACATTAAACAGTACATTTTTTAAGGTGCAAAAAAGATTTTAAGTGACAAATAAATGACACCACGATTGGGCAATCACTCATAAGGGTCAGAGTGGGTCAGAAATGAGCAAGCGGTGGAGTCAGTACAGAGAAATGTTCCATGCCATGAACTTTTTTCCTTTCATCTGCATCAGACATGGCTTCATACTGTGTTTGAATTGGTAAAGGCTCCAATTTTCTTCCACAATCTTTTTTTCTTCCTTGGACCCAGCTTAACTGGATTGCAAATTCAAAGGCTAAAGGAATAAAACATGCTGCTGGTAAACAGCATCTAAAGCTCCGAAATTTATGAGCTGGTCCAAACTATATGTAAATTGAAGAAATATCACTTATTAAAATATCGCAGTCAGTGAAACATAACAAAAATGAGTCCTAGCTCTGTCTCATAAGGTAGTACAGAAGCAATATACTGTACAGTGGTGCCTCGGAACAGAATTTAGTCCATTCCAGCCATTCAAATATATTACTAATATTATCAATTTATAATACTATAATCATGTTTTTGCATATGAAAACAATCCAAGAATTTTGAAAAGACAGTAAAGTTGTTAGTAAAGACATGGGCCCATGGTGCTAAATGCAAAAACACCCACAAGCTTGGCCTAGCTTGGCTTTTCGAATTTTGAACGGCTCCCAGACACACACACAACTTAACAGGTTCGTAGGTTTGTCCATATGCGAAAATGCTTAGTATGCTGATGCAGATTTCTAGCAAAATTTCAGTTCTGAAGGCAGACATTCATAAAGCAGGGCGTCCGTACTGTATGCCGAGGTTCAACTACGTATAACAAATCAAAACAAGTGAATTAAGTAATTGTACCATTATTTGGTAGTTATGTAAATTATGTCATTTACATGTGGTAAGGGTGTCAGTCCTTTGAACTTCCTGCGACATCTCGAAATCTATTTGATTCATCAAGCACTTTCTGCAGGTCTTATAGTCTGCTTTTATAGACACAACTGCTTGGCTGCTTTTCTCCTTGGATGCGAATATTAGTAACTGTTGGTGAATATTTGCATCTAACAGTGGTTTCTAATAAATTGCTTGCAATTGAATCTCTGAAGCCCAGTGGCTTATTGGTAAGAACTGACACCTGGCAACTCCAGGGAAAAGGGATTTGAATCTTTAATGTAGGCTGTTTTCAAATCGCCTGTAGTGCGTTGGGTTGGAACCCCATCCAGGGTGTCCACTGCCCTCATGTTTCCTCACCACGCAACCCAGCACATGATAAGCGGTAAGGGGATGGAATCGAGGAATGGAATTGAATCACATTTTTTACTCTATGATTTCAGTTTACTAAGTATACACAGTACTTTACATGAATCATGAAGCAGAAGATAGCAACCACTAAAGGTTCATAAGTGGATGGTGATGGTGGAGGCATAAATGGCGAAGTTGTCGCAGTGCTGGCTTGTTCTGGACCCGAGGGCGCATTCCCAGGAACTATGATTTGGGTAACTGGAGTCTCGTACATTGTTTGGTGTATACAGTACATCCGAGAGGATGGAAGCTCATCGCAATAATGAGTTGAGCAGTTAGTAGAGCTCTCCACTATAGCTTTCTGGTTGAAGGCTATGCAGTTCCTGTAACAATCAGTGAGAAAGACAGGATGTCTTCCATCAAGCAAGTGTAAACCAAGCTGAGGTTCACGCCAAGCTTCTGAGACAAAAGAAGCATCCTCAGAGATGCACGTCAAGCAAAGCAAAGCAAAGCTGCTGACCCAGTCAGTGGTAGTGCTGTTGACAGTTGTATGGGCGTGCACACACCGCTGCTTCCTTAAGTCCACTATTCATTTCTCTTGGTCTTGTTGACATGAGCGGATTGTTGGGCTGTCCCCATCATAGTCATCATCTGAAATCAGACTCGGTATCATTGTTTCATCAACATAGGCTTTCCTGCCCCGTCTTTGTCATTGTTTCCTTTGTCTGAAAGCCCAAATGAATAGAACTGCTTTGTTGTGGTTGTTGTTAAACAATGGATCCATGTTGAGAGTAGACTGACAGTCACGGGCAGGAATGCAGACAACAGCCGGTGCAGATAACTTAACGAATAAGAATGAAATAGCGTAGCGGCTGGGAACACGGCAGTCAAAATTCTGACAGTTTTTAAGCTGTTTATAAATGGTTTCTTTCATCACCTCCAAGGAAGAAATATATAATGAACCTGACATCTCTTAGTCACTCTTATGAGCTGCCATTGCTACTTATTAAACCACAGAGATAACTGCTTTTTTTCTGCTCTCTGGCCAAGTGCTATCCGAGCTGTAGTTGTACGGATCACAGAGAGAACGCCAGATTTGTATAAAAATCAAGTGAAAGAAGCTTGATTAGGTATACAAAGTCATTTTGTTGTTTTTTGCCAAAAATAAAAAGATACCACATGATACATTTTAAAAGACCAAACAATACAGAATGTTGCATTTTTGTATCAAAAATACATAAAATGTTGATTTTTTTCTCACAATTCTAAATATGTAATGATTCAAACATTATGTAGATTTTTTTTTGTACATTGGGTTTCTGTAGCTGCAAGAGATCTTGACTCTCAACATGAATTAGCATTTATGTATTTCAGCAAACAAAATGAAATAACTTATCATTCGTTGCATATATTCAACCATGCTTGGATGTGTTAGTAGTTCAGAATATGTTTGGGGCTTTTGATGAGATTTTTTTATTTATTTACTTATTTTTTTTGTTGTTAAGAGTGTTTTCCTGAATATTATGAATTTAAAACAGTCTAACTATTCATTCCCTTTGAAGTCAGCAAATTTTGGAATTGTGTACAGCAGCTGTTTTGAAAGCCAAGTGCATATTTAAAATGATTTTTGTTGTTGTTGTTTTGTAATCAAATTTAATAATATACAGATTTTGACATCTGTCCAAAAACAGGGTTTTTTCGAGCACAAAGCATGTGAGTGAGAAAACATGTTGTGCACTCACACATCCTGAGAAGACGAATTATTGTAAAAGGGACATTTAACTGTTATTTAGAGCCCAAGCACTATGACATCAGCCCTATGTCGTCATAGTGTGTGAAGGGCCCTCCTGTTCTTCTAAGGATTATTCTTCTAAGGTTTTTTTTTCTTTTCATCACAGTGGTTAACAACTTATAATGTCTGTGTGATGTTATATTGAATGACATCATATTGAGTGACATCACATTGAGTGACATCACAGTGCAGTGCTTTTTTTAGCCAGCATCTGGGGCTTTTTGAAGGTCTAAACAAAAAATTTAATCGTTTTTAAAGTTACGTCATAATAGTATTGGTATGTCTCCTTTAAATGCCTGTGCCCATTTGCCCACTGTTTTTCTGGTGTGCCCAGGCGGTGATGGCACAGGGTGCTTAGGCCCGCTCATCATTGCTTGCAACTGTATTATTTTATTTAATTTTAATTGAACAATTCATGCTCGAGTGCATTCAAGAATATACAGTTTGCTAGGCCAAACTGAGAGCAAGAAATATTTAAAGCTGATCTATATATACAGTACAGTCAGACTACGTACATGAATTTTCTCTCATCGCACTGAAAAAAAACTTTTAGTTGTATTTTAGTGGTGCTTAAAAAGCGAAGAACTACTATTTTTATCTCACCGGATTATTATTTTTTTAAATGCCATTAAACATTAAAACCAAATTTGACGGATTCTAGTGCAGACCAAGAATTTTGTAGAAAAGTAAAATTTATTACATTTGAAGACGTTTGCAATCTGTTCCAGAACATACCCCACACCAGGGTATAAGTTTTACCCCCGGGCACAAAAGGTGTCCAAAATTGCCCTATAATGGGAAAAAAATCCCGTGCACTTAAAACATTGATACCAACTTTGACGGAATGAAGCGAAAAGCGAGAATTTGTTAGAAAACTCTAATTTACAATATTTAAAGAGGCTTGCAAGCTGTGTCAGAACATAGAGGGTATAGTTTTTGCCCCTGGGGTGCAAGAGGCGCCCAAATTTGCCCCATAGACTTATAATGGGGATTTTGGCGCGTAACTATTCCTAGTTATGTGTTATGAGAGTGTTATGACTCTTGTAAAGAGGTGGGGGGTAAATTGCACTCTAAAGATTCCATAGATTTAATATTAAGAAATTTTGACGGCTTCTAGCACAGACTGAGAACTTTGTAGATGATAAAATTGATCACATTTGAAGAGCCTTGCAAGCTGTGTCAGAACATACCCTGCAAGAGAGTATAAGTTTTACCTCCGGGGCAAAACATGTGCCCATATTTGCCCTCTTAATATATAACGGGAAATTTGGTGCATGACTAGTCCCATAGTGTTAGACACATGAAAGAGGTGTCATATTGTGCGTCTCATTTATAAATGTGGTCCTTGACATGACTTTTCTAAGGGGTCGGCAGGAAATTGCCCCAGCAGGGTGCAATTGACATATAATGGTAACTTCCATAAAAATTTTGAAAAAGAAACTGTGGATCCCATTATCGCAGAGACACGGGGGCGGGCTCATTTAACTCAGGCAACAAACAGGCTTTCACATTTATCATGATGCTCATAAGCCATGCCCCCTAGCAACCATCTAGAGCATGCTAGCAACACAAACTCATGGAGGATTATCTTTACAACAGTATATCATTGAGACATGGAGATTGGTTTATACCAGTCATAGTCCACAGAAGCTGTTGATTTATTCATTATCAGGTGCCAAGCCACTCCCTAGCAATAAAAGTACCCAAGCGACCATTTTGCAATACATTTATCTTTGCATTAAAACATTAAATAGTTTAAATGGCTTAAATGTTAGAATATTGACATTGGATTCATGCTAGCAACATGCTAATTATGGAAGCGTCATGCTAGCAACATTCTAATTATGTTAGCGTTATGCTAACAAAATGCTAATCATCTTAACGTTATGCAAATATTGTTAGCATCATGTTAGCATGTTGTAATCCTGCTAGCAACATGCTAATCATGTTAGCACAATGCTAACTAAATGCTAATGATGATGCTAGCAAGATTCCAATAGATGCTATACTTCTGTGGTTAACATGCTAATACACAATAGTTAACATGCTAGCACGGGATCATTGTGAAGCTGTCAAGCCACACCCTAGGCCTGAGTTTTGCCACCGCAAGCACCACTCACATTTTCTTCAGAAGATGTTTCTCACTAGTTTTCCATTGTTATTGTACTACAGTTAGGCTACTACAATTTGACGACACTAATCTATAACATCAAGTTAAATACGATTAAGACGCAGGGCTCAATGTATATGAAGCTGTTACCAATATCTTCTAACGAGTTTTATATAAGTAGACAGTAAATTAATGGACAATACTCTCGCCTGAGCACCCGAGACAAGCAGATTAATTATCTTATCGGTTTTTCATTCACAGCTGCCTGCCAGACAAGCAGGTTCAGTAGACTGTTAATATAACTTTGCCAGGGATTTATTTATTTATTTTTTTTTTTTTACTTACCTCACGCAGCACCCGGAGAAATAATAACTCTGCTTCACGAGGATCTTCCCAAAAGAAAATCGTTAATTTGATAAGCTTGTTTAAATGCAAACACACCCACGCTGCTCCATATTTCTTTGCATGTCGGCGCCGTGGTACAGTACGCACAAAACTCAAATCCCTTAACCCAGTTACACGTGTAAGCCGAAATGTTAACCTAAGACACGGAGAAATAATGTTCCATTACAGAAGATGTAATCAGGAGGAATAAAGTAGTAATTCCATGGACTTTTAAGTACTTGCTAATTGTTCATAGCTTGTATTAATGCACTTCACCAGCATGTCATTAAGTGCTTCTTTTTAGCTTATTTAAGTGGACTCCTGGGTAAGAATAACTTGGGACTAGGCAAGCCCACTGGAGCTTAAATGTACGTTTGTCAACCCTAACAATTAGTCACACACATGGGCAAATTGGTTGATACCCTTCCTTAAAAGAAAGAAAAACCCTTAATGGTCATTGAAATAACATGAAACTGACAAAAAGTAATAATTAGTAACACTTTAATGAACATCGACTAATGAAAATCAGACATTGCTTTTGAATTACGATTCAAAGAAATAATATAACTTTTAAAAGAAAGAAAGAACCTGGCCTGAACAAAAATCAAATTTGGTGCGCAACCATTTAAGGCCATCATCACCGATCATCATTACCAACCATCATCGCAGATTTCTATAGATCTCACTAAGACTGCACCTGACAACAGGTAGTTTTCCGAACTTCCATCTCAGGTTTGTAGAATGCCTTCTCCAGACATGTTTTAACTTTTTTTTTTTTCCCCCAGATGATCAGTAGGATTTAGATCAGGGCTCATCGAAGGCCACATCAGTGTTTGTTTCACTCCAAGCCATTATTGGGTGTTTTTAGTTCCCGGACACTGGGCAGTACTGTACAGTACATTTCGCTCCAGAACGCCTTGAGAGTCTTGAGATTTGGTTCATACCCTGCACAGATTGAAGACAAAGCGACCCTAGAACATATTCGAGCCTCCCTTTCCATGTATTGCATTAGGTACCGTGTTCTTTACTCTAAAAGCCTCATCTGACATGACTTGCCAAAGATTTGTCTCATCTGTCCAAAGGACACTTTCTCTCTCTTTCTCCCAGATGTATTGTGACTTGCCAGTATGCATTTTGGCAAATTCCAAAAGTTTTGCTTTATTATGATTTGTTTTTAAAAGTAGTTTCCTCCAGGGTCATCTTATATTAAATCCATTTTGGTCAAACCAGCGACAGATGGTGCGATCTGACACTGATGTACTGTGTCTTGACCTTCCATTCATAGTTCCATTCGTATTATCCTTCTGTTTACATCAGTTCCTCTTCCTACAGCCACGTCCTGCGAGGTTGCCTACAGTCCCATGGACCTTAAACTTTTCTTTGTAATACTTGCAGCTGTATTCCATTATCGCAGGAGTATTAGACTGCTTGAAAGTTGATGATTTTTCATTTGCTTTCTCTGATCCATGTTTAATGTGGTACACACCATGATCTTGTGATACCAGTGACTACTCTTCACCATTTAAATAGTCTATAGACGCTAATTACAGGACACACTTTAGTTTAACATGTCACTATGGCCATATTATCTTCAGCCTTTTCTAGGGGTTCAATCATTTTTGTCCAGGCCAGTTTCATTAGTTTTATTATGAATAGTACTATTATTGTTTTAATTATTCCTGAAGTTAAAAAGCAGTGTCTCATTTTCATTAGTCAGTGTTCGTAAAAGTATTATTTATTCTTACTTTGGTCAGTTTCACGTTATTTCACTGACCATTGTGGTCTTTTAGCCTTATCAATTTGCCACACTGAATAGCAAAGCCACTGGTTGCTTCTTTGCCAACAAAAACCTTCCCTTTTTTTGTTCTTTGTCCAGTTTTGTATTGACCAAGGTTTTCCACCTAATGTGACCTCATATAGGAAGATCCCCTCCTCTGGCATGTTGCTTAGCTCTGCTATGCCATGGCTTGGCGGTAGCTCATTAAAATACTGTAAACACTGAAACAGGCCAGGGGTAGCTCAGTGGTTAAGGCATTGAACTAAGTTCAGAAGACCCCAGGTTCAAACCCCACAACCACCAAGTCGCCACTGTTGGGCCCTTGAGAAAAGGCCCTTAACCCTCAACTGCTCAGATGTATAATGAGAAAAAAATGTAAGTCGTCCTGGATAAAAGCGTCTGCCAAATGTCTAAATGTAAATGCCTAAAGATACAGTAAACTAGGCGAATGCTGACATTTTTTGGGTTCTGATGAAAAATGAATGATATATATATAAACTACCAATCCTTATTGAAATTTATCAAAAGCATAACACCTCCTTGCATCATTCTCCATTTTTCTATAAATCATGTCAAACACTTTGAGAATTGCCACAGTTCGGAAATTGAATTTACCTCTAATTTAAACGCCGCCTCATATATTTGTTCATGATTTATTTTTGAAATCCGTTTTTAATGCCCTAACATTGTCTACGGTGTTTGCCTATTTAGTTTCTGGTGGTTTGATGTCCTGGTTAAAAATAGCGTTTTTTAAAAACAGCTGGAGGCGTTGATACATATTTATGCGCATATTCACAGCTCTCGTCATCCCTTGCAGCACAGTGTAGCATTGGCACGAGCATGAACACAGGCCTTGACAAATAAATGGGGAGGACACCCACTGCAAGGGATTAGGGGAGTGACACAGCTGTGTAAGAGAGACGGATAACTCAAGGTGCTCAAGTAATTTGATTTTGCCAGACTCCTACTGCACCTGTCATTGACTCCAAGTCTTAACAGTGATGAATGGTGCTTAGTAGTCTTCTCCACAAGCAAGATGCTGTAAGAACTTCATTGTCTGCTGTCAACAGCCTCATGGTGTCACGTCTGAAAAAAAAAAAAGGAAATTAATTTGCTGATGTGGCACTTCTTTGGATTTCCTCTTTGGGATTAAAGGAACTACTGGATTATATCTGATAATCTTGAACTAATAATAAAGTGCCTTAAATAATAACATTACTGATTCTCTTTTTCTGATATCTAGCAAGGTTAGAGACTCTGCTACTTGTGAGATATTTTAAGCTCTTATTATTTTTAGGTATGTGCATATGGAATACCGTCTTCAGAGCACAGTTTTTATTTTTATTTTTTACTAACAGTCAAATCCAAAGACTGAGGTAGTCGATTTAGCTCTTTCTGTTTTGATCCGGAAAACCTTATAAGCTAACCCATCCATCCATCCATCTGGTTAGGAGCCTACCAACCTGGGACTGTGGAGGCCAATGGTTATTCCTATTTTATTACAACCATGGTAGGACAATTTGGGAACGCCAATAAGCCTTAATAGTGTCTTTTAACGGTGGGAGGAACCCAGGGTACCCGGAGGAAACAGCGCAGGAAAAACATCCAACTCCATAAACACAGATGCAGGAAATCATACCCAGGACCTGAAGGTGCAAGGCGACAGTGATAACCACTAAGTCATCATGCCACTTTATAGGCTAATGCTAATCATCATGCTCACACTAGTGGTGCTTCGATTGTTTGGCCCCAACAATGTGGGGAAATCTGTGAATATTACCAAGTCTATTTAAAAGACGTCAAATCTGCGATATGCAAAGTTTTTTCTAAAGCCAAACCACTGCCGGGAACGTCTGCCGAAAGCTTTAACACAACAAACCTTATTCGACAATTAAGAACAACGCAGCGTGAATTTTTTTAAGTATGAAAAGTTTTCCACAAAGGCAACTGAGGAAACTCTTGTAAGTCGAACCTCACTCAACCACCTATAGCAAAAGCACTCAAAAAGTAAAAAGACTAAAACAATTATCACAAAAATACAATGAAGAAATAAAGAGCGGTTCCTGCCCTCGCTGCTTATTAATGAGTAGCCATAATTGGCTCGTCAAATACAGAGTGATTGATGTCCGTCGTTATTGTTTACTTAAAACGGTTTGGTGCAGAGTTTTGATTTGTCATCCATTGACACATCCTTGTTCTGTATGCTGCACTTGATAACGAGTAAGTATAGTTGGACAGTCATATTTTAGATAAGCATTTCAATGTGTGTAAGAGCCCCTTGGTGCTAGTTAAGGATTGGAAATGTCTTTATGTTCACTCACTTATCTTCTATACCGCTTTATTATGTGTACGGGGCCGTAGGGGCCCTGGAGCCTATCCCAGGAGACTTAGGGCACGAGGTGGGGTACACCCTGGACAGGGGGCCAATCCATCGCAGGGCACATACACGTATACACACACTTGCACACTACGGGCAATTTGGGAATGCCATTTACCCAGAGGAAACCCACCAAGCATGGCAAGAATGTACAGGGGGAACAAACTCCATGCCTACAGAGGCGGACTCAAATCGAACTTAGACCCTGGAGGTGCAAGGTAACAGTACTAACCACTAAGCCACCATGCCACCAGTGTCTTTATAATCTATATAAAATAATAAGAGAATGGAATGTCTCTTATTGGAATATATTGCCTTCCAGTAATAAATAAATGTTTAAAAATATGATATTTTCTCTGATCTTAATTCTATTTGTTTACTGCTTTTTAGAATTTTAAATGTAAGATCCCAATAACTCCCACACACCTGTGAATTGGTGGTAAGTATCAGCCAATTCTGATTACCTCTACTAATAACACATCAAGGAACCAAACAGTGCGGATCATGGAGACAGTCACAAATGTTGCTACAACATCAGTAAGAACAACAACAGACACAAGACAAATCCCAAATGAAACACAGACTAATTAGACAAGACAAGATGCATATGAATTACATTCTACTGTATTTTTATGTAGATTAAAACAATTAAGGCTGTGGTAAAGTTCATGTACATGAATCTGTAGCCTTTAACACTGCAGAAATAGATTTTTTTTTTAAACAGTAGAAAAGTATATATATATTATAAAATTCTGTTCCTATGATTTTTTTGTCATTTGCATATTTTCGATCATTAAATAGCTAGAAAAGAACCAAAATTATCACTCTGATTTGGACGCTGAATAAACTATGGCCTTGTTCAGACTGCCAACACGAAATTAGATTTTTGGAATATCCAGATTGAAATGAGTTTGAAATCTGATTGCTTACATGTAGTCTAATCAGTCAAACACGTCTGATGAAATCTGATTATTGCAAATCTGATTTGAACCACAACCAAATCTGGTTTCGAATCAGATTTTTTTAATTGGAATACTAAAGATGTGTCTCAGGCTGGATGCTCTGCCCACTCAAATTGCATTTCAAAATGTCCATGTAGACATGTATGTAGAAAATGAGAAAGTTAAAATTCAGCAATTGAAACCTAAAGAATTGTAGGAGGAAAAGATGAGAGAAACCAATCTAAATAGACAACTACTACTGGATGGGCTGCCACTCTCGTCGGCACTTACCCATTATGTCACTCACAACGCGATGCAAAAGTTCAAGTCCACACGGTCATGTGGTATGGGACATGAAGCGAGAAGACAATGGAAGAAATGGAGATGAAATGACTTCACTCTTCCTGAAAACACTGTTAATTTAGCCACATGGAAAATTCAAGGGTGCGGCTTTTACATACTTAGCAGTATTAGCCCTAAAAGCGGAAAAAAAAAAACCCTTCAACTTACCTTTCTACAGAGTGCTTGTCTTAACCGCCGTATGGAAATGGAGAACAATAGTCCCTGGACAGAGGACAAAGTGAAATGTCTGATAGCACTTTAGGGGGAGTACAGGCAAAGCCAGAGGGAAGAGATTGTACAGAAATAGGGAGGTATATGAGGAAATATCATGCTGCATACAGTAGGACCCTCCGGCATTGTTACCACAGCAACCAATGAAAATAGGTCGACAATGTGTCAGATTTGGGCTTGCCAGTCTGAACAGATCTAAATGCTATCTAATCGATTTCAAATAACAATGAGGACATCATACGGAAATCAGATTTGTAAAACTGGACTTGTCTGCAGTCTAAACAAGGCCTTATGCACATAAAAGCCTGTTTAGTAGCCATGAGGGTTATCAAATAATTACTATATAGCTTAAATAAAACACCAAAAGCATGTGTTAACTGTTTAGTCCAAAGTTTTGACTCGCGGGAAAAAAAAAACATATTGTTAAAGCATTTCAGTGCCCAAGAAGACAAAACACCACATCTTCATGACCATCTTTATGATCTGTTACTGTTGTCAGTGAACATAAGAAGCAATACAAGCCCGTCTCCCAAATAAACCGTGCACTTCCCTTGCCCAGTCTACAGTACGTTTCAATCTCAACCACTTGACAGATTGCATTCCAGCTGCTGTCTGAACTTAGGAATTTGGGTGGCACCGTGTCCCTGAGACAAGGAAATTAGTCACCGCTTATCTTTCTTGAACAGCCGTATTCTCCCTCTAATCTTATCTCTGCGGCTGTGTGTTTTAAAGATGGGGTGTGTGGAGCAAGTCTCTCCATTGTGAGGATATGCTCATATTTCTCTGTGGGGGCGAATAGATCTTCTCAGGAGTAATGGAACCAAATGGGAATCGGTTTTCTGGATGGGTGTATACCTCACCAGAGTACAGTATATACAGACCTATCCTATAGCTCAGATAATCTTCAAACATCATACATAATCAGAATCCAGTAATTCAATTCAATTCAATTCAATTCAATTCTATTCTATTTGTATAGCGCTTTTAACGATTTACATCGATGCGTGGAGTTTTGCATTTTTCCATGCATCCCTGTGCTTGGTGGGTTTTCTCTGTGTATTCCCGGGTTTTCTCCCACAGTACAAAGACACGCAGATTAGGTTGACTGGTGTTCCCCAATTGTCCAGTAGTGTGTAAATGAGTGTGAGGTATATGCATATTTGCTTTGATGGACCGCCACCCTGTTCAGGGTGTACCACACTTTGTGCCCGAAGTTTCCCGGGATAGGCTCCAGACTTCCTGCGAACCTACAGTATACAGGATAAGCAATAAAGAAGATGAATGATAGTACTGTTTGAACCGATAGCACAATCCCAAATAATCTTCAAACATAATGCATAATCAGAATCTAGTGATACAAACTAAACATTTTTCTTCTACTAATATTTCACTAATGTTCTTTTGTATGGATTAAGAGAACAAACAGATGTACAGAGCAGATAAGGGGCACTGCATGCGTTTAATGTTTTGAATGTGTAAATGAATCAACTGCTGGCGGCACAGTTGCATAGCGGTTAGCACTATGGCCTTGAACCTCCAGGGTCATGTGTGTATTCTTGTGCACTGCGATGGAAGCGCCAGTCCAAGATGTATCCCACCTTGTGCCCTGAGTTCCTTGGGATAAGCTCCAGGCCTTTTGCAACCCTGTACAGGATAAGCAATAAAGACAGAGAGAGAGAAAGAGAGAAAGAGAGAGAGAGAGTAAATGAACTCCAGTGAACCTGTGAAATTCAGCAAAGAAAACTTGAGCGGGTTGCACTGCATGCAAATGATCCTATACCAGCAGCAGGAAAGAACATTACAACCATAAACCTAAATCTGCCATTGCAGCCATATGCCGTCCTGTATTCTGTTGTTGTACAAGCTCCAGCACACCTACAACCTGTTGTCTCTGCCAGATTGTTCACCACAGTAGGGCTTTAGTCATCAGTCCCAAATTAGTAGCTTAATTAAAATAAATGTCCTTTCCCAATCAAGCATTTGCCACCCTCAGGCTTTAATAGAGATTTAGTGTATCGGATAGTGTAAGCGGTAACTATGCCGTTTTGCTCTGGGTGGTGTCTCTCCATAGCAGCGTTGCGCTGTTTGAACAAATAAAGAATACCCCCATGAGGTGTCAAGATATAGTTACCTTCCTCTTTCGGCAAGTAAGCAGTATCTCCATCTAATAAACTCACTGAGCCTAGGGATATTCCCTCCGTGTTCCCCGCTTCCAAACCTCACCTGACTGACATAAAAATAGAACCGCATCGTCTGATCTTTTATATGCTAAGAATTAAGTAAAACTCACAACTTTTTAAAGCAGAAGGTAAAGTCTTATGTCATATATATATAAATGGACAGGTTCCTGAGATAAAAAACCAATCTGTCCTTGCTTGGTAAGTGATTTGTGAGATAGTTCATGTACTGTGTTATGTATGGTCCCTATTCTTGGTACCCGACTGATTCCTGTTTTATGATTTTTTCAGATGATCTGTAAGCCCACAAGCATTCCCTACTTTTTAAAAAGATTTTAGCTGTCCATCAAACTGGGAGACATTGCGGTAAACATCAAGCAGTAATAGAGGACAGCCGAGCTTTTATTGCTGTTTGTTCAAATGAAATGGTGGAAGCGACCTTATATCCACCAATACTAAATACTACAAATGATTTTTCTTTAAGGGGGGTGTAGTGGGCACTGTGGCTTGTTTGAAGCACAATGTTTCGTAGCCACCTGTCAATTCACACCTATTAGCTAGCTCTCCCCAATCAATTACCAGCCGAGGAGGAAGGAGGCCATGATGTGCTTCCTCTCAGCCACATGAAGTCATCCAATAGTTTAAACTGCTGCTCATGTTGCATCACACAGAGGAAATTCCTGTCCGCATACAAGAACCCACGGGCGCCATTGATTGAGAGTTCATGCCATCTTTTAATGCTCACCCAGAGATCATAACCAATTTTGCTCCGTTTGGCTCCCTTTTTAGCATTGATCTCCAATGCCTCATTAACATTCTTATAGTAGTCTACAGTAGCCTTTTTTTAAAAGAAAAAAACATTGGCCAGTGATATCCCCCAAATGTTTGGATGACATCACCAAACATCTGGTTCCGTTTAAGATTTTTTCCTATTCATCTCAGGTTTTTCCTTACCACCACTGCTCTCCTCTTGCTCATCAAGGACGAACTAATAATTATGATTTATATATATGGTTCCTCACACTCGTTTCCATTTTTCTTTATTCTGTAAAGCGACAATGACCATTGTTAAAAGTGATATAAACTGTAAATAAAACTGAATTAAATTAAATAAAATTTAGGGGCCTGATGGTATAGAAAAGATATTTGATGCTGGGGTATCATATTGCAGCTTAAAACAGAGTACCTGAAGCTTAATGGGTCCAAAATGACAAAATTCTCTTTTAGTGCAGCAAATTATAGGAACAATGGTTCAGGGGTTAGCATGGTTGTCTTACACTTCCAAGGTTTTTAAATCTTGTCTTTGGTCTGAGTGCAGGAAGTTTGCATGTTCCTCTTTTGTGGGTTTCCTCCAGGTACCATGGTTTGACCCCAAAGTCCAAAGACATCATAAACATAATAGAGCGTGTGGGTGTTGGGAGTACGCTTTTGTTTGATTCCCGCCTTGGGTCTATGTGCAGGGAGTTTGCATGTTCTCCCCATGCTTGCTGATAAAGCTGTATAGACCAGTGGAGCACGTGGAGCACATATTGTGATATATAGAAGGAAGAGAATGGAAGTTGATCAGATAATTTTTTTTTTAATAAAAGTAACACTCTACAGACTCTTAAGTCAAAATTTTTTCATTCTTTCTTTGTGGCCCAGTACCAAATCACCCACGGCCTGGTATCGGTCTGCGGCCAAGTGTTCGGGGACCACTGGTATACAGTAGACGATGACCGAGTAAGAGAGTGGATTCGCCTTCCAGAAACGTCCTTAATTAAAGCTTCACTATATTAGTGAGTACGCTGATTGTTGAAGGTAGGTAGGTAGTTTGAATGTTCCCATGATTCAAGAGTGACTTTCCAAAATGCCAGAGCTTTACCCCATCCAAACATGCACTCTAAAAACATCGGAAACCCTGATTGGACAAATCAAGCTTCATTTGGTGAAGCAGCAAAAGCATCCTGTCCTGATTCACAAACAGTCAAACTAACAAGTGGTAAAGCTGATTAAATTTCTATTATCAAACAAAGCAAAGAGTTTAATAATGTGGTTTTTAACTCTGCTAGATGGTTGACTCAGCTTTGTGGGGCAGTACCCAAGTGCTGCATAAATGCTGCAGGGAGAAAGCAAAAAAAAAAAAAATCAGGCTCCAGTTTCATCTTCCTACCAGTAAAGATATAATGGCTTGCTGCCTCATTAGCAGCAAATGTAATTGCTGGTGTATAATATGCTGTCTTGTGTGTGGATTTTATGTGACTGTTTACAATAGTAGCAAAGCACTTACAGCATTATTTAGCAAAAACCTTGTTGTCTGGGAATGCAGTTTACAAATTCAGTGCGGCGTTTGCATGAACGTTTTGCGCGAACGTTTGTATGCATTTGACAAACTCGAAACTTTTAACATTTAATTTGATATAATTAGAAACAAAAACAGCTGGATTTTTGATGAACATCTGCCTCCAGATTGTTTTTTTTTTTTTTAAGGATGCCAAAAATGGAGAACACCTTTGCTGTCTTTTGTCGAAGCACTCCTGTGTGTGCATGTGTGAGAGACCATGCATGTGGAAAAATGAACATTTATTTGTACCAGTGGTTTGAGAAAAACAGGCGCATTCTAATTAAACGAAATGACAATTGATTTCATCATTCCGTATTAATTACCCCTGGTAGCTTCATTCCACAGCTCAAATTACTTCCTAAATAGAATGTATGGAAAAGGCCTTTGCACCTTGCCCATTTATAGGTGGGTGATATGTGGGTTTAACATAAAGCTGTCAAATGACTCCTGCTAGAGTTCCATAATATCGTATAGCTGGGATGTGAGGTAAGAACATGACAGCTTATAGTTAAAATGTCGGTTAACTTTTGTAGATGGTGCAAACAGTGTGATATTAGCCCTCTACTTTTAATCTATGCACGAGTTGATGAATTTTCCAGCTGGTGGTTGACTTTTAACCTTTTTCTCAGTCGGCGATTGAGGATGTTTTCGTTCCATACTCCATGTTGTTTACTCTCAGGCTCGTCTTGAGAGACGATTCTCTTTCACCTTCCTTAGAAATCAGCATATCGGTCTAAATTTCTTTTGTTTGCAGATATCCAAACGCTTCTGTTCATGCTCTTTGGTGAGTTGTTTCAGCACCGGTTACACCTTCATACCCCAAAACGATTCACTGCATGCTGCTCTTCTTTCGCGCGAATCACAAGTGCTGAGTCCATTTTTGCTCGTACTGCAGTTACAAATGATCAGGGATATATATGACAATATAAATGGAGCGTGGATCATTTTTGACTCTTCACCTTTATGAAAAGGAGTACCACTTGATTTTCGAGCTTTTTTTGTAGGAATAAGAGCATTAGTGAGGTCAGATGTTTAGCAAGGAGGTCTGGAGCATTCCAGTCAACATTCCAGTTCCTCTCAAAGGCGTACAGTCTACTTGAATACTTCCAATTTCAACCTTGGTGCATGGTCCTTACTTTGTGTCTTGTCATGCTGGGTGTTAGACCCAGTAAAATAAAATCAACATGGTGCTTACAATTCGGTGCTTCGAAGCACACACGTACTGTAGCTTTATTCATTAATGCCCTGAACCCATCCCGAAGAGCTGTTTCGATCCTCCAGGATTAAATGTGGACCGTCCCGAAGTCAAAATCTTGATTCATTACTTTCTTATCGTCATCTGTAATTGTTGTTGTTAGTGGCATTACCAAAACAACACCAGGACGAGGAAATAAAGGATTACATTTTCTTTTGCTTCATTTAAAGATTTAAAAAATTACCCACTCTGGGAACTGATGAACATAAATAGATAAAAAAATTAAAATCAGTACTTAAGTTGCACAGATTCATCATATAAACAAAAAGCTGTTTTCCCCTTGGGCAGAAAGTTTCTTTTTCTGTTTGGCTTTATACGAAGATCATCGTCTGTTTCCTCGTTTCAGAAATAGAGCATAGATAATTCGAAAATAGATAAATCAAAAATCTCATTCATCAATACTTACGAAAGAAAGTCACAGAAACTGAAGTAAGGACACATCTAAATTCATGAACTGTCTTACTTACGTGTCCTTATCTCAGTCTCTGGATTTTTATGTGTTTGTTCTGCTCAGGATGGTTAAATACCATGCAGCGGTACCCTCTTTTTCCGACGAGTGCAATATACAGAGACACTGCGAGTCAACTAGGGAAAGAGATGGAGGTGCCGCAGGAACATCGGTCACATGCTGAGTAGCGAGCCAGTGATAGTGAGTGACCATAGCGACAGCACGAGCTCTGATTAAACCAGAATGAAGGTTTAGTTTGCTAATCGATAGTTACTTAAACACTTTGAATTTGTTCGAAATTTTCTTCGGGATCAATAAAGTTTATATCTGACCATCCATTTATCATATTGTACTCACGCAAAAGTGATTTCTGATTTCCCAAACACGTTTTTTTATCGTCCCTGGGACGACAGGACGTTTCGATCCTCCGTTTCTTCCTTCGTAATCGTTTTTGACTGAACGTATATAACACAGTTTTACAGTTCGGCTTCAAATGAACAGAATGATTCGTGGGCGTACATATGCTGTACCAAAACAGAAATTCCAAAGCATAAGGTAAAATTAACCCACACGCACCAAACAGTATGAAAGTCCTGATCTACAGTAAGCAGGCAGCGTAGCATAGCGCATCACCTCCAGCGTAGTTGCAGCAGAAATGTGCGGGGGATATGAAGGAGCTTCGAGAAGTCTGTTATAAAGGCGAACACAAACACAGTAAACACCTTCTCCGTATAATTGCCGCCTATTTTTTTGCCGTCTTAATTTTGTCTTATATTTATGCAAACATTCGCACTTAACCAGGGCTAATTCCACGACAGCATAAACAAAGGAACACGGAGATCTGCATTCATGCGCTCTCTCTTTTCTTTGTTTTTAGTACACAACAATAAAGAGTAGTCTGGTTTTCTTTCTGTTGTGTTCATACACACACATTTTAATCATGCACATGTTCGGCCAGCTGTGCTCAGCAGAGCTAAAAGAGGTTGTCAGCACAAGACAATGAAATTATGACCCCTATTTCATGAGGGCAGCAGTATTCATTGCTCAGTGGCCCTGAACACATACCCACACACCACATCACACCAAACCCACACCACACACACACCCGCACACGTACAATTACATTTTGGTTATCTTAAAGAACACTCAGATATGAACATTCTGCAACATATGATAATGTATACCTGATATCACTGTTACTGTGTTACGTTTTTATCTTTTTAAGCTTAAATTAACTTGAATACTGTACTAGAGACCAGTATACTTACAGTATGGTGTGATGCTAGAATTGACTAAATTTATATATGTATATACATCTATGCATAGATAAATCATGGCCTTAACGTTACCACTCCAATCCAAGCAATCCAGTTTCATCTCGTTGGTGCTTGATGGGGTTTGACTTGGCAATACTGTTCTTGGAAGAACTGTTCCAGGACAGCCGACCTTCATGTCTTTAAATAACATCTGACTGTTGTTACTATATTACCTAATACTGTATGTGTTATTTTATTGTTTAGAAATCTCCAGTGTTGTCCTAGAAAGTGGAAAAATAAATTCGAACTTTTGACTGTTACTGTACAGGTATTTATTTAAAATGTCCCCTTTATATATTAACATAAAGTAAAAACAGATTTGTTCTCCCACAGTTGTTTACTGGCCGATGTTTGTTTCCTTAACAAATATAACTTACTGTACATGTTCAAATCTTAAAAAGAAAAAATAATGTAGACTACAATAAGAATCTACAGTATTGTACAGTGGATCAGTGCTAAAAATGAAGCCAAAGGGTAGCTAAATTGTTTGGCTAAAACATTAAAACATTCTGGGTGGGCATAAACTCTCTTCCTTGTCAATTATAGAAACACAAGCCCATCGTTGGCATCTGTTGGTTCTGGTGCGTGGAAGAGAAAGGACAGCAATTTTCTCTACGTGTGTCTTGATCTCGTCCCTCCTCGGGTAGTGCTTAATTGGGGATAGCTGTGGGGACCGGCAGGTGATTGACATAAAGAGGGGGATAAAGGAAAGTAAGGATTTAGTGTTTTTTTAAATGTTTGGCACGAGTCAGTTATTGCTCAATAACTCACTCACTTACTCATTATCCATAACACTTTATCCTGTATTCAGAGTCGAGGGGGGCTGGAGCCTATCCCAAGGCGGGGTACACCATGGACAGGGCACCAACCCATCACAAGGAACACACTCACTCACAAACTATGGGCGATTTGGGAACACCAATTAGCTTAATCTGCAGGTCTTTGGGAGAAAACCGGAGTACCTAGAGAAAACACACCAAGCACATACACACGTGGATGAGAATCAAACCCGGACCATGGAGGTTGAAAAGGTGACAGTGCTAACCCTTACACCATTCTGCCACATCTCGACTGATAAAAAGTTAGGATTCTTATCAGTTGTTGACGCCGAACCAATAACAACAATGACGAACCTTCAGCCATGACGTGTGGTGCTGGAATTATTGCACGGAGTGGAAAGAAATGTTTTTTTTTTTTTTGCTGAAAGCTGACATATTGAACCACTTTCACAGTTTTATATTTAAACACATAGCTGAAATCATGTACCTGATTAAAGGTTAACCTCATGTTCCTACTACATCAAATGCATCATAAAAACAAGCAAACAAACAAATAAGCAAGGACAGTTTCATAGTGAAGCACAATATGACAAGAACTCAGGATTGGGAGTAAAAAGCCGTGCGTCCATAAGAAAAGCACCTCTTGGAGAGACAAATCAGGAAGCAGACGTCCCTAATGGCACGAGTACTGTATGTCCAAGGACTCTATTTGTGAAAAAGGAAGCATGAGGAATCATTTTCACACATGATTTGCCAACACTATTGAAGGCTGTAAACAAAGGTAAAGGTGGTTGCATATAAAATAGAGTGTGAGATTGGTTTATTTTAGCCATTGTAACAATTATGTATAAACAATATACTGTACGGATTGGCATATAACATGTAGAAGTTGTTGATTTATTGTTTTTAAAGCTAGATTTAGATTAACCTTTCCTCCTTTGAGCACTCAATATAAAAGCAGGTAAATACAATTCTCTGAAAGCATTAAAAAAAGGAAATCACATCCGCAAGCAATGAGCACCAACAGCCACTCTCCAACAAAGCTAGCATCTGGGCGAAGAGAGTACTCTTAAGTGCTTAGCAAGAAAATAAATGTCAACTTTTTTTATTTTTCTTGTCTTGTCTTGTCTTCTTTTTTTTTTCTTTTATCTTGGCACCAGTCAACATAAAACCTCTTAAGGTACACTATCTGCATAAGAGCAGCGCTTTCTCTTAAAGCAGCCTACAGGAGTGAAAAGCTTTTCATTCAGCGCTTTGTAAGCAGGCCTTAAAATCAGAGGACCGCCTTGCTTGCGCTGTTACTATCCTCTTTTTCATTCTCATAGCACTGCAGTAATGGACCGACAGAAAAAGACATTGTCAACATTATTATTTTTTTTGGCAACTTTCAGCTCTAAGTGACTCCTCTGACGATGCGCTTCGTCTGTGCTCACGCCGTGCAACCGGAGCGTGTAGAGTACCGTATCCGATCGGGGAAACGACTTCCCACAGATGACCTGTTGTTTAACAGGGGAGGAATATTTTTTTTCGCTGAAGTTATCCGGTGCTGCGACATCTGCACGCCGGAGTGCTGGAAGTAATGTTTATGACTGAAGGCACAGATGTGCCATGACAGCTACCTGTCCAGAGGACATGCTGTAATGAAACATATTGCACTCTGAAAATAAAGTTCTCAGTGACAATATTAAACCCCGAGGCAGGAATCTGATGTAACATGACATACGAGAATAATGGATGCTTGGTAGGACTACACTACAGGCTTTAACGCATGTGCAAGCATGCGCTGTTTAAAGAAGGACTAATGCATGCCATACATAGCGATGTCAGCGCATAGTATTAAAAGCATAATAATGGTTTAAATGGAGGCTTGCATCTCTAAGCTAAACTAAGAATATACAATAAGAGCTGACATTAGAAGTGTTGTTATATTGGAACAATAAAACCTCGACCGGCTCCCTCGGTAATCATCTTGCAGCAGTGCACTCGATGCACGCAGCAGCTGTCGGAAACATTTTGATATAAACCACCTTGTCAGTTTATTCACTTTGGGATCGCCATTATGGAAAGGTGAATGGATTCAGCGGCAGCCATCCCCCCCCTCCCCGGTAATTACACAGACATCATTCACAAAGTGATGTTAAGCCATCTCCTCGATTGTATCATTCCGAGGACACACCTCCACTTTTCCGAAGGGTAATATTATTACTGACATTTTCTTGCTCTTAATGCACTTTGTAATTCTATAAACTAACGGAAGATGTGGCGCATACAGTGGACGGATAATGGGGGAACATATACTGCAGCCAAACAAATGTTGAATGCATTGATTTGTTTTTTAAAGTGCAGCACTAAACTGTTGATGGTCAACAAAAGAGCGAGCATTTTAGAGCTCAGTACTTAAGTAGTGACCTCGGCAGCTGATCGTACATTATTTCAGATCCTTGTGATTTGAAGCAGTTTGACAGCAAAACAAGATAAAACGCCACTTTTGGACAAACTTTTGTGCCCAAGAAAAATACTTTAGTCTCGTTTTAGAAGCTTTGAACTATCACTAGTACTGGTTTTGGGGGCATTTGAGAGCCATGATGCACTTCAGGGGCAGGAAGGTGGTTTAGTGGTTAGTCACCGTGCACCTCCAGGGTCCAGGGTCCGATCCCCGACTCGGAATCTGTGTCGACTCGGAATCACCGTGCTTGGTGAGTTTTCTCAGGGTACTTCGCTTTCCTCCCACAGTCCAGACATGCAGATTAGGCTAATTGGCGCTCCTAACTTGTCCATAGTTTGTGAAGGTCCCAGCATGGTCGTAAAAATGGTCACCAATGGCTTTCATGGTTCCTAGTTGGACTACAGAGGTTCCTAAATTGATGGATGGAGGGATGCACTTCAGTTTTTACAGAACATGTATTACTGTAGACACTCAATTGCTTTGTGTGCAAGCAACATGAGATTCACATGTTGTGTGCGGAAACCTGTTTATTTGGCACGCCTGGTATATCTGCTTCACCCTGTTTTTCAATCAGGAATTCTGAACTCATGATACTTATACTTATTATAACCTCATGGAACCACAGACATATATGCAATTTGCTGATGCCTGATCAGACATTACTGTACATAGCGCTTCCCTGTATTGTTATGAGGTTCTAGCTTTAAAAAACTGAAGGGAAACTGAAACATGTAGGGAAAGAGGCTAAAGTTTTAGTATGGTTTTTAAATCTTATTTGTAATTAAAAAGGTTTTGTACTGTATTGATTTCCTATATTTGTAAATAAAAATTATTATAAAAAAATTATTATTGATACTAAATTGTGTATTTTTATTGTCACAAATACAATTGCATGCTGACTTTTCCATCGTGCCTAAGCTATAGAAGGTGGAGTTATAGCATTATGCAAAATAATCCAAAATTCACAATAATATTACCAAAAAATTTTTTTTATTATTCGCTTTTTAACACCATTTTGACACAAAAGTACAATACACCAAATATTATTTTGCAGCTTGTAATGTAACTTTTGCTTGTTTTTGTCAAAACTGCCAAAATTAAGTCGTGTAGTCAAGCTGTTCATCTGATCGACAGCAAAATCTCCTCTACTGTTATTTTTGTTGCGTTATTTTTAATGTATCAGAGTTTGCAAACCGGCATTCAAAAATAACCCCTGTCTTGTTTTTTCGACTATCAGTTTCAAACCGTTCCTCCCACTGATAGAATACATTTCCTTGGAAGATCCTCTAAAGAACCACCTACTGTGATAATTTAGCATGGATGCAGTCACAATGACAAGCTATCTTGTGGCAGGCGAGTGTGTGACTACACGCTGCAGGCGCTCTAAGGCACGTTTATCACATGCAGGGTGAATATTAAGGGCACTTTGTAGTAGTGTCTGTGTTTCTTGGCTCTTTTGCTTTGTTGCATCATGGATGCACTAGATCTTAAGTTGGTGAGGTTTGGGTATTCTCTTAGAACCCTACTGATTGCATTTGGCTTTTTTGCATCCACTGGTGGGATGCTAATAAACTACATTTGGCCAAAAACAAATTAGCTCAACGCTGCAGCTTTTCCCACTGAAGCTACGTACTATATGTTGCTCCCTTCTCACCTGCTAGCATCACGGCATTTGTTTCCAGGACAAATCTGTTACAGTAATGTAAAAATAGGTCATGGGTCTTTGTTAAATAAACCACAGTTTTGACTATGCAGAAAAACATTTCTCTAATAAGGAAGTAAATTGTCACTGAAAGGTGTTCCTCACAGTCAAAAATGTTCTAACTTCCATCAGGGAGATAAATAAACTATTAATATTGCAGTCACTTTACCTAAACAATACGGTGTCATTAATTGCTTCTTAAATTTCTTTTAAACCTACAGTATGAGCTGTACTAACTGTTCAGTATTTACAGTTGCCTTCTACCGCAAACCAAACTAAATGAAATATTTAATGCGACAAAAGAACTTTATATATCTATCAAGTAATAAACCTGATTAAGAATACAGAGCACATAGAACGCAGCAACAATAATGAATGCCCTTCTATTATAACTGTACTGTATAGTATATGTTCACAAATAGCCTGCACCAAACTATTTACTGTACATATAGCTATATACTGTAGCAATGGATAAACTCAGTAGTTAACCAGCCAGATAAGTGAAAGCTCCAGTTCCAATATGGCTGTTTAGAAGCCTAATGGACTACACATATTAGGGGTACCTAATCAGAGGTATAAATGTATGGTTGATTTATTTAGCTAGTTGTGTGTATTAATTAAGACTAATAGAAAGAAATACACCAATCAGACATAACATGATGACCACTGGCGGGTGAATTGAACAACACTGATCACCGCAAACTGGTGGTAGGATCATGGGTACCCATGCCGACACGGACCAAAGGCTAGCCCGTCCCTTCCGATCCCACGGGCAAGTCAGTGCAGCACAAAAAAGCTGAAAAGCATCACTGCTGGTAATGATAGAAAGGCACTAGAACACCTAGTGCACCATAGCCTGTCTCACACAGGGTCCAGCAGGCCAAGAGGTGCTTTCAATACAAGAAGCTGCTTTTAACCAATGCTCTTGATTTGCAGACCTCTGTTACCTTAATCAGTGATTTTCTTTACTTACCGCTTTCTCTTGAAATTACTTTTCTTGAAAAATACTTTCAGGAACTGATTTGTTGGCAGCATTTATTTCTCCTCAAGCCTTGTTCTAGCTGGCTTGAGAAAATGTGCCTGTCCAGCAATAGCCAAAGCGGTGTCATGCCGTAATCCACTTGATTGAAATGACTGCACACTTCTTCATAGGCTGATGAATTGATTCTTATGTTAGAACACAAAGGGGAAAACACGATGCAGGACACTCGCTCGAGCCTGTAATATACACTGATTGATTTGTTACAGTTGCAGTCTTTGAAACCTTGCTGTTAGCCCAGTTGTTTAACATTCACACCACTGTCTGTGGGGTAATGTACTGTTGCTACCAAGCCAAATCTCCCCCTAACATGAGAGGTCGTACTGTATCTGCCACTCTTAACCTTTTTTTTTTTTTTTACCTTAAAGAAAACAGAGACATCATAGAGATTGAATTTCACAGCAGTGTTTTTTTTACTCATTGGGAAAATGTTTATCTCCCTCGGAGCTCAAGTTCTCTCTAGGCCTCACTCATTTGATTTCCTGTCAGCTTGATGCAGGCTGGATTACAACATTGATCAAAGTGCAGAAAAGCATTGCACATCACTAATGGCCGATTCATTCTGCTCACAGTTCTATGTCGCACGCAACATAAAATTACAGGGTCACTCTTATAGTGGGTAACTACGCATGACACCAATCCACTGGAGGCCAATTATGGACAATCTTACGGCATAGCTGTCCACTTAGCGAACGAGTATAACATATTGCATAAATGGTCATAATTTGCTCGGTGGATATACCATTTTGTTGCGTCTTAGCCCAACCAGTTTGATACCTTAATTACTTACAGATTGTTACTTCAATATAACAACAATATAATGTCTTAAATTAGAAATTGTTTTTATATCATTCATGTTTTATTACCGCGTGTGTGTGTGTGGTGGTCTGGGAATAGTCATCAGAGTGTGGCCGTGACTGAATTGTTGAAAACAGCCAACATCCAGCATCTAATAAAAAACATCTAACATTTAATAAATAAATAAAATATATGAATATGTTTATGCTTAGGTTCATATCTATGACATGGCCATGGCTATGCAAGTAAAATATATACAGTAAGAAAATTCCTTGAATCAAAAAAGCAGTGCTGAAAATTCCAAATATAGTAGATGCTGTACGAATTTTTTTTTCCATTCTGATTAAATTGCAATGCAGAATAATTCTTTTTTTTTTTTTTTTACTGTAACATGTTTTTTATTCAGTTCATGTAATTCAGCATGCTGTTTTGCTTTGAGCATGCCTTGCATTACTGCAAAGACTCAATAAATTGACAATTTAACAAACTTTGCAAAAAACAACAACAACCAGTTTGCCCATAGATGTTACAAATCTAGCTGTATGATTGTGTTTTTTGTCGATGGATAGCTCCGTGCTTTTCAGTGGAACTGGCATGCAGTCTTTTAAACTTTAGGGTTAGAAAGAACATTTAGAATGTTTTGTTCAGTATAGTAGAGCATTTGATGGTGCAAAAGGGTCCAGCCAGGCTCCCACACAGATTCTTTTAAGAAAACCTCGTTTCTGCTGGGTGATTTGTTTTGGACTTTTTTTGTCAACACATTTAATGAACGCAGTTATGTAGAGGAATGGTTCTCGGCTGACCAGATCGCTTTAATTCGATCAGTGACTAAATAATGGGTGTTAAACACCCTGCATCATGCTGTGGATCCTCAGCACTGAAATTGACGTCTAGGTCTGACCCCAAACTCCACTCCATTAATATCACATTGTCCAAAAAATTGCGCGCCTAAACCTTATCAGTTTAATGATATAAACATTATAATAAATTACTCTTTATTGATTTCATAAACCTGAGGAACAGATGTCAGTGTGCCATCATACAAGATGGATTACAGCATATATGTCCTGGGCATATGGCCAGATTATTGTCATGGTGCCCATACTAGGAATGGGGGATGGGGGACAGCTGATGTCGAACATCTGGCTAATACTTGATTTCGACGATGTTAAATAATTCCATAAAGGAATGCACCAACCCAATGTGCAGTACTGTATGTACTGTAATTTGGAAACCGAGCATTCATGCAGCAACTAGTTAGGTTTTCATGCATCTGCATCTTTCATGCATTGACAGTAAACCATCTGTCAAAATAATACTTGGAAGTAGAGCTGCTCAATTAGTTGCATGAAAAATCTAAATCACAATAGAGACCTGTGCAACTATTTAATGACAAGAAGTTGCAATGTATTACAGGTAAAATTTGCATAGTCAGGAATTTATGTAGACTTTGTCAATAAAAAAATATGATAAATAATATAATATTGGTAATATTTTTAGGTGGCTGGAATGGATTATATGCATTTACATTATTTCTTATGGGAAAATGCGTTTTGCAATACGAATTCAGATTAAATTTGTATGCTGAGGTAATGGCAAAGCATCCTTATAACACGATCATTTGTGCTGTCATTTCCTGCTAGCCTAGATAAGCACTTTGGATTATAATGTAATAATTATGTATAATAAACAAATAATAATAAATAATATGGCGCATTAAAAAAGTTATATATCGGAGTTTAAATTGCAATCAAACTATGTCAAAGTAATCGCAATATGATTATATCTTCTTTTTTTAATCAAATAATTGTTTGACCCTACTTGGTAGGATTTCTCAGTATGTGGTTATAGCATATGGTCATGATCAGTCAGACAACCAGAATATGTTATGCCCTGCTTCTATGACTTCCCTTGAACCGATCCTGGGTGTGATTTTAACTCTGATGGTGTTTACATTGCCAGATCATTTATTTTGCTGTCTCTGTAAGACATTCTCTTGAAGCTGTTAATAATCTAGTGATTCACAGAAACAGCAATCTTTTTGATGGATTATGTTTTGTAGGTCTTCCTTGCCAAGAATTGGTTATGCAACCTACTAATATCAGATGCCAGTCGTTTTTTTATTTTTTTTACTTTTAAATAAATCTGTAGAGCTTTACGCACTTTGACTAGATATTCATTTCTGGTAAAAAGTGAGTATGATATTTTTTCTTATAAATGTCCTTTCAGACCCTGTTTCAATAAAGCATCTGGGCGTAATTTGGCATCTTCAATGGAGTAACAGTGTGACCTATCCACAGATGCAGTTTTCTTCTGGTTCTTCTGCCTTAAGGGGTCGTATGAACGATGATTTAAACACCAGCACAAAAAAAAAACGTGCTAAGACAGGATCTTTGTAGCATCTTTCAGAAGCGTCTGAGATGGTTGGTGGTCTTTCGGCTGCTCCCGGCAAGGGGTCATACAAGCTTGGCACATGTTTGCCCTTCCTGATGCAATCCCCATATTATCTGGGCTTGGGACTAGGGTTTGGGCACTGGCTGGGAATCGAACCCAGGCCTTCCGCATGGCAGGGTGAAAAATCTGCCACTGAGCCAGCAGACAAATGACTTAAATGACACAAACTGATCATGTTTGTCCGGGCTGTTGCTTTTTATTCACTCTTGCCCCGCAGTCAGCTCTTGTTCTTTTTTTTTTTCTATTAAAAAAAAAATAAAAATAAAATCCCTACTGGTTATTGACTGTTTTGTTTGGTACGCATGTTTAAACATGGCTTTAATATAACAGTTTATGCTTTATATATATATATACTGTATATGCTGTTTATTCTGAATCCAACTGTCTACTTTATACATTTGCTTTTACTAATTAGATGAATTAACATGCACTGGTGGCATACAAACTTCGTAAAAAAAAAAAAACACTAGCCGTTTTAAAAGTTTTTTTTTTTTTTTGTGGATATGTGTTACTTATGCATGAACTCCTAAAGAGTTCATCTTTTTATTCAAACAAACATGTTTATTATTTTTTTTCCTAGTGTAATTGCACCACATAGGTTATGGATCCTCGGAACGACTCCATGCACGCACATTTCAATAACGCGGATAAGTCAAAGAGCAAAAATGCCTGTTTCAAGCCTAAAACATTCTCTTGTGTTTTTTTTTTTACACAGTCTTCTTTAAAAAATATTGAAACAGCAACCTCAGTTCTTTTGTTTTATTTTATACCCTGAAGAAATATGTGTCTACAATCCAAAGACGAATATGAGACAATAGAGCCTAATTTCAGGTTTGATTTGATGATAATTTCATCTAGATGTTCTGAAGAACTTTGAATATGGCAGACCATCCAATTCGCTGTTTAAAAAAATATTTGTTTGCACATCCATTGTTGAAAATAAGTGCATCAAGCCTGTGATGTGTTATTGTCACATTTTCTTTGTGATGCTTTTGTGTAGAGAAAAAACAAAAAACAAAAGAAGTATCCTTGTTATTCCAATATTTTGAAGACCTTGATTTATTTTTATACAACCCAATCTCAATTGGTCACTCAGCACAGCTTCTTATCTTTTTATGACATTTTATTTCTGGCCCCTTTATAAAAAGCATCTGGTCCCACTGGGGGTCATGGGTAGACTGTCGATAACTAAATCGTTTTCCATTTGATACAGATTTTTGGTCTTTCTGATTATTAATTCGGTTCAATAGCACAAATTTTTACTGTCTGATTTGTCCCAAGCAGCTATGTTACTTACAGGTTTTAAAATATTAAAAACTATCAAAAGTATCTAATAAAGCACTGAAAGGCCTTTTATCTTCTGCTTCACTGGTTTCCAACCGTGGTCTTGGCGTACCACCTGCTCTGCACACTGTAGGTTCTTCAGTGCTCCCAAAAAACCTGAGTAAAGCAGCATGAACCCTTAAATTTTCATGGCAGGGGGTCTTCCAGGTCAACTGCACCAACCACTCATGAGCACAAATAAAGAGGAAGCTATACTCGCACAAAACCCGAGTATTTGTAGAGGATGAATACAGCTTGTTTTTTTATGCAGAACCTGCAAAATTTTAAAGGAATTTCTTCATTTAGACCTTTTAACATTTAACCGTTTACGAAAATAATTAAAAGCTGAATTAAAAGCTGACCCATCGGTTTAAGTGATAGAGTCTAACTGAATCCGACTGTCTACTCCATACATTTGCTTTTTACAAACCGAATGGATTAACATGCCTTGATGGCATACAACCTTTATAAAATCAGATGTTATTTATCTAATAAAAAGAAATACTAGCCAAACTTAATTTATAATTTTTTTTGGTGGGTGCGATATTATTTATGCATGAACTACTGAAGAAATGTTTTATCCCCTAAGACCGTAGGTTTTATTAACATCACGCCACACAGTGTGTATGGACCGCCTGAACGACTCCCAGCATGCACATTCAATAGCAATGACGTTAACTGCCTGATTTTTCTCAATCAGCTATACAGGTTTTGGAAATATTAAAAACTACTAAAAGTTTCAGATGAAGCACTCAGATGCTTGTTTGGATATCACATGCCATATAAAGTGATTATCTTTTTTCCCCGCCTTTTATCTTCTGCTCCATTGGTTCACAAACATGGTCCTGGAGTACCTCAGGTATATATGCTCTGCACATTTTACATCTTTCTCTGACTATTTAAATGAGATAATTAACAGCTTTTTCTGAATAGAAGTAGATGTGTGGTAAAACAGGGTGAACACTAAAATGTGCAGGGCAAACACCCTCAGGACTATGCTTTGGGAACCACTGTAAAAAAAATTAATCAACTGACTGACTTTTGGACAAACCTTAGCAACTTTCCAAATGTCGCCAGTACTGTCCTGTAAGCGTTAGGTATTGCTTTTCCGGTACATTTACTCATCTCCCTCTGTCTGCTCTGATCAGTGACCGCTAGCTCCGGCTGACATAGATGTGGATGAGCTGCGCATCATAGGATTAGGGAAAACAAGCAGAATGTACGTAATTACGTCATCAGTATGCTAATATACGCATGAAGTCATTTAGCGACATTTGGGGACTTTTCAAGCAGACTTGAACGACTACTTTCCATTGAAAATAGATGACAACACTGGTTAGGAAACTGGGGTTAGCCAGGATACAGCACCCCTAAAGCAGATAGAGTTTGAACCCCTAATTTTCCAAACAGTACATCAAAGCCTTAACTATTTGAGCCACCACAAGCCAGTAAAATAGGTGGTGGACTTGCAACGACTGCTCATGAACTCAAAAAAACTTGAGTATTTGCAGAAGATAAATCAGGCTTGTATTTTCTGCAGAACATGTGCTGTATTTTAAAGAAATTTGTCCATTTAGGACCATTTAACATTCAAACGATTTCCTAAATAATTCAAAAGCTGAGCTATCAGTTCAAGTAATTGAGTCAACCAACGAAGGCTCGATTAAAATTGCACAATTGATTAAATCTCCATTCGCCACAGGGGAAATTCCTTTCCTAATATTTGTCTTTGCGCAGGTTTTTACCCCAGGTGCCCTTCCTGATGCAACCTTCCCATTTTTAACCAGGCATGGGACTGAAATCACGAGAGCACCGACTTGTGCAACCCTAGTGGCTGGGTTTTGAGCGTTGGCCGGGAACCAAACGCGGATCGCTCATGTGAAAGGTCCCTGCAAAAATATTGGATTAATTTGAATTCAAGTAGTTTCAAAATGCATTTATGATACAGTATGTATTATTGGTATACGCTTTAAAAGTATCCATGATGAGAAAAAAAAAGAAAAGTCCACTCCATTTAGCTTTTTTTTTTCGTCCATTCCATTAGCTAATGTATTTTATAATTCACAAAAATGTGACCTTTACTGTTCTTCTTTTTTTTGTCTTTAGATTTATGTATTCATTAACAAGCAGGCGGTATTATGTGCTTTGGAATGTCAAGCTTTGCACACTTGTGTGTGTGCTTGTTTGTGTATGTGTGTATGCGCACACACATGCAATCACACCGTTCCAGTCAGTCAATTCTCTCTGAGTGAGTGATCATGCTCATTGCAAATACAGATGAAAGTTTGTGCATGAGTGACTTTGAGTTTGACTGTTTGCATGTGTGTGTGCGCGAATGTGTGTGTGAGCTAATTTCTCAGCAGGTGGTTAGGAACTAAGGCCATATTTTACATGATCTTCTAATAAAACACAATTAACTAATATATTTCTGTCCCCTTTGATATGGTAGCGAAAGCTTTTCTTGTATCACTACAGCGTAAGGAAATGATTTTTTCATGCCCCGTCCGTCTTGCGTAAGGAGGTGATTGCTTAATTCAGTAATTAGGTTACTGGCGCTAGTCTCAAGTGGTGCTCACTAAGAAGACTCGTGCTTGCTTTATAAAGCCCCCCTTTTTTTTTATTTCACTCTTCAGCTCACAGGTTATGTTTTTCTAAGCCCACGTATGGCAATTTTGTATTTACACACTATTCATTAATTTTAATCTTTGCACATGCAAAATTCAGAGAGGAGAAAATGGAGGTCTTGAATCTTGAACTCAGCTTTGCCCTCTAAATTTATTTCGCTTGAGCAAACCGATTGAATGTGGGAAAAGTCCAAACACAGTTCCTGGGTTTCTGCTTCAGACTCGAGCTTTGCATGATCAGTGCTTTTCCGCGTTTCATCCGGCTGGTTGGTTGCTATTTATTTATTTGCTTATTTATGCCTCAGTCCCCAGAGGAAAGGTTTGCCGTACTTTGCTTACTGTTTTTAACTTGATGGATGTTTCGGTTAGCAGGCGGGTAGCCAAAAAGCAAGTTGGAATTCAGCATTTTTATTTTTTTTTTGCTCTCCTTAAAATAAACCACTACCCCGTTTAGTATTAAAATTTAACGACAGGTTATAAGGTGAAAAATTTAAATATTTTTTTGGCAGCATTTTGATTTCCATGTGGTGCTTTGTTTCTAAGAACAAGATTCTGTCATAGAATGAATTTGTGTCAGTGGCGCTCTGGTTCCCAGCAGCAGCTGCTTTCTGTGGTGTTTGATGACTTCGCCAGGCTGTTTCCCCTGATTAGCTCCACAGGGCAAAGCAACAGTGGTGAACCCGGAGAGATGAGTTCATGGGACAGTCATCCGTCAAGCAGCCCTGCGAGTTATGGATGAGACTTAAAGATGAAGCTTCCCTTGCCTGGAGAGACTGACAGGGCGATAAAGCAAAGTGTGTCTCAGGGGTGACCAGCCATGACGAGTGGCTTGTGATGTATTAGAAAAGAAAAAAAAAAAAAGTTATTAGGCTCTATGTAGACCATGCTAACCGTTAAATACTGTAGCTGGATCGATGTAAATATTTTGCCTAAGCATTACGTCAAGGTTGGGTAAAATGACCTAGCCAGGTGGCTGAATTGGGTGAAAATAAGTTTGATGTACTTACATTATCAAAACTGTACAGTATGTTATCAGTTTAAATCTGTGAGACAAAGTAATAATATATTTACTTTTGGTGTGAGTTGGCGTCGTGGTTTGCATTGTCACCTTGCATCTCCAGGGTTGAGGGTTCGATTACCATCTCCGGTTTGTGTCCGTGGAGTTTGCATGTTCTCCCCATACTTGTAGGGATCCTCTAGGTACTCCAGTTTCCTCCAATTAGGCTAAATGGTGTTCCCAAATTGCCTATAGTGTATGAATGAGCGTGTGAGTGTGTGGCGTCCGCAGATGTGGATTGGCACCCTGCCCAGGGAGTGGTGTAACCCACCTTGTACCCTTACACCTTATAAGTTTCCCGGGGTTGGCGCCAGGCTTCCTGCAACCCTCTATAGGATAAGCAGTAGGAAATGAATTAATGAATCAATCTCGTCATTTACCTAAAATACCTAATCCCTACATTCCTAGGAAGGTTTTGGTCCTGTAAAGTCCATATCCTCTCCCGATAGTTCTCTTTAAAAGCCACACCTTTTTTTCTTAACTAAAGTGCCTTCCTTTAATATTGTTGATGTTTCTGCTGCTTTTATTAAGGGTCACCACAGAGGATCATCCGATCCAGAAGTTTTGGTTTTGGCACTGGTTTTACCCTGGATGCCCTTACATGCAACAGCCCCATGTTTGGGACTGGTACTAAGGGTGCTCTGCAAACCCAGTGGTTGGGTGTGTGGTGCTGGCTGGGATATGGAGCTGGGTTTTCCACATGACAGGCAAGGAGCAAACAACTTAGCCACAATTGTCCTGCTTTCCCCTAATAAAAGGAAATAATTCTAAAGTATTATTAGTATTGATTGACTGATATTATTAAGGCCCCAGCAGTGGTATTTCAGCAGCTACTTATGGGGCTTGAACCACCACCAAGCCACCCCTGCCTCCCTATGGGTAACATAAGTAGAAACCATTTTAATGCATTTTTTAAATCTGAAATACTTTATTAGTGATTACTGATTAGTTTGATGCAAAGTTGAATGGAAAAACCTTTTCTACAAGCTATAGCCCATATATCTTGGTTGTGTTTACACCAAATAATTGTGTTGTGATGGCTACACGAGTCATGGAGGAAGCACAATATTCAGCTTATCCATCCACCTGGGAAAATTTAGTCCAACTAGTGACCGTTTATTCACATTTTACGACCGTGATAGAACCTCTGTTCAACATTCACACACTACCGGAAATTTGTGAACACCAATTAGTCTAGTGTACATGTCTTTGGACTGTGAGAGGAAACCGGAGTCCCCAGAGGAAACCCCTCAAACACGGACGGAACATGCAAACTCAATGCACACACACCCCGAGCTGGTATTGACCCTGGACCCTGGAGGTGCAAGGTGACAGAACTAACCACTAAGCCACCACAATGAATCTAGCCAAAACTATCTTCATTTCTCAACATTAGACGACGACAAACCAAAAATAAGAATCACCCTATATCTGATTTGTTGAAAACTTATTTAAAAAAAAAAATAGATTACAGAACATTTTACTTGTTAAGATGTCTATTTTTTTATTTTTATTTTTTGCAGTGTGTAAAAACTTTAATTCTTTCTGAGACGGTGTGACCTGTATGCTAATCACTGAAAGACTGTTATATTAGACTGTTAAATTAGCATCAAAGTTTGTGCCTCTTGACACAGCATGGGTGAGAAGTTTCTTTGTTAATGCCAGTACTTGAAAGCTGTTCCGCCAGCACGATTAAAACGTGCAAACAGCACAAAAAGCGGAGTCGGTAGTGAAATAAAGAAATAAAGAGTTTATTTACATCTGGCACATACTGTATTAGAGCACTTCCTTTTTTATATCATCATCATTATTATTATTATTATTATTATTATTTCAATTTAGTGGAGAGGTAATTATAATCAGGCACTGGAGAAAAGAAAAGCTGGTCTTTCTGGTGCAACTACAGTACAATGGTCGTTTGTTTGCTTGCACCCAGTCTGGCGATGCTGGTGGTAAGAGGCTATGGCAAGATTTTATGTTCTTTTCTTTTTTTTTAGTACATGAAGTAAGAAGAGTCTCATAGTTGTAGCGTCCATCCATCCATCCATCCATCCATCTAGGAAACTCTGTAGTCCAACTAGTGGAGGCCAATGGTGACCATTGTGTTTATTTTCATTTAAATGACTGAGGTAGGACACAATACGGGCAATTTTGGAACACCAATTTGCCCAATCTGCATGTCTTTGGACTGTGGGAGGAAACCAGAGTACCTGGAGGAAACCCACCAAGCACAGGGAGAACCTGCAAACTCCATGCACTCAGACCTCGAGTTTGGAATCGAACAGAAAGGCAACAGTGCTAACCACTAAGGCAGAAATAATGGAAGGGTGGAGGAACAAACAAGTGAATGTTGCACTTTTTGCACTTGCAGGTTTTCTCTGTCGGATAAGTTCTAGTCTCCAGACTTTGTGATAATTATAACCCATTTGCTCAGAAACTTTCTGATTTCAATCGGCTCATTAAGTGCTAGGTTTGCTACATCTTCTTTTTAATTCCTTCAGACAGAACATTATGTTCTTATCTCACAAGCTTTCAACAGAGCAAATGATTCAGCAATGGGTTGCATTTGCTTAGACACTGACACACACACGCATACATACAGTACAGAAGATACATATACAGACACATTTTTGGGTTGGACTGGTACTAAGGCAGTTTTGTTAATGTTTATAAATATTAACATTCATAGATTTTTTTAAGGCTCCTGCAGGCTGTTGATTTGAAGTATGTTCACCGTTTTGCGAATGTTCATACTTCTAAACAGCCAGATTTGCAGTGAAGTGTCATCCAGCCTCTAGCAGTAGTATTACTGGAACTCTCCGCATCATTAATTCAGGAGTAAGCCGAGCCACCTCGGAGGTGTCAATGGCTCCTACACTAGCTGTAATTAAAGCCCAGGATTGGTTGTAAAGTCATGAAATACTGTAGGGTTTTGGACATACACCTCCCACACCCAGGCCTCTCCGACTCCACCTCCCTAACTGAGCGCTTATCTACTCCGATTGTATCTTTCTCGCGTGCAAGTAAAAGAAAAAAGAAAAAAACGTCACAGTTTAACCCCCCATGACATGAGCAACTCGTTTGACATCGTCTCATTATGTCGTTGTTGAAATAAAAAGAGAGTATTTCTCATTTTCTGGTGATGGACTGATATGTCTTGCATTTGTTACAGCACCTCTACGCTGCCTCCTCACACTTGAAATTGAATGTATAAAAAAGAAAGAGAGAGAGAGAGAAAAAAGAAACACAGTGGTGATGAATATGCAGATGCCTTACAGGGAGGAGGATGTGGATTTAGACTTCACGGTACTTGCTTTGGCACCTCAAAAGCTTTAATGTATTATCATGTAAGAACCGATTAAACTTGAAAAGCAAATTTAAAAAGGGAAACAAGGTGTGACCTATCAGGCCACGAAATATTCCATATTCCATATTAAAATCGGAATATTTTTTTTTTTTTTGGATTATTCAATTTGGTTTCCAGGACAAGCTGGTTTTAGACTGAAACATTTTCTCAGGAATATTTTCTCAGTAAAAATATTCAATAGGCCAGTTACGCTTAGACCTACTGCCCTGAGGGCTTTAAGGGAAAAGAAGTTATGTTGGACACTGTATAATAGTTACAAAACTCAGCTCAAATCACAGTCAGAATAAACGCAAGGTATGATTTTATCCAGCTGCGCAGCCCTTTTTTAAAGATTAGGATTGTTTTGCGTGTACTGTGGCATATAAAAAGTGAGGAACTAGGATTTAAGCTAGGGCAAGTGATAAAGACATTTCGATAATACTATGCATTAATATTATTGATATTATTAATTATAGTACAAATACAACTGTAAGTCCTAAAAATATGCTAGTTATACTCTTTTAAATCATGTTATCTTTTCCCTCTGATTAACAATTCATCTTTCTCATTAACGAGACGGTTTTTACGCAATGATGGATGCACGTCCATGTACAGTATAAGCTTAAGACAGAGACGATTCTATATTTCAAAAAAGTCATATATTAAACTCAATTTTGAGTTACGGACATTACTGTGGAAAAGTCCAGAGCTCGTTTCTTCAGACAAAATTTAATTAAATCATGCAGATTGAATTAAAAATCTTGCCAAAAATGAGAGCCAGAAAAGTCCTTCAGGAGGCCTGGAGATCTTTTTTCTCAAGACTGCAAGAAAGTCTGGTTTTTTGGAAGCAGAATATGAAGAAATCAGGGGTGGCTCAGGATTTTTAGCACAGTACTGTACCACATGAAGAATAGTAGTAGTATTCTTGTTATTTTCTGACATCAGAGCATTTTTATGCCTAAAATTTTCAATGAAATATTACGTATTTTTCATACTTTAATGACTTTGTTTGGAGTAATTAGGGTTTGGATTAAAGTCATTCACCGGTCAGGCTAATATCGGTAATAAATCAATACTAAATATAATAACTTTCATAATGCTAGGTTGTAATTTATACCAGTAAACACAATATCCACTCTCTGGTACTGTATGTCTCATTCACCTTATTTTTAAAACAGCTGATTTAACGAACCAATATATTTAAGTCCATCTGTAACTTATTGATATACAGTCATGTATGTGGCAGCCTGGTGGAAATTAAACTTGCATTTGTACTCTATTCCAACAAATTGTATGTTTTATAATTCTGAAATGTTTTGACTTTTGCAAAGGTAAAGTTCCAGCAGTATACCCTAAATAAATGGAAATAGAGGACGCTTCATTTAAAGATTCTGATTAAAAACTAACTTTTCTTATAAAATCTTTTGCAGAATAACAGAACACAGTGATGAGAGTAAAACCTCACCTTTCTCTATATAATCTCATGCTTCACTAATGCACTTACGCCAGTGTCTCACTAGTGCATGGATTAGTGATGTGAAGTTTGGATCCTTTTAGTGACTCGGTTCTTTGAATCTCATTCATCAAAATGAACGAATCTTCATTTTGTTCTTTTGATCAGGAATAAAATAAAATGGCAATAGTACCAGTAATGAAAATATTACAATGCAGCTAGGGACATATGATAAACAGAATGAGCAGCTTATATCTTCTGATCCGAATCGTTAATTTTTTTGTCGCGAGACGCCACACGGAAAACAGAAATGAGTGGTTCTTCTCACGTGTCTTCTGGTCCGAGTTGTTCATCTTTTGAATTTATGGCACTGCATGGTGTCTATGGGAGTCACGTGACAAACGGACGAACAATTCGGACCAGAAGATACGACAGGTGAGCTGTTCATTCTGTTTATCATAATACGTCCTAAGCTGAATTGTAATATTTTCTAAATCACGTTAAAGATTCGTTCAAAATGAACAAATCGTTCAGGAACGACTCATCACTAGTTTGGATACCATTAGGGTAGAAAGTTTTCTCAGTATTTCAGTGCCATGATCGGACTGCCTGCTTCACGTGTGAAACGCTGGCCTCCCAGGAACTCCTTTAACAGCTCAAACATGTGGCAATGTCCTAGAGAGAGGTCAGGACTATACTGGGGACGTGGCAGTAACCTAAAGACATTATTCCTGTATTGTTCAAGTGGTGTTGGTGATTAATTGTGCGTACATTTAATCACAGGCATATGCAAGAGACTCTTCTGCAAGATGCTGATAAGTTATCCGTCTATTTCCAAGGACAAGGTGTTCCACCCATTTAAGGTTTATTGAAACATCGAGCTCAGAGCCACCTTGAGCTGGGATCGTCATTCACAGATGTCCGACCTTCTTTAAAACGTTTGCACCATTCGGATGTTTTACTGCGGCTAAGAGTCTGTGCTCAAAGTCTTCTGTAAATGTCAATCGTTTTTTATGCCTTTATTTACCAGAAATTTCATCACACGTCCCAGTTTGACTTGAGCACCCCTCATACAATCTGAGATTATTAGCCAACTCTTAATTTTTCCACCTTAAAAGACTTAATTATGCAAAAAAATAAAAATTTGAAAATTAAAAGTGCTTCGGCCATTCTTTTTTTCCTCCTTTCCACAGTGGTGTATTTTGATTTTTTTTTCTCAGCTTTGATTGATCACAGGCTGCCTGACATCCTTGCAGCTGAGTGCTTAAACTGAATCCATGGGGTGAATATTAAGAGCCCCCGGCTGGGGCTCTGCCATTTGAGCACTTCCATTCACTCGGAAGGGGTGACTGGTGCCAGAAGCAGGATGATGTCATCAGTGCGAGGGCCATGTTCTATAAAGCTCCTCCCTGCTTTCTCATCACTAATCTTTTCACATCACATGAAGCAGAGCAGGACTTCAAAGCTCTGCCTGAGATGGCTTTACTATACATCTAACCGTCTTCCATGGCTCTAAAGGAAAAAAAAAATATCCTTATAATTCAAATCTTCTGTTTTTTCCGAGTGTTTGATGATCTTAAGTAATTTTAAGCAATCACCACAATCACCTTCATATCCATAATCATGCTTGAGCATCTATTCCCGTTCCTGTGTCGGCAGCACCAGTCATCAAGCACCAGTGTCACAGTTACACCCTAAATACATTTACACTGCAATGCGAATGCATGCCTTAACACTTAAAACAAAAGCACTTTGATTTTGGCTGCTTGCCTTCAGGCCAGCTGTAATCTTCGCCTCAGTTAATGTTCAACAGAGCGATCATATTTTATTCAGTGAGTCATACATCACTCTTTTAGCTAAGACAACAAAAGTACATCAGAAATCTTAGCAAAGCCTCCAAGATGATGTTTGATGTTTATTCTCCAGCTTTTTATTTGCTTCACATCCCCCTCATCTATATTTCATAAGCTGCTTAGCGTACCCAAACCGAGATTGAGTCGAGAACACGGCCTCGTTGTCGTGTTCCCAGTGTTGTGCTCCGTGTTTTAAGGTCAAGTGCGACCTTTCAGATTCTTGTCTGAGTTACCTTGACCTTTTCATATCAAGGGCTAGGCATGGCTGAACTTTACACCAGCCACTCCATCACAAAGGAGACACTTTCTCTGGTGCCACTGACCTTTTTAGACTAATGACAACCAGCAGTTCCCATACAAATTCTGATAATTTATGACTCTGTGACGTCAATTGTTTACCAGTTTAGTTGGAATTCTTAATTACGAAGTTGTGTATAGAAGAGTTATTTTCCTTCAGGGATTAAACCAAACCTTCGGCGTCGGTCGAAAGCAGGAAACCTTTCGACCTGATGCTCATGGGAACGTATGGTCCAAAGAAAATGGCTTCCAATTCAATCTCACCTCGGGTCTACGGATTTATTTGCTGAGGGTCACAGACGACCAAAACATGGTATTGGTGCTAACAAGTGTTTTCCCTATGTGAAAAAGTGAATTTTTAGATAGGATCGTATAACACCATTGTTTAAAATACTTTATGCTTTTTATCTCCTGATCCATGCTTCGGTCCTTTGTAAATATAAAATATACATTTATATTGTTTATTAGATAAAAATAAACACATTCGCACATTCATGCCCTTTTACAGTATGTAGTGTCCGTAACCATTCTGAATTCAAATCTTCAAAATGGTTACGGACATTTGTAAAATTGAGCATTTTAGATTAATACACAGGCCAAGGTTTATCTGATCTGTTGTTGAGATAAACCTTGGCCTGTGTATTAATCTAAAATGCAAAATTGTTAAGATATTGCAACATTAATTTGACATGGCTACACTACAGATTTTTTGCCTTTGTTTTTTTTTAAGCATTTACCAAAAACCTACAGTACAGGCCAAAAGTTTGGACACACCTTCACTCATTCAATATGTTGTCTTTTATTTTCATGACCATTTACATTGGTAGATTCTCACTGAAGGCATCAAAACTATAAATGAACACGTGGAGTTATGTACTTAACAAAAAAAAGGTGAAATAACTGAAAACATGTTTTATTTTCTGGTTTTTTTTTTTAATAGCCAGCCTTTGCTCTGATTACTGCTTTGCACACTCTTGGCATTCTCTCGATAAGCTTCAAGAGATAGTCACCTGAAATGGTTTTCCAACAGTCTTGAAGCAGTTCTCAGAGGTGTTTAGCACTCGTTGGCTCCTTTGCCTTTACTCTGCGGTCCAGCTCACCCCAAACCATCTCGATTGGGTTCAGGTCCGGTGACTGTGGAGACATTTTTTTGTTAAGTACATAACTCCACATGTGTTCATTCATAGTTTTGATGCCTTCAGTGAGAATCTACCAGTGTAAATGGTAATGAAAATAAAGAAAACACATTGACAGATAGTTGAGAAGGGGTGTCCAATCTATTGCCCTGTACTGTATTTAAGTGACAATTTTGCAGATCGTATATATTTCTGATTTAAGGATCAATATTTTAACTATACTATATGCACAACATAAAGAGATCAAATAAAATCAGCACCAATACTGTGTTTTGACTGAGACTAATGATAATTTAAAAGGGACATTGGTCAGGACTTTATTAATTAGATGGGAAAGAATATACATACAGTGTTTGTTACATATATATCACAGCACAATAAATGTCTTTCTTCACATTTCTTCATTTCTGTTAACGGAGCAACCTAGGTTAAGGGTCTTGCTTCAGGGCCCAACATTGGCATCTTGGTGGAGCTTGGGCTTGAACCACTGATCAGTAACCCAAAGCCTTAACCCACAGAGCTACCACTGCCCTGGGAAGTGCTGTAGAAATAACTGGGTCGAGTGAGGAGCAAAGAACATAATATACATCCAGTAGTATAAATCCAGGTGTCTGGAATAAGCCGTACACTCACAAACCCCCCTCAAACCACAGGGTTTAGATTAATGCTTTTGTTCTAACAACCCAATTCACAGGGACCGGTGGCTGCTCCACACAATCCAGAGCTCTCCACTGGGCATGCAGACTAAAACTGAGATTTTCTCCAGAAGGTCTTTAAAAACTCGAGACTCCTTAAGGGTTCTTTAGATCGTGTTCACAAAAATAAGATTACTAATTACTCTGTGAAGACGCCCTATACAGGTTAGTCCTGAAGATTAATCTGGGGTGTTAACATTTTTCCGGCTTTAATCAGTCTTTAATAGATGTTCATAATGGGTCCCTAGTTTGCAGCAGTAGAAGGATAAAAAGTATGTAATTCATAAGGAATAAAATATTTAGGAATGGGCCTGGTAATGGAAAATATTAACTTCTGGGTGGTAGGAGTAGCTCTGCTTCTTGTCTGGCTGCATCATAACACTGCATTGTTCGAGAACAGTGTTCCCTCCAAGTGTTTATTCCTTAATAGTTGACACTCTCATTAAAAACACTGAAGTTTGCAATTGTAACGTTTTATTCATTCTTTAATTTAATCATTTATTTATAATAATACTAATTCTGTTTTTCTCTCTTTTTTCTCCTTCCATGCCGCTTCTGAACAACCTATATGAAGGTAAGTCAACTACAATAACCTCAAAGGTGTACATGATACATGGGTGTACAGTATGTGCTGGGGTAGAAATGTGCAAGTCTTTTAATCTAGCATTTTCCAATATGGTGGTGTGATATTACCCACTTGAGGCTTCAGTTGCAGTGGAAGTAGTTGACCAGAGAGATCAACAGACAGGTGGTATTGGTTGTAAACTCATCGATTCCCTAGTTTTTCTTTAAATCGATGCATTGATGCCACCAGGAAATGTTGGTTGTTTCAAAGTTAAATTGGCCCAGGTATGGATGTCGGGACCCATGTTGGTATTGGGCTGTTGTGAAAACTCAGAGTAACTTTTGTTACAGTTTGTCCAACGTTGACTACATGACGTTGGGCGGCGATCGTTGACCTACAGTAATGACCTTAACGCAGTGTTGCAATTTCAACCTTTAAAACATTGTAAAAAAATTTTTTTTTGCATGAAGTGCATGAACATTAAGCAATGTTTTTGTACTGACAATAATAAATTCACAAAGTAACAAACAAAATTATAGCAAAGTTTGTGCTAGAAAACACAAGGTGACTAAGACTTTTGAATAGTACTTTAAGTTTTAAACTTTTAAAGTTACATACTGGAAAAAAAAATTACATCTTAGCAAAGTGAAATATTCTTGAATCTAGCCAAACCATTTATAATTTCTTAAAATAAGATTATTGCGCCCCTGTACAGGATAAATGCTATAGAAGATAAATGAATGGGAAAAAAAAGATTACATCAAACCAAATATAAGATTATGAATCTTATTTCTAGTCAAATTTTACTAAAACCGCAAAAGAAAAATGTATTGTTTTAATGGCAGATGATTTTATTTATTTCAAGAAATAAATTCCTAAAACTAGCACTGTTATCTAACAGAACATCATTATCTAACATTTGACTAGAAATAAGCTTAAAACGTAATATATATATATATTTTTTTTTTACTCATTTATCTTCTTTAGCGATTCTCTTGTACAGGGTCGAGAACACCCTGGACTGGGTGCCAATCCACACACACACTCACAATGGTGAATTTGGGAACAGCAGGTAACTTAATCTGTATGTGTGTGAGGAAACTGGATTACTCTGAGAAAACCTAAAGTACAGGTAGAACATGCAAACTCCACACACACACACACATCAGACTGGAGGTGGGAATCGAACCCCTTGACCACGCAGGCCACAGTGCTATGTGTTACGCCACCATGCCACCTGTTGTAACCTTATGTTAAGTCATTAAGATAGATTTGGTTGGATTAATTAATGTCTCACTTGCTAAAATTTTAATAGTTTTTCTATTCCAGAAAATAAATTATGCTACAAAAAGTAAATTATGCAGCATATTAGATAAGCAATGACTTATTATACAAATTTATTATTTAAAAAAATCGGAAGCTGATGAGAAGAACTGGTTTGTTCTGCATAATGCTCAATAATGTGTACTAGCTAATTTCCTTAAAAAACTGCACATTTGAATTAAATGTTATCCCAATGTCAAATTATATCACATAAATTCTAAAAACATAAAAAGTAATTTTAAAAACAACGTAGCCCCAATGCCGTGCATTGAACCGACGACATTGCAACCTAATAACAACTACAGTATATGCCAATGTTATCGAACCTCAGAGTTCTCGCTGGTGTAATAATTCAGATAAGCGTCTATCTCGTTCCGTTTTTCTAAAGGACACTCGCTAACACACAGACACATGGTGTTACTGCTGCAATCTGTCAATCTGCAAGCCCGGCTTTTACACATGGACACATTCTATTTTCTGCCGCATTCATTTCCTCTTTTTCGTTCCACGAAACACGTCTGATGACACATCGACTTCAGAAGCGATATGCTCGCATGAGAATAAAGGAGCTGATAATAAACTGATTCCACCCATGTCAACCATCTGTTACAGTTCTGATTGACAAGAGTTGCCATCTACCGAGGAAGATGCGCCGTATGGCTCGCATCTATTTGGGGAACAATTGTGAGGATTTATGACCGTTTCATGCATAAGTGATCTGGAGGGAAAAGAACCATGGCAGTTATTTTATATTGGTTACTGGATAGACCACATTTAGATCACTTTATTTCCTTCTTACAATATAAAATGAAAAAATGATTTCGATCTAATAAACTTTACTGTACACATTGTCACTTGACTATGCACTGATGAGCCATAGCATTGCAATGCAAAACATTGTGCACAGTATTGTGTAGGTTCCCTAGGTTCCCTGGGGCAGCTCTGGCCAGAACCTACGGAGGTTTTGCACCACTGGGTCAGGCTTGGCCCGTCTGGAAATTACTCCACAAAACCTCTGGGGCTGTCTTGTGGCATCTGGCACCAGGATGTTGGGTGCTATTAGTGCTGCTCAATGGATCTTTGTACAGTGCACCCCATGGATGCCTGATCAGATTGGGATCTGGGGATTTTGGTGGCCAGCAGGCTTGAGCTTTTTTCCTGCGTCTGTTTGGGTGTTCTGGTGCCTTTCTATCGTGGCCGGCGCTGAACTTTTTTAGGCGATTTGTGCTGCATTGGCTTTTCTTCAGAAACAGGCTGGCTTCTTGAAAATCAGTGTTAATGTGTTAACCTTTTGCAGTGTTCCATTATTTGCCTTCATTGAGAGATAGATGAACAAGGTGTCAGGCACATAGCTCCATCATTTCTGTTGACTGTCTCCAATAACGATAACGGCAGTTAATCAGTGAAGACATTTCTTTGAAACATTTGTAAACTTATGACACTTAAATCTGTTTCAAAATAAAATAAACACAACATCTAAATCTAGCTTTTTTTTTTCTGCCCTCTACTTTGGCTTCCAACTCTATAAGCCCTGCTCACTTGGGTGCAGATATTTTTAAAAGCATAGTCTTTACTGCTTAAAACTGCCATATCCAAAGACAGACATACCACATTAAGAAAAGTACACCAAAGACATCCAACATGACCAAAAGTTCTAAAACAAAACCCGAACAAGGATACTCCAACTCATTTTTTTCATAAAAAACATCTGATGCTTGAGACAGCCTGAGCATTTTATTATCAACATGTTCTTGATTGCTTTTGTTCAATTGTGTTTGAGTTAAAAATGTCAATCGACTCCAAGTCCCTGAGGAGTAAACTTGGAAAAACATTGTTCTAGAACGTCACATTCGAGTGTGGCGCATTTCCAAACGTTTCCCTAGATGTGCCACTTTAGACTAGACCCTGGGACCTCCTACGAACATGCTGCAATTAGGGTAGAAGGAGTTCTATATTACAAAACACCCTTTCCATAAGCTCTAACCTATCCCCCTTAGACTCAAACCAATTTACTGCTTTTTCTCACTGCCTTGAGCCAGAAAACAACACGATTGGACTCCCAACGAATCCCACAACTCTATTGATTTCAGTCTAAAATGACTACAGCAGGCCAAGAATGAACCGCACCATGTATTATGACAATAAATGGTTCAAATGTGATGACGATTTAATTAATCTCTCCACATAGACATGGTCAATTTCCCAGAGGGGAAGCAGTCAAGGTCACACTCCAGAATTGCTCAGAAGAATTTGCATGCACTCTTCTGATTGCCTAATTTCGGAAAGCCACTGAAAATTATGGCTTGTGGATCCCCGGATCAGACGGAGTGCTGAGACATGTTTGGATAGAGAGATCTTCAGCTTTGGACAAAATCGAAATAGGCATATGGGTTGCTCTGAGCTTCAGGGCAAAGCCAAACATGACAGACGCTGGAAGGCTGTGTTGTTCTAGTGCTTTCTGTCTCGCTGCCATTTCCTTCCAGGAGTGCTGTCTACTCTCTTGTTTCTCACTGATGTGACAGAGATCCTGATCTCTTCCTCCTTGAAAGTATAACAGATGTGTGAGTGGAACGACAGGAAACCTTAGGTCCAGGTCTACAGGAGGAATGGAGAAAAAGGAGGTCAGAAAGATTGACTGGATCCGAGGATTAATCTACCAGGACACAGGAGGCAGACGCCTACCAAGGGCCCCTCGAGTCATTTTGCAGATTGATACGGGTGCATTACGCCACATGCTACAGATTCTGGGATCTCTCTGTGGCCGTGGCCGTAAAAGCCTGTATTTGTCAGGGAAATGGCTAAGGACAGAGTCCATTTCTGCGCTGATTGCACCAAATCAGGTTTGCTTTGCTGGAGATAAATATTACTTAGCCTGCAGCACCTGATCCAGCATTTCTTAATTAGGGATTATAGAGAGCAAGGTTTCCTGTATGGAAATCAATCTGATGCTACACCATGTAATGTCTTGCAAATCAAATGCAGTGCAACGATGCGGCTTTTCTTTGAAGTGGTAATGACTGGTACTGACTTGTCGCCAATTGGGCGAGGTGCAGGTGCAGTTGTCGTCACAGAAATCACAGAAACATGGCATTCGGGATCTGCGTTGCATGAGCCTCAAGTGACTTTTTATCTAAGTTTCCCAGGTAAGGAGGCAGGTACATTTTAGAATATTTATATATTTATGTCAATATCAAGGGCAAGCTTAGGAATCCGACCAGCTCAGCTGCGTGTTTAGAGGAAGTACATGTTTAATGGAGGATTTAGCCATATGCCCTTATCCATTCGCTCACAACCTCCCCAGAGGCTGACCTTCTTAAAGATGCGATATGGTGTCATTTGAGAGTTTTAGCTTCTAAGTAGAAGAAGGTAAGTGTCCATATCCTTCTTTAATTAACTGCAAGTGTCCTTTGAGACTCCGAACAGGATTTTTGATTGTGTGTGCGAAGATCATGTTCGATCTCTTACTCTAGCCGTTTTGCTCAATGGATCCTTTGTTTGGTCCACTTGTATGGGGCCATTCTTGGTAAAATTAGTCCACTGGCAGTTCAAAATCAATATTTTTTTTTTCTTAATCCACCCAAGCCTTGTCGCTGAAAGGTATGCTTAATGAGGCTAAAAATAAAATAAAACAAAATAAACCGTAAGACAACTAGCAAATTGGTTAACATGCAATTGATTTCAATGTAGATTATTTGAAAATCAGTACACTGAGAATACAAATGTTGGTTATTTATACCTCTTATAAAGAGGAATCAGATATGCTTGTTCTAATTCCGATTATGGGATCCAATCACATATCTCTATGACTGTCAATCAGGCAGGTTATCAACTTCCCACATCAGTCTATGGTAATGGGAGAATCGCAATAGGAAGAATTTTAGGCAGAATTGCTCTTATTTTTTGTTCAAAGTAGGTGGGATTTATTAAAGGTTTTGTGTAAGGATGTGGAATTGGTCAAACTCCAAACTCCCGGTGGAAATAAAGAATGTTAAAATTTTTTGGTTTGGTTGTACTTTTAGGTCAAACTTTTGCTGAAATAGGTAGGATTGTTTTTTTTTATTTAGTTTTTTATTAAAAAAAAAGAGTGCAGAATTGGGCAAAGTTTTTCGGAAGTGGGTGGAATTAGTCAACCTTTTTAAAGGCGGGTGAAATTGGTGGGAATGGGTGGAAGAGAAAGTTCTGCGGTTGTTCAGTCTTTCTGTTAACGTCTACAGGATTGCTTTACATGTATTTTTTTTTGGACGGAAAGAAGTAAAAACACTACTACTACTGTACCAAACAAAAGTAGACCTCTACAAACAAGCAGAATAATGATAATATAATAAACAACGATAGGTCAAGAAAGAATAATTGAGTCTTTACCAAGTCTGTGCAGTTAAATTATGGATTTATGTACATACTTTTGGAACTTTTACTTTTTCATGTTTGCTGTCAGAACATTTAAACTTTAATGACTTTGACTTGACATTTAAAAAAAAAAAATGAGAACCATACCCTAGGGTATGCAGTGTCCATCTGAATCTATGCAAATTAGAGCACCGGATAATTGCAATGTGAAACGAGTAACATTTGTCTTACTCTCTTCTATTAATCTGTTCGAGCTTTCTTAGCTACGGAGACATTCTTCTTATAAAGGAGACTTATGGATTTTCCCGGATGTACAATCAATAAAAACATAACGTTTCTATAGCATCAATTGATTTGAAGTCTAACTTGAAGGAGTAACTGCTTTTTATTTGGCAGGCTTAACGAACTTCATAGCCATGGCAGGTTGTTTATATCTGCACAAGAGCGCCATCTAGGCCGAGGGAGCCAACCGCTAATAGTTTCCCCAGCAATACCATAGGGCGTTATAAGATAGAGTATTATATTTATTTTATATGCAAACGTAGTATTTATGTATCAGTGCAGTAGTTATTGGTATTATCTGTTTAGTTAATAAATGAAATGGTTACATTAGTTTTTAAGGTAAAGTTTTATTCAATGTTCTAGCATTTCTCATTTGTCTTCAAGTGGTGAAGAAAGAAAGAAAGAAAAAAAGAAATTGTATTGTATCAGAATATAATAATTCAGACTTATTCGGTAAGAAGTTTATGATCCATGCTTGATTGCTAGCACTAAAGAGTAGTAATTTTTTTGTTATTATTATTTTCTTTTTATGAAATCCCCACTACAGTACAGTTTTACCCCTATCTCACCTATGCGTTTTGACTCCCGATAAGATGCAGTGTTAGGCACCGCCGCGATTGCCCGTCAACGCTCCGCAGACGTTTCGTTGACGTTCTGCGAAGTTCTGCAAGGTCCGCAAGCTTCTGCGAGGACCGCCCAAAAAATTAAACATGTTCAACATGTTCAGCGACGTCTGTGGCATCTAAATCAAGCTCAACTGGTTAAAAGAGGCCCAAACTGTGCCAAGAAGATACCCCTCAGCCTGAATCTTTGAAACAAGGCAGGATTGATGCTTTCATGTTGTTTACACCAGATTTCTTAACGCAAGAGTAACCCGAACCAGTCTGGCCGTTCTCCTCTGATCTCTGGCAACAACAAGGCATTTTTTCCCTGAGAAATGCTGCTCACTGGATATTTTCTCTTTTTCAGATCATTCTCTGTAAACTATAGAGATGGCTGTGAGTGAAAATCCCAGTCGATCAGCAGATTCAGAAATACTCAGACAGCAACGTTCAAAGTCACTTAACTCACTTTTCTTCCCCGTTCTGATGCTCGCTTTCTTCAGCAGATCGTCTTGACTACGCCCAAATGCATTACGTGTCAAGGTTATCTGGTCAGATATTTGCATGAACAAGCTGTTGAATATGTGTACCTAATTAACTGGCCGATAAGTGTATACATAAAACTCTAACTTTTTTCACTAGGTAAGAGAATGCTGCATGTTGCTTCGTTAATCCGTGTCAAAAATTTAACCGTGCATTCCGCATCGATTTTTTTTCTTTTATTTGTTTTTTATTTCACTAGTTTAGTTTTCTAAACGCCTCTTAATTACAGTCCTTGCCAACAAGATTTCGGATGTTTCGTCAAAACTGTGTGGGCATGTCAGATCGCATAATGAACGTCAGCAGCGTGTCGCTGCCAACATAAACAACTCATCACAGTAATAATGCTAGAAATGTGTAGGAATGACAAAGTGGGGCTTCTTTTGTTTGTGCACAAGTCATGAGTGGTGTGTGCTGTGACGAATAAACGAAGGCAAAATTTTTGTTTGCGTGCACAGTTTTTTTCCTCTAGTTTAAAAAGCTAACAGAGAATAGCAATCAGACACGCAGAAGCAGACGACGTGATGCATTATTTAAAAAATACTTCTAATTCTTTAACTGTCTAATATTATGCATTACTGAGCGCTGTATTGTTATTGGCGCAACATACTGTTTGTTCCATTCGTAACATCATCAAGTCTTGACTTTTAAATTAAAAGTGTCTAACCCACTGAAGTGTAAACAGATTGAAAATGCAGAAAGCAGGGAAGAAATCTTCTGTGTTTGAAGTTGAAGGCGAGCTGACTAAAGCAGATGGTTGTTTCTAATCGGTCCTTCGGTAGCACCAGTGTCACTTACATTTTACCATCCTGAATTTTGACCACCAAATCAGGAGCTAATTATATAAAATGAGGCTTTTATAAAGAGAATTAAAAAAAAAAATTTTAAAAAAACACTTTTCGGTGTCACCACACTTGTCATTGTGCTGAAACTGAATCAAACTTGCGAGACATTCAGGTCATTGCTGCTTTGCCGTGGAGATGCCTTTATTATGTCCGTGTTTCCATCCTAATATCTTTTAATTTCGTCCGTTCCTTGTGTCTTAAATAGTGCTGCAAAATTAATCGCATACAAATTACAATCTCAATTAATCGCAAAAGGCTACAATTAATAACAGGTCAGTTCCTTATGTCCATAGTGCTGCACGATTAATACGCACACAAACCGAAATTGTAAATGATCACAAAAGGCTACAATTTATAACAGGTAATATATTTGTAGTCTGGAATTTATATAGAGTTTGTCAATAAACGAATTATTTTTTAATGATTTTAAGGTCATAAAAGAATATTGACAATCATCCTTTTGATGAGAACATTCCTCCAACCATTCATCCAACCATTTCATCCAAAATTTACACAAAAAAACTAGTGCTGTCCATCGATTCTAATTTTTAATCTAGTTAATCGCAGTCATAGTCTGTGATTAATCACGATTATTCGTTTCCTTTTTTTTTTAATACTCAGATTTACTTGTATCATAAACATGTAGTGTGGGAAAAAAATGCATGAAAAACTGGTTAGAGGAAACAGATTATGCAGTGTTATAATATCTCACATTAATATTTAACAAATGTTAAATTAAAATCTCCCGAATGGAACCAGCGCTGCCTGCAGTGGCTGGATAGTATGGGGTGTGGCAAAACCACCTACAGCGAAATTTGAACACTGATCTGAAATTCGGAGCCTTAAAGAGCTTCAAAATCTGTCTGTATGTCCATATGTCTACGGCTGGGCTCGAACCTGGATCCTAAGATCCGAAAACCAACAATGTCATTAATTATGGTATAATTAATTTGCGTTTTACAAATAGTAATGCATTAAAATTTTTAGATTAATCTTGACATGTTGACAGCCCTAATTTAAACAATAAATAATTTTTGGTTAAACGATTTTTTTTTAATCAAATCTTTCAGCCTTAGATTTGAGCAAGGCTCCATGTACTGCATGTAGCATTTGGTGCTTGATATAGTACTGTAGTGGCACCACATAAGCAAAGCTGCTACAATCGAATCATTTTTCTATTGAACCCGTAAAAAGAAAACTTCCAATAACTGTTTAATTTACATATAATAATTAGTGGAAAACAGCTACGGTGCTGTTTTAAACATGAAGCTGCGTCTGAACGTGAGTTAGCGCTGATCCAGGGGCTCAGAAAATCAAAATGAAGCTGATTTCAGTAGCTAAAGCCTTTGTTCCTAAAACAGATCTCTGTGTAATAACGTGGATATTAAGCTTAGCTTGATGAACTGGAATCTAAGGCTACAGTAAGTACAGTACAGGCTCACCAAAAACCCGATGCAGAAAACTGAAGATTGGATTGAATAACTGGAAAATATAATTGTAATTTAAGTGTTTATGTAATTCATGTATGCTATTGACATGTATGCGTATATGACATTCACACTGCTCATATTCCTTTAGGGCAAAGAACTTACATAAAATGACATGCAGTCTCAGACAATTTTCATGCAGTGGAAAAATTTTAACTATCCATCGTGTTGTGGTTGTTTGTAGAAAATTCAATGATGTGGGTGGGAAACATACAGGTCATACTGGGTCTGTGTCCTGATACTTCTTTATAAGTGTTTTTATGTGCTCTGTAGACTAAAAAGATGCAGTGATAACCATGTTTATATCAGAATTTACAAAGTGAATGTACTATATATATATATATACTACTGTATATATGTTACTTTCATTGGAAAATCAGTGGCTAGTCTAACTGTCTGTGAGTTGGACACCCCAGCCGCCCAAAAAGGGCACGGTATTTACGAAATTAGAAACTTTTGTCTCGAAGCACTCGACTGCTTCTTTAATATATTTATAAGTTTTTTCTCGCTAGTGAGGCATGTTTCCTATCAAGAAGTCTTTTTGTGGGTTGCCGGTATGTGGAATCAATAAAATCTAACACTCTTTCACCATCAATTGATTCGTAGCCTAACTTGGACGAGTAACTGCGGTCAATTTGGCAGGCATTCCAACTTCATTGGTGCCATAGACAGCGCTCTGTTTATATTAAGCTCCGTCAGAGCCCAGTGACTTAAAATAAATTGTAAATCATTTCCTGGCATGAATATTGGGACATTAAGGGTTGTTGTTGTTGTTTTTTTCTGTAACCTTTTGTTAGCCTTGCAAAATAAAACAGTGCCACAATTTAATATAATTTATATAATTTTCCTTTTTTTTTCTACTAATATATACGGTATGTGATAAAAAATATATAGGGTACTGAAACTCGCGCAGTAGTGATGAAAAGGGAGGTTTTGTTGGAAATGGGTCTCTCGACCGAGGAAAAGGTATTCATATTAGAGTATTATTTGTGCTCATACCGAAGTGATCGTGAACGGGAACCGAGTTTGAAAAAGGTGGCAGAACAATTCCGAAAGAGATTTAATAACATGGCACCAAGTAACACAGTAATACTGTTTATTGCTACGAAATTTCGCTGTTCTGGTTGTGTACTGTGTCAACATTATGCAAACAAATCGTCTCCTTTTGCAGGAGTCTGCAGCAACCGTTTTTTTGCGTTTGGGATATAAACACTGTCTACAGCAAGGTGGTGCACACACACTTCGAACACTTACTGTACATCACACATGCCAGGGTAAATCAACATGCTAATAGTTCAGGAGAAATAAACTCACAAGTCACAACAAGGTAATATTGTCCATCTTTTCATTTCAGTTCTGTATATTTTGGCGCATACTGTATTTTCCTCCCTTCGGATTTTAGACGTAAGAAAACAGTCTGCTATGTTTTAGGTACAAATAAAATGATAATAATAATAAAAATAAACAAACAGTATTTTTTTGTCAAGTCTACCTGTTTTATTGCTTTTGCGTAAACAATGAATAAGGGCCGAGGGTCGTGTGTATATTGTTGTTCCTGTACACAGTCCGACGTGCAAAAATACACACACACGCTGCGAGGACATTTTTTCCGCATTAGTAATGCCTGCTTTTCAGAGCAAACAGAAATCTTAACATTTTCTTGATGTTGCCACTATACAGTCACTATACAGAGAATAATTAGTGCTGCAGAACATTACAGGGCCTTTGGGCATCGTAATGATTATCATGAAATACTTAGATATGTAAGTTTTAAAGTGGGTGCGGAGGCAAAGCTTTCTTTCTTTCAAATTGATTCCAGCTTAAAAAAAAGGAAAGGAAGCAAAAAGAAAAAAGGGGCCTTGTTTTCCTGAGCGGGATATCCCCCAGGTCGCCCCTTTCTCTATTTCATAATTTGTAAGTCATCTAAAAATTTCAACCTAGCAATTAAAGCAACGTGTGGTAGAATATCTGCTTCCTAGATTTCTTCAAGGAAATCAAGCTTTGATTGCGAAACACAAAACAATGCTGAGTCTAGACCTGACCAAACTGAAGCAACCCCAGATCATAACACTACCTCCAGTGGCTTGTACAGTGGCTGCATCACTTTACTATATGCGCTTTCCTTCTTAATGCTCCCTATCAAATTGAAGACCTTCTCTAACTAGTCTCTCTTATCGTCACACAGCTGTTTGGTTTAACATTAATTATTTTTTGTAGTATCGTCCTCTCCTGATTTCTTCTCGGGTACCTTTTATACAAGGTCAGCTAACCCGCTGCGTCACTGGGATTCTCCTCGCGATCTAAAGGCACAGTCTTGAGAGATATAATACAGGTTTTTTATGCTTTACATTGTATATTTGTGTCAAAGACACACTTTGCTGAACTTACGAATGAATCCGACTTATGAACATGCTCTCGGAACGGAACTCGTTTGTAAGTCAGAGACGTACTGTATTGTAAAGTTTAAACTTACATCATAAAAAAATAAGGTAATCTGATTTTTCACTCATTTGGCTGGGGCATGAGAGAACTGAACTAAAAACCTAGTTTAAGGACACAGCCGTGGTGGTTTTGAGGTGGTGGAATTTGAACACAATATCGTCTGATCCACAATTTGCAGCCTTAAACAGTAAGCCATCACAGCTGGTGGTAGCATTCTTACTGCTTTTGAAAAAATATCACATAAATTGGTACTATAAAATGCTGTGGATGTAGACCAGTCTGGTTTCCACTTTTGCTGGATTGACCCTGGTCAGAATTCAGTGTGTTGTGCTAGCACCGTCGTATCCGGAAATCAATTTCAGTCAGATGCGGAAATACCCGAAATATGATAATTTAAGCTTAAAATGCAGTTCAAGTGGATATTAGACAGCAGCAGGAGTAGCACTAATTTGTTATCGAATCGTTTACAGCACCAAACAGTCTTACATTGGTAATAATATACCTTTATGACTGTTGATTATTAAAACAGCATGTTAAAATATGGAAAAAATTACACCTCACATTAATATATCCAGAGCTACTTTTCTTTGTCAGTAAATTCCAGCAGGTTTCTTCACCGACTCTCACTTTCAAATATGTTGTTATAGTGTAGCTTTGTGTCTAACAGCTTGCAGGAAATGCATCATACAGTACAATTGGCTGATCCTGTTTCTCACCAAACCAGATGGTATCCGATGAAACGTGATTAAACAATAGAATGTAAATTCGCTGGTAGCTCAAAGGTTCAGGCTGTGATCAGAAGGTCGCTGGTTCAAGCCCCAGCCCTGTCAAGCTGCCATTGTAGGGCAAGGGCCTTAACCCTCTTTGCTCCAGGGTACCATATAATATCCAAGGCTACACTCTGACCCCAGCTCCCTAACAAGCTGGGGTCTGGAAAAAAATAATCTCACTGTGCTGAGACAGAATGCATATTAAAAAAAAAAACTCATGCTTTTAGGGTACATGTAAACACTCTATCAAGCTGTGAGATTAAAATAAAATATGACTTTGCAGTCCAGAGCCACATCTTCAACACCCTAATCGCTCTCCATTATGGCGTGTGGTAAGTACTGGATAGTCCTAACATCCTCCCTAGAGCCGCAGTGTCCTTACAGGAGTTCAAATATCTGAAGAGCTTATATGCTGCTCCCAGTCAGGTTCCGGAGATACCGACTTTTACTTAACGGAGCCTGTGATAAGAAGTGCCTGCAGTGGAATGAGTGAAATATTTCACCTCCTTTTTAAGCAGCACCCTGGTATTGAGCATCACTTAAGTGCTCCAGGACTGAGTTATCACACATAATGCAGTCGCGGGCAGGGAGTAGCAAGAGCTCCTATGAATGCAGAAACAGCCACTAAGTGAATATATATGAGACATTTGTGGAGAAGAAAAATGACGTGTTACGTGACTGCGCAGAAGGAGAGCCAACCGGCATGGCATGAATCATATTGTGTGATTCTGATTTCGTGGCCACATCCGTATATTGTCTCTGCCAATCCTGATCCTAATATGGTCACGAGGTGAGGATGGCTGGACCCTGTATTCCCAGAAATTTAGGCCACAAGTTGGGGTAGGCCCTGGATGGGGTGCCAAACCATCATAAGGCCAGATAATACACACAGCCGGTCAGTTACTACAGGCGATTTGGAAATGCCAATCAATGCGAACCACCTGTCTTTAGACTGTAGGTGGAGTACCCTGAAGAAACTTACCAATCACTGAGAGAGAATGCAAACTCCACAACCTTGTACTAACCTTTAAACCACATGTCAACAGTGAGGGGAGAAGCCATACATACAGTGCCGTGAAAAAGTATATTTTATTTTTAATGTTTTTTTTTTTTAACATATGTCACATCTTAAATGGCAGTGGTGGCTCACTTGATTAAAGCTGAGGGTTACTGCGTCCCAGCTCCGCAAATTACCACTGTTGTGCCCTTAAGCAAGGCCCTTAACCCTATCTGCCCCGGGGCGCTGTATCCTGGCTGATCCCAGCTTCTCAGCTGGAATATGCAAAAAATATTATTAGAAATATTATCTAATACTGTCTGTAAGGTACATCTGACAAATTGCATTATTATTATTATTACTATTATTATTATTATTATTATTATTATTATAAATAATTCAGTCATGAAACAAAATTTTAATATTACACAAAGATACCCTGAATAAATATAAAATGCAGGATTAACCAATTTATTAAGGGGAAAAAGCTGTCCAAATCTGCCTGGCCCTATGTGAAAAAGTAATTGCATCCTTGCACAACCTAGGCCTGATTACTGCCAGTCCCGTTGAACCAAGTAAGCACTTAAATACAACCTGTCTGACAAAGTGAAGCACACTAAAAAAGCTAAAAAAACTGTTTTTTTTTTAAGCAAACACATTCAACACAATTTCAAGAACAGATAAGAAACAGTAATTTTAATTATTGAATAATTGACTTGACATGTATCAGCCTGGAAAGGGTTACCGAAGCCATTACATGATTCTTTAAAACAGCATTTTGGATTTGTGCAATAACAAAATTAGTTTAAATTAGTCTGAATCATTTAAATGTGACGAATAAGTAAAAAAAAATAAATCAGGAAGGGTTTCAAATACGTTTTCAAGTTAATGTAGGTATGACAAACTTTCGACCACATAGTTTTTATATCTGCTGGTTAACTACGAATAAAAAGTAGCCTTACGTGAAAAATGTTCGTCCTTTGCGGTCAGGCAAGTGATTTGTCTCTGCTTTCAAAGAAAATAAGAATAACATGCATACTGTTTGTATGTACGTACAAAAGTCAACATTTATTAACATTTATTACCTTTGAGAAGATCATCTTCAGATATTTCTCCATTTACTGGCAAGGCCTATATCTCAAACCATCCAAGAAAAATGTAAATCACACTTGCATAATCACAGGTGTTTTTCGTTTCCAAATGTAAATCTATACCGGATTACATCGGCCTTGTTTCATTCATTGTCAGCCTTCTATTTGCAGTAGGCCCGTGCCCTCCGGTGTCTTAGATAACAGATAAATCCCATCACCGATAGTGAAACACTGAATGTATAAGTAGCACTTTGGGGGAGTTTTCCATGGCCCGAGTTTGCACAGACTTGGCATCCTCACTCCATCACTGGCATCCCGCCTTCCAAGAGAAGCCGAGGGGGGTGGTCAAAGGTAGTGGTGGGCCGAGGGCCAATAGGTGCCATTAACACCCCTGCTGTTTGTGTTTGCACCACTTAATCTTAAGATAGCTCCCACAGTCAGTGGGTTGTGTCATTCCTCTTGAGAGAAAGAGCAAGAAGCCATAACTACAGGTTCATCCAGACTAAGAAAAGGAACGATTCGGATTCCCAGCATCTGTCCGAGCATCTGTTTCTCGAGGCTCTTTTAGTAAGGACATGGTTCTCGAAGCCAGAGAGATAAGCTAGATTGCAGAAGAGGATTGAAAATTTCAAGTCATCTAAAAAAAAAAATGTACTGCTCGACTAACAATGACTGGGATTTGCCTTATCGACAGAGGACACGCCACCAGTCACATTATCATTCGCTCTATCTTTGGGGCACAGTCACCAACGCATGCACTGCGCTAGATTTCCTGACTGTGTGTGTAAATCCTGTCCATTAATATACATGTATTTAAGAACAAGAAAGAAAAAAAACGGGAGGTAGAGACAATCCGAAGGGCTGCTAGTAGAGGATTTGTCAGTAAGTAGTGCGATATGATCTAGGCTTCATTGGATTTTCGAGCAGCAGCTGAAAAGGCAGCAGACAGGTGCTCTTGGTTTTATCTCTTCAGTACTCTAAACCTCCTACATAAAAACCTCCTTAAACCCGCTGTGTGGGTTGAAGTTGGCCTGCATTTACGAGCTGTCTTACGTTAGTTCGAGCAACAAAGATATTAAACGCTCATTGATTGTTAACGTCTTCTTCTCTCTCTGTGTCAGTAAGGCTTATTAAACTTCAGCTCTGACTTTTCATTCAGACGTAATTCATAAATCATTCTATTTCATTCAGAATTTATACCCAATACGAAGTTATTACGTATTATCCAAAAAAAAACAAAAAAAAATCAACAAAAGTACAAAACTACAAATGCGGCTTTTCCATTTAACATCAAGGGTGATTTTTATTTGTATTTGGTCTAACCACTGCCTTATACAGTATACTCGCAGATTTTACAATGTATCTACTGTATTGTAGTTTCACCTAAAATCTCTTCTAGTTAAAAAAAAAAAAAAAAAAACAGTTAATCACTGTCATAGTCTGTAATTAATCACAATTAATCACAATTTTAAAATACTCAAATTTACTTGTATTATAAACGTGCAATGTTTCCAAAAAAAGAAATGCATGACAAACTGGTTAGACGAAACAGATTACGCAGTTTTATAATATCTTTAACAGTCACATTTAACAAATGTTAATTTAAAAACCTTGCAAATGGGACCAGGCACTGTATGCTGTAGCTGGGTAGTGTGGGGTGTGGCAACCCACCAATTGGCGGGGCTTGAAACCGGATCCTCAGATCCACAAAAATTAACAACCTAGAGCCCGAGCCACCTGAGCCACCACTCCCGCGTCTTACACTTAATGTATTCCTGTATAAATAGAACGTCGCTTGAGCACACAGCTTTGGTTTTATCCAAACTTCCAAAGTTCCATCTAGAAGTTTTATATAATGAAACTTGCTGTTCAGCACACCTGGTGATGTTTCTGGAGTCATTTAATTATCTGCATTAAACATGCCATTGTCACACATAGCCGGGTAACCCTGCTGCGATTATGGGAAGCCATTAGGGTCAAAATTGGTCTTGTGATTAATTTGCATTTTTAAAAAAATGAGTACGTTAAAATTTCTAGATTAAATAATATGCTTTAACGTGTTAATATTGACAGCCCTAATCTATTCATTATTATATGTTTCAACTGCAATTATAAATCAGTCTCTTGTAAAGAACCTTTCAGTCCACTTACATTATTTGCATAAAACCCTCCCTTTGTAGTCGAGCATAACCCTACTGCAGTCTTTTTTTTTTCTTTTTTTTTCCCTTTTTTATACTAAATTATCGTTTCCAGAATTATATGCAGTAATGCAAAATGGAATAGCAATCCGGCACCCTGAGAATAGAAAACCCGCCTGAGGACTGTTAAGATAATGTAATCTTATTGCTGGTGCTCTTTTTTAGCTTTTTAACCAAGGCTAATAAACGTTGCGTAAAATAATCAAAGAATACATCTTTCTTTTCCGAGCAATTAAATTTCCTTTTAGGTGCAGTGGATGGAACAAGGGTCAAAACACAGGGTAATTACAGGAGCATACTGTATTCAGTCAGTGGCCACAAACAATAAAGACAACAATAAGCTTCCATAATTAACAGGCTACATTAAACAGGATACCGCTGTATATAATTTAGTAGCCAGCTTTCACTATATGCATACATTTCTTTTTCCTTCTGTCCACAAAAAAAATAATAAAATAAAATGGCAAGACTGCAAATCATCATGAATTCTCTCCCAGATGAAGAATTTAAAGGTGGCACGTCCCTAATTTCCAGCAGTAGAAGTTGACTAAAGCCAGTCCGAACTGGTGCTTTAATATAGTTTCGACTTTTCTTTTGATATACATCTGAGGTGTAGTGATTAAGTGCGCAGCAGGAGATGTTAAGTTATGCTGACTTGTACGCATTATTATTGAATCTCATATTTACTATAAAGTAGAGCTTGCATTCCATGGCTTAGAGCTGAAGATCTGAAGATCAGGCTGGTCATATATCATTCTTACCTAAAATGCAAATACAGTATCTGCAAAATGTATTACGAATCTTGTTTCCTCAGTATTATTTACATTCACTCTGCAACATTGAATTATAGAAAACGCATGTAAAAATCTTTCTTTGCGTCTTTCAGTTAAATAATTTAGATACGTACTGCATAATGTGAGTGCATATGATTAGCCGCGGAAGTTGTTCCGTTAAAGAACAGTGATTGTTGTTTCCTTCTAAGATTCATTTAGAGAGCATCTCTAGGTTGTCTTGTTTGCCATGCCATGTGTACTGATCTAGCCCCCCTCTGCCTGTCTGATTCAGATGGAGAGAGTGTCTCACAAAGCGCGCTTATTGAATTAAGCCGGGCGTATGTTTCGCGCAGATCCTTAGCCAATAGGTGATGTAGGTTAGGGGATGAGACTAATCTTCTAAATGGAAGGTCATGTTTACTCCATTCAGTGTTCTTTGCCAAGTCGATCCCCTTGGAGAAACCTTTCGTCAGAAGAAGTCCAGTATTTACTCAAGGACGCACCAAAATAAAACAGACTAACGAGATCTGTTTCTCCTATTGCTGCAAAATGCACATTGGTCATTTTCGTCATTTAAGCAATATTGCACACGAAGACATCCCAGCCATGCAGATATCCTTCACGACAGCACAACCTTGAGTGTGATAATGCTTCTATACAACAGACCTACAAACATTGATATATGACCAACAGATCTTTTTGTGACTGGTGGAACTAGTGTTTATCTGACAACCAATAGATTTAAACCAGTACTATGTAGCCAAAAGGCAAGGAGAATAAACCGTAGAGGTGGTGAACAGTTCTGTAAATCTGGTAAGTTTCTCTTTATATTGTTACTTGATTACTTAATTTCATTTTAGAGTAGCCTGAGTTAAATAACTGTTTCTGGATTGAATCCCAACTAGCGTGAAATAGAAATCTAGTGCATGATGTAAAGTAGGATGTAGTGCTCTTGTTCCACACACCAAGTAGGGCCCTTGCTTTGGGGTTAACGGTTATTAGAAGACCAGTAAAACAGACTAATACTTCTTAAATAATTTGGCACCTGCTTATCTGTCGGAGCTTCTTGTTCTGTACTCCCCTTCCAGAGACTTGCGATCCTCTGATCATCAACTACTGCACATCCCCAGAACAAAGCTCAAAACTCAAGGCTCAGAAGTGGCAGAGCCTTTTCGGTAGTAGCCCCCAGCCTGAGGAACAGCCTCCTGTTGCATTTGAGAGCCGCCCAGAATCTTAATCATTTTAAAACCATGCTTAAAACACATCTGTGTTCAAGTGCATTTTATTCCATTTCATTTATTAAGCTAGTTTAATTTTATTTATTACTATTATTATTATTATTATTATTTTATCCTATGGATTTCTGTCTTGTGGTTTGTAATAGTGAGCGATGAATATTAAGTAGATACCCTATAGAGTACCTGCAGACTTATTGTTCTATACTTGTACAGCACTTTGGTCAGCGGAAGTTGTTTTAAATGTGCTTTATAAATAAATTTGATTGATTGATTGATGATGGTCCTGTGCTGTTATGCTCTATATCAGCACTCGTAATGCTTTTCATCAACCAGATTACAGTGGTACCTCGGCAAAATAATTTAAGATATTTATATATTTATAGCGTCAGGGGTACCTTAATGGTTAAGCCATTGGACTATGGTTCAAATCCCACGACTACCAAGTTGTCCCAATTAGGCCCTTAAGCAAGGCCCTTAAACCACAACTGCTCAGATTTTGACTATTTGACTATTTTATGGTTCCTTTTGGCACCGACTACTTTAAAAAACAAATAAAATAAAAAAAAACATTTTTTTTTCTTTTTTTGGTACTGTCCTTGCTACTGTATAATAAAAAAGCCAATCATGTAAAAGCTGCTGTATAACATAACTCGGACTATACCCCTAATTGCCCTGTGATTTCTGTCTTTCACTAGGAACTGTACAGCATCTGTTTGTGGTCAACGCGTTTGTAAGACACTAAATCATCCAACGTTTGGAGACGGTTAAGTGCTGCTTCAAAGATTGGTACAGTGTTTACACAGCTTTAAACCCGTAAAGTAATAGATTCTTCCTCAGCGGTTTATCTCAGTCATAAGGCATGTTCTTTTTCCTCCAGTAACTACAAATAAAACTAGGAGTTAAAAGAGTAATCTGGGAGCTTAATGCATTGCTGATCTTTACAGCAACAGTTCCCATCAGACTCACGAGCAGAGCCAATGGCAGCAGAGACAAAAAGCCAAATGATTGTAGAGGGAACACTTTACTGTGATTGATAATCAAATGAGTGCAGCCTAAGCGATAGCGATGTGCTGTAGATTAAATCGAAAGCCCTAGCCTCAACTGACTGTCTCTAGAACGTTGTGAAGGTCATCTCTAATCCCCAAAGCAGTGGTAAAACATGCAAAGCATGACTACTTATGGATTTTTTTTTTTTCATTTTAAAGATAAACTAACTTGGTTTTGCATAATGGGCAGAAAAATAATGCATTCAGGATGTTCCATAAACAGGACACAGCTTTATTTTGGAACCATGATGAAACCATGATGGACAAATGATAAACGATGATAAATGATTAGTACCTAGCCCAACAGGATACAGTAGCAAAAGATCCCCAGTTTGTACAGTTGTAGTTGCCCTGGAAACCCATTGGTTCTCAAACACATTGTAGTCAGGGTCCTCTTTTGCTATATAATAAATTCCACACATTTTCTCAATGTGGATCTATTTTGTGGACATTATTAAAATTTTTTTACAGAGATTTCCATTCCTGAATTTTCCACCAACAGAACACTTTATGCCTGAATTGACCTTTAGACCCTCACAACCCTCGCATTGCATAAATTGTGAATGGAGGCTGGGATTTTCTCCACTGTAACATAATGAAAAAGTCATGAACACCCACCCTGGCGGTGCTTCACATAACCCTGTGTGCCCCAAAACCCCTTTTAAAAAAACTTTTGCAGTAGTTTAAATATTAATAGCTGAGATAATACTGTATATAGCAAGTAAATTAGCTTGCTAAAAGCATTAAACTAGAATTTTTTTTAAATCTAATCTAATCTAAAGTTATTTTGACCATCAGTTTCCTTGAACAAAGATGGTTAATATACCCTCAAAAGGAAAGAAGGCAACAACTAAGAATTTTCATTGCACATATTTACAATGGTATTATTTATTTAGCAAATCCAAATACATAATCGGCCAAAACATGGTATTGATGCTAAAAAGTCTCATCTTGGTCAAAAGTAAATTTACAGATAGGATCATCATAACAACATTTTTCATGCCCTTTTATGTAGTGTCCATAACTTTTTAAAATTCAAATCTTACCTGTCATTCAGATGAAACTTAGCCAATTTAGATTTCACATGACTAGAGATAAATCTGAAAAACTGTATTATTCTGTGCAAAATTGTTACGATATTACAACATTACAATTTGACATGGTTACAGACACTACAGATTTGTTTGGGAAAAATCATAAATTTTTTCGCGGAATGCTTTAATTTAAGTAACAAATTTTACAGGTCATAGGCTTCTTAATGCTTACGGCAATTTTAGTATCAATATTCTTAAAGAAAAAATAATCATTTGCTGTTTAAATGAATACAGTTTGAAACGAGAGAGTATACTGATGAAAAATAAATTTTAAAATCGAAATTTAAAAATTTTGAAATTTTTAGGGAGGCATAAATTGGCCACTTCCATGTTGCATAAACTCCAGGGCCCGTATTCACAAAGCTTCTTAGAATTCTTTTAGAGAGCTCCTATCTTAGCCTAAAATGTCCTAGCTGGGAGTCTTAGACTAAAAGTGATTTAGAAAACTTTGAGCAACTTTGAGTAAGGAAAGTATAAAAACCTTTATCTTAGTGAGGAGGTGTGGTTGACCGCGTTGCTAGGGATGATGCAGCAATTCAAGAACTGTGATTGGTTGATAAAAAAATAACCTCTGACCTCTGCAAAGGTCTTAAAATACACTCTTTGTGAAAATAGAATACATAATTTCATAATGTTTGTATAGACTAAATATATTAAAGTTAATTAAAACAGCCAAATGTTGAAAATATGTCTACTTTAGAAGCAACCAATTTCCACACAGTAGTTACTATATTAAAGTTCTTACATTTATTTACCATACTGATTTTATTATTACTTTTATTATACCATTTCAGATTGATGGGAGCAAAATGGCTGACCTTTTACCAATTTACATGATTGCATGTTTTAAGTTGCACTTTTGGAGATTATGTAGCGAACAATCCAAGAGAGATGTAAGGAAGTAAAACAACAAGAAAACCAAATTGGACAGAAAAGCTGTGTTTTCTTTTATCTTTATGTTCAGTATTTGGAGAATATTTCTTCTTTTCACCATTTTGTTCTCTGCTATAGAAACTCTTAAGCCTCTTAAAAGTCCTCCTCTCTACTCTTAACAATTTTAACCTTAGGTGCTGTTTTTAGGGCTAAGATGTTTCGTGAATCATATTTATCTTAACTAAGATTTAATCCTAAATTTAAAGGACCCGTATTCACAAAGCTTCTTAAGCCTAAACGTTGCTCCTAGTGATGAAATTCTTAGAATTATGACATTTTCTTAGAATTTTTCCTTAAATTTAGGATTAAATCTTAGAGTTTCTATAGCAGAGGACAAAATGGTGGAAAGACGTAATATTTTTGAGAAGTGGCTCTGAGAAGTTTCCTAAATCACCTTTAGTCTAGGACTCCCAGCTAGGCCTTTGTAAGCTAAGATAGGAGCTCTCTGAGAGAATTCTAAGAAGCTTTGTGAATACGGGCCCAGAAGTAGAAGGTACCTTTTATACTTGATGAATGTAAAAGCTGCTGAAGATGAATATAAGCCTCCCTTTGTTGGATCACATTAAAAAGTCGGAAGTATTTATTATGTGCCTTAAGAAAAACAATTGTTAATTGATGAATCGGTGGGGGAAAAAGTTTTATCATATGCCTTGCTATCCCCTGCAGGACCAGACATTTCTTTAAATTACAGCTCGTGAAGCTAATGATGGGGAGCGCTAATGTGCCTGGGCGCTAGCAAAGCAGAAGCCAGAGGCTTTTATTTAAGGCCTCATTTTGTCTAAGTCTCATTGTGTCTTATTATCTAGACCTCTATTCATTTAGCTCTAAGTAGGGACATATAGTAAGCTCATACCCATATCAGGTACTAGCGATGTGCAACCGTTAACTGTAGTCACACATTCACCAGCTAAGTAGCTGGGTACCAGCCACCGAGAACTGTATTTCTGCTTAGAGAAATGATTTATGTTTTAATGTGCTGTGCAATGGACCATTACTAAAGTCTTTATCACATACTGTTAACGACACAAAGCGTAATCATATTCAATCACATTGTAATCTTGTTTACAGCTGCACATGACAAGTCGTAGTCCTCCCTTGTGGTTGCCGGCATAGAAATAGCATCGCAGGAAGCTCCGGAACGGGACTGTTTACAAAAGCAGCGTGGCTGAATAAATATCCTAATCTCTCGCTAAAGAAATGCCAACTGCCACTCATTGCAGTTGAATTTTTATAGGTTTGTATGTCGCAAACAAAAATAGGCCACTGTAGCTAATCAAAAATAACAACGACAACACTGGAAAGTCATTCAAGTTTATGCAGAATGCATAAAAGCAAGCACCTTTATTACATTTCCAATTTCCTGACCACCAATGAGCTAACCAACCACCAATGAAAACCAACTTTTTTTATTACTTTTTCTTCACCACCTGGCCTCTCACTCCAAAACCTTCATAATGCATGAAATAAATTGGAAGCTGAAGTCGTTGTGCCCTTATTACTATTATAAGTTCGAGTCATAGGCAGACTTTTGATTAGATTCTTGGCCATTGAGATTTTCGATTGGTTTCAGTATTGCAATTTTCTTTTATTTGTTTCCAGCAGCTACATTTCTCACAGGTTTTAAAGTAATTAAAACTAATAAGCATTTCATTAAATTTGAAAATGCTTTAGATTGATTTGTTGATTCATATTGTTGATTCTTAAAATGTAACATTGTTTACAATTTTATGCTCCACACTTAAGTCCAATAGGAAGCCACTGCGGACCAATTCGCACACACTTTTGGCAGAGGTTTTTAAGCCGGATGCCCTTCCTGATGCAACCCTTGGGTTTCGGACCAGCACTGCATGCAGTGGCTGGGTAGTATGGGGGTGTGGCAACCATCGACAGCGGGGGTTCGAACCCAGATCCTCAGATCCACTCTGGTGTCCCCTTGCCGGGATCAGCCGAAAGACCAGCAACAACAACACTCCAGTCCAGTAGGTGGTAGTATTGCACCTACTACCCATAAAAGCAACAGTGATATACACTTAAGAAACGAGAGTAAAAAGATTTGTATTTTCTGCAGAAGCATTTGTTGATTTTTAACAATTGTATGTCACAATAAAAAAAAAAACAGATGGCCTCAAATTTGCCTCTAGAATACTCTGGTATACAGTACATAGTCTGGTATACAGAGTTCATTGTCGACTTAATGACTGCAAGGTGTCCAGCTGTTGTGTCTGCAAATCAAACCCAAATCATTACCCCTTTACCGCCATGGTTGACAGTGGGTATGAGATGAAATGAGTATGTTGGAGGTGCTGGACGGTAAGGCCAAAACTCCACTTGGGTCTGATTCAGAAGTCTTGTAGTTTGTTCAGTGTACTTCTATGTTCATTTTCTCCTGGCAACCCTTGCAAACAATGCATACTTGTTCAGTCTTCTTCTAATTGTGCCGTCATTGACTTGATATTTGATGTGCTCGGTGAGGCCTGTGGGGTTTGAGATGTAGCTCTTAGGAATTTTTTGGTACTATTTTGAACTTTGCACGGTCTGACCTTGCTTTAAATGTGTTGGGACGTCCATTCCTGGCAAATGTCTTGAACGCTTTACACTGGCGAATAAGCTTTCTCACTATAGAACATTAGAACAACTCGAAATTGTTTGGAAATTGTTTTATAACCCTTTCCAGATTATCGTGCAGCAACAATTGCTTCTCTAAAACCATGCTTATGTGTTTCCATTCCTCTTGGCATTGCTTTGACATGAAACCTACATGCTGCAAAACTTATGCTTTTATAGAGGTCCACACACCTGATGATAATCAATTAATTAGCACCTGGCTACAACTTACCCTCCTAAATCCTGTGGAAGCAGTAAGGGGGTACTCATTATTATATCAGTATTTTTTTTAGATTTAATTTTTTTAAAGAAATAATGGCATGGTGAAAAAAGTTATATGTTGTACATCTGAGGTTGGATTTGCCTAATGCTAAGACCCTTTACGATTAGATCAGATGAATTTTATTATAAAAATGGAATTAAAAGTGTTGCTTTTAACTTTTGAACATGACTCTCTCTTTCTACTGTATGTGTGTGTAAACACTTTTAAGTCCACAATATTTTCTTGTTTCCTATTGTTTGGCTTGCTTGACCTCTCCGTCCTCCACTGATAAAAGTACAGATGAATGATTAATGTTGTCCAGTTTACAATTCTTCAGTCTCAGCCTAAACCATGAACAGCATCCAAAGACACCCACGCGGAATTGAAACAGCTACTCTTTCATTGTGTCAAGGCTTATTGTAAAATACAGACTTCATTTTATTAAAAGGGGAAAAAAAATAAAATAACTAGAGATTGTTATTTCCCCTTTAGACTTGCTGCCACGTTCTGCCAGCGTCGTCCTCAAATCTTCCAGCCCTCTGTGGGATGCTGCTTATTAAAGCGAAGTGTATTCGAAAGCATATTTCGAACAAATTGTCAAGATTACAGTTTTACAAGCTTATTTTTGATGTGATTCAGGGCTTAAAATTATTTTATCAGGACTCCTCATTTACTGTGGAGCGTTTCTACGACTTCTCTCGCATGGGCCAGTGTTTTGATTTAAACCCCAAAGATTCCGACTACTTATATTAAACTTTAAGAAGAATGCAGCATTTTAAACTGCAGAGACCTATACAGTATGCGCTAAATATTAAACAAATGGGATTATGTTTTATTGGAGTTAATATGGAGCTTTGCGGGGACACGATGGAGACAGTCCAGTCTTGGTAAGGTAAGTCTGGGTATACAATTAACGTACCTTGAATGGCGACAGTTAAGTTTTTTTAACAGTTAAAATCGATCAGTCTGGTTTGACGTGGTGCATCACGTCATCCCTATTCAACAACATAAAAGAAAAGTGTCGCCCCTATTGGCGGGAGACACAACGAAAAGGTGTCCGAGGACAGAAATCTCTCTGTGTAGTAGGGAAGGCAAAGTCTCTGTTTCCGGGCAATCACAGCAAGACTGAGGGTCAGCCAGAGATGAGAATATTAGTGACTCCGCTGGGGCCGTCAAACACACAGATCTCTTTAGGCACAGAACCATGAGGTCTCGACAGGAAGGTCGTGCCCTTACACACTATTGTCAGTGATTCGAAATACACCCCTAGAGTGTGGCCTAGGGAAAGAAAAGAAAAAACAACAAAAGGAAACAGTCAAATGTCACCCTTGAAACTAGAAGCGACTGCTGTGTGTCGAGCTGTCTGTTAAAAGCCAGAGGAAGCAGCGTAAGGGCACGGCGTTCCCTCACCCGCAGTAAACCTCTCAGCGGCCTTCACAGACACTCAAACATTTCAGGCGCGTGCTCACCACCAAAGAGTGGCTCTTCTTTTATTCCTGAAGCAGAATGTGACGGTCAGGATCAGGACTGACTTTATTTTTGCTCCCTCTCGTGTAACACGGTCAGCTTCGATCAGCTCTCTAAAAGAGAATACTTCTTTTCATCTGTTTGCAGAAGGTTAGAAACACACAACTTTTCAATGGCTAACTTTTAACGGCTTCTCCCTGAGTCACGCTCGTATTTTACGGCCGCTCATAAAACCGAGGCCGATCCAGTTCCAGGAGCAGATATTTGAGGAAGATAATATAATCAATCAGAAAAGGTGAAGGACGAGGCTTTATGGCATCAAGGTCAGAGCTTCTCGTCCTCCCCTCATCCCTGACTGTGAAATACAACTTGTGGAGAGGGTGCGGCGCAAGAGCGAAAGAACTTGTGGTTATTTAAATCAAGCTCTAAATCTGCTAGGAAGATGTGTAATATTGTAAGCGATAAAAGATGATAGGGTGCGGTGTTACAGGAAAACAAAACAACAATAAGGGATAATAATAATGTGACACTCTGACCACCTCGAAGCTCGAGTTTAAAATGCGCCGTTCCCTTTAACAGGATTTATAAATATTATATAAGAATTATTTATATGAGAAAAATTGCAGCTTGCCTTGTTACAGAAAATGTGAAAAGTAAATAATTGTGGAGAAACAATGTCATAATCCATGTTTACTTCTTTAAACTATTATAAACTGACCAACTTTTGTCCTCAGTTTTTATTTTTTTGAAGTGACGGAGACGAATGAGACGTATACATAATAATACAGCCAGACAAAACAAGCCGAAAAACACTGTCAAAGATGTGATTCAAAAAGCAGACGAGAGTCCAGACGATCAGTAAACATCAATACAGCAAATTGTGGGCAAGAAATCTAAAAAGACACGATAATCAGGGATATAAAAGACAAGAATAACAACGAAAATATTGATATATATCAGATGCAGGGAGGTGAGTGTTTACTTCGCGAGAAGACAAAGAAGGACGAAGCTTTTATATAAAGTAAAGTGAACAATCATGACATGCCAGGGAGACAAAATAATGACAGGACAGAAGAGGAGACAGGACAGGACAGGAATTGGACGGTGTAAATGAACAACCACAGTCACTGGTATCGTGCCGTCAGTCCCATTAAATGCAGAGAGAAAAGCGCTTTGAAAAGTTGTTTATTATTATGCAGATCAATTCCTGCTCTCTTAAATGAGGATGGGTTCCCTGTTGAGTCCGGTTCCTCTCAAGGTTTTTCCTATTACCATCTCAGGGAGTTTTTACTTGCCACTGTCGCCCGCGGCTTGCTCACCATGGACGATCTGCTCACCTTGATTCATGCACACTTACATTCCATACAGACTTAAATAATTCTTCTGATTGTGTAAAGCTGATTGGCGTAAATGACAATTGTTAAAAGCGCTATACAAATAAAATTAAATTGAATTGAATTATCTATACTTTAAAATACTCATACATTGCTGTTTTTTAAACTCACCAATTATCTCCGGAAAGGGTTCCGTTAATGTTCATACTCGGATCACGCAGCCTTGATGTTCTTTCCGTTTTTTTTACAATGAAGAGCTATAGAAGGCTAGGTTAGCTGTTAGCCTTTAGCCACTAAGCTCCAGATCTTAAGCTCTTAAACATAGAGTGACTAGAGACAGATATGGGCTGCGTTTCACCATTTCACCAACTTCAAATAATTTAATTATTATTATTATTATTACTAGCCTATATAATAATAAATGTAAATTTTTGTGCCCTTTTAATATGATGTCGTCCTCGAGAATAATGATAATAAATATATAAATCTTTTTTCAAGCTTAATTTTTTTTTTACGTTCCAGCGAGACGCAATGACATATGGAAAAATTTTCATTCCCTTTTCCGGTGAAGTAAACACCTGTTGTTCACTTGTTCCCTACACCGTTCGCAGTTCCCTTTGAACTGAACATTTTCGCTCCCTGAGGTTTGAAATCAAACTTAACATGACTGAACACCCTATGAAGTTTACTTCACAGGGTACTTCAGGCCATTTGGAATGCACTTACGATGTCTGTCATGGACAAAAATTAATTACAGCATTTTATCTCCTTCCAGGCTGCACCCGATACAATATTATCATGATAATGCCGAAGCCGATTCAATCTGTTTTCCGATTATGTTAGTATCACAATTTCAGATATTAGATAGATCGATAGATATACACAGTGTGTATATATATATATATATATATATTTATTTTTATTTTATTTTTTTCCAATGTACCACACAGGATGCTGTGCGATCTGCCAATGTGTGTATAGTTTAGAGTGCACCACCTGTAGGATTATTGATGTATGGCAACATTATATCCATTAAAAATTATAATAATAAAAAAAATAAAAAATAAATGTGCTTGCAATACCTGTATCACCACTCAAAAGAAATTGTGATACATCGCCAAATAGATTTTTTCGACCTTATCGCTAGTAAATAACCTGTTCAGAAAAGTTTTCCTACCATTTAAAACTAATTAGAAATTTGACATCAGTTCTTACTGTTTACTGGGGACGACTTGCTGAAGCGAAAGATTTAGAAATTCCATAGCACTATAAAAGCACAGCACTATAAAAGTGCATAAAAGACGTCAGTCAGGAAATGAGTGCTGAATGAAACGCATTCCTTTTTCTCACTTAGAACCAAATCGGTCTTTTCGATTAGTTCCTTATCTTAATTCTAATATTGCTTCACTTATGGTATCTAAAGCTCATACTGTAGTTGCACTCCTTGAGTGCAACCTTGACTCTTTTGACAGTTTTTGAAATAGCCGAAGCATGTTTCATAAATCTTTAACTGCTTGAGTCCTGGTTGCCGTTTTTGTGGCATTTTTTTTCTTTGATGGTAGAACAGAAATGTCATTGAAGTGGCTATTAACTTGTCCTTAATAAGCATTCACTAACTGTTGATTGGCACACACTAAGCGCTGAGTCACTCCACATCTCTGCTGGAAAGAATATCCTATGCTTATAGCCGGTGCACATTTTAGTGCATTTACATTTCTGTTGCTCTCTAATGAGTGCTCAGTCACATTCCTGTGTAATAGATCAGATCGGAGGGCAGGGGTTGGTTTTTTTTTTTTCTTCTTTTTTTTTGTGCCATGCACAACGATCGAACGTGCAAGCGAGTTAATTAGGGCTTGCAGACAAAAGAATATGATCTACCAGCCATTGTTCAAGAGCACTCTCTATGTTTAACTCTCCATCCATTCTGGGTTTCAATTCGAAGTTTGACGAGTTTTACTTCAATCAATACTGTACATTCTGGCATAATGGGGGATGACGAGGAGTTTTGGTTTGGATCCTGGATCTCAGGATCATGTGATAAATATGAATGAGATCATGTTCTGTATATATGGGTCTTGAAATTCCAGAAAGTCAGCATTTCTAGTGATGTGTGTTTGTGTGTTTGTGTTTGCATATGTGTATGAATCGGGGACAGCTGTGTTGACAGCCTGTGTAGTGAAATTTGCTCAAACAGGATTATACACTGCAGGATTATCCGCCTATTGGAACTGGTGAAAGGAAGAAATGGAAATGCCAGCAGATCCAATCCAAGAAATCATCAGGGTTTGCTTGAACAAACACAATTATTAAGGCAATTAATGGACCCAGCTTGTTCACACAAATCTTCCCATCTCTCGGTTGCCGTTCCTTTTTGCGTAGAGTGTTTATTAAGAGCTTCGCGGAACAGTAGCAAAACTGACATGGTACGGTTTTACGCTAACGACAGTTTATCTTAAAGATTATTTGTCCATCTTCTTAGAGTTTCAGGTTAAGGCCAGGATGTGCCTCTTTTAGCTTGCTATAATCTCCTTAATTTTTAAAAAGAATATTCATATCCATATTCACATTCTACAGAGTCCGCCTGAGCTGACATGCCATCTCTGGTTGGTCACCCTGGCAGGGAAGCAAAAGTGCTGACCTTCAATGACCACTGCGTGAGGTGAGACACCAGTCGGTGCCCTTTCTGATCCCGGGCAGACAGACTTGTTAAATTGTACGGTATTAATTTATAGAGGCAGCGACGTGTCTCATGGGGCAACGGGTCAAGTCCATTTGCATGAGATTCCCATTGGAGTCTGTGGCCAGGTCAAACCCAACCAGCCAGTGAATAATAATAAGCAGTCCGGGAGTCCTTTCAACTGACATCTCATTTCATCCACACACATTTCCTTTGTATAAACCAAGAGTGTGTGACATGTTTTTGGTTCTCATTTCATTTAATGAGATGGCTCTAAAAATACCGTACAGGTTTTGATTTAGACTAAAAATGTAAAGTGAATACATCCAAAAATCAAATTAACCTAACAGCGACAATGATAGAAGTCCAGCTGGACATCACAGATTTATGAGGGACTTTCAAGTCAAACCAGTTCTTAAATTTCTCATGAATGAAGATGTAGAACTGATTTGACATTTGATGAGACTCTTAGGCACAGGAATACATTTGAACGGTGCAAATATTTTAAAGAACGCCATACGTCAAGGAATCCAAATTCTGGCCGAAGTGGCTTGGAGCCTATACAGTTGTTAACAGGAACTTTTAAAGTAGAAACCCTGGTCCTTGAAAATTGATGGACAACTTGTCCCCAGCTTGCAGAAGAGACACGTCTGTCTGTGGGAACTGCAGACCCAATCACTCACCAACACCACTAGCACATTTCAGGAACTCAGCTGGTAGTTATCGCCACATTCCCAACACAGTCCTGACCTACATTTCCACATGTTCTTGGGAGGCCAGCATTTCCAAAGTAAAGTGGTCTGTGCAATCTGTCAAAGTCTGTCTCTCAAAGTATCTAGCATTCTGAAAAAACTTTCTACCTTGATTGTTTTCAAGCACTGGTGAAATGCTGGGATAAATGCATTTGTGCAGCAGGCGATTATATAAAGAACTAAAGGTACGTAGTTCTTTTCTCTCATAACAGTGTTCACTCAAAAGTCCCAGTTTGACTTGAATGCCCTTCATATATCAATATGATCATTCCAGTAAATTTTTGTTTCTGTAGTAACAATTCAAGAGTTGTTAGATGAATACAGTGAGTTTGTCTGTGAGGCAACCTTCATTTTGCATCTTTAAAAAGAGTCTCCATTTGTACATACAGTAAGAGCTATACTACAGTAGGTATGCTTATATATTATTTCGTATTTGTATTAGCAAGTTGTATTTATGTTTGTACCTGGCATGGTTCAAAGACACCAGCTGCAGTAAGGACCATCCTCAGACTGCTCCCTTTTGGTGGGCGCGAGGAAAGAAAAGGGTCAGAGTACTTTTCTGATGTTCCACCCACCTTGCGACAGCTGAAGTGGAGCTTTTGTAGCCACTCTAGGGATGGAGTGAGCAGCTGCAGCTGGAAGTGATTATGAGCCGCTAGCCGCTTCCAACTGTCCAAAACCACAGGGGCTGAGACTTCTCTTGCAGCTGAGGTTCAGCACCAAGGACAGCACCTGGCTTCCTCAGAAAAGCTCAGCCTTCTCATTGGGGTAAGGCACGATGTGGTTTGTTTGGTTTAAATATTTATTTAGTGACAGTTGTGACAGAATTTCTGGTTCGGTGATATCTTGCAAGCTCAAGGCACCTGCTTTCTTGTGTGACTTTTACATTTTACATTTTTTTGGCATATGCCCATTTATCTTAGGAGCAACTCTTATCTCATTATACATCTGAGCAGTCAAGGCTTAAGGTCATTGCTCAAGGGCCCAAACGTTGGTAGTTTGGCTGTGCTGGAATTTGACCTTCTGACCCATAGTCTAACACCATCCAACACCTTAACCAATGATGTACCCCTGAGGACTGAGAACTCTTAATGTCTTTGATGGATGCAGCATTCTTTCATTCTTAACAGGGTCGTTTTTTGTTTGTTTGTTTGTTTGTTTGTTTTTATTTGGCGACAGTGGCAAGAAAAAAACTCCCTGAGATGGTAATAGGAAGAAACCTTGAGAGGATCCAGACTCAACAGGGAACCCAGCCTCATTTGGGTGATAACGGATAGCGGGGATTGATCTGCATAATACTGTGATATGATAAATGGAGTCCAGTTGGTTCTTGGAGTCTCAGGTAGACTGTAGGAAACTCCAGTCCTGAACTATCTAGCGACTGAAGTCACAAATCCTCAGAAAACAACTGTCTAACCTCCAAATGGGGCCTTTCCCAGGGAACTCAGGGCATAAGGTGAGGTACACTCTGGACGAAGTGCTAAAACGTCATTCACTATGGTGAATTTAGAAAAAACAATTAGCTTAATCACATTTCCTTGGACACTGGGGGGAACTAGTAGGAGTACCCACCAAGCATAGTGAGAATGCGAACACCATGCACAATGACCAGAGTCAAGAAATGAATCTGGATCCCTGGAGGTACGAGGCGACAGTGGTAACTACTAAGCCATCATGCTGCCCAAAGAAAGTAAGTATTTAGGTTAAATTAATGGATTTGTATTTTACCTGTTAATGAGTTCAATTTGAAAAAAAGATTACGTCTAATTACTAAGTACTAATTGTGTTTATAGGCACTATGTTCTAACTTATCTAAATGAGTATGTCTTCGCATTAGGGGTCTTCAGTTCAGATTACTGCCTGTGTAAAGTTTTTCACGTTCTCCACTTATCTCAATGAGCTTCGTTTACATGCAGGTTCTCGGGTTTCTTCCCACCACTCAAAAACACCTCTATCCAAACCTTTTTTGGATTAAAGATCCATGCTCTTGTTTACTTTTGGTTGATTTTCGCGTAAAAATGTGTATACAGTACAGTATATCTTGATGGAGATGCAAGAAGTGTATCAGGTATGACTATGGCTCAAGTATCACTCAATCTAAGTCAAGTGACTTACCAAGAATTCCTTGAATTTTCATAGTCTTAATACCACTTAATTACTCAGTGTTTTTTGTTTACTGTCATGTTACATTACATTAGCACATCTGCTTAGTCTGAGAAGTTCTTATTCATCATGGGAAAGAGTAAAGTGAGTTGCCTTTAGTTAAAAAAAATGGCTTATTATGTGTCATTACAGACAGCGATAATGTGTTGTTCAATTGCACAGTCATCAAATGGTAAGTTGGTGCAAATTGACAGTAGCACTTTTGTCTACGGTGTAAGGAACTAGGAACTTCTAGGATTTATTTATAGAATGCCTTAAGGTTCACAGAGTGCAAGTTACAGAGCAATCTCGCCATTCCACTTTAAAAGAATCTAAAGCTCTATTCATTAGCTTGTTGACCTTAAATGTAAATGTGTCCCTCAATTGCCATGTGCTCAGGCAGCGCAGAATCAGAGCTGTTTACATATGATAATGATTCAACCATATGTCCAATGATCCAACCAGAGTTCAAACAGCACTGTATTCTAAAGTCATGCATTATGAGTCATAACAATATTGGAGAAGTATGAAATAGCACGTATGGAATTATCTAATTAGGTACAACAACAACAACTACAATAAAGGTCAGCTGTTCTGGAACAGTTTTTGCAACAACAGTATCGTCAAGTGCATTTGCAAAACCCAACAAGCACCATGTGGCTGTAATCTAGCTTAGTAATGTAGCTGCTGTTTAAACAGCAGATGCAAGTTTAGTGAATTAAAATTTAGGGTCAGGTCAATAATTTTCTTCGAGCCAAGGTCAAAATTTCATGTTTTTGTTAAGATTTACATCTCTCTCTCTCTCTCGTCTCTCTCTCTCTCCCTCTCTCTCTCTCTCTCTCTCTCTATATATATATATATATATATATATATATATATATATATACAGTTAAGTCTATTTATACACATTAAATTTTTAAGTCACATTATAATGTTAAGTCACATTATAATTTCCATAATATTTCACTGAAAGTAAAAAGACTCTGGCTACTTCATCATACTGGGCTCTCAGTTCGGGTTTTCTACATGTTCCCGTCTTGGACTGCTGTGGACATTTTTGCATTTTTGCGTTGTATCCAATAGCCATGGTTTTAGAACATATAAGACGAACCGGTTTCCCGCAGGAAGATAAAACATACAGTATATCAATCTGTCCATTCATCCTTGATGGTTCTGTTTTCATAGTCTACTCACCTTTTCTTGAAGTAAGCCTCGGATCTGTCACGCTTTCGGTACTGTTTTATCCACACACACTGTCTATACACGGTAAACTACAGCATCACGTTGATTGGCTCTGTTGTGGGCCGTGTATAGCCACACCCACTTTAAGGGGGGAAATGTCTAGATTACTGGTACTGTATACTGTATTAATTATTATCATTTATGATTAAAACATAATACAGTCACTTAGTCTGGAATATAGGATGTTTAAAGAGCTATTCCACAGGGACTTGTAGCGATTCAGCATGTTAATTGTAAAGCTTGGCTACTTCAACATTATGCTTGTTAAAATTGTCAATCATTTTTGACAATTAGTCAAGCGTGAGTCATGCCCATTTTTCCTCCTTATTACTTTACAGAGAAGATAATTGGTGTTTCTCGGACTGTGCAGTCTCGTCGAGCACTATGCTGTCCGGTTCATATTTAAACTAGTGGCTTGTTTCTTTTCATGCAGTCTTTTCAAAGACATGGTTTTGTTGGTAATTGCTGTACAAAACAGCAGATAGAAAACCTGATTTTGCCATACCCACTCATATTTTTAAGAGATTCTTGTGAGGATTGCAGTAGTTTAAGAGCATCATGCTCAAGGACATGGGTTTACCAAAAACAAATGCTTACTTTCTTACTGTGTCTGCTTGGATTGAGTCCAAAGGTACAGTTCGTACAGAGCGATATGCAAAAGTCTTAAAATGTTTTGTTTTTTTTACATTTTATGACTGTATTTTTGAATCAGTACAAAAACATTTCTCATTTTCAAACCACCGGTATTATCCGACAGAATCAAAATTGTAAAAAAATTCTTGTAAGCTACAAAAGAAAGCAGCACATTGTATAAGCGACCACTTTCTTGACGAAAAAACAAATAGAAGCTGATGGATTTTGCATGCAGAAAAGAAGCAGGTGCTCAGAAGAACTGTTGGTGGTTCTTCAGGATGGTAAGTAAACCGTAGTAGCTAATTTTCTAAAAAAAAAATGCATCATATCATACCGAGGCTACTCAAAGGGTACTCAAAGCCTTGTCCATCCTTGCTATGCAGAATTTATTGGCATGTATCGAAGACTTTTGCAGAGTAAAGTAGGTGGGAAGTCATGCAGGTGGGTTGTCTCATGCCTTTTGTGAAAAAGACAACTTTAAAAACATATAAAACATTTTCTTGTAGGCATTCTAGAGCAGGGTCCAGTGCCTAGTTGTAGTTGGACAATTTGAGTCTCTATTTTGGTCGTCTCTGAAACAGTGTAGGTTCAAACCAATATAAAGGTGCTATACTGTATGTAAGTGAAAAAATTTGTGATTTAAAATAACTAATAAGAAAGCTCTCCAAGACATTCCTGCTGCAAAATGGCGAATAGTGATGCAAAGTCATGCAAAGTGTCGATCAAATCGATGTAATTGTGAACATTTGCGAAGTTTTCCATCGTAACGTAACACTTATGTAAAGTTCCTTGTTGTTTAAGATACAAAACTTTCCAAGCAAATGATACCTTAATGACATACCATTACAGTTTTCTGGTGCTGCATATCATGTTTATGACCTCAGCAAAAAAAAAAAAAAAAAAAAGCCAGCAAGTTATTAGCGCAAGCTTTTGGCTATGAGATGCGGTGTTCTCGGCTTGCATCATACTTGAAAGATATTATTCTGGCTAGCTATGAGGTGAGAACATGTGGCAGCAGGAGACTTATATGACAGCTTTGTGCTGCAATTTATTTTGCCTGATTTCATCAGCCTTTCCACATACCTGCATGTTCATGATTCGGAAAAATATCCCTCTGTCATCCGTTCAAGCTAAACAACCCGGGCAAGTAAAAGACGTGCTCCTGACAGCCGTATCAGGGGATGCTTTTTCAGATTGGAGTTTCGGTGAGCATGTGCGCACTGTTGCCTCGGATTCCCATGATCGGTTGACAGGACAGGAACCTGATGTGGTCGTCTGTTGTTTTAGCCCTTTTTCCCTAAGGTTCGCCATTGTATGTTTTTTGATGTTTTTCTGCTCACCACTAGGGATGGAAATTGATAAGATTTTTACGATTCCAATTCATTTTCGATTCTGCTTACCGATTCGATTCTTTATCGATTCCCTTATCGATTCTCATTTGGAAGAAAAGGGACAACAAATTGTTGATTTGAGAACTGTTAGTCCGGAGCGGATCGAAAACACAACATTCTTTTATAGTTCTTGCATGCTGTGTGTGCAAATGTTTTAGCATGTTAGTGGTATTTCCTCGCTTTAAGGAAATATCTATGCTGCAAGTATTGCAAGTTGCCCTACTTTTATGTTTTTTGGTGAAATACAACCAGACTTTTGAGCATTTGTTCCGCTTAGGCGCCATGCTTACTATTGACTGAGCGTAAGCTACGCAACGTGAGTAAGTTACGCAATGCGCGATTACAGCCTCCGAGTGGCGCAGTGGTAAAGCGCTTGCCGTATCACCTGGTGAGCGCTGGTTCAAACCCCGGGTGATGCTGTTTTCTTCTCACAGCCGGAGGCACAGAGAGAGCTGATTGGCCGAGCTCTCTCAGGGGGGAGGGATGAGAGGTAATCACGGCTCTACAGCCAATCAGGGGCGTCTGTGAGCTCGCGCACGCGGAAGGAGCGGCTAGCGCTTTCCTCCGAGTGTGTTACTCCGGCCCTAATGGTGTGTGAGCAAGCGGTTTGAAAAAATGCGGTCGGCTGACGTTACGCGGTTCGGAGGAAACACGGGATAGTCTTCGGCCTCCCGACTGAGTGGTAGTAGCAGCCTTAATGTGGGAGCCCCCTAGTGACGGGGAGGAATTGGCTACGACTAATATTGGGGAGAAAATTGGAACACCCCCCCACAAAAAAAAAGAAGGCGTTTTATTACGTGAAGATTTTTGAGATACTCAAACCAGCCTATAAAGCTTGAACAACCAGACCATGATCAAAATCACTTTTTTATTTTTAACCCTAGTTTTTGACTTAGGCGGCAGGGTGGTGTAGTGGTTAGCACTGTCGTCTTGCACCTCCAGGGTGTTCGATTCCCGGCCAGACTCGAATCCTGTCTCTGTGTGCATGGAGTTTGCATGTTCTTCCCGTGCTCGATGGACTTGGGGTTTCCTCTCACCGTTCAAAGATATGCAGGTTAGGCTAATTGGTGTTCCCAAATTGCCTGTAGTGTGTGAGTATGTGTGTGTGCCCTGCGATGGATTGGCACCCTGTCCAGGGTGTACCCTGTGCATGATTTGATACACTGCACAGCTGCCAGGATAAAATTGCTCGAATGAACAGGAGGCGTTCAGGTGTTACAAAAAAAGTTGTCAGGGAAGGTTTTTTTTTTTTTTTTCTTCTCTAGTTGGCTTTGTTACATAATCGGATCAGATTGACATTTTGTCCATTTCCCTTTTCGCATTAAATAACAGAAATTGCCTCGCATTATAAGTCACAGGCAATCATCGTACTCTTCAAATCATACAGTTACAGTATAACTCATTAAATAACATTTTTGCTCTGGCTGATCTGTGTTACAGGAGCGCTGAGACAGAAAGATGAGAGCAGCAGTTGGTAGCACTAGCTGGAGGGTACTTCAAATAGTTTCACATTCACATAGTTATTTCTTCTTTTTTTTTTTTTCCTACAGTTTGCCTCTTTCTATCCGTAGCCAAATTTGGGTTGTTCTGTTGAAATTACGTTCAAGATCAACCCACGCAGTTGCACGGCTTGACATTAACAGTCCTAGTGCTGGCGCTGACTGTCAGATAGGAAATTGGCAAACATTTCCTCTATTTTCTCCGGTTATTTATAACAAATGGAAACGCGCCCCTCTTATTTTAACCGCAGATATACTATGAAGTTAGAGCAGAGGCAGGAATCCCAGAAGGCCTTTACTATAATGACAGGAATCCTAGTCATTTTCTGAGAGTAAAACTTCAAAGCACCAGAAATATGATGCTTAATAAATGCACTAGAGTCAGAAAACGAGAAAGATGGAGAGGTTAAAGTAAAAAGAGGCGATTCCAATTTCGCCAAGGAAAAAGTGGAAAATTATGAAATTTCAACTAAGCCTGCACTATTTACTTTTAAATAAAAATATGTATTTCCTGAAAGTAACGTATATGCATTGACTATGAAATGCAATGTATATGTGAGAAATAGTTTACTGAAAATCTATCCCCAAGATAGACAAATCCTACACTGTATAAACGTCAGTCTTGTCCTTTGTTTGCACTTTGTATTTACGCCCTCGACAAAATGTCAGCAAGTTTCACTAATTCGCATTACACCTAAAAAGATTTAGTTCTTTTCTGGCTGGTCTGCATTTATTCAAGCTTTTAAAGTACCGTTTTTAACAAGTTAACACAGGTCTCAGAGCTCCACCCAAAGTGTGTGTGTGTGTGTGTGTGTGTGTTTGTATTCTCTAGTTCTAAAAATATCGCTGACAAAAGATGACAAATGCTTCCGAACCTCAAACTCAATTTTTTTTTTTTACTTCTTCTCCAAATGTGCCATTTCAGTGTTTATGTTAATGAGCCAAACCCAAAAGGTGGGGAGGGGCGGCTTCTTCTTATATAAGGTCACATTATGGTGAATAATCTATGACAAATGCTGCACAGATAATCGCAGCAAATTCAAAATCACTGTATGTATGATTACTATTATATGGACGATTGTGCAATTATTAAGTCGCAAAAATGTATTTTTATGTATAATACGTTCTTAGAAAATATACATTTTAAACATCCTATCTCGTTTTAGGGTGGGATGGTGGTGTAGTGGTTAGCACTGTCGCCTGCACCTCCAGAGTCCAGGTTCGATTTCCAGCCAGGCTCGATTCCCGTCTCTGTGTGCATGAAGTTTGCATGTTCTCCCCGTGCTTGGTGGGTTTCCTCCGGGTACTTCGGTTTCCTCCCACAGTCCAAAGACATGAAGATTAGGCTAATTGTCATTCTCCATAGTGTGTGTGCGTGTGTGAGTGAGTGTATGTCCTGCAATGGATTGGCACACTGCACAGGTTGTATCCCGCCTCGTGCCCTAGGTCTCCTGGGTTAGGCCCCAGATCCACGCAACCCTGAATACAGGATAAAGCGGTGTAGAAGATGAGTGAGTGAGTGAACTATCTCGTTTTAATGCTGAATAACAAAAACTGACTCTTGCCATGAATATAGAGCCATAGAAGCTGGCATGGCGATAAAAAAAAAGAAAGAAAGAATATAGGAATATTTGGGAATGAGATTATTTGTGCCATTATTTGGTGTTAGCCTAGATAAATATATATGGATATAAAAATGAAAGATTTAATACAGTCCCTTTCAGTCTACCTTGCACTACTTCATCTACTATGCATCTTTGCTCCATGTATAATTTATACTTATCATTGCACCACTGTATATTACACCCATATTTATTCTGTGTATACTGTATTATAAACAGTTATATATGGTGTGTATTGTGTTAAGCATGTTACCTTTTTAATATCTTTTTTTAACTGCATAATGGTTGCACAGCTATACTTTTATTTATTTATTTACTATATATGTATGGGTACATTATCCTTATCACCTACTGCACCTTCTGTACATTCATTAATCACTCTCACCCCTGTACTGTACATATGAACCCATAGGCTCATTTACCATATTGTTATTTATTGTAAGTAGGCCACTTATGCACATCTAGTTTATCTATGCTAAACTAGGCTTTCCGCTGGTTTCGTACCTGTACCTTGGACGGTGGTAATAAACTTGAATCTAATCAAATTTACTATTTTATTATCACATTATTATGTTTAAGACATAATTTCAATGTACTTTAGTGACACAATACATGACCATTCAACAAATTGTGTTATTTTGGCCTTTTTTTGCTATCTTTTGCTAAGTTTTGTGTATAAATTACCCATCCGTCTCCAAGTTCTTTGGCAACATTCTGGAGACTTGAACACAGTGGGAAAACAAGCATTAATATACAGTACAGTACCGAATATCTCTTTACAACCGTAGCATGGTCAAGGCTTGTGGTTATTAAAAATCCAGAACCGCCATTTCTGGTCATTTGACCAAAAAAAAAAAAAAAAAACCTTAAAGATGGGAGTTAAAACCAGGCAGTACGGTGGCGCACCTGCGGGGTCCAGGTTCGAATGCCGCCTTGGGTCTGTGTGCATGGAGTTTGAATGTTCTCCCCGTGCTTGATGGGTTTCCTTCAGGTACTCCGGTTTCCTCTAACAGTCCAAAGACCTGCAGGTTAGGCTAATTGGCGTTCCCAAAATGCCCATAGTGTTTAAAAGTGTGTGAGATAAAGCAGTATAGACGATGAGTGAGTGAATTAAAACCAAAATGGATTGCTGTGCCACTGTAAATGACAAGACTGACGGTCATTTGTTTATCCTAATTATTCACATCAGGAGAAAAAAAATTTGTGTGCTTTTTTTATTCCATATTAAAGGCTTTAATTAAAAAAAGTTTTCCCTGAACATGGCAAATAAAAATAAATTATGTTAGGTGAATAAAATATGAAATAATCACTTTTACCACCTAAACGCAAGAACACAAGTCTAACACACAGCCAACAAATAATCATTTAATTCGCTTAATGGTGCAGATGTTTTAAGCAATTACTTTGTTTTTTTGGTTTAATAATAATAATAATAATAATAATAATAATAATAATAATAATAATAATAACAATAGTTGGCAGGAACATTGACAGCAATTTAAAAAAAGAAAAACAAAAAGAAAAAGCAGTGCATTTATTTTTGTGTCCACATTTGTGTTAATATCCATCTCTCGTTTGACTATACAGTATATTCCTTTAAGTTTTTGTGTCGTTGGGAATTAGTTTTCTGCGGCGGATTTGTCCTTCAATGTCGGAACAGGTGCTTACAACACACTTGAGGGTCTTTAAAAAGAAAAGAAAGTGTCACCGTATAGTTAATAATGATGAGGTCGGATAATTGGGTATAGTCCTTAATTTAAATCCTAAAAGAAACTTTCCTAAAATATATCAGAGGTCTGAACACTGCTTAAAAAAAAAAAAAAAGACAAAATCGTGCCTGTGATGTTGCTTCTCGTCCTCCCCTGAAGGCTTGCACTGATGCTTATGGATGCGTGAACCGGGCCTCGAGCCAACTGCTGACACCCGAGTCGACTGCAAACCAGAGCAGACAGAAAAGAGAAAACTTGTTTATGTGGGCTCTTTGGTGCTGCAGTACACTTTAAAGAGCTTTCGCTATGAAAAAAAAGTAGTCCAGATCATCGAGGGCCTGCAACATTGCAACACCGACAAAATAAAACGAAGAAGTAAACTCTTCTGGAGATAAAGAATGCAAAAGAAAGCCAGAGAATGTAAAATAAACTGAGAATGTTCTTATTGCTGTCCCAGCCTGCATCAGATACATGAATAATGAACGATGCTGAGAGGGAGAGATCTGCACTGCTGGCCACACTCTGCATTGTGTATTGGGTGGATGCACACTCTTTTTAAGGTAAACTATACTGCTTATCTGGCTTTGGAAAAAAAAAGTAAAACGGTCCAATATTATAAACAAAACTATGTGGTATGTATACTGTACATAAGAAATGATTGTTGTTTTGGTCGGTAGGGATCAAATGAGTGACTTGATTTTATGATCACTTGTGTGACGCCAATTTGAAAGATCATACACAGTTAAGAATCGTCCTAAGGGTGGTGGCTCAGGTGGCTCTAGAGTGCTGATACGAGTAACTTGGTCTGCGAGCGGTTTGCAAACTGAGTAAAATTTTTTCAATATATTTTAATTTAATAAATGATCGAGGTCTTGATTGTGTGTCTGTGAAAGTTGTCCTACACAGTAGCCTTCTCCCTCCTCTTCTACTCTTCTTTTTACTCTATTGTCTTACCTCAGCTTCACACATGCGTGCACAAACACACATACACACTAATGAAAACACTGCTCTGTCTGGATTCTTTTCGAAGATAAAATGCAGGTTAATTCGTTATATTTTTACTTTGTATTTTGTAATGATTCTTTTTATATTAGTATTTTTGGATTGTGGAACAACTCGTCTCAGTTTTAATTATTTCTTATGGGGAAATTCGCTTTGATATACGAGTGTTTAAATATGGAGGCATGCTTCCGGAATTGCTGCTCGCAATCCAAGGTTTAATGGTACTACCCAGCCTGGTTTGGTTCCAAGCCTGCATAAAAACAAGAGGGTTGTGTAAGGAAGGGCATCAGGTGTAAAACCTGTACCAAGTTACCAAGGACAAGGCTCATGACAAGACATACATTGAAAATGCATCTAGATTGCATTTCTTTTCAATTATAATAATAATCTTTCTCAGGCAATTTTGTAACCTAATAATTTTCCTTATTTACCAGGACTCAGTGTGCTAAATTTATCATTTAAGTCATGGATCAAATCAATCATTTTCACTTCCACATCAACATTCAAGATTAAGCATTTTTGATAAAGTGACTAGTGTCTAAAAAAGATTCCCACATTTCAATATTTTTTTAACATGTTAACATGGGCCTCAGAGCTCCCGTAAAGACTGTCTGTTAATGCTTAAGCTGAAATACCCTCCGGATAATCGTCCATAAATCATTTTTCTGATGTAACCCCAGCAGAGCAGAGCAACAAGCTCAGGGAAGTGGCTTTTCTAATACGAGGTCACATAAAGGGTGAAATCTAATTTGCTTATTTAAGCCTTGGCCAGTCTACACATTTTTTTAATCATGATTTTGTTCATACACACACACACACATACTGGTGACCCATCTGAATGTATAAAAATGGCTACAAAGTAAATTTAGCATAATATTACCCCTTTAATGGTATAACATTCCAACCTTCTCCCTTCTTATTCTTCTTTCTGTTGGCATTTATGCCTCCTTACTTCTTTTTTCTTTTCAAGGTCACAAACAGTTGTGCACAGCGTATCATAACGTGTATGGTTGTGTATGTGACAAATACAATTTAAATTAGATTTAAATAATAGTGAAGGGAAAAAATTATAATTTACCAATTGTTTCTTATTGTGGCCTGAAAAAATGTTTTATGGGAGATAACATATTGGCAAAATTTTAGTGAAAATAAAAATGTTCATATACATAATGAACAAAAGTATAAGTTCTGGTACTGATATTATTTGTACTTTTTTTGTGTGGGGGTTAGGGGGTGGCGTTTTGTCAGTATGATCCGGCAACCCTGTAAAGAACATGAGAGAGGATTTGGACAAGTTAAAATACAATTTGTGCATGCAAAAAGAATGTAAGCAAGTAATGAGGTCCAAAGATAACACCATACAGCTGCAGAAGTGTATTTCAGCAGAAGTGTATCCATGGTTAATCTGTATTAATCTGTATGGATCATGGATCAGGTCCGGTCCATTGCACAAACCAGCACTATTTTGAGTTACAAAAATATATAGTTGAAAAAAAATCTATTAGTTCTTGGTGTTTTTTTTTTCCCTTTCGTATAATAAGAGCACATTTGATCTGAAATTGAGTTCATTAGCGTGTAAACCCTGAGGATGCGTGTTATTTCAAGATCAGGTTTTAATGGAATGTATAAGACCCAAGGACAACTTGACATTTACTGCTCACGTTAGGGACAAATGGAAACTTAAAAGCAGTGCAAAATTTGTAATCTAATATATATATATATATATATATATATATATATACAATGCACTTTTTTAAATTTAAAGTAAATTTACATTAACTTTTTATTTCCAATTTTAAATAAAAAGGAAAAAAATAATTTGTCCCGATGTGGTCTTAGTCTTTTGGCGCACATTGCAAGTAGAGTTTGTTAGTTTTTGTATTTCTGTTGTGCAACAAGAGTTTATTCTAGAAAACTGTTCCTGGTTTTTTCAGGCTTTAAACAAGTTATTTGTACTAAAAAAATTTACATTTCTTCAAAGTCTTTCACAAGCAGCTTGCTCTTTTTCGGGTTTAACCACATATCGAATTCAGGGTCTGGAATTGAACGCTTTCTTCCCCGACATCTTTTTTCTCCTATTGTATCGTCGGCCGTGTAGCGTATGGCAAATCCGACACTGAAGCAGCGAGATACATAAAGATCTGTGCTCACCGGCTTTGCGGGCTCAACAAAACAAGGATTGGTAGTAGAGATTAAAGCCCAGAATAAAAGAAAAGCTCTGCTGGAGTGTGATATGCAGGAGCTGTCAGAGGAAGACTGCGGCTATACAATAAGTCCTGTTTTGCTCGCTACCTAAGCAGCCAGTTGAGGCTGTCGGGCACAGACATGGCTAGCCCGAATTTGCTGGAGTTTTATAGGATTAGAATAAGTACGGAACAAGACACTTGGAAATGTTAATAGCAAATTAATCAACTATGGTGTTGTACTAGTTTTTAGCACAACTTTAGTTTCATGTCACATCACACTATTGCTTTATGAAATGTGTTTTCTATAATAATATAATAATAATAGCCCGGCCCATCATTGTTTTTATTTATTTAATATGCATGACAGGAATTTGGCTATGACTATTTTTTTTTTCATGAATTAAATGTCACACGTTTTAACTGTACATAGTTACGCCGTTTATATTTAGAAGAGCTGGGAATGATATGTAGGCTGTCGATTCATTTCCATTTTTGAGCACTGCAATTTTAACAGAACTAATGTTTGTTGTCTAACTTGTCTCAAGTAACTATACCATAAAAAGTATTTAGTAAACGCCAAATCGTTATTGCAATTTGTTGGCTGTTTTTTCTGTTCCACACTCCATTCCAGTAGGTGGCGGTATGGTGGCAACCGTCTAAAAACTCCAATGAAGAAAAAGAAGCAGTAATCTTGCAAAACAATATTTTGTGAGTTTTTGAAGAAGATGTAAACAGTTATGGTATACATTTTTATAAACATTAAACAGCTGCAGATTTGCCAAAGTCATTTTAAACTGTAAATCAAAACCTATCGATTCTTTAAATCTAATCGAACAACAAAATTTGTGAAATCACGATACTGAGTTCATAACAATCCCTTAAAGTTAAATAGTGTATAAGTCTTTATAGCTTTTAAGTTTTAATTTTTTATTCTTTTTCCATACAAAGTTTGGCGTGTAACGAGTCCTGTACCGTTTGTTGTAGACCCTTGATAAAAAAAAAAAATTGGCTTATTTAGGAATGCGGTACTGCTGTATGACTTTTCCAAGTCCCAGAGACTTAACATTGAGACCAACTTTGATGAACTTTAGCGCAGAGCAAGAATTTGTAGAAATATAAAATTTACATTCACATTACATTCACCCTAAATTCACATTTTTTCCAGACAATTTACCAGTCTTGTTAAATTTTCTGTTGTGGAACATCTGTGACACGAGTTCCGTCCTGTCGCCTTTTATGTTACAGCAGCTGTAAACGGTTGTCAATAATTTTAGGTAAATAAATAAAAAATGTCTTGTATTGTCGCTAAAAAACTTAAAATAGCAAAATCTTAACTTTCCCATTTTTGGTCCTTCCATAATTGTCTAACTTCTATCCAATATCTAATATCATATTTTTTTTTTTATGTAAGCACTTTTAAGTCTGCTTCCTATTAGCCTTGAATTATGTCAAATGGATGCAATGATTGTCAAATCAAAAATTTAATTATAAATCAGACTGCCAGAGCTACTGTTATAAAAAAAATAAAAATAAATAAAAAACCATTTTACCAAAATGATAAAATACAAACCTGAACCGTAATCATGTGGCTGGAGACTTCCTAACGATGAAAGCGTGTTTTCCCAACATACATAATTTAACATGCCTAATGTAGGGAGTCATTGTGAGGTTTCATGAGAAAAAAAAAAAGCTGTTGGTGACTTAATCCAAGAGCCTTGAACTAGACTAATGAGGTGCTCACAACTGCAGTCATGCCAATTTACTATATTTTTGTCCTTCCCTTCCAGCATTTAGTGCACAATGAACTGTACAATTGTTGCATTAGGAAGTCTCATTAGTTTTGGAAGTGGGTGGAAATTTCACCAGATTGTTTGGGAGTCTTGTGACATAAGGAGTTGTTGTTGTTGTTTTTTTCCTTTCTATTTGACGGATGGTGATACAGTTGAAATAGGTCTGCTGATTTCGAGTAAATGGAAGCGCTGTCCAGGGTTTGTCCCATCATCCTGCTGCAGTGGGACGCTTCATTAAGTTCCAGCCAAATGTGTGCACTACAGACACCTCAAAAAGCACCACACTGTGCTTTATGGGATGTTGGGGAAGCCTCGAGGCTGTAACTAGGTTGCTCCAAGCATGAATCTAGGGCCTCCCTGTAGAACCACACTGATTTTACACTTCATTACTAAAGTCGACCTGCTGGGAAACTAAAGGAGATCAATAAACCTGTTCCATGTATCATTAAATCTCAAGAGTCTTTATGTGTGGTGCATGACAAGAAAAAAACTATACAAGCATCCCTATGAACAATTTGTTCCATTTTTGCAGCCATGATCCAATTGTTAAGTGAAGTGTGTGTGTGTGTGTGTGTGTGTGTGTGTGTGTGTGTGTGTGTGTGTGTGACACTGTATTCCCGAGTCTCGCTTGTTGTTTCCGAGCTCTGTGACTACAGCTATGAATCATGTTACTATCAGTGACCTATAGGTAAAATGATGATATTAAAATAACTTTTATTATTATTATTTTTTTTTTAGCACAGAGGCAAAAATGATTTTTCCTGCATTAATGACAAAGCAAATACATTTTACCCGATAGTTAATTCTCAGAGGTCGGATGAATCGGCGCTCGTCTAGAAAACCAGTGCCCTAAAGAAATTCTTTCACATTTATTACAGATGGTATCTTCCGGGGAGTTCGTACACAGAACCATTATCGAGTTCGATTTCTCAGCTTTTCAAAATTCTGGTTGCGCCGGCACTTGACGGCGGCCGTCGTCGAAATGGCTCTGTGGAATTGCAAACGGTAACAACAATCTTTATAAATGTCAGCTTCATCTCTGAGCTCAGTGCTTTTATCTGGCTTATAGTGTGGATGGGCTTTCCAAAGGGACTGAAACTTCCTTTCTTAATCAAACCATCTGAGATGTTCTTGCATGTAGCTGTTCAAAACTTTGAATTAAATACTCTACTGATTGAAATAACAACTAAATTTGCAGTAGGTAATGCATTCATTTATATAAATTTTGGTAGGTCTAATTTAATAAATGTCATGGAGGGATAGAGGCGGCACGGTGGTGTAGTAGTTAGCACTGTCGCCTTGCACCTCCAGGGTCAGGGTTCGATTCCCGGCCAGGCTCGATTCCTGTATCTGTGTGCATGGAGTTTGCATGTTCTCCCCGTGCTTGGTGGGTTTCCTCCCACAGTCTAAAGGCATGTAAGTTAGGTTGATTGGCGTTCCCAAAATGCCTGTAGTCTGTGAGTAAGGGGTACAGTATGTGTGTGTGCCCGCCCTGCAATGGATTGGCACCGTGTCCAGGGTGTACCCCGTCCCGTGCCCTAAGCCTCCTGGGATAGGCTCCAGGCCCCTGCGACCCTGAATACAGGATAAAGCAGTATAGAAGATGAGTGATGAGTGGATGGATAAAACCAAAATGTGAGGGGTTAAACTAGCTCTTAAACATTTTCAAATTTTGTTTTTAAACTTAATCTTGTTGAAGACTTTTACCAAAGTCTCTGGGACTGCAACAAGCCACAGTAAGAGCTATTTTCTCAAAATTAATAGAAAACTTGTGTTGAATCTTCCCATGGTGCCACCTACTGTACCAAATATTTCTCACTGTCTAGAGAAGGCATTTCTACAGGCATTTTGGGAACGCCAATCAACCTAACTTACATGCCTTTAGACTGTGGGAGGAAACCCACCAAGCACGGGGAGAACATGCAAACTAGCAAACTAGGCCAGGGGTAGCTCAGTGGTTAAGGCATTGGACTACGGTTCGGAAGATCCCAGGTTCAAACCCCACAACCACTAAGTTGCCACTGTTGGGCCCTTGAGCAAGGCCCTTAACCCTCAACTGCTCAGATGTGTAATGAGCTAAAAAAAATGTAAGTAGCTCTGGATAAGAGCCTAAATGTAAATGTCTAGTCTAGAAGGTCATGAAAAACAAACAAACAAGGAAACGTTTATTATTTCACTGTTAGAATGACTAGGCAAAATGGTATCCATAAGAAAGTCGAGATTTGCCAAGAAACACCTTGATAACCCCAAAGCCTTGTGGAATAATGTTTTCTTGAATGATAAGACAAAAGTGGAACTTCTTGACCAATGCTTTGTAGCAACTTTGGTGTAAAGCTTTCAAAGCATTCCAAAAACACATTTATATTTATATATACAATTATACAGCAAGACAACAATCAGAAGCACACAAGCAAGTCCACCTGTGGACAGTGCAAAAACCTATTAAAACTAAGGTTTTGGAGTTGCCTAGTCAAAGACTTGAACCCAATTTAGATGCTGTGGCAAAACTTTTAATGGGCAGTTCGAGCTCCAAATTCTCTACATGTGCAAGGAACAATGAGGCACGATGTTGTGGTAAAGGTTTGAAACCCAGCAGTAAAATTATATGTAGTGAAATCGAAATCCAGAATTTTCTGAAGAACCTGAAAGCAACAATATTTTGTGCTTTATGTACTTTTTATAATCCTGGAGGTGAAACAAGCCAGTTAGACCTCCCCCACACATCACCATCAATATGACCTCATATAGAAACATCCCTGTCCCCAGCTTATCGCTCAGATTTGTTGTTTTCTGGAGGAGCATGGCTGAAGAGTAGCTTATTTACATAGACACTGAAATGACACATTTGGTCGAGAAGTGACATAAAGAAAAATGCATTATATGTGAGGTATTTCAGTAGGAGCATTATCACACACTTTGGGGAACTTTTGAGACCTGTGGTAATTTGTAAAAAAAATTAAAAAATATGGGACCTTTAAAAGCGAACAAAAAGTACTTTTTTAGTAAAGCAGCACCACACGATACGGTCATTGATTTATTTTCTTATAACAACACTCCCCACTGTGCTTTATTCTCTAGCTAATAAGAAGAGGGCAGATGTTCATCACGCTCACATGCAGATCCATCGAGAAGCTTGTTTGTTTGCAGAAATCTCTGTAGCATTCGCTTCTGAGCATGGATGATTTGATTGGTCGAAAGTGGCTCAAGTGCTTGGATTATAACTCATTTTTTTGACATTAAACTCACTGTTTTAACGATGATCTAATTGCATTACAAGAGAGCACAGTATTGGCAAATATGTTGAACAAATGAAAGAAGATCTTGCATTGATTTTTCTTTCCTTCTCCCAATAGCCCACGTTTCACTGTGAACTTGGAAAAAAAAAAAAGAGAGCTTCGGGCTACAGTTCCTGTATGCATTTCAACTGAGGAGCCACGATTGCTAATGTTCCTCCTACAAGTGTAGAAATGATTTGACATTTATCTGCTACAAATCCAAACTCAATACGGCTTACGTGCTTTATTTTTTTAATGAACTAGTGTTATTTTGGCTTGGATGAGTAGCAGTGTATACACAGACTGACCAGCAAGTCTGTTAGGAACACCTGTACTCCAAATTAGGAAAAACATCTCCTGGTCTTTGTTCAGTCTCTAGCTGTTCAGGTTTGTTACAGTTAGTCTTTGCAGACTACAGCCTCAGTCTCATTTTTAGTTGTGCACAAACCAGGTATACGCAGGTTTCTATGCATTGCATACGATATAGCAGAATAAACTTATGCATTAGAATGCGTGAGTATTTCTGCACCTTTCGGACCATGCATATGGTACACGTGAACACCTAGTGATGGAAAAGTGTCATAGCAGGTTAACTGAGTATGCAGAGGTTCTATAATCACGTCCTGCCTATCTTATCAGCATAACTGAGATAGTAATTACTATGAATGGTTTGAGACCACGTGGGGCCCCAAAGGGGAGGTTAAGGATTAGCTGAGGTCAACCTTCAATCAATGCATCATCGATTCTGCTGCCTGCGAGGCAGCTGCTTCTGACCTCCTACTCCGACACTGTGCCGTTAAGCAAAGGGTCTACCAGCCTGAGACTACCAGGAAAGCTTATGAAGCCTATGTGCAGGGGTAGCTCAGTGGACTACGATTTCGGGAGATCCCAGGTTCAAACCCCACGACCACCAGTTAGACGCTGTTGGGCCCTTGAGCAAGGCCCTCAACTGCTCAGATGTACAGTATAATATGATAAAAACGTCGCCCTGAATAAGGGTGTCTGCCAAATGTGTACATTTAAAGAGAGAAAATGTTGACAGTTGTGGCATTTCCAAGATTAACTACAAGTTAAATAATGTTCGAGGTTGAAAATGTAACGATGCAAGAAATGTAATGTTTAAAAAAAAACATTCCTTCCTCATGCAACAGTTTCTTCACTTAATTATCAGTTCTTCCGAGTTCTTTCAAGTGTGCATTGTGAGATGCTTTTTTTGCTCACCATGGTTGTAGAGAGTGGTTATTTGAGTTACGTTAGCCTTCCTGTCAGTCTGCTGGTTCTCCTTTGACTCCATCACATCCACCCAAGGTGGTGTTTTTTTTTTTTTTCTTTTCCACATCTTTCCTATTAAATGTTGTGCATCAACATCACAAAAGATCAGCAGTTTATGAAATACATAAACTAGCCCCATCAAGCATTTTATTGTTTTTGAAAATAAAATTATTCCCCAATATGATTCTTAATATCAACATTAATCAAAAAAGTGTCTTTTGGTGCGCTGATTTGCTAATTTGCTAATACTAAGAAATAATCCTAAAATATCAACGATTATTAATAGTATTGCCTTTATTTTTCCATCTTCTGTTCCTGTCAGGGTGTACACACCTTCATTTTTTCCTTTGACAGTTTCCTATTTATTAGCTCTACTACACATAAGCCCTTAGGCCAAATTTTTCAGCCAGGTACGTCTGAGCGTTATTGGTATTCAGCCCTGGCAGGCTCTTCTTTTTCCATCGCTCCCACGCCAGCGATTCCGTTTCCCGCTTTTCAAGCATCGCCATCATTCCTCGCCCTGTTTGCACTTCGATCAGCAAAGCCCCATTAACAGTGGGCCACCTGTCAAACAATCAAACAAGCTACAGATAGCTTCTCCGCTTGGGACCCGGTTGCTTTAACCTCCACTCGCCTTACACCAAAAGTGTTCTTTCTTGCTTGCTGTCTTTCTCGCTTTTTTTTTTTCATTGCTTTCATACTTTCGTGCTTGTTCACTGTCTTTCTGCTTGTCCGTCTTTCTTTCTTCCTTTTTTTATTCTTCTGCTTCTTACTTGCTTGTTTTCTTTATTCTTTTCTTTATTGGTTTTAAACATTGACCGGATGCTTTCCCATAAACGTTTCAGGATGTTTTGCAGCCAAAACATCATCAGCATGGAAAAACTTCAACGATGAAAACTTTAGGATTATTTCTTAGTAGACCTTCTTACTGTATTATGGATAAAACAACTATGAATCTTTATGACTACATGCCAGCATAAAGGATTTCTAGAACAATACTGTATAGAAAGTATTGTCTTACTATTTTCTTATATTATTTTGCAGGGTAGTGATCATGGCAAGTTTAAGTATTCTCCTTTTCCATGTGCGTAGGCTCAGCTTTCGCGTGATCGGTCTGGATTTCCCTTGCTGTATCGTCGCAAATCGAACATTTATGCAACTCGACTAAACGGCAACCCTCGTACTAATGCAAGGTCAAACGTGCCGGATTAAAATATCGCCACTGCTGTTGTCAACAAATTCGAGCCACGCACACAATATGTGTAACAGTATCACTATTAATAATACATCAGAATGGGTTTGGGGGGGGGGGGTGTAGCTTTGCCTACTCTAATACATAATTCATTTTGCTCTAGCGAAGGAAGAGAGAGAGTATAATTATTGAACCAGAAGCCCTGGCTCCTGCATTGATTTTGCAATATGGACATTAAAAACAAAAGTGCATTTTTAAAGCCACTCCATGTAAATGTAAACGTTTCAACAGTACCTAACCTAACAAATTCCTAACGCTTAAAAATAAACTACTTTTCCTAATGTAGTAATTTTCCTATCAGGCTGAATTCAGAGCCTGCCTGCTGCTAATTTGGCTCAATTGTGCAGCTCATGCGATTCCGTGAATTGCTTTTGATTAAGAACATGATGGAGTTGCCCTTTGTTCATATTATACACTTCTTATGTGGTTTAAAAAAAAAAAAAAAAAAAGGCCAGAATTTTTTTTTTTATAATTAAGACTCAGCAGGTATCGTACCCCTCTGAAAGCTTTAGGATTTTCGGGTCCTGATGCAACAATGCTGTAGCTTCACGTTCTTTGGTGTCCTTCCACCTGAAAAAAATAAAAATATTTACCAGTAAGTGGATTGTTTCTAATTGTCTGGATTTGTCATCACCCCACCTGCTGTGCATCAGAGTGATTGTTAAATACTATCAGACGTCATACTGCTCTGAATAACCCTGTGCAGCTGCACCAGAAGGGTTAAATTCGATGACTTAATAGGTTACCGTGAGAGAGAAAGATTTGAAGGCAGGGCCCAGGCATGGCAATCAGCACGTTAATTAAATGAAACTCCAACAGGCGGCAATGGCATTAAAGTAATAGCATTTAAACTTTGGAGACATAAATGAAAGGTCACCCTCTTTTCACTCTGCAGCTCTGTAATCAATGCTATTAGGGAGCGTGAGACACGGTGGTGCAGAAAGATGGAAATCGACCTGTAGATATTTTTTTGCAGATTTCATCATTTTAAATTATTATGCCCATAACTGGCTATGAGGACACCAAGGTTTGAGGACATTATATATATACTTATATTACTTATGCATACATATATCGTCCAGCCATAAAAAAGTCACACACTCGCTGGACAGCCTTTTGCTTCATTATGACTGTGGCATCATTTTAATAAGTATATTTAAATAATAAATAGAAAGAGAAGCTTACGAGACTAACAGGTCTCTCCACCACCTCCATGGTTTATTCTCCTTACCTTTTGGCTACATAGTACTGATACTGTAAGAATTTAAAACCACTTTTAATCCTGGTAATTACACTAACCAGTGCTGCCAGTTGCAGTTAGTTAGCTCCACTAACTGAGAATGATGAAGGACGCGTGTTGGCGGAGAAAAATAACTGATAAATAAACAAATAAATCATAATCTTTTCATAATAAATGATGTTTATGGAACTGTTGTATAAAAGCAATATCACACTTGAGGTCATGATGTTGTGCCGGTTAGCAGCACCTTCGGGGCTATACTCCTGTGGCGATGACCGGATCACAGCCGTGCTGATAACCAGCACAACAGTATGACCTCGAGAATGGTTCTGAATACATTCTCGGAAAATATGGTTCAATAAAGTTAACCGGTCTTAGTGGAGATGCATTTTTATTTCTTCTCCAACTGAGCTGACAGGGGGCCTATGCAATCTCAAATAACTGCTCTTCGCACCTGTGATGAACAGAAAAGGATCTAACAGAGGTGAGTAGAGTAGAGTAGCCAAAAATTGTACTCAAGTAAGAGTACTGTAGCTGTACTTTAAAATAATATTACTCAAGCAGAACTAAAAAGTAGTCATTTAAAATATTACTCAAGTAAAAGTAAAAGGTATTTAAGTACTGAGTAACTGTTTCATCGTAATGTCAGATTTATTTATTTTTTTTAGAACAAAATGATATTTCCAAATAATAAAATGAATTTTATAAATTAATAAAACTAAATGTCTTTACAAAATAGCAAATTAAGGAACAAGAAACACAAATTTCCTAATCTCACTTTTTCTCACAACATAAAGCTTTTTAAACAAACACCTATTGTAGGTAACATATGTATGTATGAACAGTGTAAACTATTTCCAGTGCAAGATATACTGTATATTTAGTTCCCCTCCAAATAGCTCAGCAGGTAGAAAATAACATTAGAACATGTGTACAAGACAAGACATCTCACTTTACCATGTGTACAAGACAAGACGTCTCACTTTACCATAAAGTACGTCTTACTTTACCATGTGTACAAGACAAGATGTCTCACTTTACCATAAACTGTGTCCGGCAGAACAAATGTAAGAAACTTTATATTTTTTAGCCTTTAGCTTATAAAACAACTAAACTAACCGCAACATGTTTGCTTTGCTGTCTACCACGACTGAGGATTTGATGTGGTGTTTGTTATTGTGGCTAATTGGTCAAACGGAGTCATGTGATTATTGTTGCTACGTCTGACTGGTGAAACACAGTCATGTGGTCGATCCACTGGCTGCATTTCTCTGGCAAATAAAGAATATCTAATGTATAGAATAAATGATTAGAAAAGAAACGAGTCGAGTGTACCCAAGTGTCGCGGAGTAAGAGTAGTGTTTATTCTTCAAAAATCTACTTTTAAAAGTAAAAGTAAAAAAAAAAAAAATAATTGGTGCAGTAAAACTACACATAGAAGTACTTTAAAAAAAAAAAAGTAACTCAAGTAAATGTACAGTAATGGAGTAAATGTACAGTACTGTAACTCGTTACTACCCACCTCTGGTAGCTAAGATCATACAATGCATCGAAATGAGCACAAAGAACACAAATCTGTTGCACAAACTGAAAAGGCAAATATTGGAAAAATGTTCTTCGGATAGGGAAGAACGCAGCGATCAAACTCAGGTCTGGAAGACCTCCTTATCCAGAACAACTTACATTTTTATCTCATTAAACATCCGAGCAGTTGAGATTTAAGGGCCTTGTTCAAGGGCCCAAAGTGGCTGTGGGATTTAACCCCGGGATTTTCCAAACCGTAGTCCACTGCCCAAGACAGCAAGAGATTTGTTTTTAACCATGCATCACTTGTAGCCAAGATTTCTTGCCTTTGATTCTTACGCAGCAAATAGAACAGATTATGCCAAAGTACCTTAAGAAGACTTTAATAAAGTAACTGTTCATTTTCTCTTTAGGTAAAAAAAATTAAAGCACTGATTGCAGATTCATTTACATGCAACAAGGACTTTCTTGTGCTTCTTTCAATGTCAGAACTCCTTCGCCAGCCTTGTTAATCATCTACACAAGCAAACCTGACTGTCTGGGAATCATTTCCCCCTGGAACATTTCCACTTCACTATTTCGCTCTCAACCTTGCCTGGCCCCGATGAGGGCTTGATTACAAGGTGATTATTGCGCCTTTGGATTTGTTTTTGTTGAGCAAACATGTTGTGGCTGGAAGATATTGCACCGATTAATTTCATGCGCGCTCTCTCTCCCAGCATGGCCCGGTAAGAGCAGGTGACGAATTCATCTTTTCCGCTTCTCCCCAGCGTGTCTTGCTCTCAGCACCGAGTTCCGTACCCAATCATGTCCGACCATTTAGACTTGTTCGGGTAAAACATGAAAAATGTTTGAGTTGCTCGCTGGGAAGCAGGTGCGTGGCAGATGAAGAGACTGTTTTTCCTTTTATTTATAGCAATGGTCATTTAATTTAGTCATCAATTAGGGTCTTCGTTATTGAATAGAGCCGGTGTAAGGGTTTTTTCCTGATTGTGTCGTGATATATATATAGTTTTTTTGTCAAAATGGTGTACGTGTTCTGTAGTTTAAACATAGCTCATGTGCTAATATTTGTTTATTTCCCTCTCATGGTGTCTTACCATGTCTTTTTGGCAACCTGCCACAATCTTCAGACCCGCTCCATTATGTACATGAATTTTTTTTTAGATGCTTTCTGGAAGGCTGAGTCAGTATAACAGTAGACCTCTCTATACGAAGCCTATAAAATCTACTGCAATTCCTTTTAAAAGCAGTAAATAAATGGCTTATAATAGTATCGAGGTTATTTAATATACTTGGTTTAAAAAATATTGCATTTATACTAGCCAAAAACAGACTCTCTGCATTAGACTGATGTAAATTTGTTGATATAAACAGTAATTAAGGGGCCAAGCACAAAGACAAACTTATTGCGATCAGGCGTTACTCACTTACTCACTCATCTTCTTTAACGCTTTATCCTGTATTCAGGGGACCGGGAGCCTATTCCAGGAGGCTTAGGGCATGAGGCAGGGTGCCAATCCATCGCAAGGCAATCAGGCGTTACTGCACAATGAAATTTAGTTAAGGTGCATTTCTTATATCCATCATACTGTGTGATTTTGACTGAATTTGGAACATGTCTTAAGGGGACCTATAATAAAAAATTTACTTATAGACAATTCTATGGTCCTAGTGTGTGTGTCTGTGAAAGAACACAAAGGGATACACAGGTCGGTCTGGAGGCAGTGCCCTGTTGGCACGCAGGCACAGGCTGGTGAGTGGTGGTAGTAGACAGAGTGGGCCTGTGTTGGCAGCGGCTCCTGCGAGCTTCCTCAGACGCTCATGTCGTTGATCGGCCAAGCCGGTCCCTCCCAGCTCTCATTGGCGTGGTGGTGCAGGTAGGTATCTTTCGGACAGCCCTTACCTGGGCGGCTTTCCCGGCTAGGAACGGAAGCCTTAACATGAGACACACAGCGGCCTTTTCTTCTTCTGCAGCAAGGTTACGAAATCTGGCTCTGTTTGAGAGTGTAAATGCTGCAGGAGCTCCAGTAGTCCGCTCACAGTTGTCCTTAGTGCTGCGATCAAAGTCCCTGGCACATAGAATCAAGCCTCTTTTATGCCAATCCTCGTGTTTTTTAGCGTCCGCCGCATGCTCGATAAAACTCTGGACCAGACTCCGTGCTACCTTTCCCGCCATGTTTTATAGCGCAAGGAGAAGCCCGAGATCCATTAGCAATGATTGATCACCAGCCATACCTGTTTCCGCGGCCCCACCTTTTTGCACAGCAGGGGAGGCCGTCTGCCTAGTGAAGCTTCGGAGTGAGCGAGTAGCGATAGGAGATTTAGGGGCACACCACAAGCACCTATGGGATGCACCAGACAAACTAGCCCTATTCACAGAGGACCCACCTCGCAAATCACAAAACCCAAAAGAACTGCTGAATGTCCCAGTGCCAGACACAGCAGCATACCCAAAGAGGCCGTACGGAGAGTGCCCCAATGGCACAAGAGAACCCAAAACCTATATTGTGTGGTGGTAATGTTAATGTTTTTATGTATCTGTCTCAATGAGAGAAATTCCAAGTCGGTTCTGCAAAAATACTAAACTGTAAGTATAGAGTGCTCTTGGAAATTTTCACACTAAACTTAAAATTTATTCAAATCCTTGAGTCTGATTTACATCAGAATGTGATGTTACAAGCTTGCCGCACCTTTCTTTTGTAAGTTTCTTCCATTTTTCTTGGCACCTCAACCACACTGGATGGGCCCTGTCGTGCTTACGTCTCTTCAGAGATGCTCTATCAGGTTCAGATCCAGACTCTGGCTGAACCACTCCAGGACTTTCACAGAGCTGCTCTGAAGCAATTCCTGTGTTAATTGGTGGTATGCTTTGAGTCTTGTTGAAATGTAAACCGTCACCCAAGCCTGAGCATTCTGAAGAAGGGTTTCACTCAGGATAGCTCTTTATTATTCTGCATCCATTTTTTCTCTCTATTCTGTTTGGTCTCCCAGTCGCAGAAAAACATCCCCACAGCATGATGCTGCCACCACTGTGTTTGACTGTAGGGATGGATTTAAAAAGGTGACAAACAGTGCCTGATTTTTTTGTTTCCAAATAGTTCAATATTTGTGTCTTCAGCCCAGATTATTTAGTTTTTTATAGACTGAGTGTCCTCCAGGAGCTTTTTGGCAAACTCCCAGCAGGCTGTCATGTGTCTTTTAGCGAAGAATGGCTGCTGTCTGGCCACTCTACCATGGAGACCTGATTGGTTGAGTGCTGCAGTGATGGCTGTCCTTCTGTAAGGCTTTCACTTCTCCACAATGGAACTCTCATTTATAGTGATCCTTGGGTTCTTGGTTACTTGACTGACTAAGGTAATTACTCAGTTTGGCTGGGCGGCCAGATCTGGAAAGAGTGTTGGTTGTTTGAGATCTCTTCCAAACACAATACATGTTGTATTTCAGCTTAAAAATTAACACACACATTTTGTAGACCTCTAATACTAATATTGGCTTGCTTAAAAGGGGAATAAATACATTAGCTTCAATCAGTAAAGAATTATTGTATGAGATTTAGGAATTGGGAATCAAAACCAATGGAAAAGCCAATTGGATGGTGCAGTCTCTTTAAAACCAGTGTCAAGCTGAACCTCTGTAATGCCTCTAAAAACAGAAGTATTTTGAGTTATTTTTGTGTAGAGAATACTGTAATTCACATATACTCTGCTCTCAGTCTTTATTTGGTCCTTTAGATAGACGGATTTGGCCAACCTAATGGCCATGGTCATGTAGGGTTTGCAGGATTTAACTGTGAGCCAGAATAGATTTAGATGTGGAAAAAAAGCCCATTACTCAGCTACAGTTGGTGAGAAAATTGTCAGAGTAATGACGGCAAGAGCATCCCATGTTAGGAAAATCTTCTTCAGATTGATTTTGAATGGAGGAATGTTTTAAGTTCAAGCTAAATAACAGGATCTACAGAGAATTGCGTTTTTTCCAAAGGAGTGAAACAACACGTTTTTGCATGTTCGCCTTAATGAATATGCAATTTAGTATCAGGACATGTTGCAGTGTCGGCGTCTTCCTTTGAATACTGCTTTAATTGGGCTGTAGGAAGGCGCGCAGTGGGCACAGCATTCCCAAATCTCCCGAAGATAAAGTTAAGGCTAAAGAACTGCTTTATATTTGGCGTTCATGTATCGGAACTCAATTAAGCACACCCTATAAGGTTCCCTATTGACAGATCCATTCAAACAAGACTTCCTGTCTGAAAGACATCTCTCACAGCAGCTCGGGAACGCTGCTCCCCGAAACCGTAAACACGTGAATGAACGGGGAGAAAGAAAAGCAGCAGGGAACTCAGACAGCGTGTTTTCAAACGCTCTCATCACCGAACGGGTTGCTCGTAAATTAATCTTTTAGCTTAACTGCATCTTCCAAAGCACGGCGGAAAGCGTCATTATTTTCAAATCAAGCCGTGAAATCATTTTCACGACTAGATCGGAAGCTTCACCGTTTTCATTTCCTAACAGATTTTTGGAAAAATCCAAAACAAAGCAGTGTAGTGATTATCTGCACTAATTAATCATGTTGTACGGAATAACATGCTTGAAGGTGTTGCTGTTATGTAACCAAGGGGTAACAAAGCCCGACATGAAGCAGAGTTACTCATACTCTAATCAAAGCAGTTTATTCCCAATTAGTAGCTATTCCTATTTTGACTTGAATGATGCATGACATGATCTTTCTTCCTCCCTCACTTCCTTTCTTTATCCATCACAATGATATCTTCCTTATGTTATTTCTGGAACTGGATTTGTTGTCCACAGCCCCTGGTTTGATCCTATGCTGTGTGTGTGTGTGTGTGTCTTGCATTTTTTACCAGTGCCTGTGTGGGTTTCCACCTACCTCACAATAACAGGCTAATGGATGAGATTCCTGTCTCATTCTTCAGGATTACTGTGATGAACTAAAGAATTACCACCAGGATACAGTCCTGAATGAAGACTGAAAGAACAAATGCGAGTTTTATTGCTCCAGCTATTTTGTATCACGGAATTGAAAAATCCAGATCTGAATGTATCTGGTTCATTAAAGAAATTCCACATTTCACACTTCCTTTATATACACACACACACACACACACACACATCTACAGTATATAGGCTACTATCATAAGAACCCATCGTTCCATTCCAAAACCCATAGTTCTTAGAAACAGTAGGTAACACTAAGTTGAACTACTTTCGTCGTCAGCCAAATACACTCCCTGTTCAGTAATCAGAGTGAATTGTAAAAATAGGTTCGAAAAAAGATTAAACGACTCCAGTGTGTTAAGATTTCCTAGCATTTTGGCGACTTGTAGGTGCACCTTCTGTGTATTTACGGTAAACTATCTCGTTAATTAACTCTGTTTAGCGCCACGCCCCCTCTTCAAAGGCAAAATCGCTGTATTCGTCATAAAAAGCGATAAGTGGTGTCAGGCAAAAATGTCTCTTCTACTCAACATTTTGATTTAATACCTAATAATTACCAAAGTTTTATTACATTCTGTACAGACAGTTTTGCGTAACGCTGTGACAAAATCTGATTGGACATACATACAGACAGAAATTTTTCGGAGACTGGTTTCTGGTCCTCCAATGTATGAAATTTAAAAGATATCATTGAAAAAAAAAAGGGAGTTTTGTAATGTATTTTTCCAATCAATTTTTTTAATGTACAGACAAAATCTCTTTTTTGATTATTTATTTATATAGATATATAATGTGATGGCCAGATAAGATGAAATAAATTCCCTGAGAGCATTAAGCATTCTTTGTAAAAAGGAAATAAACATTTCATTTAGAGAGCCGGATTTTTTTCCTTAACAATATGACATCATGACATCAGTTTATCAGCAAAGCCCCAGCAGGCTGAACTGTAATTCCTTCTACAGTCCAAGCTCTAATGGGATGTTCCGTATAATCATGACGGTGTTGTTAAATTGCAGGTAGCTTCGAGAAGGACACGTACAGAGACACCACCAGCCTCGTGTCAGGCTCGGTGCAAATATTAACACTAATAACTGACATGGACAGCCGTCCTCTTTTTCATTTCGTCTAAGACTTCAGGCTTCAAGCAACTAAACTTTAAGTTCAAAGCCTTAGCCTTACAATATAGATTTCACCATATATTTTAGATGTCTATCAGTCTATGCAACATTTATACTGTACTGTACATATTGTTTGTCATGTCTTCATATCATGGCATAATACACCACCTGGCCTAAAATTAACTAAAGTAATAGATAGTTAAGCACCTTCTTTAGTATGTGTATAAGTAACATATATGTATATATATTATAGTATATAATTATTGCAGTGATTAATATTTTTTAGCTGGCAGTAAGTTTTTTCTATTAAATAACTATTAAGACATATCCAGCGGTCGTGGTGAAGCATAGTTATTTGTTTCTCAGGGTCAATTGTCCTGCATCAAGAAAAAAAACAGCTAAGGAGATACTACTAAACTACTATAATTGGGTTGAGAACTGTAAAGTGCATTATTAAAACCTAAAAGGATAGTGAACCTTCATCTTCGAGGAAGAAACGTGCTCGGAAAAACATCCCGAATAAGGGTGATAAGAGATCACTTGAGAGATCATTTCTACACTCCCAATGCGACAAGATTTCAAGGGATTGGAACTGAACAGCTGTGTAGCCTTAAGATAATCACCTAACAATGAGCCTTACTGGGAAAAAAAAAAATCTTTAAAATAGACTCTGGAGCCATGGAAAAATCACATGTGGTCTGATGGGTCCAGATTCACCCCATTCCAGGATAAGAAGAGAGGCAGAAGAAGTGATGCTGGGGTTGCTTTAATTGGTCAGGTCTATGTTCAGCAACGTTACCTGCCCAAAAAATGCAGACACCTGACAACTGAATATCCTGAATGACCAGGTTTTTTTTTATAAAGTAGTTTTTTTTCCTTCTTGATGGCACAGCCATATTCCAAGATGACGATGCCAGGATGAGTTGGGTCTTAAATTGTGAAAGTGTGGTCCAGGGAGCAGGAGACGACATTTTCACACATGCAAAATTTTCCACAGATTCCTCACCTTAACCCCATTGAGCATCTTTAGGATGTGCTGGAAAAGCTTTTCCCCAGCTGTCTGACTTTCCCCATCATAAATCCCTGATCTTGGAGAGAAATTAATGTGACACCAGATGGAAAAAGTGTTGCAACATTACTTAAGGTTATCAAAAGCATCCTATGCAGTAATGAAGGCAAAAGGCAGTCCAATTGTAATATAAGAGTGTGGGTGGTATATTTTTTGTCATATTGCCCATCTATAATGGTAACAATAACTTCACTAGGAGGACACTTAAAACATAATACTGCGAAGATAAAAAAAAAAAAAAAGAGAAATATAGTGAAAATCTTATATAATCTCTGAATATAAATATACATTTTGTCACCATAATAGGCATAATGATGCAAAGGGCATTACAGGTCAATGACTACTTCAAATGTGCTATGAAGCTGATAATGGAGCCTGCAGAATTGTTACTAAACGTTGCGCATGGAAACTGAACCAGAACTAACTAGATGCCTCCCAGCAGTTCTGCTTAACCTTCTTTTTAACAAGCCCTTGTAGGGTTGATTAAGCATCAGTAGGTGACCGTGGTGCTGCTTCGACATCTTGTCTACGACTGATCTGACTGATAATTGCAAGATTGATGCTTAATCAAGTTTTCAGTGTTGATTTTTGTTGACTTTCTTCTACTTTTAAAATGTATTAACAGCACAATTTGAAGTGTTCCTCCTCCTACAAAAATCCAATAAACAATCATGAACAGCTCAACTGTTTGTAATTACGTATGTAACAGTTGTTCCAGGAAGATGATCAACTTAGCAGTTACAACACTTCTACATGCAGTTGTTCTCAATTACATTTTCAAGATGAGCAAATATACCAGTCTACAGAGATTACTATGGTCTTCTTACGACTGATGAAAAACTGAGCTCTACCTGTTAAGTAGCTGTGTAATTTGATCACTTCATGGCATATATGACTTAAATAGGAACCTCAAATGAGGAAATAATATTTGCCGGTTCTCCAGTAGGCTGTCGTAATTACCGGTTGCCGCGCAACTGAATTTATGCTCGGCAAAGAATTATTAGCGTGTCAGTGGACTAGGAGGCTGTGATAAGCGGGGAGCTTCTTTGCATATGAATAAAGCAAATGCAGAGCTCTGAATCGACCAAAGTAGATAAACACGCACACACACGCGCTTATGCTTGACGAATGTAGAGGAAGGGGTTCATAGCTTTGCTAGATATTGTATGCTTAAGTTGGTTCACATCTTCATCCATTTTTTCACTTTTCAGTCAGATGATCTAACTTCATCTTCATCAGTGCTACTTTTCTCTGTATCCATTCCTCCGCAATGCACGAGGACCTGTCCGTTAACTTCTTCCGATGATGAGAGTTGATCGAAGCTAACTCGAGCCATATCACTGGTGTGTTCGCTTGTATTATTAATTGAGACTGAGAGGCAGGCAGGCTACTAGAATGGCCATTGATTTTCGGATTGTTGCAGAGCTAGGAAACTCGAGCTATGCGGATACGTCGGGCCGCTGGGAATTATAATGGGGTTGCTTTGCTGGAGAAAGCTGAGAACTGAGAGTTAAACCCTTCCAACACACACACACATGGAGTTTACTTAGTGATTTTCCCTCCTCTTTACGTAGCACAGCGTAATAATCAGATTTATTTTCTCTGATCTAATCATCAAGTGCTAATAGGTAAGGTATGAATCATATCCAAAATGCAGGTTGTTATTCTCGAAAAACAAAGAAATAAAACTGTAACTCAAGACGGATCATAAGCAGATTTCGCGTCCGGCTGTTCGATGTTTTTTTTATTCGTGGCGGTCTAATGGACCATGAGGTTCAACAGCCATAAAAAGCTACGTCTTACTGACGTTTGCAAAAACAAACAGTGATGCTTGGTGCTGTATTTGGTCACTTCGGACCGCTTCACTTCACCACTTCACATTGCAACATTGGCGATCTTTTGGCAATCAAGCTCATGATCCGCTAACTATAAAGACTCTGGAGCCTGAAATAATATTTTTAATGTGCACTATAAGGACTTACTTGATACTTGAGCAACTGTGTTGGAAGAGGACAGAGTATGTAGTTAGTTTGAATGGACTTAAGTAGCTAATTAGCTCAATATTACAGTATGTTTATGTTGGGTAGAAGGTGGTTCCTGGCAAAATCAAAACACGGAACTGGGTAGAACCTTGGAGCTGATGTCTCCAGTGTTCTACCCTGTATTTGCTCGGAATCTACACATATACTAAAAAAGTTTGAAAGTTACCAAAAGGCATTTGCTTTCAATATCCCTAAAGAAGCCATTCCTCTTGCAGGACTTCCGAGAGGAACCTGTGTAGTGGTTCCTCTCCCAAACCTTTCGGTCCGACTCCTCCCAGAGCAGCTCGATTGGGTTGACTTGCCAGGCCATTCCCTTACAGACTTCATCATTCTTCTCCGAAGTTCATTGCCCCGTATCATGGTGTCATTGAAACTCCATGGTTAGGAAGATTCTGAAAAGTAGGACAAGGTGTTCCCAAACTTTTGGTTTTTCCTGTATTGCTCAGGGCTTCAGGGTGGACTTGTTTAACGATTCTCAGCAGTACATTTTCTTCCAGAAGATCCTCATTATATGATTCATTCAGCTGCAGTAAGAACAGCCAGGCTTATTCATTCTCTGGCAACATTCCTTATGGAGCAAACACCAGTTCCCATGTGTCTGTACATTCTGGACCGCTTTTTCGTTTTTCTCACCCCAAGCCAATTTTTGTCTTAAAACCTACCGCAGCCTTCTGCTCAATCCTGCCGTCTTTTCATGTGTTAAATCAACACGCACTTGTGTCGGGCTACCCTACTGTTTCTTAAGAAGCCTGGACTTGAGCATGTTTTATTGCAAATGATATTAACCCACTTCTTATCAGTGTGGGTAAAATGTTCGAGAGGCCTGGTTGTGGGCGGTATTGGCTAAAAATTATAGCACTCTCACGAAGAGAGAGAAAAAAAAAAAAGCTAAGCTGTACAGTAACTTTTCACCATGGTGCTACTGGTTGATCTTATTTTAATTGGTATTTGGGTTGTAGTTTATTTATTATTAAGTGGACATAAATTACCACTTTTTGTCAGCATTTAGAGGAAGGCTTGACCTTCTACTCACTCATTGTCTATACTGCTTTATTCTGCATACAAAAAGTTGTGTGGAGCCCACCCCAGGAGGGAGGGTACACCACGGATGGGGTGCCAATCAATCATACACACTATGGGGAATTTGGGAACACTAATTAGCCTTATCTGCATGTTTGAAACCTGAGTACCCAAAGGAAACCCACCAAGCATGGGGATAACATGCAAACTCCTGAGGAGGGACTCAAACGCGGACACTGGAGGTGCAGTGTGACAGTGCTAACCAGTTACCGCCCTTGCATTCCAATCCATTATATTCAATTCTAAACCAGGGCCATCAAATTATTTAGTCAGTAAATATTAATACATAGGTCTTTTTAAAAGGGATTTTTCTTTAAGGGTTAAAAGCTTTGGTGATCAGCAAATGGTTCCAATTTCTGCTTTTACATGATTGCTATTTGCACAACTATGTCAGTGAAGAAGTCAATTTACTGATTAGACTATTCTGCTTAAAAAAATGTCAAGTGGAATAAAGGGGATTTATGGAAGCCCAGACTTTGCTGAGTGATTGAAACACGCCTGTGGCACGGCAGACATCGTAATCATGTGGTTCTTCTTTCTAATGTGGATCAAGCAGCAGCTGTGGAGCTATAGCGTCTTTTTTTTTTTTTTTTGAAAGGCATGTAAAGGAAACCAGCCCTTAATCCCTTCACGTTCATCACTAGCCAGCAAAACTTGCCTTCTGTTTCTCTAGCGCTGACCATTTATGTTTATTCCTTTAAAAGTTCTAACCACATTAGCTGCCAACAGCAATTTAGAATTATGCCATGGGGCCTCTTTCACTTTTATCGCTTGTGCTTTTTGTGGATTTTTAATTTCTTTTTTATTGTTTCTCTACATACAGTATTATTCCTTAGATTATTATTGAAGTTTTCGTTTGGCCATCGTTACGAAGTCAGTTTCCATTTCTAGTCGACGTTAACTAACGAGAGGTTGTACAGTGAGTGAAACGAGAAGTAGTGAGGAAAGTAACAAACATTTGAAAAAAGGGAAGGAAGCCAGACTAATTTACCATTGTTCTTTGGAAAGCTTAAGTGGTTTAAACTAATTACTTTTATTTTTGGCATGATAAACACATCTCATATTATTATTCAAGTGCTAATGAAAGTGTCCAAGAGTTCTTATTTGTCTGGAACCCTAGAACTCTGCTCAACTTTTGGAACAAAGAACTTTACTGTAATAAAAATAAGCAGTAACCATTTAATTATATGAGAATATCGGATTGGGGAGGGGGTTGTTACAGTTATGCCTAATCCTTTATTTACTATCCTGATACTGACCCAATAATGAGGTGGTTTATTTCTCTTTTAGCATAGCATATAGCATCAGTGATTATATATGATGGATAAGACAATATCATCGCCAAGTTGCCACTGTTGAGACCTTGAGCAAGACCCTCAACCCTACCTGCTCCAAGGGCACTGACCCTGCGCTCTGACGCCAACTTCCTAACTGGGATATGCAAAAATTACAATTTACCTTTGGGATTAATTAAGTCCTAATTATTTTTATTATTAAAAGCGTTATACATTATATTATTATTGTTAAAAGCGCTATACAAATAAAATTAATTTGAATTGAATTCTCATCAAGATTATTGGTCATATAAAACATATTTTGGTGTTAGTTGTACATAAAAACACAGACACGCGTTTGTGTAAACCGAAAGTGGTAAAGAAGCTGACGATGCAAAAAAAAAAAGCAATTAAAAGGGTTTTGTGGCTGACAAAACTCAATTTTTTTTTTTATTCCTTTTTTCAATTTGCTCCACTACAAAAAACTCAATCACAGCATGAATTTGCTGTATTTTTATTAAAACTCACCCAGCACTATTATTGATGCTAAATTGCATACTTATATGCACAAAAACACACCTGCAGGCTGATTTATTTATTATGACCAGCTGTGGGTGGTGGAATTATAGTGTTTTGCAAAATTACACAGAATTCACCCTGAAATAACCAAAACAATTTTGACATCGCATTGTGGCGTTCATGCTTTTTAACAAAACAGTGACTGAAAGGAACAACGTACAAATATTTTTCAACAGCTTATAATACTTCTTTACGAAAAAGTAAAAAAAATCTATTATTTTACTCAAAACAGACAAAGTAGAGATACAGTATGCAGTTCACTGTTGTTTACATACGGTATACTTTTTATCCATTCATATTAACCTTTGTGAAAGTCTCTTAAACCAGTCTCCTTTATCCCTTACCCTATAGCAGCCATAAACAGTCGCTGCCTGATCGGAAGCGAAACCAGAACGCATAGTCGCCTCTTCTGAAAACTTTAACTTTGTGGAAAAACCTACTGATTGACTGATGATTTGTTTGTTAGCACAATGGGTCCCAAAAATTTTATTGAGGACGATAGCATGAAAAAAAAAAACAGAGCCACATTCAGATTAGTTTTTAAAGCCGCCGGTGGCAAGAGGAATCATAAATTCAGGTTAAGTGAGATTTTATGTCTATTTATTTCATACTTTACTTTATTTACATGTCTTTTCTAAATGTTTTGATTGTTTTTATCTGCGAAAATATGATTATAATGTTGGGAATTGGTAATATTTGTAGCATTTGTATCTGCATTTACATTATTTTCCATGGAAAAGTGCATTTCATGATACGAAATTTCACTTTAAAAACCCGCTTTTAGGACGGATAACGTTCATATGCAGAGGTACCGCTGTAATTCTTTATATATTATCAGTATTTATTTAAAGACAACTGTTAAAGAATAAATGACCAGCACCAACTTTTGGCACTTGCGCTCATACTCCATGTTCTTTCAATATTTCTAGCTGATTGCCCATTTCCATGTGCATTTTTAGTGCTTGTTTTTATTGGATCCTGGACTTTTCCAATAGCGAAATATGGCATCAGGTCATTTAAAGATGTACTCAAGCGCTGAATCTGTGTATTTGATGATAATGGCTGGAGCTTCACTATTATCCAGGTGTTGGATGAGCCGCTACAATATGTTCCTTGCATCACAGGCGAGTGCTGGGCGAGCTCATGGCGAAGGCAATACCATTACAGATCTTAATCCCCAGGCCTTGATTGCTTCTCCTGTTCATAAATGGTGCCACCTGTTATCTGCTCCACATGCCTATGTTAATCAGGACAGAGGAGATTGATACCCAGCTGGAATAACCTGCTGTGCCGCGGCGATGTTCTGCTAAAATGGCTGAAAGCTGACGTCAGGCGCGTTGTAGCCGCACAGCCGCCCGATCCCTCTCGTAAGCGGATTCTGTTTTAAAACATACGAACCAGACAAAACAAATTCCGGTCAGCAGCTTGATGAAATTTGTCCCATGATGCAGAGTATCATTCGCATAATAATCCTTAAATGCAATTTAATTTATTTATGCAATTTGTGGATAAACATTACAAAACTTCACAGATTTTCAATCTAATATAAAATGAAACCAGGATTCATTAAGCTGGCTAAGCTGAGCTCATTTTCTTTTTGTTGCTTATTTGAACAATTTTCAATCACTGCACTTTAAATATAATGAAGTGAACTTTAGACAGATTTTCCTGCACATTATCAGTCAGGTTCTGGGTTTGCGATTAGATTACATTCATACTCGTTCACTTTAACGTCCACTTAAAAAAAAAAAAAAATTGGCCTTATAATAACTCTTTTGCTATTTCTCAGGGAGATAGTGTTTAATTTGCATGTTTCTACATCTTTATTGTTAAGAAAAGGAATCCGTCAGGGGCCTTCTTTGCATCGAACAATATTTAACCTTAACCTTGAGCTTCGAGAATTGCCTGCTGTCTGCATGGATAGTTAATGATAGCAGCTTTTTTCTTTTTTTTTTCTTTAGCAGTGAACACGGGCTTCACACTCGGAAAAAAAATCAACTCTATGATCGTCTCACCAGCAGCAAAAGCCTGACTAATGTTCTGCGTGAGCTGTTTAATTAACGCCTTTTATCCCCCTGGGAGAAACAGGACCAACCTTATATTTGTATAAATAACGAGCGGAGAGAAGTAACCCATAGATTTAGTAGTGTTTTGTTTCCGTATGTAGAGTTTGCAGGCCATTCGTGAGCACATTTATGGAATGATGAAGAGATAAAGAACTGACTAATGACCTGGTATCGCTGGTATCAATATAAACACACAAAGCTGATTATACGTAATGAACGCAGTGTCAGGAGGTGAACGAAGGCAAATAAGGTGCCAAGTGGTGCATTTGGCAACGGGAGAAGGAAGTGAGTGCATCGAGTAAAGAGTATACAAAGTATGCAGACCACTTACAGCAGGGTACAGCCTCACTCTATTACTCAAATCGATCTGCATAAAGTACACCTTATTTAAGAAGTTTTCGGGAAGTTGTTAGAATCTAGTAGGAAATAATATACATACCCTTTATCGATGAGGTTAGGTGTGTTTATAGCCTGATTCCACATTGCTACCGAATCTACACAGATGCAAAATCGTTACGACCTCTGGAGATCTCGGTAATGACTCCATACAGCCTCTTTTGAGCTCGTCGCAAATTCTGTCATGTTGGTTAGCGAAGTTAGCATCAGGAGGAAAATTAGAGCATGCCCGAACTATCCCGACCAAATTTTTCGCCTCAATATCGAACCTCATGTCGGTAGTGACAGTATAGTTTCGCTATCAGTACTTTAGGGCTTGGTACAACATAGCTCGCTGTTGAAACGTTATCATGTCAACTCAGAATTCAATTAAATCCTTATGCTAGAATTTACGAATTGGTAAGGACCGCAACGACTTCAGACCCATTTTTAAATTGAGGAGACGTCAGGAGAAGCCAGTAATAAATTCAGCTGAGTAGAATGTGGGTATTAATGATTATTAATAATAATAATAATAATAATAATAATACCTGCATCAGCAAATGTGGTGTCGGACATTGTTTGGCCCCGACCCTTAGGGAATAAGGAAGACGAGGGTATGATGGGTGTCTATCCATAAGGGTATGATGCATGTTAATCATCATCTAATTTTCCCGAGAAAAAAAAAAAACTAAATTTGATGGCAACGCGTCAAGCCATTGATAAAAAATGACCTCACTCCCTGCGTAGAAATTATGTGGTTTGTGTATCCTGGATGTGACAATGGTATGAACGTTTTAAAGATTCGCCCAAGTTACAACCCACAAAACTTCCTGTTTTGAGCCTCTGAGTGGCGCAGTGGTAAAGTGCTCACCCTATCATCCGGAGATCGCGAGTTCGATCCCTAGATCATGCTGTAACCTCTCGCAGCCAGAGGTCTAGAGAGAACTGATTGGCCGAGCTCTCTCAGGGGAGGGATGAGAGGTATTTAGTGCTCCCACATCAATCACGGCTCTGAAGCCAACCAGGGGCGAGCGAGCAGTTCGAAAAAAGCCATCAGTGATGTCACGTGGCTCGGAGGATTGCCCTCCCGACTTAGGTGTAGTGGCCTTAATGTGGGAGCTCCTAGTGATAGGGAGGATTCAACACAACTAAAATAGAAAGAAAATTAGGGCAAAATAATAATAATAAAAAAAAAAACGTACTGCTTTGCAAATCAGAAATTCCTCGCATTGTCTGGGAATCAACAGAAGGAAGTAAAATGTGTTTGTTTTTTTTTACTCCAGGGTGAATTATAGTACCCCCTAGTGGGAACTTCTTGTAGATGATTAGGACGTAATCCTTTACCCTTATATTCTGCTAAAAGCTGTTGCGGTTTTGCCACGATCCAGTTGTAGGGCTGTTTGCAACTCTAGTCAATACTGCTGATTTCAACACAGCACCTCACAAATGCCGCACTATGCTAAAGATATCCACCAAGTCTATTTTCGAAAGAAGACGCTTTTGGTACACCTCTGAAAGCAGGACAACCTGCTAGCGATTAGGTAAGGCTTTCCTCATGAATATTTAAGTCAGAGCTGTTTCTTAAACGTTCCCAGTGGGATACAGAGTAACCCAGAGGACGAAACAAAAACATGTCGCAAATGTGATGGCGTAGATCTGCTCCCAGTTAAAATCCAAAGTTACTCTCAAAGAAAGTTTGGACTGAATAAAAAATAAAAATAGCTGACATGTCTCACTTCCTGTTGGGTGTCTGAATTATCAAATTTGTTTGGCACATCATATTAATCAATGGGGGTGTCAAAGGTCTTAATTGTTTTGAAAATGTTTTTAGGTGAACAAAACTTGGAAGAAAAAAAATCTAAATGGTGAAAAATCCAATATCATAGAAATTACCATCACCAATTTGGCATAACCCAAATAAAAAAAAGGAATACCTTTTTTTTCTTTACAGTATTGGTCTGTAGGGTTTTTATGCACGAAAGGACACGCACCAAAACTAGCAGAGGCAACTCTTTCGCTGTATCAATGACCCCAGAACGTTCAAAGAGTAATCAAGGAGGTATGGAAAAAAGAGGAAAAAGAACAAACCTTTAGCACTTTTCGTACATTTTATTGTTGTATAGTTTGTTGGACTTACAAACAAATTGGACTTACGAACTAGCTTTTGGAATGAAACTCGTTCGTAGGTAGGGGACTTACTGTATAATAATAAAATAAATGTGTACAATAACAGAAAGGTGACATGCTAACAAGTTATCGTTCTTACTTGTAGTTACAACTGCAGCTATCTGTTTGATGAGGCATGATTTCATGGCCTCTAAATCTGAGTTAATTACGCCTGATCGTGGCATTGAGCTTTTGCCACTTCTAATAATTCAGCTGACATGCAGACTAATACAGGTCTCCTTCGACCTCCGTGCATGAACCGCCATCCTTTATCTGGAGTGACTAGGCTGCTTTTGTAACGAGGATTTAAATGGGTCCTAGGGTTACACAATCACGGAGGAGTAGTCCGTTAATGTACCTCCCCAGACGGGCCGCGATTAAACATTTAAAAAATGAGTCTTAGCCCATGCATAATTTATGCTAATGCGGCGGAAGACAAATTAGGGTGCAGTCAGGCGGGTGACCCCATGGCAGGTCACATGCTCTATCGCCTACGCTTCTCCTGATTAGGCGGTGCTGATTTTACTCAGGTGCATGGCGGGATGCGTCCGAGGTCAGATACTAGAGTTACACGTAGCCTTTTGAATGCTGTACGTTTTTTTTGTTGTTGTTGCTGCTTGCGTTTGCATCTCCCTCATCAGGTTACTCAGGCATAACGTTTCCCTACAGAACATAATCATCATTTACACTAGAACCTGTTCTTCAATCTCCCCGTTCCTTTTTTTTTTTAATTCGCACATCCTGTTAACAAGGGTGTCACTGGTTTATTGAGAACAGTGAAATAAATCATGCCTTCATGTATTTTAAAGCCTAAATTTAACCCAGCATGTTCATTAAGAATTGGCAGCCTGACAAGAGGAAACTCCAGAGACTTTAAAATTCACAGTCTGTTCCCATTCTGGCGTGCGTGATGTGATATACGCACAGGCTTATTTGTTTTGTAATGCATGCCGGTGCATTATGGGTCGTTCAGGACGTGTCCTCGTTTTGGAGTTTATCAGATGCATGTCTTTGTGTCACTCTAAGTCATGGACGAGCATTTAAGAGTGTCTTAACTCTCACGTAGAAACGTGCTTCAGTTGCATTTTGCAGCATTTAGCTGTTTTTATTTTTACTGAATTTAATTAAGTTATTTGCTTCACTCACTGATTATTTTATTATGTATTTCTGCATGTTTTTTTTATATAAAAATTTTTATATATATATTTTTATATATTTTCTTCAACGTATTTGTTTCTGGTTTTGTTTTTTGTTGTTAAAGGTTTTTTTTTATTTATATGCTGTTTAATATTTCTCCAACATTTTTTTTTTCCTTTATAATATAAAGTGCTGTAAAAAAAATCTTGATCTTCCCTTCATTTCCAAAGATCCAGACTTGTATTACTTAATATAATCCTAAGGAATAGTTCTCTAGGATTTCTGAAGGACATTAATTTTTTATTTTTTTTTTTGGCAAGTTTTTGTCTCATTTTCAGTTTTTTTTTTTTTTCATTTGTTAAATCACACAGTGATCTATTAAATTATTTAAGCATAAAATAATACCTAACTTTAGGAATGACCTGGTGAGAAACAGGTGCAGATGATGATAGATGATCAGGCAGGTGATTAGTATACTGGTGATGCTGAGTGCTGAGTGGTTGGAACAGACGAGAGGGGAAATGAGGTTGCTGCATAAACAAACGTTGCACTACACATCCAAGTAGCTTCTTCAGTCTAAGGTACGTTGGAAAGTTTCTCGTATTTAAGTCCTCCAAGCTCAAAGGGTCCTCCCCTATCTGAAACGGCTTGGGGAGGACCCTTTGACCTTGGAGGACTTAAATACGAGAAACTTTCCAACTTACCTTAGTGAAACGTTCCTACCAAACTAGGAATAAATAACTTCCAGATAACCTCACCTGGATGACTGAGAATCTTCACAGACAACCAATTTGTATCTTCAGGCAATTTGCAGCCTCTTGCTATAAAATATTTGTTCCTGTTTCTTCATTTCCATCTAAATCATTTCATTTCACTTAGGATAATGAAATGAGGGTGGGTTAGGCTTTGCATAGTACTGTATGTATTTTGGTTCTCCCTTCCTAATATTTCGCTGGCTTCTGTAGGCAAGAAAAGATGATATTTAGAGAGATTTCCATTAGAGTATGTAACAAAGTCGAAAGCCTCAACCGTACATATTAAATATACTGTATATCCATATGATATATATGGTCACTCGTGGAAGTTAGATCACATGTCCACAAGTGCAGTACAAGCCCAGGATGTCCAGAAGCAAGCGTGGTGAGGGCGAGATGAAAAGATGCCAGGCATTGCCCATTCTTTTAATAAATTGTTGAACCATCAGCATGATTTTAAAGAGCACTGTAATGTAATATACTATGTATGCCCAATTGTGTTAGTGTTCTAGTCCCTACACAATGTTTGTTGGACTTACAAACAAATTAAACTTACGAACTAGCTCTCGGAAAGAAACGTGTTCGTATGTAGGGGACTTACTGTATAATAATAAAATGAATGTGTACAATAATAAAAATAAGTGACATGCTAACAAGTTATCGTTCTTACTCGTTGTTACAACCGCAGCTATCCGTTTGATGAGGCACGATTTTATGCGCTTTAGATATCTAAGTTAATTACGCCTGATCGTGGCGTTGAGCTTTTGGTACTTTTAATAATTCAGCTGACATGCAGACTAATACAGGTGTCTTTCGACCTCCGTGCAGGAACCGCCATCATCGTCCTAGTGACTAGGAATATAAACAAACACCTCAAACCTAACGAAAGACAAAGCTGTCCTTCCTAACCTGTATAGCTATCCAGTATTTGCATGGGGTGCTCATACTTTTAGAGCCAAATTATTTGCGTATGCTTAAGTCTATAACAGTATGCATAGAGCAGTAGCTCTTCACACAAGGCTGCGGCCAGCCCCTGAGGAGCGTTTTCCACCTCTTTCATGCTAATCCTGAGCAATTCCTTATCCAACGGAAACCTTTAAAGAGAGAGGGATAAAGGCCGTGCGTCAATTCCATTTCCACTTCACGCAGCTGATCATTTTTATTTTCCTGCCCCTTAGCCGAGTCCTTGAAGCGCAGAGGAGTGAGAGGCAAGTAAAATAAAGAGTGGGCGGGGGTTCGGAAGAGAGAATTAGGAAAGTAGAACAGAGAGAGAAAACGAGGAACGTTGAGGACTCGCTGGATTTGACAGTGTTCACAACGTCCTGCAGGGAATAACTGTAGTTTGTCTCCGAGATAGCTTATCCCTCATCTCGTTAAAAGTGCGGTTCCATCCGGCTTAGTAACAAGATCTTCAGACGAATACGGTCTATACAGTTAGTGACGGCAATTTTCTTGACCGGGCTATCACTGTCGCTGCGTCTGCACTTCCAGGTTTCGTCACGTCAAAGCAGCTCGAAGCACATCGATAAAACCTGGAAGTGCCGACGCAGCAAGTTCGGAGAAGGAAAACCCCGTCGTGGCTCTGGGTACTGATGTATTACTTCAAGAAAAGCCAGTCTTTCTTTCCTTTCTCTTCACCTTTCTGTTAAACCTCATCGGTCTCAACACTTCATTTGGCGACTTGCTTCACGACACGACCTTTATAGGAGGCTAATGTTTTACATGTCTTCTGAAGAACAAAGAAACCCAAATCAATTGTGATGGGACACGACCATACAGATGTACGTTACACTTTCCGAAATCCTAAAAAAACATTTTTTTTTTATTTAAGTATAAAGTATTTTTTTAATTATTAAAATAAGAATCAAAATCCTTTACGACATGCACTTATTAGCGATGATTAAACTTCAGGTTAGTATCAGAAACTCCGTCTGACGTCGTGCCACATCACGGTGTCCGTTCTTTAATTATTTCAGCAACAGCACACCTTGTCATGTTTTATTCCTTACTTACTGGGAAAGATTTCGATGCATGTTGCGGTCTTCTCTGCTCTCCTGCAGTCACATTTCATTCTTGCAAATTGACAGAATAAAAGGTATGTCTGTCTTCATGCGGTGGAGAGAATGGAAACATTTCTCAGGCTATTTCCCCTGCCTTAGCCGTCCCAGTCGGAGAGAGACGCCAGCGACACGCAGGTGCATATTGAAACGGGTTAAGTTGGCAGGTGCCGCTCGTCAAAAGCTTTGATTTTGCCAGACGGACAGCAGTAACCCCTGTGCAGCTCCTGCGAGAAGAGAGGGAATAAGAAACGACATGAAAAATGTACCTTGAGGCCCTGCTTAGACCTCCGCCGACCCTCCTCAGCACTCCGCCCACGAAAAACCAGCACGTATACATCTGAGCACCGCATACTGTAGGCATGTGTGTGTGTGTGTGTGTTTTTTATCTTTCTAGTTTCTATGGTAACTTACACTGGAAGATGACAAATGCTTTACATATACAGAGGCGTTTGCAGTAAGGTGTGTACCATTTCTAAAGGAGTCTCTAGTTTCAGAGCTTTGAAACAGATGGTAATTTTTAATATTCTGCCAAAGAAAAGACTTTTTTATTTTCATTTCTGTATTGATTTTTTTTTTTGTTATTTTATTACCTTCAGAAATAACAGATGTACAGTAGTAACGATTTAGGACTGAAATAGTTTTACAGGTTTTCGGCGACATTAACTGTACATTGTTTAGTAATTGATATAACCTAAAAGTATGTACAGTCGGGTCCATAAATTTAAAAACACAGATTTTTTTTTTCTCTTCTTCTTCCATTTTAGCGTCTGTACACCACCACATGAAACACGTATGAGCGAAGTAGTGACTTTCAGCTTTAAATCAAGGGTTTTTTACAAAAGTCTGGCATAAATCACTCAGAAAAAGCCAGTTTTGTGGGGTCAAAAATAATGGAACAAACTAACAGTAACAAACATTAGGATTTCCTTTAATACTTTGTGTTTAATGAATGCCTGAAGTGTAGAGATGCCTTAAAGATAATTTTTAAAATTTTATTTAATAATTATTTTTTTCAAGACAACTCTACTTTGCGTTAGGACGAATCACACCAAACAGCTATTTAGGATTTTCCTAACAGCATGCACCATCATCCTTCATTCCTTACTTGCTGTTTCTTTAATTTAATTAAAATAAAACAAATTTTAAGGTATATTGTAGGGAAATATTGGAAACACTCAAAATTGATTGCATCCTTTAAGGGAAAGGACAAATTTATTTGATTAAATATAACCAGACAGAAATTTGGACTTTTTACTCAAACAGCCAGATCGATCATTAAGCTACTAAAAAGCAATATTACTTTGTTTTGGAACTTTGACAAGAGCAGATATTTTTTGAAGAAATGTTTACAGTCATTGGAAATATATATGATTTTTAATAGAACAGTGAAAGGTACGATGCAGTAACCAAAAACAAAACGAAAAAATATATATTTTTATTAATTTACATTTAGGCATTTGGCAGACGCTCTTATCCAGAGCGACTTACATTTTTATCTCATTATACATCTGAGCAGTTGAGGGTTAAGGGCCTTGCTCAAGGGCCCAACAGTGGCAACTTGGTGGTTGTGGGGTTTGAACCTAGGATCTTCCGAACCGTAGTCCAATGCCTTAACCACTGAGCTACCCCTGGACGATAATATAACTTGAAATGTTCCGTGTGAAGAGATGATCCATGATCCCTGTACGTGTCTCTCACCTGGTTGGATATAAACTCAGTGCTGTTTGCACTGAAGAATGACTATCAAATAGCAATAAAAAGAAATAAGAAAGCAGACCTTAAGAGAAATATTACAACTTTGTGTTTGAAAAGCGATTGTGTTCAAATAAAACATTCTGATTACTTGCTGAAATGTTTTCGTCTTAAAAATCTTTAAAATAATGAAATAAATATATCAATAACCTGCAGTTCCTCATTTTTAATGCTTCATTGGGTATGTTTTACCGCAATTTCATGCACCAATGAACCTGGCAGCACCAAGAGTCCAGGATTAACACAGCGAAGTAAAGAAGCTCAAACATGAACGCGCCGAATCGCTCCGAGCCGCCTGTGATCCGGGAGGTCGTCTTAACCCGACCCGACAGCAGTCCTGCGTCGTCTCCTAAATGAAGCCTGTAATAAGTGGTCTCTCTTTTAACCAGGAATAAAACAGTGAGCGAGAGGGTCAATTAAACCTTCCTGTTAGACAAGGACCCATCGTGGCCCCCTCTTCGCCGAGACCTCATCAACAGTGGTGTCAGCTACATTAAGGATGGCCTGATCCATGTCAAATAAATTAGGCTCTTTCTTAGGCTTCCTGACAGTTAGCTGATGAGAAGCGAAAGAAGTTGCCGTTCCTGTACACATAAAACATAGCGAGGTCTGAAGTCTCGCAGTCGTCTGTTCAGGGCTGACACCTTTTCCAGGATGACTCTGATATATCAACCGTCCCCGAGACCTTTTCTTACAAGGGCCAGCATACGAACAGAAAGAGGGAAAAAAAGAAAGATAAGGTGTCAAGTTCTATCCACTGGAGCAGCTAAAAATGCCATAAAGAATGACAATTGACATATGCTGTAGTTTATGAGCCGGTGTCCTTGTGAAACCTAATTGGTTCATTTTTTAACGTTTTACTGAAAGCTACGATCACATCTAAATCAATATTATGAGCTAAATGTACTAGAATGGATAGGTAATAATAAAACCTACTTACAACCCCCACTGCTTTTCATTATCAACCACATTATCTCGCTGATTGGCAATTAAGTAAGGAATAAAACACTTGTGGGGGTGTGCTGTTATTAGAACCTGATCAACTCAGGGGGCATCACACCACTTAGTTGTTCATTATTGTTCAATAACAGCACATCCCCCAAGTGTTTTATCTCTCTTGCAACAGGTTTATTAAAAACATAGCTGTCGTTCCTGTCATCTCAATTATAGCAGAGATCAACAGCCGTTCTCACACAGAGCCGGAACGAGAGTCCAGAATTAACACGGCGAAGTAAAGAAGCCATGAACATAAACGTGCCGAGTCGAGTAGAGTACAAAAAAAAAAGCACTGACTTTTGCTGCCAAAAACAACTAATATAGAGGTGGGGTGTTTTTTTATGTTTTTTTTTTTTCAAAAGATCAAAGAAATGACTCAACTTAAGAAGTGAAACCAGGACATATAATGAAATTTCCTGTGAATGAAAGGAAAAAAACGATTGACATTTACAGATGATTTCAAGCACCGTACGAAGATGAGACTCTCAGCCACAATAAAACATTCGAATGGTGCAAACGTTTTAAAGAACGCCGCATGTCCTTGAATGACGAATGTTCAGAGCCCACTGCAGTCGTTCCTGTGAACATTTAGCGACAGGAATGCATGTTCCTTGAAAAATCGACGGATAACTTGTCGCCACCTTGAGGAAGAGACAAATGTCTTCCACACGTTTGGACCATTTTAGGAGTTCCTGAGAGCCTAGTGTGCAGACATGAAGTAGACAGTCTGATCGTTGCTACGATGTACTTTCTAAGTTTTTAACTCTTTAATATGTTCTTCTATTCTTATATTGTTAGAATTCCCAAAGGGAAATTGTAATTTTCACATATATCAGGTAGGAAGAGGATAAGGGCCTTGCTCGAGGGCTTAAAGGTAGCAACTTGGTGGTGCTTTTGTGCAGGGCTCGAACGGCTGGGGCTCGAACCCTGGAGCCAGAAACTTTTTAACTTTAACACCCCAGTTTTGGACTGTCAGTCATAATGGATTCGAACAAGAAGATTGAAATAAACAACACCTTTGAGAATTCAACATGGCCTGTGGTATAGTCAAGTGCAATGAATACAAAAACTAAATGAGGATGCTAATAAAGTTCCCGTTTTCTAGCTTTATAAGGCTTAGCTCTTTAGATCTGTTTAAACGGATTAGGATAAAACGACTAAACTCGGGCATCCTGTAGTAATTTAGTCAAGTGTCCAATCCTAATCATAAAGCAAGTGCGATTTTATCATGTTAGCGTTTAATTCTTTGCCACAAAGACAGTTTAGAAGGATTGTAAGCAACGCATTGCATTGCCCAAATACACGAATGATACCTAGCAAACCTCCTAACTAAATAGGTCTTAATAAAAAATCCCTTATTTCCTCAAGCTCTTACTATCACCTACAATTTACCAGCCAATATAATCCTTCAAGTCGCAGGAGGCACTGGAGCCACATTCACCCGAGCCCCTGAATCGCACTTCTTGCTGTGCAGGACTCTTTATTAGAGCGTTGTTAGCCTTCCCCACCCCCATTTTCCCGCACTTCAATTAACCAGAGGCGCTTTTGTGGCGTCCTAATTCAGCGAGGAGACATCGGAATAATGAAATTGGAGGTGCTTCCGCTGTGTTTTATTTTCGGCTCGTGCACGAGCTATGAATTAAAGAACAGATTGGGCTGCTAACGGCTCAGCGTGAGCTCTTCCTTTTGGGAAGGACGACGACCGCGTTTTTTTAGGTTATGACTAATCGACGAGTGGCGTCTCAGCAATGCAGCAGCTGCAGGTCCGTGTAAATGAAACGTGAATCCTGGCTAAAAGAACAGAGGTCCAGACCTTATTTTCTGATGTATCAATTTTGCAAAGTGTGGTTTTATTTCTAAACCCAGCTCTAGGAATCAAGTCTGTCTCCATCAAGTCAGCAATTTCTGGTTAAAAAAGGTTTTAGAACATCTTATATCAGATGATTGTTGTTGATGGCAGAAATGCCTTATGTAAAATAATCCCGATGTAGCTTGTCAGTTTTGTTTTCAAATTAAACTATGAGAACTATGGACGATCAGGGGCAGCGCGTTAGATGCTATAGATTTTCGTTTCATCTTGGCCTCGACTTAACTGAAGTCACCTGCACAAGAAGCAAAGGCATGGTGCCCTGTTTGCTTTTGTGCTTTAAATCATTAAAGTCCCTTTCCTCCATCAACTTCACGCCCCCACACTCTTTAATTTTTGATGCCAGGCAGCAGATAATCAAGAGGCTGATATTTGCATGGTGGGCGACTTGGAAGACACACTGAAGCAACCTCTGTCGCTAGTCTCTGCACAACCATATGGCTAATGCTGCATGCACCATGCAGAGTTTAAGCCCTCGGTAACACTTGTGCACACTTACCGGCGTCTTGCTTATTTGATAGCCCGATGGCTGTTGCTGTTTGTTAATGGAGCCTTGCTGAGGAGCCGGCAGGATTGAGTTACGACCTTAGGGACTGTCTCCCGCCCCCACCTTACTCCTTCACTCAGCTTGGCTAGACAGCAATTAAACCCGGGGGTGATCCACATGGTCAGGATGTAGACACGATCCGTTCCACCAGTCCATCCTGTGGGAGATGATGGTCAATACGTTTTTTCCAGGTGTACTTTTGGAGTGAAATGGGCTTTAAAACTTCCGGACACTAAGGCTATGATTGATCGACCAATCGTTCATGAGTTGTCTTTTATGACCAATTGGAACTTTTAAGAGTGAGGAACTTCAATAAGTCGTTCAATGAAACATGTATGGCTGATTGGAAGCGGTGTTTGGAACGAGATGCCACAGTCCTTTTGAAGCCTTGAATTTGATTGGTCAGAAGGTGTTGATTAATTTTCAACAGCGACAAGGTCAACAGTTGTTATTGATCATAAAGTTGCTTGGTTACATGTCAAGCCGTCTTTTTAATTACATGAAAAGGAAAGAACAAAAGAGAGACCGGTATGGGAGTGAATATTGATAGCTGCTGATAAGCAAGCGATAACAGGAGAATTAAATGCAATGTTGAATTTTTTTTTTTGAAAGTGTGACCTGTTCGTTAATAAAAGTTGTGAAAAACGCTCTTCGGGATGTACAGTTATTTGGGCATAAGGGTGTCACACCACCTCATGTTTGTTATTTTCCCATAACGCCACCCCAGTTGTGTTTTATTCCCTATATTGTTCAAATTCAGGGCAAACATTTAGCTGGAGTTCAACAATATTAACTCTAAACAGATTTAACTTTGCTTTTGTATGTCTTGCAAGCGAACTCAACCCCTACTTTGCATCTGGCCTTATCACACCCTCGTGTTGTTGATTATCTTCGTTCCTCTGTGTGTTTTATTACTTAAATGCTATTACATTGTTGCTGTTCACTAATCACCTTCTCTCTCTCTCTCTTTGTCCTTCTCTTCCCGTCATCATTGACATCCTCATCCAAGGTAAGCCAGAATTCCCCTAAAACTTTCTTTTCCTTCACGTTATTTGAAACAATGACCATTATTTTCCTTCTCCCAGTGATGAACGACCTTCCACAGAAATCTATAAATAGTTTAACCATTACATAGACCACAGCTCGCAGTCCTGCCTGGGTGTTGAGGCTAAGCGCACAATCAATGATGGTCTAAAACAGACCCCCCCCCAAATGTAATAACCTAAAATGCATTTGATGGCAAGGGTCAAAAAGTCACAGTTTTTGTTTAGTTTTTTTCCCAGGCACCAGATACTGGCTCTAGCTTTATGCATTTGCATCATACCTATGGGCTATCTATCCTTCTGTGTTATATTACTGAATATTCTGTGGATGGTGGAAACCAGAAAAATCAATATTGGAAAAAAAATTAAAAAGAAGCAAGATGATGATGGAGAAATGGTTTATGAAAATGAAAAATGAATAATTTGTGGTTATTTTCAGAAATTTCATGTTGTCAGACTAGAGTAGGACTGTAATCAATATGTGATAAATTTGATTATTTAAAAGTGTGTAAAATTCAAGACTCACTTTAAAAGGTGTTTTTTTTTTTTTTTTGCTGTTTTAAATTAGCAGTTTAAAATTCATAGTCCAAACCTCAGTAAAATCTGACTTGAGGAAATAATAACCCGTGATTGTTTAAGGACATGGAAAATACACATAAAAATCGAAAAAACCTGCATGTTTAACAAGCTTTCATTTATAGCTTAGTGATATAAAATATCAGGAGAAGAAAGTATGAAGAAGTATGTTTGGTTACACTCACATTTTGATTTCACATCTGGTGCAACTTCAGCTTTAGGCCAGATTCTGTCCAGCTTTTGCATGGTAAAAATATATTGTAATAAATCTCTTTATGGTGATTATGTTGGGAGGGGGGGGCTGGGGGGGGGGTTCGGGGGTATTTTAACAAGGGTACACTAACCATTTTTAAAAGTGCTATATAAATAAAAATTGAATTGAACAGTACGATCCCACAGAGGAGCCCATGCAGCACAAATCGCCAATAAATGTCAATACTAGAAATGCCCCAGAACATCCAGCATGCCGTGTATGGGGCTTACCAAGCAAAAATTTAAAGGTTTTTAATCCAGCCTCCAAAATTCCCCAGGTCCCAGTCTGAGTGAGCATTCAGGGAATGTACCGGACAAACATGTCTGATTCATGGAGGCCCCACTCCGCAACCCCCAGCACCCAAAGTCACGCCCACAATCCTGGGAATAACGTTTTGTGCTATAACAGTACAGCTGATCAATGCAACAATGTATGTTGTTTACACAATAAAACATAAAAGAAGTATTTTTTCAACACAACCTAGTTTTTTTTTAAGCATCCTTACTGAAAAATAATCCATTCTAATAGCATCTGGAGTCTAAAATTCTTTTGTTTTGTTTTGTTTTGTTTTATGTTGTTAAGTATGCAAACTGTAGGCGCATTTAATCCAATTAACATACTCTTAAATACAAAATTATCCGATTAACCTGCAGCATCCTGCTTTAAATATTAAAGCCTTTCTTTTTCAATCGTAACTTGGGATTTATTTATTTATTTATTTATTTATTTATCATTATAGATTTGCAACACTCAAATGTGTTTAACTGGACGTTTCTTTATTATGCAAAATAATTTAGAAATTATAAAAAAGTATTAGGTGCTTCCATTATTCTTAAATGCTTCACCTCTTTTGTTGAGTTTTAAAAAAGGTTCCGTCCCACCGTGGAGACTTTTATGTAATTCGGAAATGTAGATACGACTGCTGAATTGTTTACAAAATAAAGATAAAAAGAATCTCAGAGCACAGATTGACCAAATATGGATGGATTTGAAAAATGTTTAAAAAATAACAAACTCCGGAGCTCCTCATCCGCCTCAGTGTGTAATTGAGATGCTTTTCTGCTTACCATGGTCATCATAAGTTCTTATTTTACTTATGCATCAAGTCATCCCTTAAAAAAACTTTATCCCTGCTGCTTGGTTATCCTCTCCAAAGCATTTATCTCAAAGCATCCGTGTGTTACAGCGAGCTCCGACAAGCCGATTAATTGAGCTTTTCTGGATGTAAGAGAAAGCTTTTTAAATCAGGCCGCACTCTTGATGTTCTGTGTTTTATGTTCGTCACCTATCAGTCAGATCTAGGATGAAAGGCGGGTGGCTGTAGAGGCCTCTGAGGTTTTCCCACAAAGACTTCATTCGTGTCAAAAGGCTGAGGACGGCACCCTAGGGTAGCGCATATGGGGTGGGAGGCCGCGTCGGGTTTTTATCTACTTTTTATCTAGGAAAAGCGTATCATTTAGAGCAAGGCACGATGCCGAATATTGCTTCCCAAAGATGTCTGAGTGCTACCGTTCTAAAATTGTCGGGATTTACTGTAAATTTCTTTACATTTAATGTAAAACACTCCCTCTCTCTCTATTACTTCACATGCAATCTGCCTCATTCGCGATTAACATCTCTCGCATGGTGCATTACAGTAAAAGTATAGTAAACGGTCCGAACGATCTCCTAGGATAAAAGGACTGGAAACGGCCTCTGATTCAATAGACGGTTGTACAACTAGTGTGTTGGCTTATTATCATGTCAATTATATCATTTATATCATCATAGACATACTTTTATACATTGTAGAACTGAATAAGTGCTTTACCATTAAATTGAGAGACTAGAATAGAAAGAATCACGTTGCATCAATTGATGATAATGTACAGAAGATTGCATTGACATTTTGTAAAGTGGTACAGCAGGAAGTGCATTGATGATATGTATCTATATGCCTTTTATACACGCACACAGACAAACGCATCTGTAGCGTATATACAGTATGTAAAGGGTTCGGCAGCAAAACAAGATAAATCCATTTTGGAGGTATTATTAAACCCATGTGAATACTTTGTGGACGGTTAATTTGAGTCACAATTGTCAACGAAATCATCTTGCAGTTGTGATTGTAGCAATACTAAATATGCAAGTTATCATCAATATATGAGGATGAGTCAAAAACTATTATGCTGTTATTTACTATTATTTGTAAATTCTGGTGAATTTATTTATCGAAGACTTTGTACACAGTATGTAGAAAGTCTTTGGATATCTGCGAACAAAATTTGGCCCGATACTCTCGGGAAGATGAAAGTTCCTTAAAGAGAATCATTACTGGTGATGAGACAGAGTATGGAACAGAAACATCCTCAATCGGCAACCGAGAAAAAAATTCTAAAGTCGACCATCAGTTGGAAAAATTCACCAATTCTTATAGTTTTCCCGGGATTCTCAAGGGACATTTGGAACATTATCAGGTAAAAGATTCAACAATCAACAGTGCTCGTTACGGTGGGATGCTTATTGAAGAGCTGAAGACTAGATATAGGATTAAATGCAGAGGACTGATATTATCCATGCACTGACCTTGGTAGATGATGGCACCTTATCGTGGTGGTCCAGAACCGCTGGGAAAAATGCAATGGCAGTCAGCAGACTATGACTTTTTTAAATGTATTTATTTATTTATTTTACTTTGACATTCTACGAAAGTCCATTGAACACAATTACTTGATCCAGAGCAGCCTGGCAGGCATTTTTTCTTCACTGATCACATGACAGAAATGTATTGTGTATTTATACTTCTGCTTCTTACACAGTATTGCTTTAATATAACGTATATATACACACTGACATGTTGTATTAGTAGTAATCAGGTAGAATTCGCCAATGAACAATACATCTGTACCAAAACCATCAATTACCCTAATGCTTGTGTTCCTTACAGAGATTAAACTAATGACTTAATGACACCATCACAAAGGATTTTCCACCGCTAATCTTTGTTTTTTTTTTAGCCAAAGCTGAAATGTACACAATAATTTTGCAGCCTGGGGTTCATGGGAAAGCGTCACGTCCTTCCTAGTTTCCTAGTTTTCAATTATATTTCACCATTATTTTAGTCATGATTGGATGGAAGACGTGATGAACATTGGGTATGTTTTCTTTTCCATAGTAATAACCTAGACCGAAACTTCAATTACTAAACATAAGTATGAAGATAAAAAGACTTTGTCGTGATACAACGACATTTGTTGGCTAGCTCTCAGAAACCGGCAGCAATAAGAAACGTAATCATAAAATATAGTTGCAAGCAGTGATGAGCGGGCCCAAGCACCTGCATCATTGCCACCCCGGGTGCACCACACAACTTGCTCGGCGTTTACGTGGGTTATCTTTGTATAATATTAAAAATGGTTTGATCTTAATCATTTAAGCCCCATGTGTGTATGTGTGTGTGAGATTGTGAGTGGGTCTGGTGCAATCTTGCGAACGACCCAAAATAACTGACTTCCTGTTGAGTTGAGCCCATGACATGCAGTGCGAAAGTTGTTCGGCTCAATGAGCTTTAAATGTGTACTGGGTTTCGTGTGCATATGCGCAAGTGTGTACAAAGTATGCAGCAAAATCTCTTGTGAGGGCCCCTGAGGGCCTCATGTCATGCGACTCTCTGGGACCCTCATGGCAGCAGATTCCAACCTGTCTACCAATTTTCATGAGTTTTTGAGCATGTTAAGACCCACAAAAAGTCCCAAAAGGTGGGAAAAAGAATCCTTAGAAAAACAAGAGGGTCCTGGACCCTTTAGTGCATGGGCCCTAACAAAAGAATAAACAAAGCGATTATAATAATAATAAATATAACTATATATACAATGCAACGTATGTGGAGAAATTGTTAGAAAAATAAACCTTTTTTAATATGTAATGCTGTAACATGGGAAAGTTGGGAAGGTCTCGGTGGCGCAACAGGTAACGGAGATGGGGGAAAAAGTTGAAAGTAGTGAGTGTATGAATCTTTATAGCTGGTACTCTAAGTGATATTTATTTCCCAAAACATTCCCATGAACATGAAATGTTACCACGGAGGACGTAGAAAATAAACCACATTGTGATTAACAAAAAAAAAAAAGTTCTGCAGGGTGCTGCTGGATGAGCTGAAATAATCAGTGCACTTGCTATGGGTGATAGGTGATTATTTTTTTCTTTGAACGTCGCTACCGCTGCCCCCAGTGGTTATCTTCCCTTAATCATGAAACTGTACGACTGTAATTTATGTGCGTTCTAAGCAAAAAGTTGCTTCTCCAGCTTGCCTCAGTGGGCTTTACTACAATGATAAATCTTGATTTATCTTCGAGCCACCATCCTCAGCCGCTCCAGTGCCTCTTTTTGTTTGCTGCTTTTTTTTCTCTTTTCTTTTTTCTTTTTTATTATTGGAGCCGTCGCCCAAACAGAACGGGACGGAATCGAAACTCATTAGAAAGGTGGACTTGCAATGCTAATTAAGTGCCAAAGCCATATGCACGGTAATTACCAGCTGCTAGCACGCTTCCCTTCAGCTAACTTTGATCCAGAAGCAGGCCGAATGCGCGTTTCCCGAGGACACCGCTGCCATTTTAACAGCGAGCGAGCTCTGTTCTGTTCAGCGCAGGACGCAGGTAGGCTTCATCTCCGAGCTTAACTGAAGGCAGCACACATGGCTGTGGGTTTAAGGCCTGAAATTTTGATGAACAGCTTGCATGTTTATGGGATAAGCACAGGATTAGCGTTGACAGGATGTGATTGTGTGTGGAATTTAATGACGGAGAAGAAGCTTTTTTTTTTTTTAAAGCTTATGGAAAACCCACAAGCTTAAGACTAAATAATATTGTAAAGCCTGTAATTCACAACACAAGCCATGAGTTTCTTCTTGTACAGCCATGGATTGCAGTTGACTAGACATTCTTTTTGTATATGTATGTATACACGCTCCTCATTTCACCCGAACACATCACTACATATAATATAAAGTATTCTTATGAGGAGGCATTCAGTGGTAGGTTTCTCACGTATCATACCGAAGGCCCGGGGTCAATTCCCAAACCCCAGCTACTGGATGTAGTGCCGGTCCCAAGCCCGGATAAAATGGGAGGGTTGCGTCGAGAAGGGCGTAAAAAACCTGTGCCAAATTGTATGCGGATTAGGTGGTTCACTCTGGTGACCCCTTGACAGGAGCAGCCGAAAGACCAACCGCAAAAGTACACTCATAAGTCCTGCGTTCTCAATCTTCTCAACTCATTTGTCGCCGAAGTTCTTATGCACGTTTGAAGCTTTCACGTCGCTTTGTAGAAATCCATTATTAACATTTTACATGAACACATTATAAATCAGTACGAATCATTATTAAGAACCAGCCGCCGAAGCTGGAGATCAGAAAAGCAACAGCATAAAAGGAAACGGTCTCCTTTAATGACGTAAAAGAAGGTTCTTTTCATTTCATCTTTCTTTCTTTCTTTCTCTCTGTCTCTTAGTCGCCCTCTCGCTCACTCACTCACTCACTCAGTCACATTAAGATTAAAAAATATAGTTGCATAAAGAAATAATGCCATGCATCTTTTAACGCTGTCATGCATAAGAGCTTCTAGCGTGCTTTTATTTAATGGAATGTCATAAGGATTTAATAAATAACTAATTCTAGTGGAAGAGGATTTGAGATTATGAAATGACCACCAAAAAAAACAGCTGTGTGATAGAAAATATTAAAATGTTAAGGAAGATGGATTCCATGCAAATGTTGTATTATTCTGCATTCACTAATTGGAATGAGGGTTTGATTGCAGAGGTTTCGAAGAGAAGCAATAACATGCAATACTGTATATATTTGAAAGGTCTGGTGATGGTATAATGGTAAAATTTGTTTATTAATTTATTAGTTAATAAGATAGTTGTTTGGTTAGTTAGTTTTTTACTAACTGACTAATGTCTTTTTGTTTTTTGTTTTTTTTTAATCTTATTTGTTTATCTATGCATTTAGGTTTTATGAGTTATTTTTTTTATTATTTTTTTTTATCTTTGATCTACTTTTTATAATTTTTTTTGCTTTTATCTATTTATTTATTTAAATTTGTTATTTTTTATTATTTATTTATTTGCTTATCGACTCCTTTTTTACAATTAATGGTCATATTTTAATCAATGATTAAATTAATTAGCTTTCTGTTTTGTTTATTTATTTATCTAGTTTTTTTTTTTAAGTATTTAATATTTGATCATATTCATTATTTGTCTGTTTATTTACATTTTAATTAATTAATTTATTCATATACAGTATATATTTAGGAGGAGGGGTAGCTCAGTGGTTAACCCATTGGACTATGGTTCGAAAAGTTTAAACCTACCAAGTTGCCACTGTTGGGCCCTTAAGCAAACCCTCACCTGCTTGGTGTATGACGAGATAAAAATTTGTTTTTGGTTTGTTAGTCTGTAAACTAATTTTATGCCGCCACCATTGTAACAATCCAAGATCAGCTTCAAAAGCAGTCTGGCCTCGGGTCTGCGTTTAAACCGTACTTCTCGCACCGCTCTGACCCCAATGAGGACAATTAATGCTCTAAAATAGGAAATGATTCAAAATTTGGGACAGCAGTGAGACAAGCATGTCTTGCTCTTTGTAGCAGCGTGTTTAATTAAGAGGATGTGTGGTCGAGCTCGTGCAGGCTCTACGCCAGGCCCGCGCGCCTGGCAGGAACATTACTGCACAGCCTCAGCACTAGTTATTCCTTTGAAAGATTTTTCGACTGCGGCTCTGCATAGTAATAAAACAGCTTTGTAAAATGAATGCATGGTGCAAAAAAAAAAAAAAAAACTGCTGGTGCTGTAGATCTTCATGTTAAACGGTGGCGTAGAGCTGGAGAGAAAGTGCACCTTTTTTGTTGTGTATACAATCTCGCTGAGGTGACACTCTGGAGAAAATAGCATTATCAGTCTGAGAGTCTTTATTCATCTATAAAGTCGCACGCGTCATAGCATCGGAATGGTGGTTTGCTCACTCTTTTTTTTTTTTTTATAAAGCTGAAGGTCCAGCCACGCGAAGGAACGTCACTTCGTCTTCTCAATAATCTCCGTTTTTGCTTTCGCGATTTATTGGTGCAATAGATGCCCTTGACTCGACTAGTAAAGCTCTGAATAAAAATGAGAAAAATACTTTGGAGGGAGAACACCGTGAAGCTTTTCATTCGCTTTTGTTGACCCAGACCCAATTTCTCCTTTGGTGCAGGAGCCGGGTTTAAGGAAGAGAAAGACCTTGCACTGCTCCAAAGGATAATATTGCGCATTCATCATTTCATGACACATGGACTGATAGGAAAACCTTAAGCCATTAGAAGTGAGAGCGACAAATTAACTCCCCTTACACAGACGCTTTAGAAGGAGAAAGCCCGCATTAACGCCAATGTCTCAGTCTTAAATAGTAGTTCACTTAACATATATACAATTTTAAAAAAGTATACTTGATCTAAATCAAACGCTGAACCGATTCGGTCACCGAAATGCGAGGTTTCGTTTCATGTCAAATTCGACTTCATTCGACGTCATTTGGTTAAAGACCACTTATAAAACAATCTGGTCTCAGCTCGTAACAACACCAGACACGCAACGCTATCACGGCGGAGTTCGATTTTCTTCACAGCCATTCTCTTTCTGCATATAACTACGACGTGATCAATACTTATAGTGTATGAGGTTTTCTAGGAAAGTAATTGCTAAAAATATCTTTCTAGGAAAGACAAATCAATTGTCTGTCCGGACACATCATACTGCGATTTTTTTTTACTTAAAAAAAAAAAAATGTATACAGCGCCGTATCTGTCTGCTGGACATGTCTTAACCTTAAGCCTTTTTTTTTTTTTTAAGCTAGTAGAATGTTTTCGCACCTTGATGCAGATTTATAGAGACGGCGACGGGAAACGAGGCTGCAGCTAGCGGGGACGCAGCACCCACAAAACCAACGGCCGTTAACCTGTTATATAAGGAGTGCTCTTTGAAGCCGGGAAATTGGTAATAAAACAAGTCCATTCACACGCTGCCCGAATAACAGATTTACACCGCCGCATCTATTGTGTTTTTTTACACCACAGTAGATTGCGAGACAGTCCACAGTGGCAGCGTAATGTTCTTTACAGAGAGAGAGAGAGCACTCTACATGTACGCCAGACGAGGCTTATAAATAATATTTTTTCATACCGGTTTAGCTTTTACGGTCATCTTTAAACACTAATACAATTTGCCTTTAAAAAAAAATGTCCTCTTCGTCATTAAGGCCCGCCATCAGTCACTGACCGAAGTTATTTAGTGACGAAGGCGAGCGGTTCAGCTGTTACTTAAGCCGGCGCACATGATGGAGTCCAAATGACAGCCTTGATGGGAAAGCAAGCTCAGGACGCAATTGGATTAGCAGGAAACAAATGAATTTCCGCCTCGGCTCACTGTTTGCCGTCGCAAAGTGGGTTAGACTGAAACCGGAGTCGCGTATCACGACCCAGGGTTAGCGACCTCCAACTGGTGCTTACAAGGCGAGCGCGAACGGAGAAAGCTGTTATTTGTCAAGGGACGTGCGCTGGATTCAATTTGCAAAGAGCTTCAAAGTGACACTGACATTTATCATCGCGACAGTTGTCAGATGCGAGAGCGCTAATGAGATAAGCCTTGATTCGGACAGAAAAAGCACACACACACATAGAAACAGTGAAGTTTTGAAGTTGTATCGCATCTATTATTATTATTAATGTATTGCCTGTCTCTTCAAAACAGTTTGGAGGAAATTATTCTATTTCACTTTTGACACTCCGTCATAGCAAAAGCTGACAGTTGTTTCAGCTAATTTGAAGGCCCAGAATCAAAGCGGCTTTCACCCCAGGTGCGCTCTGACGTTTTCTAACGTGTGCGGTGATAGCGTGAACACTGAAAGCAATTATATCGAAAGTGCATATGATTCTAAAAAAAATGGAGCAGTTGATAATCCAGGAAATTAATTGGAAAGCTCAGGGTCTCATGAGGCTGGTGTGTGCAGCAGGTGGCGCTAACCCTGTGCTTATTATTAGACGATTCCAGAGCACAAGATGTAACCTAAAAACCCAGCATTCGATAGTTGCAACGATTCATACTGTTTAAACTTTAGAGATGTAATGCTTGAGGCCAGACGTTCTCAACACTTTTAAGTGTTTTGTCAGCTCCCTCTCTGTGATAGAGAAGGAAAAAAAAAGCTTAAACGTACAGGCTAGGGTGTCCTCTGGGACCAGGGTCGAGTCCATTACAGTTCCAGGATGCAGCGCTAGAGAATGTGGACAAGATTCAAGAAGGTATGCAAAAGCGTAATGATGAAAGCTGCTGTTCCATCTTTCAGCAGAAAAGCATTCAGACGTTCATTCAGTGTTTCCTAGCAAGCGATGCTCATATACACACGAACGACAAGGCACAAGAAAAGGATGATGAAATGAAGTACATAACTAACCTGAGCATCGCACAGTAGCCAGTAGTCAGGCTCTTATTGGAAGCATATCATTTCGACATCCTGTCGCGACCCTCTGGATGCTGGAGAGAGACTGAGAGAGTGTTTGACCTTTTCAGTTCTCCATTTGCCTCTTTGAGTCAGCCTATAGAGTGCTTGAATGCGCTTTTGAGAGGAAAGAGAAAGAGGAAGAGCAGTCCTTAAGAAAGTCCAAGTGCAAATGTTGCCACGGTCGGGTTTTTTTTTTTTTACAAAGGGGTGTTCAAGTCAAACAGAGACTTCTGCCTCTACAGAGTGACAGAACTCCCTTTAATTCTCCCCTGCTACACTCAAGCACTTATCCCAGTGTTTCACTAGTGCTTGGACACCATCGAGGGCAAACGTTTTCTCAGTATGCTGGAGATGTGATCGTGCTAAAACGCTGGCCTCCAAGGAACTCCCTTAATTACCCAATTATGTGGTAATGGTTTGGACCGAGGTCAGGACTATATGGCAGATGTGGCAATAACTCCCAGCCGAGTTCGATTTCATGGATGAGGCGTTCCACTCGCTGAATGTTCCCGTGACCGACTGCGGTTGGCTCCGAGCCACCTCGGACAGGGTCGTCATTCCGGGACGCATAGCCCTCTTTAAAACGTTCGCACCATTCACATGTTTTACTGCGTAACCAGTTTTATGCCTTCACTCAGCAGAAATGTCATCACAAGTCCCTGTTTTTTCCTTAGTTTTACAAGCGCTAAAGTACACTTAACTTCTCTCAAGCCTGTCCTAATAGACCTTAAAACATAGACGTTTTGGTGTTTGCAAGTTAAAATGAGGTTGTTTTTTTTGCACAAAAGTATCCTTGAATTGCCGCAGAAGAGTGTTTAGGCGACCAGCCTGGTGCAAATGAAATGCATCTCTTGAGCAGAAACAGACACTTTCACCTCAGCACTTCTTAAGTAGGTTGTCAAATTTCCCATAGTAGGCTCTTCCTTCCCTAAGCAAGCCAGGGGTGCAAAAGTGTCTCTCTCTCTCTATCTCTCTCTCTTTCTTAAGCCACGTGACCTCAGACTGGAAAAGGCTCCATTAAGGCAAGCCAGGAATCTCAAGAGGTCTCGCATTGATTTCTCCCCAAAAAAAAAAAGAATTGATAGCCCCCACACCATGGCCTTGAAACCCGATCCACTTTGGCCGCAGCAATTAGTGGCACAGCTCCGGGTCTGCAGATGTAGCACGGCATTTATGTACTTTCCCTGTATAATTTAAGAGCTACCGCAATGTCTCAGCTTCATTTAATTGTATCTAAAAAAAATAAATAAAAAAATTCAAATCCAAATGGATCATGGTGTTTCTAAGCATCTATTGAGAGATAGAGGCTTTTCAAACAAGCCTTTGGCCAACACACTGGTTCTCAAATTATTCTGCCTCTGCACAGAGCAGCACTTTTTGATTTGTGGCGCAGCATTTAATACATCTGCTATCTGATGACCGACCGACAAGCCACAGAAACGTGCTCTCCACGTAAACCCGGCGTGTCCAAATAAGCAGAAGTTCGCCGAATGTATCCGGCTTAATCTCGGCACGTCTGAGGTGTGTTAAAGATGAACAAGACAAGTACAATTTCAAGACAATTTATATGCTGTCAGTCACACTTAAAGTGCCACATGTCTCGCGAGCATGCGATGCTGGAGTCAGGTGTACGGCTCGTGGCGTTCCCCCGAGAGCGCAGCCCTGAGTAGGATCCCGAAGATGGTGGGGGGAAATCTCCAAGTAAAATTGCTTTCACAAGAGCAGTGGCAGATGATACTAATATCACACTTCACTTGGCAGTGCTTAAGTAGTCTCCGCATCGGAACAGAGAGAGAAAAGAAGACGAGGCAACGAAATAAAACTTCGTCTCTATACAGCAGAGGAGATGCAGCAGGGCTTAGTGTTCGCACGGTAATTTAATTATGCCCGTGGACTTTGCAGGCCAATTATCCTCTCTCAAGGCCCGTAGAGAGTACACCACACAGCTGCTTCTTATGCATGTATACGTAGCTTGAAAGTTGCCGTCCAGATGGAGTCCTGTTGGACTTGTCACCAGTCATCACAATGCTCTATCTTATTGACTGGATCGCTTTTGCGGAATAAGAATAAGGACTCGCGAGCTCCTGGGTGGCTGGTTATGACAATGTCAAGGCTCAGTGCAGAGCAATTAATCCAGTGTGCAGTTGGGATAGTAATTAAATGACTCGCAGGGAAAATGACCTCGAGTCAACAAAAAAATAATTCATTCCCATGAATGCAGCAGTGTATTAACACAACTGTTTGTTTACAGCTTTTCATTTAATCCAGGCAAATGTAAACCTTTTAGGATGGCAAAAGATTAGATGCCACATGGTAAGAGTGACAGGTTCATCATTGTACTGTTAAGCCAAAGACAAGAATCAATTTCACGATTAATGACCACGCTTGCTGACACTGCTCTGCAGTCTTTGGCATTAGTGCATCCCTGATTTTGTCTTTAACTGAACATTGCCCAGCAGTAGGTACTCAGAAAGCAGAAATACTCATGCATGGCACAAAGGTGTCCACGGGGCAGCAAGGAAAATTTCCCCAAGGATAAGAGTATAAGGTTGATTTTTTCCCCCAACAGGCGTCTTCCGAAACAGAACCAACCTCAAGGTCGTCTTTTATTCTGCCAAGTATGACCCATGCAAATCTGCCCAGTTATTCGGTACCCTCTCTTAACCCTCCATATGCCAATTATAAACGAACTATGATATGATTCTTTTCACCCCAGAGCTTATAAGGTTTCGAGAGAAAAAAAATCTCTGGTCAACGAACAGCTATCCAGTTCTGGCGATATGTGCGAGTCAGCTTGACTGAAATTAGACACTCTTGTGGGACTAGAGAGTAGAGATTTCCAAGGATCTGGTCAAGGCTGCTGAATTAAACATGAAGCCAGAAGTTTGTCCTCGAAATTTTCTGTTCCCGCACCCAGAATAATGAATCTGATCCTTTTTTTTTTTCTTTTTTTTTTTTGATTTGGTGCATCTAGACCAGGGCTTCTCAAACACACCGCATGGCAAGTCAAATTAGCAATGCGATAATACAATATAATGAAGTGTATGGTCCATACTTTGAAATGAAAACGTATTATATTAATCAATAAACTATTAGTTTTGTAGACTATTTGGAGATTGGTACAACTATTCTGGCCCGAGGTTATGGTTAAACGTGACAGTTTCTCTATCTGACATCATTGTCCTGGCAACGGTAATACCTGGCGAGCATATAGTGTTTAATGTCAGAGTTCAAGGTGCCTGTTCAAAATTAGCGAGTTAGCTAATGGCTATCAGGTTTTTACGTTCCATCCTGTGGACACGGAAAAGCGAGACTTCAGTATCTTCTGCAAAGAAAAAATCAGTGACTCCGGCTAGCAACCACACCAATTTTGCCAAGGTGAACGTCTGCTCCATGTAACTTTTACTTCAAAATCATTTTGAGATTACAGTGTCTTGTTTTGTGGGTCAGTTTGTCGAATCGTTTTATCCAGGCATAAAAAAATAGTTTGTATTGTCATGAAAATCAATGTTTAGGTTCACAAGCAACAATTTGCAGCCATACAGTACCATTTCTTTTGCACGAACTTGGAACGTATTTTAAAGCTTTCGCACTTGAATGTAAGTTGCTTTAGTTTAAGCTTAAGGTTTGAATGTATTTTGTCTTACTGGCATAAACATGAGTTGCTTGTAAGTTATAAGCAAGTTTAATGCAAGTCATTTTCTTATTGCCAAAAGTTCCAGACCTTTCCTTGAATGGAAATAAGATCCGGACCAGATCCACTGGTCTAGACAAGGTCTAGGTCTCCCACAACACCCCACTTCTCAGCTCTCCGCATTAAATTCAAAACCCTAATGGTTGCCTTCAACGCCAAAAACGGCCCAGCACCCACCTACTTCTTAGCTCTAGTCACACCTCGCACTGCACCACGTTCCCTCCAATCCCACAATCTCTTAGGGATCGAGGAAGATGTGCATCTAGACTCTTTTCTGTTCTGGTACCTAAGTGATGCAAGAACTTCTTCTAGATGTCTGTACAGCTGAGTTGCTGGTAATCTTTAAACGACGACTTAAAACATATTTGTTTCTTCAGTATTTGGGTTAACCCCCATAAAAAAAAAACTTCCCAACAGTGTTTGACTGATAGTACTTAGTTAGTAACCTAGTAACCCAGTGTAAGGATCTATCCAATGACGGAAACTATAAAGCACTTTTGTAAGCCCCTCTGGATAAGAGCGTCTGCCAAATGCCTAAATGTAAATGTACAATAAGTGTCAGGATATCATTAGTTATCAGTAATTCTTATAAGCATCTGTGACAGATTTTTGGTTTCAGAAGACTCTTGAAGCGGCTGTCAGCCCACCCAACGCAGAAGATCATGAGGAGCCATTGGAGAAGTCTTTCTCCCGATTAAGCTCCTCTGAATCTTGCCACTACTGGATTGAAATTCTGAGATGCCTCGAGGGTACCGTGGCTGTCTGAGGATCACAATGTTATACTTCCCTCTAATCTAACACCTTGGATCAGTAAGAGCTTCTGGAAGAGTTTTTCTTTTTTTTAGTATTTTCAGAGCTGGTTAGCAGTAGGCCTCCAGCTACGGCCTGTTCGCCTATAAGCTTCCCAAGGTCCAAACATATGAAAGCTTTGTGATCATAAAAGAGACTTTGATTCTGTCAAAGGAAGATGAAGAAAGGGAAGGGGGGGAAAAAGTAGGTGGGAAGGATATCTAGCAAACTAGATAAACCTCTTAGAGAAAAACTCTTAACCTTGAAGCGAAGTGAGTAAATGGGTTTACGGGTATCTCTATTTTCATTTGGTGGTCTGTGTATCTGGGAGACGTTGGTGGGAGGGGGGGTTAGTGGGGACAGAAGCGGGGGGAGGAGGGGGGCTGTAGAAGGTATACTGCTGAGATCAGCAGTTACTGAAAAGAGAGATAGAAATGAAAGAAGACTTCTGGTGCTCAGTTCGAGTCTGCCTGTTCCACAAATGAGGGGTTATACACCTTTACTACACACTGAGTAGCTTTCAAAAAAAGCACGAGAATACCGCAAGAAACAACATGCTATAAAAGCCTCAATCAACTTCGATGGCAGGCATAAAGTCAGATCGAGTGCCGGAGCTTTCATAATGCACGAGGGGAAAATAAAAAATAATAATAAAAAATAATAAAAAAAACGCCCGGGTGTTATTCGACAGTAACGTTTTGAAGACACGTGGATGATGTCAGGGATATAAACCGTCTGTCAAAAGACTAGTCTCAGAGTAAAGGAATGAATAGGGAGCAAACAGTGACGAGACGCACACAGACAGGTCTCTTTGTGTTCGGAAAGCAGTGTAGCAGATGCTCAGGGTGGGGTGGGGTGGTGTGGGGGGGTTCTTCTCCTGCTTCTTCCTCTGATAGTAGGCCACTGGGGACGGGTAAAGCAGTCCATGTAGAGAGTACCGTGTCATTCAGCAGGTGCTGTGGCCTGACATCACGCCTCACTATTGTCCTCCCCTGCTAATCCCCCCTTTTGAGAGCGATTAGCAATACTCTGGTAACTCTGCTCAGGGGAACTGCATGAGAGAAGCATGGGCGGGCAAGGGACAATAGCCTGCCACTAGCCACACTGTTTAATTTCATTATGCCACACATGCTGGACGGACGGAAAGGGGCCCGAGCAGCTGGGTTTCACGCTCTAATGTGCCTCTAACAAGTAATCTGATTAGAGAGGTCTTCTGTCTGACTTGATCTGAATGTATTGTGTAGTCCTAGGTTTGATAGTTCATACAGATTTATGAGTGTGTGTGTGTGTGTGTGTCTGAATGGAAATGAAGTCTTAGCCTTCAACTAGAATAAGCCAACTGGCCTTATTACATCACTTCCTCCCTAAATTCTCATTTTCAAATTAGCCGCTATATATATATATATATATATATATATATATATATATATATAGAGAGAGAGAGAGAGAGAGAGAGAGACACACAAAAAATTTATACACACTTCAGGAAAATAAGAATATTTCAATACTATATTTCTTGCTAAACATTATGTATTGATATTATTATTATTATATATGATATTATAATAACATGACAACATTATTCATATTCACATAACACATCATATACACAAGTGTGTGTATATATATATATATATATATATATATATATATATATACTGAATACCAAGATGTTAACTGTCATATACAAATAAAAAGCCAAATCACAATATTAGCATTCTTGGCTTTTGTGTTTGCCTTTCTTTTTTTCTTTTTTTTCTTACACCTACGACTATAAAATATTGCCGGATATGCAACAACTGGCAGTGTTTAAACACTGAGGTTTCCCAGCTTTACAATATTTGCATCTTACAGTAAATAACATATTTCCCTGAATATTGATTTCCTTGACTATTTAAATAAAAAATAGACAAATCACTCAGCCACGTATGCCATGTGGTGATGAAGCAGGAATTGTTTTCTGTTTTTCAGTTGCTTTATGGATTATGACATTTTAGTTGGGAGCAATTTTGACTATTTTGCTCATATGTGACAATGACTGATGACGGACCTTATTCAATACACACACCAAACTGAGCCATTTTTTGTCTGTTTAATCTTTGGTATGATTCGTTTAGTCAGGACTAGGGGGTGGTTGTTGCGCAGTGATGCTGTTGGTATCTGTGTCTGTTTGAGTTAATATATAAAGTGGGTGTGGCCTAGCCTACTCTCAAATTCAAATTTTATTTGTCACATACACAGTCATACACAGTACGATATGCAGTGAAATTCTTATACCACCACCAGTGACCTTAAACAATAAAAGCTTATACATGAGAAATAAATATGAATAAGAGAAGAGAATACGATGGAAACTAAATTTAACTTGTAAAGTATACTGTACAAATAAGGGCATAATAAAAATATAGCAAAATATAGAAATCTTGAAGAAAAAATTTAAATTAGTAAAAATTTTAAAATGACTTGAGTGACAGATGTCTCGTCCAATCAGCACTAAGAATTTCATTTGCAAACTATACCTACCTTTTCCGGTTTGTATCTGACTGGCCGAACGCAATACAAATTAACAAAACGTAAACAAAATAACAAATCTAAAACCAAAATAACAAATCCAAAAACAAAATAACAAACAAAAATAAAACAACCAACGACCCCCCACAAAAAAAAAAAAAAATTAGTTTTGGGATTATATTATTTCGTTTTGGGTTTTTGATATTTTGTTTTTAAATTAGTTATTTTGTTTTCCATTTTGATCATTTGGTTTTGAATTGGTTATTTTGTTTTGGGTTTCCTTTTTTTGTTTTTAGTTAGTTTTTTTGTTTTCAGTTTTGTTAATGCACTTTAAGGCCACCGTAGAGCACCCTTTAGTGTCAAGTACAATTTTTACAGATTTACAAATAAATTAGCTACTAAGTGTTACTGATCATCCTGCAGAACCATCCACATTCTTTGACTCCTGCATGTTTTTGTTTTTGTTTTGTTTTGTTTTTTGCATGCAAACCCTAGCAAGTTTTATTTTTAATTATTTATTCATTTAGTTGTGCTGCATACTTCTATAATTTTCTGGTGTACAAATATTTTTCTTTACCTTTTTTACTACCTAATTTTGTAGTAAAATACTGATGCTTGATAACCAGAAATCTTTTTGTACTAACTCAATAATAGAGTCCTTAAATACATTTTTTTTAATCCATAGGAAAGTTTTTATTAAAAAAACACAGGGTGCCTTTTGACTTTATTTACAGTACTGTATGCTCACCTCAGTTGTTAAATAACCAGGTATATTTTACAAAACAAAAAGTGCTTCAGATTACCAGATAGAGGTTCTTGGAACAAATAAAACCCAACTCAAAATCAGATGACAACTACTGACAAAGTGATGACTAAGGCTAACGCATGTTTGCTCTGAGACTTGTGACACCCGCCAACCGCATTTTTTTAAACCGCGCCTTTAGGGGACGAGAAGAAAGCGCTAACCGTGTGAGTGGATTTGGCTAGCTTGGCTTAGTGACTAGTAACCTTTTGTTGCACTAGTAACGTTTTTTGCACTAACTTGTGGTTTCACTAGTAACTTTTGTTGCACTAGTAACATTTTTTGCACTAGTCACTTTTGATTACACTAGTAACTTTTGTTGTACTTGTAACATTGGTTTGCACTAGTAACTTTGGTTTGCACTAGTAACTTTGGTTTGCACTAGTAACTTTGGTTTGCACTAGTAACTCCTGGTCAGTTCTCATATTACCATGTCTCCTGACTATATGTAAGCTCTACAGTGACACATCTACAGACCTGCCTTTGTTAATGTCTATATTGCTGCTGGATCTATTCATCCATCCATCCATCCATCAAGAGTAAGAATATAAGAGTGCAGGTATGTCAACACAGTCAATCTGCTTTGTAGATATTTAGGTGGCTGTAGTGGGATTTCCAGATAATATGACGAAGGTTTTATATTCAGTTACCACACAGTTATTGTATTTGTTTGAAATTGCCTCGCTGTTTTATTTTCAAGTGAATTTATTTTGTTCAATTTCCCTAAATACCAATAAATTTGTCTGATTTAAATCTCAGCCATCATGACCAGGCAGTTCCTAAGGATGAATAAGTGAATGTTGGACATGCACTGTAGCCTATGTGCCTTCTAGCGGTAAAAATTCCAGAATGTACGGTCTTCACCAGATGTCCTGTGATTATTTTTATTAAGCTGCCTGTTATTAAAAAAAAAAATAATAATTAACCTCTTATTTGTACCTTTATTTGTCATTGTCTCAACCTTATTGTCTATTCATAATGTTTAGGTATTCAGTTACCATCATAGGTCAGGATGTCAGCTGGAAATTAATATGATTATGGAACCGTGATTGATTTCTTGTCAGAATTGGCAGGTGTCACTACAGGTTTATTAAGACACAAATGATGGCTGGTCGCAGTCATCACTCTTCCCACTGCGCAATTAGTCCTCCTAATGGCCTGCCGATTAATGGAGTCGTCAGAGCTTTGAAATGCTAATGGCATTCTGTCTGTTTTTAGATTCTAAGGTTGAAATGTTCAGTAGCTGTCAGGCCAGACTTGTTTATGGTCTGAAAAAATGGAACTCGTGAAGAACGTAGGTCCTACATGTTGTCCAATGCATCATGGGTAACTAATAATAAGGCTTTTTCTTCCCTGTGGCCTATTTTGGCTTGTAGAAATCTAAATGTAAAATAGTTTGAGATGAAATGTCCTGTAGGATTGATTTTCAGGAAGTATATGAATATGAATGACACAAGAAATGTTTTCTCTGAAGATGAGTTGTTTCCAGTGCTGTGAATGTGGTGGATTCATATGCGCTGGAGTTTATATATTTATATATATATATATTATATAGACAAGAGGGTGAAAAAGGGTGAAAAATAAAAAGATAAGGAAAGCAAATGAAAGATTTAAAAATAATAAGGGGAAGGTAAAAAAAGGAACAAGCAAAGAAACACTGAAAGGTGAGAACTTTAAAAAAAAGGATGATGGAAATAATTTAAGGAGGATTAGAGAATGATGGAAGAACTCAATAAACAATAAAGTAAGTAAACAAAAAAGTAAGAAAGAATTTCTAAATAAAAATAAAATTAGGGTAGAGGAAGTGAAGAGAAAGAAAAGGCAGGAAAGTAAGATGAAGATCGATTTGTTTATAAAAGATAAAGTTGGGGAACAAGGAAGAGAGAAACTAAATAAGGAAGAAGGAATTTGGGAACGCATCAAAGTGAAGAAGGCAAGAATGAATCTAAAGTGGGTAGATTTTAAAATGGTGAAAAGTTAAGTAAAAGCAACAGGCTTTTACATAGTAAAGCCATAGTAGAGGGTATGAAAAAAGTAATAACTAGAAACAAATGAAGTTGAAAAAACAGAGAAAAATTATAAGAAGGGTTAAAAACAGAAATAAAGGTACGTAAGAAAGTAAAGGAAATGAGAAAAGAAAGTGGAAATCAGGTTAGAAAAAAGGTAAGGATAAAGAGACTAGGCAATATGAAAGCACAAAATAAAGAAAAAACAGACAGATTATTGAAAATTGTGGGGAAAAAATGAAGGCAGGGAAGGAAAGATATTTGGAAAGAAAATTATATAAAGGTGAGGAGAAAAATTGAGAAGGACAAAGACAACATAAGATGGCAAGAAATAAAATAGAAATAAAGATTGATTAATGGATGAATGGAATGTTGATGGTGGATGTATGTACAGACTCTACATGGTTGATGATGGACTGTGGATGGTTGGATAGATAATAGCTGAACTATGGATGATTGGATGGATTATGGACGAAACTATGGATGGTTGAATAAGATATGGATGGACTATGGATGGTTGGATAGATAATGGATGGACTATAAATGTTTGGATAGGTTATGGACGGAATTTGGATGTTTGGATAGATTATGACAGTGAATGGATGGATAGGTTATGGAAAAAACTGTGGATGGTTGGAGAGTATATGGATTGACTGTGGATGGTTGGATAGGTTATGGAGGAACTATGAATGGTTGGGATAGTATATGGATGGACTATAGATGGTTGTATAGGTTATGGATGGACGATGGATGGTTGGATAGATGGATTATGGACAAATGTAATGATTATGGATGGACAATGGATAGATGGATTATACATACATTACAGATGAACTTTGGATGGGTTACGGTTTGACAGATTATAGATGCAGTAAAGAAAACAACTAAGAGCATTTGTAGATGTACAGATGTAGTTTGAGTGAGTGTGAAGACGGAGCACTGCACACATCTCAAGCGAAAGCTCCTTCACCCAAGCAACCAGATGGAGGTTTAGATTCTAAGAAGGCTCAGACTCCTCTTCGCTACTTAATGAAGCGCTGCCTGCCAGCGGGTTCTTCTTGCCCCCGGAGGAGAATTCAGAGCACTGCTTTACAAAAGCCACACGTAGTGTCCTCCTGTTCCAGCAGGTAAGCACTGCATGCTGGGTAACTCATGTTCCGTTCTCCATGTCTGTTAACGAAAAAGAACATTCGCTCCTGAGTCATTTTCGCGTGTGATCATGTGTGACTGACAAGTCCACCATGAAACGATGCCCTCCTCCAGATTTTTATAGACAGTGTACATATTTTATATTTATGAAGTCGAGTGGCTGTTAAAATTCCATATGCTCTTAACATGAAAGAAAGAAAGAAAGAAAAAGCACTTTAAAAGAAGGAACAAAGAAAGAATAAAAGAACAAAATAAAAGATAAGAAAAAAAAGAAGAAAAATTAAAGAAGTAAAAAAACTAAAGAAAAATAGAGAAGGAAAAGTAGTAGAATCAAGTATTGGAAAAGTTAAGAAGAGCAGAAAATTCTATTTGATAAAGGTGAAATAATGAAAGAATTTGTAAAGAATGCAAGAAGGTGACATCAATTTATAATGTGCAGAATGACAACATGAAGAAGATTAAGTAATTTAAAATACAAGGTGATAAGTAAAGACAGAAAATCTAAGAATAAAGAAGGTAATTAAAAAATTACAAAGAGCTAGAAATGTATGATTAAGAGAGGGGGAAATGATATTAGGAAAGAACAAATGAGAAAATAAGGTAAGCAATCAAGAAGGTGAGACATCAATTTATTATATGCAAAATGAAAAAAGAACAAAAGAATGGAACAAATAGGATTAAGTGAGGTGAGGAAAACGGCAAGAAGATAGATATCCTGTAAGAATTAACAAATGCAAGAATTTGGTAAAAAGAAAGAGACAATGAGGAAGAAATGTACTCTAAAAAAAGAAACAAAAATGGAGATAATGAAGAAAGAACGATAGCAAGGAAAGATATAAGCATGAAAAAGAAAGAAAGAAATGCACTCTAGAAGGAAAGAAAGAAACACAAAGGAAATGAGAGAGAAAGAAAAATGGCAAAGATTTGCCATGTTATATAGCTTTGAGAAAAAAAAAAGAATTAAGCAATTTATAAGGCAAGGTAAGAAAAAGGTTAAAAAAAGAAGATAAAGGAGGGAAGGAAATGATGGTGAAATAAGATAATGAATGTTAGAAAAAATAAAAGCATTTAAGAATTGAGATAAAAAGTGTCGATATATAAAGAAGAAAAAAGCTAAATAGGTAAGAAGAAAGAGAAGAAAGCAAGAGAGAGAAAGAATAAAAGATGTGTTGTGTCAGATACGTGACGGATTTTGCTAATCTTTATAATTAGGTCACTTTCATTAGACATAAATACGAGCACTGGCTTTTTCCATCTATTCTTTTTTGTCTCTGTCGCTTAGATTTCTGTTTTTGCCTTTTCTCTGACTTTTTCGTTTATAGTTTATGGCTCGCTGGATCTCAGGAAGCAGTTCAGAGTTTTCAATTAAAAATCACAAAAACAACCTTTAACAAAAAGGCTTATTTTCTTCGAGGCGGAATCCGGTTTTCCAGATTCCCTCGTTTCAGTTCGAACGCTTCGTTGTGAATACACGACTCATGTCGGGGCCATGAATTATCTCAATTCCTCATCTCCCACCAGGAGCCTTCACAAAGACTCCATTACCCAGCTGCCACCCCGAGGAGACTCGCAGGAGGCATCAGGCAGAGCTGCGGGATCCGCACAGATCAGCCCGGCTGATAACATGACCTTCCTGGCTTTTGGGAGAGATTAGCTCCGTATCAGCAGTGCATCTTCCACCTTATTACTTGGCCTGACAGTGAGGAGAGCAGAGGACGCGGGTTGTGGGAGGAGATGGACATCCACATCGCTTGCTTTTGAAATCCAAACTGATGCTTCAGAGGAGTTCTGCCAACTCAATGCTGTTCTTCTCGACAGTCGGAATTAGTAATCGAATTTTATCCATTACTCTTAAAAAAAAAAAAAAAAACCTTCGGAGTTGAAGAAATGCTCTTGTTTAACTTCCAAGTTAAGCTAGATCACTGTGATCTGTTCTTGTATGGGTGGTACACTGGCTGTCACATCAACATACTATTTAACATGGACTTTAAATCAGTCCAGTACAGGATACAGCATGGCAATACTTAGGGATCCATGCCTGTATATAAGCAAAAACAACCCTGCTAAGGCTTTTAGTTCAGTTCGGCATTTTTGGCTTTTTTGTTGAAAGGCTGGGGTCAGAGTGCAGGGTCAGACATTTTTACGGCGCCCCTGGAGGAAACAGGAGTAAGGGCCTTGCTCAAGAGCCCAACAGCATTAAAGCTGGAGCTCGAACTGCTGACCCTCCCAGTAACTCGGAGCCTTAACATATTGAGCCTCCACCACCCCAAAAAACACTTACAGCACTTGGTATAGACCGCCTGGGTCTGCTTAGCTTCCGAGATCAGACAAGATCGGGCGCTCTCGGACTGGTATGGCCAGAAGCATGAAGGTCTTCTGAGATACCAGGATGAGAATGAGAATCCCCAACCCCTGCCAGGTTCTACACACAACCTCTCTCTTATATCTCACCAGAGCTACCAATTATGAAGAATAAAAGCAAACACATGATGGCAGTTTTAAACTGCAAACTGCTATCCGCCTTCTTCCACATACACAAGCGCTTCTCTGTCCTCTGCTCCGCTATCTTACATATACTGTAGTCGCCGCTCTCAGCTTGCGTGCTGCCAAACTTGTTCAGAAATGCAAGCACAATGAAAATCTGACAGCAATTGTAATCATTTCCCAAAATAAATACCCTGTGGTAGAACAAATCAGTATGGCAGCAATACTGTGATGTCATCAAAGGCCTACAAATCTCAGGTGCTTCTGTAGCTGTTTAAGGACTGCCATCTAAAGATCATGCCAATGAGAGTACTAGTCCACTGGATCGCTTGAATAATAAGATTTAAAAAAAAAAAGGCAAGCAAATGCTTTGCTGGCTGCGTGGCGCGAATGGCAGCTCAACGGCTGAACAATGTTAATGACCAAGCGTGTAATTTGGTCATGCAATTGAGCCTGGATGCATTTTAGTTCATTTTAAAATGGATGGCTTTAAAAAGCAGCAAAAGCTTTTTTTTCTAGTTATGCTTTTTGCTTTTTTAAAGAGAGAGAAATTAATTATTTAGTTTTTTTTTATGTGTGAGTGTGTGTGTGTGTGTGTATATATATATATATATATATATATACATACACACACACACGCTGTATATATTTCTAAATAAACTCATAGCCTTAGTATATATGAAAAAGGCTGAGAGCCAGGGGAGTGTGTATATATATATATATTAGATTAATAAGGATGGCTACAGCTTATTTTATTTCCTTATTTATTTATACACATTTTTCATTATAGACAATGATTATGTCCAGCATGCTGTGCCATGGTGACAGACACCCCTCACCGGACAAACTTTTTGATTTCTACACGTCAAACCCAGAGTACTGTACACCGAAGCACCGAGTGTGAAAAGAGCGAGACGAGCCTAAATTCACACCTTATTAGATATAAACAAACATAACGCGCATATAAATAATCCGGTCTGCCAGCTGTATTTTACTGAGCTAAGTAAATATAGTGCGTGATTCATTCTATCTCCGTTCAGACTCGTACGTGTCAACAGCCTCAAATAGTGCAATGCCACAAGAGGGGAACAAGTGCATTAAAATTTTGTACTAAGAACAAATGTCTTTTTTTGTTGTTGTTGTTGTTTTAAGCATAACTTTGTGTCGTGTTTGTTTATTTTTTTATTTTCCAACCTAGTGACAGGGAATCACGCCAAACACCACATTCCGTTCCTCCCTGATAATTACTTTCGTCATAGTTGGAGCATAGGGAGTGGGTGTTCTTGCTAATTTCATCAGTGTTTACTGAAGCTTGTCCCACGCAATTCCTAGCATTCTCAATAAGAAATCAGTTCCAGAACGAAAATGACAAAAAAATAAAGACAATTAGGTAACACATTGTGTGGTTTGTATGTGTATGTGTGTGATCCTTTTTCCCTTCATGTAACACTTCTAGTCGTGCACCCATCTCAGAATAGAAGTCATCACAGGAAGCAGTGTGAGTGGCAAATTTAGTAATGAGGGCTAATTTCTGGAAAATTGACATAATTAAAATGAACTTTGTTCACCGTGTCCAAGCTATAATCGAGATTTAATGGGACACTCGAGCTAAAACTGCAAGACGGATTCCAGCACATTGCTTCGCTACCTTACATCAGTGTACTGTATGGATGTACATTTTTAAGCAATGCTCGATGGATATTTGTATCCATATATTTACAGTGGTGTGTAAAAGTCTTTTGCAGTACACTCACTCATCATCTATACTGTTTTGTCCTGTATACGGGGTCGCAGGGGGGGCCTGGAGCCTTTTCATGGAGACTTGAAAGTGCATGAGGCGGGTGGTGCCAATCCATTGCAGGTTACACACACATACACACTCAACCTACAGGCAATTTGAAAACGCTAGTTAGCTTAATCTGCATGTCCTTGGACTGTGGGAGGAAACCGGCGCACCCAGAAAAAACCCACCAAGCACAGGGGGGCTCCATGCACACAGACCCCAAGGCGGGAATTAACCCCAGACACTGTGGGTACAAAAGGGACAGTGTAGTACAAATGTTAATATAAATGTTTAAAAATAATTTACAAAAACCATTCGCACTTTTCCAAACATACAGTACATCAAAAATGTATCTATGGATAACACTACAGAAGAATATTTGCATGCCTGTGAAGAAAGCAACATGTTACATAACACAACAGTTTTCAGATAGAATAAAAATAAAAAACCCTAATAAAGCTCCTGGCGTTTGCATGAAAATATTCTCCAGCATGCTCAGTAAAACCTACCAGCTGTTTTTTAACATACGCTACTGTGCAAACATCATGTGAACATCCAAAGGAAAATGGCATGAGGAAAGATGTTTATGAAAACATTTCTACATAAAAGAAACTTTTATAAAGAGAACTAAAGAGTAATAAAATAAACTCAATCAATCTTTTGGGGTGAATCGTATGTGCTTGAAAATGATCAGTAGTGTTAAATACAGATGTGTGCAGTTTGAGGTTAAGTTTTATTGAGTGTGCTGGAGAATATGCCGGAGTTCTTCTGGTAATTTTATCGCACTTCTAGTTTCATGGAAAGCCTAGGAGCCTATATAATGATTTTTTTCTATCTGAAAAAAGGATGTTTTGAAATAGATAATTTTTTTTTACATGATAATGCATATATATATATATATATATATATATATATATATATATATATATATATATATAAAACAAGCTTTGTACTACATATGGTACAGACTTCATAAGACTTTTACACAGTACTGTAGGTTGTTTAAGCTGTTTTTCTTTTTTTTTTTTTTTTGCTTTTTGCTAGCTGCGTCACTATTTTTATGCAGAACGAAGCGAGTTAGTCATGGTGATGCTGTGGTACTGCTAGGAAACTGAATAGCTGCCTGGAAACGTAGGCTGTAATTTTGCTAACTTTATTCTCGATTTGCATTACAGTGGACAGCATGAATTGCTACAGTGACAGCTACTGTTCGACCCTGATTATACACAAGACCAGAGTGTGAAAAAGAGAAAGAGAAAGCAAAATAAGGTTAAATTCAAATCTCATTAGAGTTCAGCCGAGTCTAAACCAACATGGCCGAGTTTAAAAAGTAGATCTGGTTAAAATGTGTTTATGTTCAGGAAATCAAAGCTGAAAAAATTATTTCACAAATTAGGAAAAGGTTATGGGTCAGAGACAGGCTGTGCAAGCCCGGGCTGCCTTCTCTTTTAATGTCAAGTTTCACTATGTGAATATACGTGAGCTCTACAGCGCGCATTTACAACTACAGACCTGCAGTCTTTGTCTTTTCATTACCGTCGTCATCTCTATTGGATGATTTATTTCTCTATTGTGATTTATTTCATATATAGTGATTGGTGTCATTGGCAAGAGGTCATTGATTGTAGCACTAGCTAAGTAAGGTCTTTGATGTGACTTCTACATAGTATGTCTTTGAAGGTATGAGATTGTTGTTGTCATCGCTTATAAAGTGATTGGTGTCACTATCAGGTATGAGGTCATTGCTGTTACTAACATTTATGAGGTAAGTGATGCTATCTAGAACAAGTGTGGTGATGTATTTGGTGTATTTAAGATGTACAGCGTTGGTGATACAGTCATCTACGCTGTGACATACTAATATGTATCAGGTCATTGGTGTCAATGGCGCATATGAGATTCTTGGCTAAACCATATGATATGCTTGGTGTTTCCATTACATATGATGTCATTGGTGATAGTCTCACCTACAGTATGTAGGCACGTACAAACGTATTAGTCCATTGGTGTCGCGAGCACATACTGTATCAGATCCTTGGTGCATCTTGGATGTATGAGAAGTTTGGAATGGGCACCATTGGTGTATTTGTTGTAAATACAGTACTGTGAAGAAGTCAATTTCTTTTGCATATTTGTCAGACTTAAATGATTAAATTGACATTTTTAGATTACACATAGATAACCCAAGGTGGCACAGTGGTGTAGTGGTTAGCACTGTCGCCTTGCGTGTCCTGGGTCTGTGTTGGATGGGTGGGTTTCCACCAGGGTCTCGTGCTTGGTGGGTTTCCTCCGGGTTCTCCGGTTTCCTCCCACAATCAAAGAGATGTAGTTTAGGTTAATTGGCGTTCTCAAATTGCCCATAGTGTGTAAATGAGTGTGTGTCCCCTGCAATGGATTGGTACCCTGTCCAGGGTGTACCCCGCTTCGTCTCCTGAGTGAGTGAGTAATAGATAGATAACCCAAGTAAATACACAATGCAGTTTTTAAATAATAATTAATTAATTACAAGAAAAAAGCTGTCCGAACCTGTCTGGCCCTAAGTGAAAAAAATTTAACCCAGGCCTGATTACTGCCAGACCTGTTGAATCAATAAATAACTTAAATCCAACCTGTCTGACAAAGTCAAGCAAACTGAAAGACCTCAAAAACAATACATCAGTGATGTAACTACCATGTAAGATCACATGGTGTGACCCAGGCACACAGTCCTCTAGCACTTCACTGTCTTTGTCACCCAGGTCCTTGATATGACCAGACATCCTTGGCTTTGCTGCCAACCAGCTTTCCCTGACAAACAGCAGCTGCGTCAGGCTAGTGACGAGGCTGTCCGAGCCGGTGAATAATGACAGGCCACATCGACGACAACTTTCACCTCCGGCTGCTGCAACGGAGTAGAACAAGGAAGGCCTGGCATGGACATATAACCACTCAGGATGATCGTAATCTCAGCAAAGCGGATCAGCCCTCATGGCTCACACGCCTATAATATACATGCGCTAGAGACGTTTTAGATTTCTTAAAGCACCTTCTTTGGAAAACAGTGCAAGCCACGTCACGATGAGTCATTACACCGGCTCCTGCTAATGAGTCTCCGGCAACGCAGCCGGTGACGTTTGCTTTTTTATTCCTGGAAGGATCGGGGAGGATAGTGACTTGTTACCGAGCTGTAGTAAATATTCAGTTTAATGTGCTGGTTTAATGAGGACATTATATGTCGTGGCATGTGCTGTTTCATTGCACGCTGAGTGTGTTGAGTTCTGGCCCTCTTGGGAGAAATATACCCACCTGCCAGACAAGCTTATGTAACGGCGTATCTTCGAGGATGATGCCATGCGCTCTCATTACTGCTCTTAAAGCGTCCATGTGGTCCGGGTATTTGGAAACCTTTTTTTTTTCCCGGCACAGGATATAGATTTAAAATGCGTAATTCTGAACGACATGTTTATTTTTCCTTTACCTATCGTATATTCACGCTTAGTTGAATACACACTAACACCAGGCTGGGCTGCGACACGGTTGTTTTAAGTGACGGTAAATCAAAGGGGAAACTATCAAGCAAGCGCGCTTCATTTCCTTTCTTATTCTTTTCTCTCAAGTCCCATCTCCGACTATTCAGAGCAAAAGAAGATTATAGCGAAAAATAGGTCAGGTCAAGAGAAATTACTCTCTTTCTCTCGCTCTTTCATCTGCTGATGTTCCTGCAGTTCAGTCATTTAATCCCATGTTTCCACTGAGGACTCTCTTAGTAAAGGATGCATTCGTATTTTTTTTTTGCATTTTATTTTTATTATTTTTTTAATTATTATTCTTTTAAGAGAAGCCAAAGATCATAGAGACTGGAAATATTTCAAACAGGCTACTATACTATTATCTGGGCTTAATGCTTTTGAAGTAAAAGTACAGTAAATTGTGCTTGGATGGATAGTTTTCAGGTGTGCGTCTCATCACTCTGGCCTGACGTTAATAAGAACGATCATTTATTATCATCACAAACGTTGTAAAAGAAATCATGTCTGGAAAAGGCATTCCATCCCGATACCGATCGTATACGTTATGGAGGATAAGTTTATGAACATATAAAAGACATCCCGGAGAATATATAGCCCACTATGTGTAGGTCTGCAGATTCTCTTCAACAGCTTTGAGGGAATTATCATAGCTGATTAATTAGCCAGGACCTGTGCTCAGCGTGTGTGTGTATATATGTGTGTGTGTGTTTCGGCCTTGACTCAGCAAAAGGCACGAGGGAGTAAAATCCGGCAGCTGTCAGTCGTATTGCTTAGCCACAGCACTTTTGTTTAGTGGCGCGCAATAACAAGGGCCGCAAAGCGTGTGTGTGCACGTTTGGGCATTACAAGACCATCCAGGGTTTTTTTCTTTTTCTTTTTTAATTATTAAGCCTGATCACCTGTTCATGATACATATGAGCAACTTTTTAGGCCAGGAGTCTAGAAAACAAAGTTGTCCGTACTCTCAGGGCGTCTTCCTCCTGCTGTGCTTTCACAGAGAGAACCCAATATTATATTACTTTACATATAACAGTGTAGACTACAGTCACATGATCACACGAGATCCCCCTGGTCATTCAGTCATCAGCTGACATTTCTTTGCCACATATTGTTGGCCTGATCAACTGAAGCAACCCCAGATCATAACACTGTCTCCAGAGGTTTATACCGTATATTTTATACATGCATGATGGGTGCACCACTTTATGCGTTTCCCTTCTTACCCACACATTCTTATTTTCTTTAGTCTTGTCCAATTCCTCCCCGTCACTAGGGGGCTCCCACATTAAGGCTACTACTACCACTCAGTCAGGAGGACCTAAGTCTATCACATGATTCCTCCGAACCATGTTACGCCACCCGCCCGCATCTTTTCAAACTGCTCCCTCACGCACTGTTGGGGGCGGCGTAACACACTCGGAGGACTCCCCTTTTTTTCCTCTTATGGTGTTGGACAGTTCCTAGCCCAATTCCAGTCATTTTCTTATTTTCTTAGCCAAAAATTGGCCCGTCTAAAATGGCAATGGAATTTCTTTTTGTGTAGTGTAGCTTGAAATCCCCCAAACTTTCATGAACATCGAAGTATCTCTCCTCGAATTAAATATCTTTCATTACAATGGCAGAATAAACTGTTCCGACATGTTCAGAGCAAACCAGCATGTGTAGATATGTAGCTCCCCAACCCAGACTCGAGAAGTGGTTCGCTACAATAGCACTACATCCACTTTAATAGAAAGGCTGTTTTTTAAGGCAGTGGTAGAGCACTCAAATACACTCTTTACTTGACTCTTGCTGTATGATTTCCAGTGGAAGTCTTTTTGTAACACTCTGAAATAAAAAGAGACTAAAGCAGCTATTTTTAAAAAATCCAAACCACTAATACTAAAACCCTCTGATACTTCATTGGACACCATTTTCTTTGATCACCTCACCCTTTCACAATTTGAGTCCAGCTAATCCTGGCATCGTCATCTTGAAATACGTCCATGCAATCAGAGACGATGGAAAAACCTGGTCAGCTTATTTTTTTGGACACATAACATTGCTGAACCTAGACCTGACCAAGTGAAGCAACTCCAGATCATAACACTGCCTCCAGAGGGTGGTACGGCAGGCACAAGGCATGATGATCTCTGGAATAGAGTAAACCTGAACTCATTAGATCACATTACCTTTTTCCAATACTCTACAGTAGTGATGGTTGTTCATGAACAATTCATTCTTTTTAAACGAGTCTTTAATGTGACTCAGAAGAACGAGTAGTTGCAGAGAGTGATTCTTTCATTTTCTACTGGACGCGCGTGCTCAAAGCATCAGTTATGTACAAGAAACAGAAATTAGTAACTTTCGTGACTCCCATAGACGCTATGAAGTGCAGTACACAGGAAACAGAATTGAGCGATTCTTCCCATAAGTCTTCTAGTCCGAGTCGTTCGTTCTTTTGTGCCATAGATGCCATGCAGTGCAATAAATTCAAAAGAATGAATGACTTAGACTAAAAGACTCATGAGAAGAATCGGTCAATTCTGATTCCTGTTTAATGCATTGCATAGCGTCATGAGACAAAAGAACGAACAATTCAGACCAGAAGATATGAGAGGTGAGCTGCTCATTCTGTTCATCATAATATGTCCTTAGCTGCATTGTAATATTTTCATTACTGGAACTATATCCAAAATGTGTGGATGTAGACGTGTTGGGGTCTGTTTAGTAAAAATTTTACATTTTATTTTATTTCTGATCAAAAGAACGAAATTAACTAAATGACTCAAAAAAAGATTAGTTCGTTCATTTTGATAAATTAGATTCAAAGAACCTAGTGACTTAAATGATCCAAACTTCCCATCACTACTCCACAGTCCATTCTTTATGCTCCCTAGCAAATTGAAGCCTTTGTCTTCTTGTTCAATTAGCCTTAAGGCTACCCAGCTGTTTAGTCCCAATCCCTTGAGTTCTTACCGCACTGTGCATGTGGAAATCCTGTTACATTCACTATGAAACATTTCTACAGTTCTATTGTTGTTCTTTCAACTGAAAGTTTAAGTGATCACCAGTTGCGATCATTTCAACAGTTTTTACGGCCGCATTTCATCCTCGAAGATGACGGTTCACCGCTATCCTTCCAGATGTTTATAATGCATTTTATAGCTCGTAACACAATTTTAGCGTTTTAGTTATCTCCTTAGTTGTTTTCTTAGCTTCATACAGGAACCATCTGAAAGATATTTGACATGACCACATGACATCTCTTCTGACATGGCTGTTTGGGAAATGAGAGGATACTCTCAGTGCATCAGAGGGTTAAATAACTCGAAACATATTAATCACTACAGTAATTATACAAATGATGTTGAACTCAATGAAAAACCTGGGATTTTTTTCTTCCCCCACCCCTTCATAATGTCAATTAAATATAGCTAATGAACCGAAGTAAATAAGTATGTTTCCCCTCTATTTACCGAACATACTTAAATAGTAAGTGGACAAAAAAAAAGGAAAAAAAGCTAATAGGTAAGAAGTAAAAGGTGCTGATCTATCCACTCTTGTACAGTATACACTGTGTATCTATGGCCCAGCTTCAAGCTTGTAATAAATTATTCATGAACACGTTCTCATTTGTTTGTAATTTTTCTTTGCTCTTGAAGAAAAAATTCCACCGTTTGACCTCACGGAAATAAAGTGATACCAATTTATAGTAGATTGCCTTAAAAGTGTTTTCAGTACACAAGTGCATAAGAAATTTTAGCGGTCAAGACAATATATATATATATATATATATATATATATATATAGGCCTATATATTTTATATATTATTAATAATAATGGTGAACAAACCCAATTTTGATATTTGTAATAATTCTGTCATAATCATTCAAGCCCCGGGCAGAGCAACAGCCTCAAAGACGTTTTTTTTTTTTTTTGCATACATTTAAATAGGTCTTCAAACAGTCTTCTAAAGGAGCGAGCTACTTATGGAAAGAAAGAAAAACTTTCCCTAAGCCCTTTTGATGAAGTTCAACATGAATAATTGAAGCACCCTTCTTGCACATCGGGACCTCATCAGAGGAGCTTTGGTGTAATTATGCCAAGCATACAGCCTTTTGTTGCAGGCCCATATTGAGAGGCGGGGATGTTAGGACCTCTAACACAGACGTTAAAACACAGGGTGGGGGGCAAAGTGGAGCAGACGCAAACAGATGTATTCGGATCTGGATCGTTAGCAAACCTGCTGATGGGAACGTGACAGATGGTGGGAAAGGTTCGCACTGGTGTTGTAAAGTGGATAAGAGCTCAACATGTTCCGCTTGGGTTTTTTTTTTTTTAATGCTTATGGTGTTGAAATTAGGTTATCATAATATGATCAATTTAAAAATAAGATATTAATGAATACACTATATAGTGGTAGTTTCTTGCTGATGTTCTTAATAACATTCTTGGGACCCATGCGGTTGTTTTTACTAAATCTTGCACAAAATGGAAACTGATGGAAACTGATGTAAACTTGCCTTGCTTGGCTTTCCACGGACGCAAACAAATTTTGATCCTCTACCGGATGTACACACAACTGTCTCAGTCACTCGTATGGCGAAAATGCTTTGTATACCGAAGCAAATTCTTGCAAAATTTTATTTCTAAAGGCGAAAATTTGCAAGGTGTGGCATTTTGGCGTATGCCGAGGTACCACTGTATGGTTGAAAGTTTGTGAACACCTGATAATTATGTGCTTTTTAAAACATTCAGATCTTATTCCTTTGCTCTTATAATAACCTGCATTTTGGAGCATGGCTGCAAGGATTTGTCTTTTGACTTGCAGGACCATTAGTGAGATTAGGCACTGATGTCGGGGAAGAACGGCCAGGGTGTAATCAGTGTTCCAGCTCATCCCAAAGGTGGCCATGTCTTTCTGGTGCTTGATTTGTGTATAACAGGTTTGGGCCTACATTCTAGTCAATTTTGTGATTCCGACTTTGTTTGGGGAAGATGTCAGCTGTCCACATACTTTTGGCTTCATAGTTTATTTAATTGATATCTTAACTTAAAAATATAAGACGATATGTGCTGGTGTGCTATTGTAGAAAAATAATCAACAAAGTGCTACCAAAATGCCCTCTATTATCCCCCAGCATTGTGATTGGTTCTATTTTAAGCCTAAAGCCTGGCTGAAATCGATGCCGCGAGCTTCTAAAATGGTCGCTATCGTGCTTTAACCATGAAGTGTGACTATAATTGATTCAGAAAGATTTGGAAAAAAAAGTCTCCTTGCCTCGCCCGACTAAAAAACATTTTTTAAAAAAAAGAGAAAAAAGCACCGCGGTAGACGAGTTGTTCTTAAACCGTCAGCTAGCAGAGAGGGAAGATTTGAAGTTTTAACCTCGCTTTCTTCCTCATTTCCCCGGGAAGGCATAGCCAAGGTAAAGCCTTCAGCTCTGAAGCCGTTAATCTCCCTTTTGCACCTCTTATCACCATGACAGAGCATGAGAGATGTGATAGACTGCTCTGCAAGGAGCGCGAGAATCCTGTTGACAAAAGTGCCGCGCTGTTTATCCTAGCGCTTAGCGTTCGCTCCTCTCTAAAGCCTGCAAAAAAGTGCTTGCTTACATGCCGAGAGGACGAGCAGGAAGGACGTTTGTGAAAGAAAGAAGAAAAAAAATGTTGCTGAAGAGGATGTTCCTAGTGCACTGAAGCTTGATGCATGTGGAGTACTGTTTGCTAGAAGTTATGATAATATCATGGAATGCTAATAGAAATCTAATGGAATGAATCGATCTTGTTAGCATGGAAAATGGATGCAAGTCTTGCTTAGTAATGTCGTGCATTAGAGATGTAGCGGAATAAATAAATGCATTGTAATGTTTTCTATATGGATGGAAATGCATACTGTATATGAATAGGAGGTGCACTATTTGCCTTATTTATTAATTACATTTTTATTGGGAAGCTGGTCGAGACTAGCTTGGGATTCGGACCAAAGTTTACAGCCTCTCCTGAGTTTATGCCACACCCACTTCTAGTACAAATCCCAATCCAGATCCAGACGCAGTAAAGCCAGATGGCTAAAACGGCTCAGATATAGATTGTCATTGGATGTTGCCCGTCCGTACTGCTTTTGTCTTTTGTATATGCTTGTGGACAGCATTTTGAAAGCACAACCGAGTGTGAGAGGTTTTTTCCTTGGTCCATTAACAAGAAAAAGGCCACTATAGCATAAAACAACCACTTTGCAAACATGTTAGATGTTCCTCTATTCCCAACCCTCCGGCGTCTGATCGGAAAAACATCTTTCCCTCTCAGTCCATTTCGTCTGCTTCCACTGAGAAGGTTTTTAATATCTCCCAGATGATCCGTTGTAAGCAGACGCTAACTTCGGCACTCAGTTAAGAGGAAGTCTGCCGTTCGGTACATTAGACTCCGGTGGTATCATCTCGAAATCTCCGCAAACTGAGCAAGCGGAATGGCTCCAGAGAGGTAGCTATTTGCTTGTCTTGTACATAAAGCGTAAGAAAAGTTAGCCCTGCCCAAATGGGCTCTTAAAGAAGTTGAAACCATCCATTGTTCCTTTTCCCTGAAATCAATAAAACATATGCTGGCTTTCGTGAATATTTAATTGCAGCAGTCTGTTTCCTTTTATCTGCCAGCTTCCTAAAGAAAGATTAAGATCAAAAGCTTTCTCGAAACAATCGACTCGAAATCGTCCCACTTTATCCATCTCGTGTGGACAAGCGGTTTTCTTCCTGATATTTATCATCAGTTCCACGCAACCGGAAAGACCTCCCGCAGTGAAACGATCCGTGCCGATATTATAACCCAATTCACCCCGGGTTCTCCTTGCAGCTGGATTGCAGTGAAGCTCTGACATCAGCAGCTGGCGGAAGTGACCGAGCTGTTTGTGTGGGGAGTTAATGAGGCGGAACAAATGCTACTAATTCAACCTGCTTGCTCCCTTCAAATTTCGCCAGTGCCAGAAATAAGCAGACCTGCCAAGGATGGACAAGGTTTTGGCAGAGGAAATGTAATTGGATGGAGCTTCCAGCTGCCTGAAGAGCCTGTAGAACTTATCAAGTTCACTTGCTTCTCTGAAAAGTGAGCAAGAACTCTCTTGCAAAATGTGAAAATGGATTGGTATTAAACCCTCAGTGCTTTTTAGGACCTTCTTAATGTCCCTGAGGCTACTATACCCTTTTTTTTTGGCTGCTTCTTTTTATGTTTTTACATTTAATGTAGATGGTGTTCTTTTCTTAATTCTTTTAAGTACACTGGGTACCATCGTGGTCCAAGAATCAATTAAATACCCTTTCGTCCTAGGGGTTGCCATTTCAGATCATTTCATCCACAAGATCTGGCAAAGGTTGTTTGTTGGCTTGTCTTCTTGTCAAAACCTTCCCATTTGCTAACCAGGCTTGGGACCGGCACTGTATGCAGTGGCTGGGTAGAACAGGACATGGGGTTAACAGTCTTGACCAAGGAACCAACGGTGGTGACCTAGCAGTAGTGGCACCCTCCTATCAACAACCCAGATCTTCAACTGTCTGATCCAGACATGCCATATATGTATATATTCAAAAAAGTGGCTTCCTTCTACTTGTGTGGGCTCACTGCTACAGTGCTGCTATGATTGATGCAGGAGTACTGGCATGCCCTCTCCCAGTGACAGCTGTTCTCTGGACCCCCGGATACAAATGGCTATAGCATCACCTGGTAATCGTGCTCGCGATCACGTGATGACTGTTTTGTTGTGCCACTCGACCTCTCATGTTCCTTTTTTCCCCCCAAGTTGTACATCAAAATACAAGCATTAAAGGTCCCATATTTTACTGTTTCTTTAAAACACAGGTGTTCCAAAGTGGATCTGTTAATGCTCCAGCTGAAATACCTCAAACTCCCTCCGTTTCACCCCTCTTCTGAACCCCTCCTATAGTGTCTATGCTCCTGCTGAGACATGCTGAACAACCTGGGGTTGATATCTTCTTATATGAGGTCACATTAGGGCAACTTATTCCCTAGAACAAATAGCAGGGAATGTTTTTTTCTTTTTTTATTTCCTTTTTATTTTGCTCAAACCTGCACGCTTTAGACAGATCTGGATGCCTAAAATGACTTGAAAGTAAATTGTGCATACTAGGTGACCTTTTATGGTCTTTAAAAAAACTTATTGAAGGTGTATTGCCAGATCATATACATGTCTTCCTACCAAAAACCTTTTCTCTTAACTAGATGCAACAACTTATAAGACACTGCAGTCCTCCCGAGCACTGATTTCATATTAAAGAATTAAAATATCTTCCAGGCTGTCAGCTTCAATCCATTACGCAAAAGTATAACCAGTAACCTTCAGCATTCATCGAACCTTCCAAAAATATCTTCTACTATCTGGCTCCATGCTATTGCCTTGAAAAATGTGGACACTATTATCTAGGCATTTCTACTGAATGAAAAAACAAAACAAAACCACAACCCACCCAGGTTCAAATTAATCACACAGCAAAACTCTAAAACTCAGGACGTCTCCAAGCCTTGAATAATATTGTCTCGCCCACCAACTTCATTCGCTGTGGAAACAAATGAATAACGCAGAAGCCCCGGGTACACAGAAGCAGAACAAACACTATGCGAGATAAGGAAACGTTCACATTGGCCTTTTAGGAGGCAAGTACTCAAACACCACCTTTGTTTTAAAAGCCAGATGATCACAGGTATTCTGACAGTCAGGTGGAAATATCACAATATCACAAACTCCCCGTGCTCGCTATCTAAATAGACTTACTGACTAACCGAAATTGGCAAACTCCAGACATCATGACTGAAATATAAAACTTCACAAACGCTCGAAAGCTAAATGTCTTTGTTTTTTCGTTGCTTTCTGGAAAACTCAGTTCTTTTATTTCACTCACAGTGTCCCCTGAATTGTGCTGTTGGATGGATGTTTATTAAAAAATCTGCCCATAGACAATGTTTTTCCTTTCAGTTTTAGAATCTTATTCTGTCAGAGTCATTTTGAGAGGATATTCAGCAGCACCGCTCAGCTATTCGGTACGAATTAAAGACATAAACAGGCAATTACGGGCAAATAGCCTCGCAGGCCATGTTGATTCCTGTATACTGATGCCAGCTGAGTTTATTTCTGATAGCTCTCATTAGATTCTCATGAATATGTTCGGCAGATGCGGTTCCTTATGCTGTAAACAGTGTAAGCAAACCCTCGGACCACACACACACACACGCATACACAGGCTAAATGAAACGCATTAGCCTTTCTGTCTAAACGGAATTCAGCCAGAGAGCCATCAAGTGAGCAAAAGGGGCCATGGAGGGAGAATCTGTCTGACTCCAGAAATACCTGAATCAGAGTCATCCGAAGGAGCCATATCCTTTAGAGAGGCTCTAATGATATACAGTACTGTGCAAAAGTTTAAAGTCTCCCCTCCTTTCTTCATATTTCGTTTCCGAGGAGACATTCTTGTCTTGTATTTTTAATATGGTCTTAAGGAATAGTTCTCCTGGCTTCCTTTAAGGACTTTTTTGGTTCTCGTTTTCAGTCCAGTCTCATAATAATCAGCATAAAAACCTTTTAAATTAAGGCATAAACCAGTGAGAAACAGGTGCAGATGATAACACATGATCAGGCCGGTGATTAGTATACTGGTGATGCTGAATGCTGAAGTGGTTGGAATAGACGGAATATACCTTAGCAGCAGCCTCATTTCCCCTCTCGTCTATTCCAACCACTCAGCATTCAGCATATACTGTATAAAATCCTGTGAAGGGTCATGTGCGAGCCTATCCGAGGAGCCTTTGGGCACAAACCTATACACACACACACACACGACTGCCAATTTGGCAACGGCAATTAACCTAATCTGCAGTCCAGTCTTTGGACTGGGGGAGAAAACCAGAGCACCTGGAGCACAGGAAGAACATGCAGTTGTCATTCACACAGACCGGAGGTGGGAATCGAACCCTCGACCCAGGTGGCACGAGACAGTGCTAACCCCTACGCCATCATGCTATGGGTATATCATATGTAAATGTAAGCATTTGCGATTATAAAGAGTTCTCTCTGAGAAATCCCGAATTAGGCTTAACAGAACCCGGCTTCTGATAAACATCTGATAAGTACGTGCTGTCTTTTTTTTCTTTTTTTTTTTTTGTGGAAAGGTCATCGGTGCATTAGGACAATTTCATCCACTGAATTGGTTTATAATTAAGTGAAGATTTAATCATCGATTTCGGATGAATGCATAAAAACTGTATCTGGAGTAGTTATGGGTGTTGAATGTTGTCGCCTCGGTACATTGAACCTCGGCACAGTGTTAATACTTGGCAACGTTTTTTTTTTTTTTGTCTATTCTTTCTCAGCTTTCAGGTATTCTGACATGTTGCTAGAGGACGTGTAGGTAATTTGAACCAATTTGTGATAAGCGATCTCTGTTATGCCATATTTTGCCTACTCTAAAACGCCCCATAGAAATAAACCCAGGTAATATATACCCTGTCCAAATTGACACGGTGATAAAAATTCCATTATATCGTGTAGGGGAAATGAGGCTTTTTTTTTTGCTTTTTATTTGGTGTAAAAACACTCCAAGAAGGGTTGTTAGTTGACTGCTGAAACAGTAAATTGCGAGTTTAAATCCCAACTTTTCCTCGAATGCAGCATTAATTTCCTCGAATGCAGCATGAGATGTAAATACAGTAGTAGACACAGACCATTTGGTGTTTTGCCACTGTGCAAATCGAGATATATATATATATATATATATATATATATATATATATATATATATATATATATATATATATATATACTGTATATATAAAAAAGAAACGTCCCTTTTTCAGGACTGTGTATTTCAACAATAATGTTGTAAAAATCCAAATAACATTACAGATCTTCATTGTAAAGGGTTTAAACAAGACCTTACAGAAAGTAGGCATTTAAGGTCACAGTTCTAAAAACGCAGGACACTAAAGAGACTTGTCTCCCGACTGTAAAAAACACCCAAAGAAAGATGCCCAGGGTCCCTGCTCATCTGCGTGAACGTGCATTAGGCATGCTGCAGGGAGGCATGAGGACTGCTGATGTGGCTAGGGCAATAAATTGACATGTCCGCACTGTGAGACGCCTAATACAGCGCTACAGGGAGACAGGAAGGACAGCTGATCATCCTCGCAGTGGAAGACCACATGTAACAACACCTGCACAGGATGGGTACATCCGAATATCACACCTGCGTGACAGGTACAGGATGGCCACAACAACTGCCCGAGTCACACCAGGAACACACAATCCCTCCATCAGTGCTCAGACTGTCCGCAATAGGCAGTCCATGAGGAGGAGATGCACTACAGTACTTCAAGCAGCTGGTGGCCACACCAGATACTGACTGGTACTTTTGATTTTGAGCCTCCCTTCATTCAGGGACACATTGTGAAACATTTTTAGTTTATGTCTTCTTATGTGTTCATACAAATATTTACACATTGAGTTTACTGAAAGTAAAAACAGTTGAAAATCAGAAGACGTTTCTTTTTTTGCTAACTATATTTTATTCGTGTTTTCAGCGTTTCTCTGGCAAAATTTGCCTTCTTGTACCTGTTAAAAAGGACTTTAGTTTCTCTGACTTATACAGTATAGGCTGTTTTCATGAGAGTTAGTTGAAGTACACAAAACCTGTACTTGAGTGAAAGTAGAGATTAGGGCCAATGTTACTTAAGTAAATGTAAAAGTTCTCCATTTACTTGTGTACCTGAGTAACAGTACGAAAGTACTCACCCTTAGATTTACTCATCGTAAATTTGAATAAATTTGACTCTTTCATCAGGTACACCCTGGACAGGGTGGCAATACATCGCAGGGCACACACACACATGAACGCCAATTAGCATAACCTGCATGTCTTTGGACTATTGGAGGAAACCCACCAAGCACAGGGGAGAACTCCATGCAAACTCTATGCACACAGACCCGAGGCTGTAATCGAACCCAGACCCCCGTGGTGCTGGTTAACAGTGATCACCACTACACTACACTTAACCACCGCCTACAATCAAATTTACTTACTTATCAAATGTACAGGGCTTATATTAGCTCACAGGAACCTTTATTACAGTTACGTCTCTCTCTCTCTCTCTTTGCTTCCCAATCGTAAACGTGCAGTTTTCTGCAACCAAATCCACTTCTGATATGAAACACTCGTTATCAAATGGATTAGGCGTGTCTAAAATAGAAAGGCAATTGTGCATAATATATATGCATCTGGTGGTGAGGTAACACCGCTCCATGCGTAAATGTAGTTAAGTAAAAGTACTGATATTTGCTGTACTTTTGAACGGAGTAAAAGTAAAAAGCATTTTAAAAAATAAAACTACCCAGATACTTGAAATATGAAGTACAGTAACATTGTAACAAAGTAACAAAGTAAATGTACTCCGTTTTTCTCCCACCGCTGGGTATTAAACATGCTAGCACTAATCAACTAGTATAAAAGTAGCTAAGCAGCACAAACCCGTCAAACAGGAGTTTTTGTCCTAGATTTGATGAACATTTCTTCAGCTTGTCCATTGATTTCTAAACTGTTGATTTCCATTACTCATTAGACTCTGGCTGGTTCGACTGTACTCACATACATAGTTAGATGTTTTTCCTCCAGGACTGCGGACTCTAATCCGCACCAACAGGCAACAGTTTTTATTTTTTATTTTAATCCAACAGGCGTAAAGAAACGCCACCGAGCATCTTTTCACCGCAGCTTAAGTTAATTGTTGCAGCTGTAACTAAAGCTCAGCATTTCTTCAGCAAAAACAATTCAGCAGCTACAAAATCAACAAAAAACCCAAAGCTTTTAGTGGCAACTGTAATGAATAGCGCTCTTATGGAGCTCAGATCAGCCAGGAGGGCCTTAATCTGCTTTATCTCTCCAGATCAATGCTCTGGCTGATAGAACTGCATGGACATATTGAAAGAGAGGAGGAAGAGCTTTTTTTTTTCCTGCCCTCATTTGCTGGCGTCTCCATACTTCTTTAGAGTAAGTCGTTATGGCGACTCAGCCCAGTGTTTCGGGACGCCGTCTCCATGGGAACCAGTAGGCGAGAAAAAAAAAAAAAAAAGACCCAAATAGTGTGAGACAAAGAACTTGTTTTTCTTCTCCGGTTTAGTTTGCTCTCTTTTTTTTGTGTGTGTGTGTTTGGAGTGGAAGTTTGCCTAAAGCATTCCTGCAAGAGAAAACCCTCAGTCTCAAAAGCTTTTTATAGAAAGTTAATGATAAAGATAATTAACATGGAAATCCTCCAAACACAGATACTGACCGGGTTCCACTGTCTGACTTGAAATGTTTCGCTCATTCGTCTATGATCATTCTTCTCGTCATCCGTCCTGTGACCTTTATTTTAATTGCGGGAGACCTTTAAAACAGAGGAAGCCTGATTTATATGCTCCAGAGCCAAAAATATGCGAACACCTGTCGATCACATCCCTTTCAAAAAGTTAAAAGCACACATTTAGTTTAAATGTGTTACAATTTTCCCTTTACTGGGACTAAGAGGCCTGTAAATGTACTTCATGTGTCATTCATCTTCTGTACCACTTAAACTGATACAGAGTCACAGGGGCCTGGAGTCTATCCCAGGAAAATTTGGGCACGAGATGGGGTACAGTCAGTCAGGAAACCTAACAAACACGGGGAGAACATGCAAACCCCACGCACACAGACCTGAGGAGGGAATCGAACCCTCAACCCCTGAGGTTCAAGGCCACAGTGCTTACCACCCTGTATCTACACTAATATGCATCAAGCAGCATTCAGAAATCAATAAAAGACTATGAATAGACATTGAGGACTGATTCCTGTCTCACAAATGATTTTATACCAAATAAGTGGTAATTCAGTTCACGTTAATTGTCTAGCTGGAGGGTTTAGAGAGTTAGCTTGGATGTTATGTGAATGTTTGCTAGTAAAAAAAAAAAAAAAGTTTACTGGTGGCTCAGTGTGTTAAGGCTCTGCGTTTTTGATCAGAAGGTCACTGGTTCGAGCCCCAGCTCTGCCGAGTTGCGCCAGTTGGGCCCTTGAGCAAGACCCTTAATGCTGTCTTCTGCTCCAGGAGCGCCCTGTAATGGCTGACCTTGTGCAGTTACCAACTGTTCACTAGTGCAGACTTGGGTAAAAAAAATAAAATAAATAAAAACTGTCGAAACTATTCAAGTAAAAACCATCACAGAAAAAACAAATAATAATAATATATTTGCAAGCAACGATGACGGGCCCAAGCACCCTGTGCCATCACAAACCTGGGTCCACCGCACAACCAGTGTGTTATTTGAGTGTGTTAAGACTACAAAGATTCTGCACCGCACACTTTACACACTATATAGGGCTAATTAGACCCTAAATATTTGTTGAGTGTGGGGTGTGTGTGTGCGTTAGCATTTGTGATGTGTGTTAGCATGTGTGATGCATGCGTGAGACGTGACTTGTTAGTGTGTGTGTGGGTGATGTGTGTGTTTCTGCGTGCATGCGTGTGAGAGAGAGATGAGTGTTAAACATTTGTGATTTGTGTGTGTGATAAAAGTGTGTTTGCGTTTGTCTGTATGTGCGTATGAATATGTATGTGCGTGTGAGTGTGTGAGAGTGTTAAGATTTGTGATGTGTTACGTGATACGTGTGTATAATAGGCCACAGATACTGGAAGAAAAGCATCACACTATGATGTTAGTCAATGTGATGATAGTCAACGTGATGTCACTGAACGTGTCACTGAACATGATGTCACTCAATATGATGTCCCACAGAAAGTCATTAATCACTTTGCAGCGTAAGTTTAAGGCATCGTCACGGCTGACTTGTTTGAGATATCAAAAATCCCTCTACAATTTGGCATTCTCAGTGTCTTTGGATCATATCAGCCCGGTTTGGTTGGCGATCGTATAAATTCCCTAGGAGGAGTATATCAATATCCATCGGGTGTGTTTTTGCGAACAACACAAAATAACTGACTTCCTGTTGAGTTGAGCCCAGGACATGCAGTGCGAAAGTTGTTCAGCTCAATGAGCTTTAAATGTGTATAGGGTTTCATGTGCCTACGTGAAAGTGTGTGTGAGCTATGCAGCAAAATCTCGTGTGGAGACCCCTGAGGGCCCTGGGCCACGCAACTCCCAGACATCCTAATAGCAGCAGATTCCAACCCGTCTGACAATTTTCTACAGTGCTTGGGCCCTAAATAGTCCATATAATAATGATCTAAATTCATATTCATATACTAATAGACCACATACTCAGGGGGGGCACATCCTCAGCAGCAGGGAACGGCCCCCATGCAATGTAAACTCCAGCCATCAGGATGCATCAGAAGGGGTCAGGACCACCGATGTCTCGGGGGGATGCGATGGTGGCTTATTGCAGCTGCGCGCTCGGTTTTGCCTCATCCGTATTTTATTTAATTTTTTTATTTTGAGCATTGACGACTTATTATCTAATAGTTAGAAGAAGAATACTGTTCAGCCTTTTGTCTTCTGCATTATCATTAAACAGCAAAGACCCAACTTTCATTCAGTTTTTTTTTTTTTTTCAGTTTCGGCTCTCTAGTGTACACTTTCACGTAGCAGACAAGTAAGATTTAGACAGTAGACAGCTACACAATTGCCCTTTCACATGCTTTCTTTCTCTCTCTCTCTCTCACACACACACACACACACACACACAGGAATAAATCAGATCTTAAGACTGCGGAATTTGCATAAATCTGTGTATTGGGGATGCACCAGCCACATTTAACATGAAGGTGAAAGCCATGCACTTCGTTTGTAACCATTTATCAACATAAGACGACACCTTCTCAGTCAATAGAGTCATTAGAATTCCCAGCGGGCTCCGTCTATCCATATTGCTTCCTTTTTCCAGGCTCATTAAAGAGTTTTCAAAGTGAAATCAATCCTGGTTTATAGGCCAACTGGTGTGCGCGTGTGTCTGTGTGTGTGTGCGCTTTCAGTCTTTTCATCGATAGTCCCGTATGTGTATCTTAGTTTCCTCATTCGAATTGTTTCACTTCACCATGCTTCCATTAGTCACAATCGTAGATTCAACACACATCAGTGTGTAACTCAATTCATTAAAGTCTAAATCTTAAATTAAACAGAATGAATGAAAGCAGCACCCTTGATGATTTATTTGTATTTTTTCTCTTTTATTATTTCAGATCCAATTGATCAGAAGGTGCTGATTAATTTTAATTAGTAGGAACAGCTCTGACTGTGTAGTGCCGGCCACAAATTGAATCGCAGCGTTATATTAACACGCCCTTCCCAATGCATTATCGTTTCTATAGTTACATCTTGTGCCGAGGAATTGTACAGTACATGCACGTAATATACTGTACATAATCAAAGTATTATAATAATAGAAATAAATAGGGGGAAATAAAATGATCCATTATCATCATCAACACATCTTTTGGTCGCTCCAGTATACAGTACATGTAATATGTCCAGTGCGTGTGCTGTACATACAATATGTCTTTTTTCATTCCGTAATTATACTGTATGTGCACACGCGATAAGCTGATGGCGGAAAAAGAAAGGACGGATATATTTTTTACGTGCGTTTAGAGCTTCCTTTGTCTCTGTACATCCAAACAAGCATATCAGCCAGAAAACCGGGAAAAAAAAGGACAATGATGCAGCGTAACTAAGCAACCGAGTTAGGTGAGATAATTTCACACTTTTCTTTTATGACTTGATGCCAGTCAGTGAGGAGTTTAATTACATTCATGAAACCTGATGTCATGTTCAGAGCTTGTCCTTTTTGTCCCTCTTTTTTTTGTTGTTGTTGCGAAAAAATGAAACAATAAAAAAGTCTAATATTTGACATTCAACAAAATGAGCTTAGTAGCACGCATGCGTTAAGAGATCACTCTTTATTTTACTAATCTGGAAATATACTGTAACTTCTAGCTTGTAGTACTTGCTGCCAGTTATTAGATTCGCTAATCAACTCAAAGCTCGGTCATGCACGGCTGTATCTGCTCGATGGTGCTTGTGTTCCATTATTACAGGGATTTTTATTATTACAGGGATTTTTTATATACAATTTGCATATTCATCGACTGTAGATACACTAATGAGGTACATCTCCGTGCCTGTTTTTTAGTCAACGCTGAAAACAAATGTTATGGTCGTCAAAACATGGGTGGCTTTAAAGATGCCACGCACCCCACGCATTTGCATTCTGGGTTGTTTTAAAAAAAAAAACGTCCTCTGATGTGGATCCAAGTACATGCTGCAGTCTAGTGTTGTAAACCAGGTCCCCGCCCAAAGCTATTTTCCATTGCTTTGTGTTTTTTTTTTTTCATCTGTTTTTCTCTCCTCACTTCAAAGACGGGGACTTTCAAAAGATCTTGGGAACGAGGCTCGTCAACCTCACTCTTGACTAGTGTGAGGAATGTTAGCACTGGCCATGCGGCAGGAGTCAGGTTACACAGTGTGCTCATCATCGATGCCCCTCTCAGATATGTTCATCTGAATGCCAGTAGGTTGTTTGGCATGCCAGTATGATTGTGGGTGCAAAAATTATCCGTGCTCTGGCTGTGGAATTTATCTGATTTAACTTTAAGAAAAGACAAATACACTTGATTTTCAATACACTCTGTCCAGCTGTCAACAAGCTTTTGCATTCCCTCATTAAAAAATGTTTCAGGCTGAGCTGCGAGCCACAAATGCACCGCTGTCTTCACTTCTTCATTAGAAGTGATTCTTTGTCCTCGTAAGGCTGCTTTCAGGGAACCCGACAGGTGGAGTGTAGGCAGAAGTGTGTGGACCGGCATTGTCATGCAGGATTACGACGCCCTCGGATATCAGTCTTCTGCGTTTAATCTGAAGTTCAGGCCTTAGCTCTTCAATAAGCGTCTCACTGTAACGAGCACTGTTGAGTGCTGAACCTTTTTCCTGATCACGTTCCAATACTTCTGGACCTGGAGAATCCCAGAAAACTGTAAGCATTAGTGAAATCTTTCAGCTGTTTTTTTCTTTTTTCAGAGCTTTTTCTCCCTCCATGATTGAGGATGTTCCCATTTCATACATGCCATATTTGCTGGCACCCCAGTCACAGAAAGGAACTGATGTCACACATTCACACCTGCGTTGATAAGACAGAAGTTTTTATGTAACCAGAGTGCGGATAATTCTTAACTCACCCTTGTATTTTGGTCATTTGCTAGCTTACTACAGACTAAAGTTTACAAGTAAAGCATAGATTGGTTTCGCTGAGATATCACGTCAAAGAGTATTGGAGGCATTGACCTGGTGGACATAACGTTTTGGGGGGAAAAAAATCCCACTCTGGTTGAAAAGTGCTATTGCAAGCTAATTTGAAACTCGAAAGGTTTTTTGTGACACGGGTCGTCTTGCGCTCTTCTCCAGTGCACAGGTTAATTTCACGCCTGTGAGTACCAAGTCAATACACATTCCGAGTGAACTCAAGGCTGCATCCTGAACTGCATAATATGCACTAAGTAGTAGGGCTAAACAGCAATGACACCAATGTCAGATAGCTAATCCTTGAAAGGTGTAATGGACCGAATTATGGCCGGTGTACTTATGAGGTCATGTCAAGTCATTTAAGATCATTTCAATTGGTCCATGTTTAATGAAACAGTTTTATTAGTCAGACCATTCCTGTGTAAAAACCCCGGAAAAAAAGGGGTACAATTCTCATGATACCGAAATTCACCTGGGTCACTTGATAAACCGTAAAATCAGTATCATGTGTAATCATTTCACTAAAATGAAAATTGAGTTAAATATTTAATTCTGTGCCTTAATTTAATCAAACGCCTTGCAAAGAGCCTATTATAAACCTCATTATAACCCAATCAGTATTTCGTATTTAGACGAACCATAGGGAAGAAGCTTTTAAAAGAAATCTGAAGGTCACTGGGCAGTGTGGTGAGGAGGACACAGACAGGACCATCCTCTTCAGAGGACGACAAAAACAAAACAAAAAAAATCCTCTTTCTCATGTCCTTCTTCTGAACTGACTTTAAAGACAGTCTTTTTATCCTTTGTCCTTGAGCAAGCCTTTTCACATTCCCTCGGCTCAATTCTTCTCATCTCTGTACGTATTAAAATGCATGCTTTATACATCCTGGTACAGGATAGGGCGGGTGAGGGGATAGATGGACTCTAATAAACGTTAAGTCTTTTCTACACAAACCTTATATACTGTAGACATGTATATTAATATTATAATTGTTGTTTATTCAGCAAGACCATATGGCACCTATCAGAAATGCCACCTCGTCACATTGTTAACAACAAATTTCTATTTCATCTCAAGCTTGACTGAAAGTTTGTGCACTTCATTATATATCAGAGTGTTACAAGGAAAATTATTAAAACAATCCTGTGATATATGCGACACTGCTACATGTGATATGGTAGTATGCTTATTGGACAAAACTATTAATCTGGACCACAATGCTTAGAAACCATAGTATAAGACAGATCTCAGCAGTAAATTACATTGAAAGAGAAACACTAAAAAGTGTTTTAGTTTTGAACATTGTGTTCATTGGTGACTCAGTAGTAGATTTCTCACCTACCATGCGAAAGGCCCGGGTTCGATTCCCGCCCAAAGCCCAGCCACTAGATTCAGTGCCGGCCCCAAGCCCGGATAAAATGGGAGGGTTGTGTCATGTGTCAGTAAGGACATCCGATGTCATCTCATCAACATAATACAGACGTCATCCCAACGTCCACAACGCTGCCAAATTAAAATCGCCACACAATGTTTTTTTCCCCCATTATCATTACTTAAAGAAGAAACTTTACTCACCAAACAATAAAAACAGCAGACTTTGGAGGTTTAATGTTAAACATAACGAGTACAACACATGTCCATACACTTTTCACTTCTATGTGCTAAGATTTGGCGACACGGGTGTAGTGGTTGACACTGTCGCAGGGTCCAGGTTAGCTTTCTGGCCAGACTCAATTCCCATCTCTTTGAGTTTCTATGTTCTCCCCATGCTTGGTGGGTTTCCTCCCACAGTCCAAAGACCTGCAGATTAAGCTAATTGGCCCGTAGTGTGCTCTGTGATTGTTTGGCACCCTGTCCAGGGTGTACCCTGCCTCGTGCCCTAAGATTCCTGGGATAGGCTCCAGGCCCCCGTTACCCATACATACAGGATAAAGTGGTATAGACGATGAATGAGTGTTAGGATTGTTCTACCAAAGATACATATACAGACATGGCTAATGTGATCAGACGAGATCCCGTAACCCGCTTATCTTTGGTACATTACAGGTCATTTACTGTACACAAGGTGCTAATTGGTATCATTTGCATTAGTGGCAAGGTTTAACCTTAAAGATGTCCAGTATAATGCTAATGAAATACACACAGAGCTTAATAATGCTGACCTGTGTGTCGTGTGGGGGGACTGAATGATCTCGCCTTCTCAATGTTCATCAGGTATTGACGGGTCGGGTATAGACTGCGTGGCAACATCCAGAGTCCGCTCTGAAACACCGGACTTCTTTGATATACTGCGATTTATGCCGGGAGGAGTCGGTTCTCAGCCTGTTGCCTTCACACACTTGCGAAGTCTAATATGTAGCCCTTCCACACTTACTGATTTCTGTCCCAACGTGCCATGCCAACTTGCTGCAACATGTGCTGACTGGTTCAGACAGTGTGGCCTCAGCCTTAGATTAAAATTATTCATACATAAAAAGCAGAGATTTTATTAGACACCTTAACAATCCTCAGGAGACGTTATTAGAATCCTGCATGTTTTTCAAATTTGAAATTGTGAACCTTTTGCAAATAATGACTAACGGCCAAAGTGCAATGCAAAAAAATGACATCTTAGCCAGTGGAATGTTCTTGAATCAAGCTAAACCTGTCTATATTTTCATAAAATAACGCAAGCGGCACGGTGGCTCAGGATTTAGCACTGTTGCCATGTGCCTCCATGGTCCGGGTTCGATTCCCACCTCTTGTCTGTTTATCTGGGGTTTGTATATTCTCTCTGTGCTAAGTGGGTTTCCTCCTACAGTCCCAAAACATACAAGATTGGAATAATTGGCGTTTTTAAATTGCCTGCAGCGTGTGCCCTGTGATGGATTGGCACCCTATCCAGGGTGTATACCACCTCATGTCCCAAGTCTCCTGGGATAGGCTCCAGGCCCTCCATGACCTTGTATACAGGATAAAGCGGTACAGATGATGAGTACCGCTCATCAGGTCAGGTTACAACAGAATAAAATTAAGTTTTTCATTTATTTATAGTCAAATGTCACTAAAATTAAAACATTTAGGTAGGTTGCAATATTATCTCACAGTACAATGATACTTGTTTGCTCAAAACCTTTGTAAAATTTTATTAGAAATGAGCTCAATAATCTTATATTTACTGTGTTTCAATCTTATTTTATGGAAGTGAAGCTAATTTTAACTATATTCGAAATATTTCACGTGCTAAGATAGAATATTTTTTCTATCCACAGTATAAAAGGCCAACTTTCCAGCTATAAACAGGAAAACACCAAACAACCACTTTACCATGGAGAAATCCCTCCATCCTTCCCGCTCTCCATCTGGCCCTTCATTAAAGGACCAGCCCCAAGTCGGTTTGCTATTTTGCTTGTCACAGGTTCACAAAAAATACCATTTCACTGGCAGGCCAAGTAATCCTGTTAGACAGGTCAGATTTGGCGTCGCCAACCCATAATCTCCCGGAGAAGAATTCGCCACAAAGCCTTCCACTTCACTATGCTGGTATTCACTGGGAAACCCTTGCTAGCTTCTCTGTCGTTATGCTACCCTCGATGATTAAGCCTCATTACTTAGTGAAGGATTTCATTTCCCAACCAGCAGCGGAGTCGGCCACGACACTAACAGCCACCCAGCCAGTGCCTGTTTCTCATGCTAATCACTTCATTTGCAACTGTTGTTTGTCATGCTAGTTCGAGCCGCTGCTCATTCATTCGCCTTCGGATCATAGCAACTGCTCCCCATAAGAAGAACCATAGATCAAAAGGTTTCATTACGCTCTGTCCTTATTCTTTCTCTCTGCAGAGAGCCGGCAAGGATTAAAAACTCCTGATGACTCAGGAAGTATTCCAATTCCAGAGTTAATGTAACAGATTAAAAGAGAAAGGAAGAAAGAAAGTACTCAGAACGCACACTTTCTCATGAGCGCACTGCTGGAAGATTTTTTTTTCCCCCCTCAGCTCAGAAGAAATGCTAATGGATCCAAAAATGTACTTCGGAACGGTTAATGTAACAATATGAATCACTGAATTAAGAAGATCCATGCAGTTGTTTTGGAAAATGAGAGTGACTGCTGTTGCGTGATTTACCTTTCAGAACGCATTACTTCGATGTTTGATCACTCGCTTCGCATTGTTTGATCCGTCCCAGTCTCGGGAATGATTTTCCCTCGTCTCCCCCCCTCCCCCTCCCCTCCGGGTGCATTTCAATACGACGACTCTAATGGAAGTGTTCTTCTAGCCTCATTTCTCTACACGGCAATGCGCTCGAGGAGCAACTTATTAGTTATCACAATCCTCTGATCAATTTCCCGGGTAATTCCGAATGTGAAATAGGCCTGTGCGTCGTTTAAACAATTTCAAAAGTTAAAATGACTTCAAACAAGAACACCGGGTCTGCAATAACGTTTTATCACTGTCAAGCCCTCTCAGGAATGCAGAAGATTTTCCTCATGCCTAAACCCATGTCCCTGGCTGTCACGCTCAAGTCTTTGTCTTGGTTTCCAACTGAAATTCATCATCATGTTAGGGGAAGATATTTTTTCTGTTCATAACAGCAAAATAATTGGTGCATTTGCATTGACCTTAATATTTCAGTAATGATGGGAATTATTCATTCAATCTGAATCAAACTGCATCATGGTGGAACAATCTGGTCCGGTCTGATCCGGCCTGATTGGAATGAATTGTCCAATAGTTGAATGTTAGCCCTTAGGGATATGGAATCACCAGTCACCACCCAATACGATATCACGATATCTCTGTGATTTTATCATGAATGTGAAGTATCATGATTTTATAAAGATCGATATTACACTTTTCTCCGGATATTATTAAAATTGTAAACCTTAAACGTTTCATGAGTAATTAAATGTATCCTGTTCCTTATAACATTAGTTTTCTCACTTAATAACCATGCACCGTATTTTAACAATACAATCTAACTTCAAATACAAGCGTTTAACTTCAAATACAAGAGTTAACATTTAACTTCAAATTAAATTAAGCAAAAAAGCTAGATTGTTACTGAGCATGACGCATCTGTTATCTGCCATAATTATTATTACTAAACACACCTAGCATGCAAGAGTGTACCACCTGTAGGAGTATAAAGAATCAGCGACGTTTGGATACCGCCAAAGTCACGGGTTAAGTGACCGCGACTGGGTTTGAGACTAATTCGATCACAGAGTTTATAGGAAAAAAACAAATCAGAGGCTTTTAATGCATGTGTTTTTTGATAATGTAACTCCATAAAAATGTGTTTCTGCACAGAATTGTTTGTTCAGTATGTGTACAGCTAAAAAAAAATTTTTTTTATATTTCATTCTTCTATTTTTCTCAACAGCTAAGTTTTTCTATATTTTATTCTAATTCCATTCCATAATTTATTTTATTATAATTTATTGCATATCATACTGTGTATGACTGTGTAAGTAACATAAAATTATACTTAGAATTTGAAATGTGAATTTGAATGTGGCTGAATGGCTGGTCATGGCTAATTAAACTGAAACCCAGCCAATTCTGATCACTGGTTATTCGACCAGTATTATAAAAAATATATATTTATGTAAATCGCCACATAAAAGAATCGAGATTCATAATTGAACCGAACCTAATGGGTATAATAGAAAAGAAAAAAAGCAGTATAATGTACAATCTAAAATTATTGACGGGATTGGGGGAGGGGTTTCTTTGGAAAACAATAAGTTAAGCGGGTTTGGTTTATCACAAGTTCATAAGTATCACAAGTTTGTGGTTATGATCTTTTAGCGTTGTTTAAGGGAAGTAATTCAAGCAAGAATTTTAAGGAGGTCATTTTTGTTTTCATTTCTAGCCATACTAAAGTGTAAAAGCGGAGGTACTGTGAAAAAGGATCAGTAACGCTGATCGTATTTCTTTATTATGTCTTGTAACTTGGGGATGTAGCAAGAGATAATTTATTATCTGAACACGGGAGGTCGTTTCATGTCGCTGTCATGCAAAATGATGAAGATGTATGATTTCATGCAAGCTGGTATGAAGTCATTGCCCTGAAGCAGTGAGCGTGATCAGTGAAGAATGGGTTGTGGTGGTGGCGGTGATGGTGCAAAGGGGTATAGGGGTTTTGGGGGTGCTTGAACTCAACTACCTCTGTCCACCTGCGTTGTGGAAAGAGTTTGCAGAAACGCACTTTAGAGGCTAATGTGTTTGTAATGGATTGGCTTTCACAGGCATTAGCTCATCCTTTTAGTAGGTATTCATTTCTCGCACTGCAGCCTACAATTGTGCCAGACCTTGGAGCAAGAGCGAAACCGAATCCAACCATTTACAATCCGAGCGCCTCCATTGAAAGCGAAGAAGATAGTAACCTTCAGCGGCTATAGAACAGTGTGGGCAGAAACTCAAACTGAAAGAAAAAAGGAAAAAAAAAAAAAAGTCTGTGTCCTGTCTTTGTGGTTGTGTAATAGAAAAGCAGGAGGGATGCGAGCGACTTTCTGACGGCGTTGCCAAAAGAAAAAATCTTTACTTAGAGAAGGAAGTCCCAAATATGCGGATTCGTTTCTTTCTTTGTAAGCCGGCGAGAAGTCGTTCTCAGGAGTAAGTGTTGAATGAGTGGCAAACTCTCTCTCTCTCTCTCCCCCTCCCCATCCCCCTCTTTCATTCAAATGTATTTTGGAGCAAGTCTGTGAAGAGGGAAGGAGAGCAGGGCTAATTCACCAATGATCTTTTCTCTAATCCCCCGTTTCTGTCTGTGGTGCCTGAAGGCGTTCGAGTAATGCAACCCTCCCCCACTACACCCCGGGACACACTTACTCACACTCACTCACAGACACACACACACACACACACACAGAAATGCACGGTGTCTGCCTGAACACGTCCGTCGGGAGAAGATAAATGGAGTAGGAGAGTTTGTAGTCAGCCTGGTGTCAGTGTCCTGGGAGGCCTGTGTTTTCACACAGGCCGCCAGCTAAAGTAGTGATTACAAAGCTGGGGCAAGGTGTGGTGAGACAGGGAGGTGTCTGGTCTTTGTCTCGCTGTGGGCGGTGCGACTGGAACTGCTAGGAGGAGCCATGCACTGGAGCAGCTGCGACAGAGTGCAAAGGGTTTAGTTCACAAAGTGAAAGAGCACGAAGAGTTTCAGCATGCCGGGACACACATGCGGGTTGGAGAAGCGCTTACCGGGATTCGCTTTCCGCTCAGCGTTTGTTTTCTAAGGGATTGTGACATGGATGGATTACTCTGGGCTTCTCATCAACTCGGATAAGTTTCGGAAACTTTCAAAGAGTCACTCTACAAACTTCTGGCTTAGATCCTTTCGGGATTATCGCTGCATTTTCATGGATGTTTCTTTGTGTGGGCCACGAATGTATCTTAGTTGAACTGCACCTCAAAGGAGTCCTAATATGGGACAATTTGTTGCTACACTACATGAGAAAGACAGTCCATGGCTTCTCTGTTCACTGTTTCTGCTTATAAGTATGTTGGATTTATATGTCTCCCTTTTAAAAAAACAGCTTTACATGCAAAAGCTTGTATAGATGGGTTTTTTTTTATTTATGGTTCAAGCATGTGACCTTTATGATGGTTTAATTAATGCAATTATTTTCATTCTGTATGTTTTATGAATTGATTTGAGCTCTGGCTAGTATTTGTTTCAGGTTTGTGGTTCCGTCAAGGTAGCTTTGTTTTATCTAGTTTGTTTTCAGCTACAATCAAAGTATGGTGCAGACATTCAGAAATTTATGTAACTATGTTTGTCCCCAGGCATGAAACTGTTTCTGCATCCATATCTCTCTCTCTCTCTCTCTCTCTCTCTCTCTCATATATATATATATATATATATATATATATATATGTATATAAACTGACCAACATCTAAACAGCTGCACCTTAGCTGACCTGCACCTTGAATATGCATTATGTCACTTAAAGAAAAGGAAAAAATCTTTGTTTTTGCCCATTTAAATATAACTGTGTTTATAAGTCTGTATCAGAGTGTTTCCCCTAAGGGTTATTGTTTCTGTGCTCATTGACTCCGCTTGGAAGTTACCTAAGGACTTAGTCTTATTCGGTGTGATGTGCTCTGCATTGTACTGACTGTTACAGCTCTTTTATCTTTCCTTTTGTTGTCTCTTTAGTTGCAGGTAAAGTTTCCCCCACCAATTATGACGCCCTGCTCAATGCCCCTGCTGCTACTGCCACCTCCAGCCCCCCAGACCTCTACCTTCCTGCCAGCTTCAAGCTCTCCAACACCCAACTGGCCTTCTTTCTTCAAGAGAGCCGAACTGCAGTACGAAATGCCCCGGGCGGACATCCCTTGCATCGTTCTGAGAGCTTTGTGGTCTTTCAGACCAAGGAGTTACCCTCGGTCAACATCTCTTTGGGTCATTTCACCCAGGACCAGACTCTTTCCAAAGATCTTTTACAGCCTTCAAGTCCCCTGGACATCCCTGGTAGGCTGACCGTCAACTGGAAGGTACGGGCATTTATTGTACAGTCCAAGGTCTTCGCAAGCAACCCAGTGGTCCAGGTGCTGTTTTACATTGCAGGCCGGGACTGGGATGACTTTAAGGTCCAAGATAAGCTGCCGTGTGTGAGGTTACATGCTTTCCGTGATGTTCGGGAGATCAAGACTTCTTGCAGGCTCCAGGGTAACTTGGCACAATGCTTGGCACAACTGGACCTCCCGTCCACCTGGTTCAACGTCAACGTGGCACCTTTAGGTCGCAGAAAGTCCTCGGTTGCAGACATTCTGGAGATGACTGGGGAAACCCTACAGGCAGAGCTTTATTACACCCTCCATGATCCAGACAGCAAAGGAGAGTGTGGTGAAAGTTACCCCAGGCGAGGAGGAGGGTCTCGAGGGGAGAGCACATCCCAACAGCCACTACTTCGTATTGGGAGCATCAGCCTGTACCAGCCCAGTCAGGAGCAGCTGGTAGTGGACAAGCAACTGGACAAGAACCTTTTCTTGAGGCTACCTGATAAACCATTAAAGCCTGGCGAGACTCTCAACATCTTCTTGTATCTGGTGCCAAACTCAACAGTGGAACAGTTCACTCTCAAGTAAGTGGCTTTAACTTTTTTTTTTCTTCCTTACCACTGGGACCATTTACTTAATAGTGAAAATCTTGAGATAGATGATGTAAGTAGTAAAGACAGACACAACCTCAGTTCTTGTTGATTTCTAGTGTGCGAGTAACTTCTAGATAGGTTTTTATGCAGGACTATAAATACACAAAGTACACCAAACTCTTTTTTTTTTTACAGCTACAGTGGGTTTTACATAAACCGTTTTATGTTTTCCATTAAGGAGGACTTTGATTAATCTCTGTTGGGTTACCAGGAAGGAGGATATTATTGTGTGGTAATGTATAGATAATGGATAAATATTAGAGCTTCAATTAGGCCTGAATTTCATTAGTATTCCTCAACTGTTTTCACTTCATCAAGGTAATGCAGAGGGTTAGGGCATACTGTGAAGGGAAATGATCAGTAAAGTGCCAGGGAATTTTCCTCTCATTCATCGGGTAAGGTATCGGGAAAGGGCGCTAGCTGTGTTCCCAGGCGTGTTGACATAACGCTCTGCTCAGAGCCCCGTAAACACACCGAATCTTAATGGAAGCTCACGGAGTTCATTTTAGGAATTTGCGGTGAATTAATTAAGCTTTCGATAGCTCATTAAAACCCAACATGAAAAGGCAGCACACTGATTTATGCTAGCAGGGGTAATTCATTAGTTTTATCTGTGCATGGATTAACGTGCACGCATGGCAGATTTGTGCTACGGAAGTTGGAGGGTCAGCATTCCATGCGCCTGTGACGCTTTTATATCGGCTCTGCTAGGTCTGTGAATTCCAAACAGCCTCGGGGCTCCTACAGTTAACATCAGCGTTTTCGTATTAGTACCGGGTTTTTATTTATTCCTGTTATAACAATTACTCGTCACGAATTTCTACAGTATACTGTATGCCCAGATCATGCGTACTGTGCGGCACACGCATATTTTTACAAGAGCGAGCCGGGGAAATGTTTCAAGCACATTAGGTGCACACTCAAATTCCATTTTTATTGATCAATCTGAGCAAGACAAGGAGCTTGCTCGTTTCACACCCGCCAACTTCATTTCCCCATAAGAGCATTATGACATATTCGAATCCCTGGACCGTAGTCATGGTCCAAAGCAAAGCTCTCAGTTTGCTCATCAAAGTGCGGACGGTAAATCTCTCCGACCCCACATTTTATGTGCTCATATCGTAGCCTTTGTGTGCCTCGGAGACGGACTCGGTGACATTAATCCTATGCGGAGCGGCCAAGGAGTAATGAAAGCTCCCTTAGGGGATAAAAAGAGAAGATGAAAGGGAAAAAAAGTGTAAAATCATAAACCCCACCCTAAAATTAAACGCTGCTGGAAGCAGAGAGTTTAGGACACTAAGTAAAAAGTAAAAAAAAAAAATGGTCACATCAGTCTGTCATGCTTCAGTTTTTTTTTCAAGCTATTAAGCTTTTTAGTCTGGCATTTGTTATAATATTACAATAATACAGCTTTATTTAGAGCTGCCTGTTTTTGTATGTTTTGTGGGAACATTCTGCTTCCACTTGGCTTTACTAGGATTAAATATCCTACTTTCTTTCTTTTCCAAGCATTCACTAGGCTCGTGAAGATACGACTCTTCACTTCTAAGAGGCCAAAAGATTTCTTAATGATTGTCTGCCTGGCACATTCTCTGCATGAATACACAGGTCACGATTATGCAAGTGCAGGGTGTACGGAACACCCTGAGACACTAAGTACAAATGTGCATCTGTGCGCGTATGTGTGTGTGTGTGTTTTTATGAAGTATATGAAGGTTTTCATTCTTTCAAGCTCCTTATTTTTGGCCACATATCCATTTGCACTGCTGAATGTATTCCTGATGTCTTTGTCTGAAATGCTGGGTTACCATGGAAATCTGATGACAGCGCTAGTCTATGTGTACTGTTTTCCTTCTTTTTTTTTTCATCCCAAGATTTAGCATTTGTTTGCATGTTAGCGACCTAGTGCTTATTTAAAAAGTTTAATTGACGTTCTGTAGTTAAGCGAGTGCAAGCTGAAAGAGTAAGTCTGCTTCTCATAGGAGTGCCTATCCACAGGTGATCCACAGGTGATCGTTGATTATTTTCCTAGAACCGTTGACTATTTTCCTCTGAGATGTTGTGCATTCCTTTCTTAGGAGTAGTGAATATTGTATAGATATTGTAAGGAATTTGTATTCTTCTTCAAATCTGTTTACTAGGGTAGGATTTAACTTATAGCCTGGAAGCACTGGGTGTTTCAAGTCTAGACCAATTCTGTTTATTGCAATTCACCTGAATCTCCGATCTGCCCGTTCTCATCCACGTCACATCACCATGTAGTGAGCATGATATTTAAGGCTCTGAACGAGAGGTCGGTGGTTCGAACCCCAGCTCCACCAGGTTGCTGCTGTTGGGCCCTTGAGAAAGGCCCTTAACCCGGTCTGCTACAGGGAGACTGTATCATGGCTGACCCTGACCTCTGACCACGGCCTACTTACTAGGAGCTGGGGTGAGCAAAGAGTAGAGGATTTCACCGTGCAGTAAAAGTCCCTTGAACCGTCCTGACATGCAAATCCGGTCTGACCAAAGAAATCGGGACTTACCCATTGTAACGAGTCCATAGCATCACACCCTAGTGGAGTTTCTGTGACCTTGGCGGTTCAGCTGGTGTGGAAGCACGTTTTTAATTGACCACACCTCCTCTTTCACCTTGGATTAGCCGCGTTTGTGCTGATACCTCAGTCTGTCACGTTCCCATTGATCAATGCCACACGGATCCCGGTTTCCATCGGCCACCTTTCAGATCATTATCAGGGGCCACCCACTTTTCTTCCACTTCATTTCCCCCGTCTGCTTCCTCCACCAAGCGTTCCACCTGTAAAAGTGTTTTTAACCCTCACCCTCTGGTTGCACTCATTTATGTAGGAGCGAGCTGACAGAAAAACCATTTAGCGCCGGACAATGGGAAGACCGCCCATCCATTATCGAGGCCTTGGGCAGACACGCCACACACACACACACACACACATACATTGAACGAAGGAATTAAATAAAACAGCCCACTTTTTCTGCCTTGTCTTCTTTTCTTTTTTTTACTATTGGCTTTATTATTCCAGTCCAACAAAGCCCTGTATATGAGTCCTCGGTTCACTGGATGTAAAGGTGAAGTAGATGGGAAAAGTAGCCCGTAACATTTAGCAAGGTGCTAATCTTCAGCTTTAAGATGCAGCTTGACATTTCCGTTATTCCAAGAAAAGCGCTCTTCTTTATTCTTGGGCCTGTTGGAGATTTTTCAGCCATAGTCTGTGACGACACTTTTTGTTGTTAATTTTTTGTTTTTTGAGTGTGATCATAAGCGGCATGCAGATTAGGCTAAACGCCCGTAATGTGTAAATGACCATGTGCCCTGAGATGGATTGGCAAACCGTACAGGGTGTACCCCGCCTCGTGCCCTATGTCTCCTGGGATAGACTCCAGGCCCCCTGTGACCCTATGTAAAGGACAGAAAGACAGGGGTGGCTCAGTGGTTCGGTAGGTCCCAGGTTCAAACCCCACGACCACCAAGTTGCTACTGTTGGGCCCTTGAGCAAGGCAACAGCTCAGAAGTATAATGAGATAAAAATGTAAGTTGCTCTGGATAAGCGCATCTGTCAAATGCCAAGACAGAGGATGAATAGACAGATGATGAGTGAGTGTGTGTGAAACCCAAAGGAAAGGAATAACCAAGGCATAAATTCACTGACCTAAGATTATGGTCCGCTTAACAGCTCATAAAAAGCAGACGTCTTTTCCTCCATCAGTGTATCATTAAGCTAGGCTAGGCTCGCCGTTGAACTTGTCAAAGTCGATTGCCATGTTTTAGTGAGTTTTTGAAGGATTTCCTGCCTACTTGGTGTAGTTTATAATCAAACCACAAACCTTGCAATATCTTTCCTTGCCGAACGTTCTGTCCACGATTGATCTAAATTGATCTTCTGGATTTATCTCTGCAAACGCTTTTAAAACAGTACTTTCTTCAGTTTTTTTTTTTTTTTTTTGTTAAGTTTGCTAACCAAGATCTAATTAAAAGCAGAACAGTTGAAACTTAATAGGATGAGCGCTTGACGTCCTGCTGATCAAGCGGAAGGTGTTCGGTGCGTAGGGGTAACTGAATTTGAGTGCGTTTAAATCCAGCTATATCAGTGCTAGTTTCTCTGCACACCCCATTTGCCGGTAATCGTATACCGAGGCACGTCTGGGTGTTTGGGTGTGTATGTGTGTGTGTCTGCAGTTTAAATGGCTCGAAACACCTGCTGAGAATCTTAAAAACCAAAGCTGCGTGAACCAGCCGCATAGAGACACCCACTGCTGGGTTTATTGATGCTGCCACTCTGATATGCAGCGCTACCGGCATGTATTATTACTATTACTATTTTTATTATATGTATATGTATTCCAGGTTTTTATTCTAATTTACATTCCACTCTAATTTAATAATAACAGTATTTATCCTAATGCATGCGCACTGGTTAAATTCGGCAGGGCCTGGAGTTCAGAGCCAGGAGGAACCAATCAGTGTGTTACTTTGGTTTCATTGTGGTCCAGTCTGAAATGGAGGCGCAGAGCTTTCAGACCTAATTTAGCTCCATTCTTTTAAGCTGCAACATAAATCCTTTCAGAAGAATAGCCATGATAGAGGAGCCATCATAACTACTTTATACACTTCTTACGAACCAGAGACATCCAAGTTCCCGCACGTCGCTGGTCGTTCGAGTTTCTGCTTCAAATAAAAGCAGGTTGTGTTCAAACAGTAACCAACAAATAAAGTTGCATATTATTGCTCAGCTTGATACTTTCAGCATGCATTCCTTTTTTTTTCTTTTGTTTATGTTATCAGGTATCACATTCCCTTTTTCTCTCCAATAATTCAATTGTATTTCTTCAGCTTTTTTTAAGTACCTACTCTCTTAGATGTGGCTTTCTTATTCTGTATAGATACATACAGTATATTTACAGTATATATATTATTGGACAGGAGTTTGGATTTATTTTCTACATTCTAGAACAATAACTCATATGGAATTACGTAATTACATAACAGCAGCAACAACAGCAATCAGTTGTTATTTTAAGACACGAAGGTCAGCTCTTCTGGGATAGTTCTTGCAAGAACAGTATTGTCAAGTGCATTTGAAACTGGCTCTCATGAAGACCTTCCCAGGAAAGCAAGACCAAAACTTACCTGTGCTGCAGAGGAGAAGTTCATTTAGAGTCACCAGACATATATAGAATTTTCTAGAAATATAGCCGTTATAAAGGCTTTATAAAGCGTCAGTAGTCGACACATCTGAATATCAACTGTACAAACAATACTGTGTATATTAGTGGTGTCAGTCGATTAAAAAATTTAATCTAGATAAAAATTTGGGATAGTAACAGTCTGTGATTCACAATTTTAAAATACTCTATCATTGACTTGTATTATAAAAACGTGCATTGTTGGAAAAAACGAAATGTATGACAAAGTGGTTAGAAGAAACAAATGGTAAATTAAAATCCTGCAAATGGGACCGGCACTGCATGCAGTGACTGGATAGTATGGGGTGTCAAAAACCCACCCACAGCGGGGCTCATAAACGATCCAAAAATCAACATGGTAGAGCACTAGCCACCTGAGCCGCCACTCCCACATAAACACACTGCGGTTATGGGAAGCCATCAGGGTCAAACTTGCCGTTGATATCGACAGCCCTAAGGGTATATTTGAACATATCATTAGAGCTTACTGAAAAAGGCTTATTGGAACCATCACCATTTATTACTAATATCACTAGGATACGTGAACAGGAAACAGCTGTAACTATAGAAACGATAACATTAAAAAAAAACATTTTTATTAATCTTGTGAGTCGGAATGACGAGGGGTGTTCAGGATAGAAATTTTTAGAAAATGTTGCATATTTAAAATAAAAACTATGTGAAAGAGATTTTTTAAAAAACAGTCCTGCTCACGACAACTCAATATAGCAGTGGCGTAGCAGAGAAAGAGTCGCTGCTAAAGTGAGAATACAGGCTTACGACTATACTGCCATTGTGTCTGTCAATTTGTAGCAAAATTGAGTGTAAATGTTTGTTCAAACAAAATCGTACCGCTGGATTCGCAGGAATGCTAGTGAAGTGTGTGCAGTGATCAAAGCATGTTCCCGTCACAGCTTACAGAACCCCATTAGGGAGCAGCGCCCGCTAGGAGCACGAGGCGCGCGATGAAGGTGAAGTTTGACAAAAAGAAGAAGAAGGTGTTTTGACACCAGTAAAATATTTAGTGTATACACCGCCGTTACCCCGGCGTAAAAATATAATCATTTCCGGAGGCGGACATATAACCTCACGTAGCTTTGGAAAGTAGGCCGAGGGCAACGTTGGTATCGTGCATGGACTCTTATGAAACGACTTTCTCTGACTTGGCTTTCCAAACAAGTTTACGCAAGTTCGCAACTTATCCGGCGTTCGGTTTAGTTTGTTCGCTCGCATTTAAAAAATGCCATAATTCAATTCTTGATTAAAAAATGTATAAAGGAAGGGGCATTCATATGTCAAGCTTTCACTGTAATAGTGATAGGCATTGGTGGCTCAGTGGTAGGTGTTTCGCCTGCCATGCAGAAGGCCTGGGTTCGATTTCCAGCCAGTGCCCTGGATCCAGTGCCGGTCACAAACCCGGATAAAATGGGAGGGTTGCGTCAGGAAGGGCATCCGGCGTAAAACCTGTGCCATGTTGTTGTGCAGAGACCAACAACAACAAGCGAGCGCTAAAGCTAAAGTGCTTGTTTTTTTACGGCTGTGCGCAGACAGAAAAACCCCAATCAGTTTGTTTGTATGCAGTCTCAGCTCAGTAAAATACACTGTGTTGATATTCCTGTTGTTTGTAGAGACAAAGCAATGAGGGTCATGTTTCATTCCTAAAACCTTAAGGTGTAGGCTTAAAGTTTAAAAGATACAGATATAAGGACCCAGATACGACTGTTTAAGCGCTATACAGTGGCGGTAAATGAAAATAACTCAACCGCTCCCAAACACCCTTCGGGCCAGAAAACCAGTCCCGCTTGCTGCAGCTAGTCTAAATGCTGGCCACTCGACAGTCCCGCTCAGTTATACATCATTGTTAGAATCAATTTCCCCTCCGCTGGACACTGGAGACACAAAGCTGGCATGGCGTGCAAGCCGTAGCGTCCCTGCGCTGCGTTTTGCCAACACGAGATGCCTGCTGTCTGGGTTACTTTATTACGTGGCATTTGGGGAAATGGCTGTTTTGGAATTGAAAGGCCTTAGACAATGGACAGATGTGTAAGTTTTTTTTTTTTTTTTTTTTTTTTTTTTAAGTTCTGGCTTAGACCGGAGCAGGTGGCTATTGAGAATGGATACAGCTCTCAACCTGGCAATGTAGACACAGTGAGTGTGTGTCTCGTTGTTGCTTTACAAATGCCAGCAGTTCAGCTCTTATACCTCAGCCTCCTTTATGCTCGGAATGAATGAAATGCTATGCTGCTGTCTGCCTTGGATAGACTCTATGTCTCAGGCTCTCGGTGTGCCATCTTCTTATCAAAGTAAAAAAGGTCAGGTGGTCGTATTCATACAAACTGGTGTCGTATGAAATACTGACTTTGTTTCATTTATTACTGCTTACTGGGGTTTGTAGTTTTTTTTTTTTGAAGACATCTTTGCTCTGCAGACTTTTGCAAAGTATTGCATGAATTAAATCATGTGATCATAGCTGGTCAACAACATACAGGTAGTCCCCGACTTCCGAACATTCAAGTTAGGAACTTCTGCAGATATGAACAATCGTAAATCGCAAATCGCGGAAGTAGCTCATGTCTGGTAGTGTACAAAAAATAGATACTGCAGCGCACCAATACCAATATTTACAATTATATAAAATATTATCAGTGTGTACAAGAATGTATAAAACGTCTAAATACCGCTGTGTGCGCGCGTGTGGGCGTGTGAGAGAATTGAGTCGGGCCTCTCCAGTTGCAACGAATCAGTCCAATACAGTGGAAAACAGCTCAGAGACAAAATGGCATCTATTGAAGCGCGCGGTAAGCACCTTGTAGCATTATCCCAGTTCCCCTCGTGAATTAACAATCAGACGTTCTGGAGGTTTGCACAATGCCAAGAGGGAAAGACATAAGCCACGATCTTAGAGAAGCAATTATATCATTAATCTAACCAGGGTTATGAAACCATTTCCAAGCAATTTGGAAGTTCGATGTTCTACAGTGAAAAAAATTATTGACAAGTGGAAAGCAATTTGGGAGACGGAAACCGATGAGCCTCCCCTCATTTTTGGCAAGTTTTTGGTATAGCATATATGAATGTGTGTGGGGTGCGGGGTGTATTCCTGCCTCAACTAACCAGAGAATAAGACAAAACAGAAATAATCATGATTTGTTGATGAATACATGATGAAGGGCTCGGCGTGTATCTGACCGAGGCGATATATTATCAATACCATGATAAATTAATATCATAACACCCTCACTATTATATTCTTAGTATATATATATATATATATATATATATATATATATATATATATATATATCTTTTTTTTTTAAAATAGTATTAAATGGAAGAAACAGTTCTCAAGCCAAATGAGCCATCGTAATGCATATCATTCCTCATGATTGGATCTTTAAAAAATAAACAAACAAATAAATACCACTCCCTAATCCAGCTGTTCTCTGAGCAGCTGTGCAGCGTGTAAAAGGTGAACGTTGAAAATATTGACTTGAACGAGAGGTAATTGCAGCACATTACCGTAATTACTGTGACTCTGACATACTGCCCGCAGTCCAAAACCTCTTCCCGAAAGCGTATGGGCCCCACACACACACACACACACACACACACACACTTCTCCCTACAGAGAGTCCCCAAGGGTTGCTTGCCTGGGGCCTGGAGATAAGGGATCCTTGTGTGTGGCTATGACAACTGAGGAGGCTCGCATCTCAAGCACAGGACATACACATACACAGTCCTCTTTCTGTCTCTCCTACACACACACACACACACACACAGGGACGACATTACCGGACAGAGCAAACACAAATCCTTTAAAGGAGGCTTACAGTGACAAAAAGACTGCTGCGCCCCCTTTATTACCTCAAAGCCTCTGACAAAACTCCACACACACACACACACACACACCCGTAGTGCACTCAGCGAGCATGGCAAGAAAATAAGCGAAATATCTTCAAAGCAAACAGCAGCGACAAAATGACAGAAAATTACACCTCAGTGGGTGCGAGCCGGCCACGTACTCACTCACACACACACACATACACACATGCCGGACAAAAGTCTATTGTCGCCTTTCTCAAGCTAAAACTTTTTTGAAAGCCGCATTCCCATCTCATCATACACACCCACACACACGCAAACACATTGCTTGAAGAAGCTGAGGGACATGTTCTGTCCTTTGGGAAATGATGGATATACTCCTCTGCCATGAAACCCCAAAGTTTCCCTGAAGCAATCAGAATGCAACCTGAACTGTAGTCTCTCTCTCTCTCACACACACACTCACATTCCTTCGACACGTTTCTCGCTCGCACAAAGCCAGACAGACGACCTGAGGCAGAAAGGAACCACATGAATGCCTTCAAGCTGTTCAATGCTTTAGCTGAAGTGTACATAAGAGCAAGCCAGGCTTTTTATTGATCGACTTTTTTCCTTTTGTGTGTGTGTGTGTGTGTGTGTGTGTGTGGTTAATTAACTTAATGTCGCACTGAATGTACAGTATGAGTATTAAATCCAGTTTATGCTGTTAAAATAAAATAAAATAATGACTAAGAAGATAATTGTAACGGAACCGTATGTCATGTCTTTGGATTTTCTCGTAGAGTCTCCTGTTCAGAACACCGCACTCCTCCTGGGTACTCACTCAGGGTTACTTCAGGTCGTTCTATACCATTAATCTATCATATTTTTCTGTACGCTTGGATGTTCAGTATGTTTTAAAAAAAAAACTTAAAAAAAAAACAAAAAAAAAAAACAGCCGACAGATTTTTATTATAAATGATCTGGCACTTCATGGAGACCAAGATGCCTATATAGAGTCTCTATAGAGCAAAACTAACTGGGAGTCTCATAAGCTTCTTCGCTGAGTGTTTGCTTTTCTGGTATTGAACAATAGATCCCCTGGCTCAGACGGTGACAGCTCTGGGATACTGATCAGAAGGTGTAGGGTTAAAGCTACAGCGCTGCTGCCAAGCTACAACTCGGGCCAAGGCCCTTTAACCCTGCTCTCTGACCCCACACTAAGATATTTACACGTGACAGATCTCTGGTCCACTCGGTACCGTAGCATCTAACGGACTCCAAATAATTACGACAATAATAGCGACAAGGATTTCTCCTAAAGCATCCATGAAAGTGTGTCTAAATGCAGATTTTGGAGATCTGGCAACCCCCAAGACTAAACAGTCACATCCAATAGACACCAGTTGTTCAGGGCACTTTATCGGCCTCCTTTCGGACCAGTTCTTCTTGAACACACTTGGAGGCAAATGTGCTATCCGCCCGCTTCCACATGCATCAGCTAGCGAACGTGTGATTGATGTGAGAGCAAGAATTCTGACCCCTCGACCCTGAGCGCATGGCCGATTATGAAATGTCTGCAACATGACCCAAGGCTCGACCCTGCCACCTCTGGATCATACGCTAACCCCTTTCATATTTTAGTTTTTTACTGTGCATGAAGGGAGGCAAGATACACTTGCTACCTAATCTTGACAAATCCAGATATTATAAACTTCATAACTGTAAGTAGTTACAGAATTATTTTATAGATTTACTATAAATATCTTTTATTTTGTATTATTTTATCAGTGTGAGATTATTATTATAATTGACTTTGAACAATGTTTTTATCTTATTTTTTAAATCCATGTTTATTAAACAGAGTGGAGCGTGTTCGCGCGTAGTCGACTAGCATTTCCACGAGAATGGGAATGATGCAAGGGTGGAGTTCAAAACCAGCAGTTGTACGACTCCAGCTCGCCCTCACGCTCGCTTTACTGCATTTTGCGTCAGAACAAGATTAGCAGGCGCCATTCATCTCCACTGCGCCTCGGGCCAAAAGGAAGGCTTCCTTAAATAGATTTTTCGCCGACGGAAGGGCACGGTAAATAGGCGGCGTGAAAAATATGTTCCTCATTCACATTTCCTTAAGCCTGCCTGCCTGCCTGCCAAAACAGCAGCGTGCCATGCATGGCTCCCTGGGGCGCTCCCGCTGATCGCACTTCATTTCTGCAGCGTCGGCCTCGCCGCTGAAATATACAGCATTAAAGTAGTACATGACCTGTCGTGCACCCGCTTTCTCTTTTTTTTCCCTACATGATGTGTGATGTCAGGGATTTTTTTGTGGCAGATAGAAATTGAAATCGCCGCAGCATGTTACTTTACATGAAACGTGTCTTGAGGTTATTTATTAGATAAATTTCTACATTTATCAGAATGAAAAGGATAGCTTACCATTGTGTGTGTGTGTGTGTGTGTATATATATATGTATATATATATAGACACAGGCGATTTGATTTATATAAATAAAAGAAAAGATTTTGTCATTGGTCAGAATTTGCTCAGTCTCAGAAAAATTTCTCTATGTCTGTCCGGTCATATTTTGTTGACAGCATCACACCAAACTGGATAAACTTTTAAATTTAATGAAACTTTGTCGGTACTTCGGTATTTGCCTGGAGGTAAACCTGCGCTAGAAATGAAATCAAAATGTTGAGTAGAAGTGAAGTTATGGGCAGTTATGTGCCACAAGTTTTAACAGCGTACTGTGCAAGTGCCAAACTGTGGGCGCGTCTTAAATCGACCGCCGGACAGAATTTTATTAAACTTTCGCAGTACTTTGATCAGCCTGAAGTTTAACCCAAAATGTTAAAATAAAAGCGAAGTTATGAACAGTTATGAGCTGGATTTAATAATCTACTTTAAAATAAGCTACTTGCTCAGTGTAAATAAACGCCTGCACCAATAGATATTAATTCGAATTTTTTAAAGACAAAACTTAATCTTCAACCTGACATTATAAGATCACCAAATACATTAAAGCTCACCAGATTGTTTCTAGCTTTAACCTTTTAACTATTTCCGCAAACTTTTTACGCTAATGCATGATATTAAGTGGTTTTCCTTAATATCACTTAATACCTTGTTTGTCATCTCTCTTTCTCTCGGTGAAGACTATCATCATTGTCCTCATTACAGGGGGGCGGAGGTTGTAAGAAAGCAAATAACAAATATGTAAATAACAAACGCCACCATTAACAAGAATAATTAGTATGTCTGTCAGTCAGCCTGACCATAGTCTTTGTCATCAACAACGACAACAACCATACTAATATTAATCATAATATCATGTACATAGTCCCTGTCTGTCTGTCTGTCTGGTGCTCGCCAGTGGACTATTTTGTTTCTAAGCACCTCTTTCATGTTAGCGTTTTCCCTCTGTCTGCGTGAGATAATACACTAGAGCCGGAGGAGACGTCTGACAGCTCTGACTGTTGAAAGAGCGCGAGAAGCCCTCGCCTCTCTGTAGTGACGGCTCCGTGATGCCGATTTAAATGAGGCCCTTCAATCCGAGCGCGGGCTTATTATGGGATGCCGCACAGCCAACTGGGCCACATTTGTTCTGGTGGTTTCCGCCGGCCTCGGCTGAAATTAAACGGACGCTTAATTTCCGCCCCTCACATGGAAATACGTTTTTTTGCGATTTAACTGTCTATTAAAGAAAAATAAACATATCAGAGTGACACTTTCCTTAAGGACAGGGTTCATCGTCATGGTTGACAAATAACATTTAGCATCACTTGGATATATCCCAAGTTACAAGATGATGAATTTTTATATTGTCATCAAGTGATCGAGGTGTCATGTAAGCCAATCAACATGCCATGTCATGTATCTGAAAGAACACTACATAAGCGCTGTATAACAACTTGCACCCACTTGCACAGCATTCATATACAGCTGAAGTATACTGGAATAAGCCAACATAACCTTTGTGTAGATTTAAAGTGCTTATTTATGTTACATGACATTAGCTTGTCCGAGCGAGCAAAACACTTTATTATAGATATCATATAGCCCTGTAAATAGCCAAAGAGACTTTGTCAAGCATCACAAGACCCCATAACATTTATCGAGGCTTATGTCAGTAGGCTTTAGCTATCATAAGGCTTATCATGTGAATACTACATAAGCACTTCGACAGGTACCATAAGCCTGCATAATGTTTGTAATGGATTATGACAGTGGGCTTCAGCTGTCATAATGTGTTTAGGTAGGTGTCATGTAGCCCTATGAACACCACATAACATTGACAAGTAATGTAAGCAACCTTAACAATTGTGAAAGTTAATGCATTTTAATGGGCTTTAGCTGTTATAATGTACTTAGATAAAGCGTATGAAGACGACATAGTCACTTTATCAACTGACAAACCTCTATAAAAATGTTGCAGGTCTGACCTGGTGTTCGCTTTCAGAAAGAGGTCTTGATGTCAAGCTTTCATAAAACTCAACATTCTTCGTGACACGAGGTCATGTTAAGACTTTATCCAACCTGACTTGCTGTATATTAGCACATCATAACAGAAGCTTAAGTCAACTGAAATGTTTGCTTAGTTATAATTTTAAAAAAGCAGCTTTTACGCCAAGCCAAAGCTTATTAGCATCAACCGTTATATATATGATCAGCAGGGTGACGTCTGCTGTTGTGAAGCACTTACGTAGCCCTATGCACAGCACCCTTAGGTAAAGTGTGATTAAAAAAAAAAAAATCCGTCAAGCCGATATGACACCTACGCCATGACCTTTCTGACATAAGGTCGCGTTCTGCTCTTATGCTATTTATAAATAAATAAATCTTATATCTCATGTTGTTTTAAAATTAAAACAAAAAGCATCCTCTGTGACAGCTAATGTATGTTGGCAAAAGCAATTATGTGTATTGATGTAGGTTTCTGTAAGTGCCTTATAATTAGAGCTTTCTGCCTGTGACAGACTTCAACTTCAAGAAAGTGTAAACATTATATCAAACTTTTTATTTATTCTTTAACCGTGCCTTGGCTTTCTGCCTGCAGCAATCATGTTGGATTGAAAAAAACAAAACAAAAAAAATAAATAAAGGTAATAAAAAAAAGCGCAATGTTTTCATAACTCTAAGACTTATAATATAGTGTATAATAAAGCAGCACATATTTCAGACATGCTATGCATAGAGTAAAGCTAAAGAAGACAGAATGGGGACAATGTGACCAGAAACACATTAACAAATAGAAAGTAAAACGTGCTTGGGCGAGGTGATATTGCATAAAAAACCTGACAATCATCTCGCAACTCTTTATAACGGTGTCAACGAAGCGGAATGTGGGGTCTAAAACAGAACAGCGCAATCGCAACCCTATAAATATGCAGATGAGGGTATTTGAAATGTTGTCATGTTTAAAGTGTGGCATTGCTATGATTTTCTCAGTGACTTTTAATCTTTTTTTTTTTTTTTTCTTGTGATGCCATTTTCTTATTGCATAATCTCATTTTGGAAGCTCCGGGGACAGATGGGTTCTCTCTCTCTCTCTCTCTCTCTCTCTCTCTGGCGATACAGGAGACACTAGAGTCCAATCCCACATCTCTGACTTTCTTGTGTTCAAAGATAAGCCGGGTTCCTTTAGTGCTTAATGGCTTTCGTTGTTTTGTTATAGCGATATCGTAGCTCGAAATGACTTTTAAATTGAAAGCCATTATCTGTAATTAGGAGTTTCTAAAGAAGTCAAAGAAATCTACGTCTTCCACTATTAGGAGGAAAGTGTAATAAGGCTGTTTTTGTTTGTTTGTCTGTTTGTTTGTTTATTTAATTATTTTTGTGAAAATTGGAATCCATAAAGTCATGCAAAACAGCGTCTAAGCATGTTGCCTCAATTTTTTTCTTTGTTTGAAAAAAGCTTCTTGAGTCCAGTGGTTATGTCAGTTTTAATGCTGGGAAAGTTGCGCGTGTTTAGAAATGGTTTATGCACCGGTCAGTAAAGTGGGTTTTCTTTTAGGTAGCTGCAGAAACTAGGATTTTTCCTGAGGAGAAGCATTGTTTTTTCCCCCTCTCCACAATATTTTTTTCAATAATATCCAGACCACGACATTTAAAGACAAGCACTTTTCCTAAACATCCACAAAAAAGAAAAAAAATGAGGGATAGAGAATGCAGACTAAAGTTGGACAGCGTTTTATTTATTCATTTATTTATTTATACTTTTGGCGTAACATGGTGTAATGTACAAAAAAAACAAAAAACAATTAAATGTTGAATATTTATAAGACCAATACAATGATATCTATATCAATAGAGGAAAGGTTTGGTCTGTACATTGATATCTTTAGGTTTTATACATTGGAGAAAATTTCTGTTTGTCTGTCTTTATCTCTCTCTCTCTTTTTTTTGTGACAGCGTCATGCAAAACTGACTGAACTAAATTTAATGAAACTTTTGCCACAAACCTGCGGCATAAATTTAATCAACATGTTGAGTAGAAGTGAATTTATGAGCAGTTATTTGCCAGATTGTTATAGCATTCAGAGTCATAGTATCAGAGTACAAATGAGAAGATATACAAGGCATACAGTTATATCTATACCTATTTTGCAAATTATACATTTTACATATTTTGTCATGCCCTTAAACTTGCTAGAAATCTTAAGATACAAAGTAGCGGTAATAGAATCGGTTAAGGTATGAGCCATTTACCTTAATTTGTAATTCGGGAATTAAGTGAATGCAATTTCAGTAGTAAATCCTTCCTCAAATCGTGAACTCAGATTGTTATTAATTATTTTATTTTGATTCTAGCTTAGTGTTATTAACTACTGTGGCGCTTCCAGGAAAAAACAAGTAGCCAATTGATTAAAACCCCAGTTTATATCACGTGAAGTAATATATTTACATGGACGGGTTAGTAGACTGTATCATTAAATGGACCCGTCTCTGGTTTCAAAGCATCACATATTCCAAGAATCTCATTTAGCTAATACTAGGAAAGTGGTATTAGCTTTCATTGTGGCGGATAATGAATCTGTTTAAGCACTCCATGATTTCCTCGACCTGTAAATAAGGGTCAGTTTGCAACATGTCTAATTGAAAAATGTATAATAAGCTTATTGTTTTTGCTCTACATTTCTCTCCACTTTTGGTATATCTTTGCAAAATTTAGATATATAAATGTAATTTTTAATTAGTTTGTTATAATGGGCGGAGATGATTTAGCAGCCAAGTGTCTGTGCATTGTCTGAACTCTGTTGGCTCTATTCAGCAGGATTAGGCAAAAACTGAAAAAAAGAAAAAAAAGAAAAGAAAAGCGGACAACCCTGAAATGTAAGACGCAGAGCATCCCAGCTGGCCCTTGCTTAGCTCCCTGGCCTCCATTAGGCTGAAAGCAAAAACGTGTTTAGTATGGAATGCACAGAGCAGGGCAATTTCTAAAAGACATATTATAGGTTTTCGAGACTCGAGAGTGGAGATCAATAAATGGATTTTCATCCGTTTTTTTCTCTTTTTTTTAAAGAAAAAGTCAGACAAAGAAGAAAAATGTACAATGAACATAAAACAATTACGTAAAAGAAAGAGCACGTAATCATGGAGAGACTAGAAAGTCTTAGAGCAGCATGCAAGTAAAAACATATTAAACACTCGGAGACAAAAAATTAACACTCTGTTATATTTATGAAAAAATGCAAAGCTACAAATATACAGCTTTTCTGACTAAAAACATTAGCATATGTCAACTAAAGCTGTGAATCTTAAGATTTAATTTGCTTTTGGCAATATTTCTTATACTCACACTCTTTCTCTCTCTCTCGTCTTTATCCCGTATTCCACTATTTCTTACATGTTAAAAAAATAAAATAAAATTATATATATATATCGTCTCGTCTTATTATAGTACAAAGTAATAATCTTTCTGCTCTTCTACTCTTCTCCTACACTCCAGTCCAGTAGGTGGCGTTGAAACACCAACTGCAAAGGAAGTAGTACTAGAAACATTGTTTCTATTTTGCAGGGTGTTAAATCTTTATGCGTCAAAGTTTTTAATTTGTGAATCCGTATATTGCAAGTTGTTAATATAACAGCAAAAAAAAAACGCATTAGAATGTGTGCATTAATAGTAACCTTGTGCATGCAGTGCTGTTAAAGAAAATAAATCAACTCCTCCTAACCTATCAAGAATTCAACCAGGATGTGTCCCAAATCTGATTTCAATCTACTTTCCTCTACATCAATATGCCGTTGTTCCGAATCAGCGGAGTGGAAAAACGAAACATTTTCCCCAGATTTAAATCGCATTATTCCAGATTTCCCATGCGCAAATTCAAAATTCAACTCAAGTGGCTGGAAATTCCACTGTAGTGTAGCGTGCAGAGTTCCATTTTTAACGGCACTGTTCCACTTGAGAGTATTCACTCTGCCGGTGTGTGTGTGTGTGTATGTGTGTGTAGGTGTGTGTGTGTGCACATTCAGAAGCTCTGACAATAACCTTTTAGGCACGCATGCATTCACACAAACACTACTGCAGAAAGAGAGCGAGAGAGAAAGAAATGAAAAAAGGATGTTCTGTGGAAATGTGACCAGGCTCTAGAACGTGAGAGAAGTGTATGCAGCTTCATCAGGAGAGATCTCCGTGCTTTCCTCTCCCTCTCCCCTTCTGTCTGGCTCACAGCTCTAATCCTTCCCTTCCTCATCATATCGATTGCCTTCTATTCTTCTATACAGCTCATCTCTCTCTCTCTCTCTCTCTCTCTCTTTTTCCCCTCAGGTCTAGTTTTGACACAAAGGCACGTTGTGGCACAATATAGTGAGGCAGAGTGGAACGGCGAGTCTGGGTGAGGTCAGAGGGAGGGAGTGTGAGACCTGGTGTAGGTTGGAGCGCATTTACCCAAATTTGACCCCAATTTTTGGGTTCGGATAAAAGTGCATGTAAATGTAAAAGCGAAAACAATTTTAATTCCCCAAAAATGTTTTTTCATATTCATATTGTTAAACGCAGATCATTTGCATTTAGTGACACCCACAAAGTCCCATAAAAGGTAAGAGAATTAAAAAACGACAAAGCAAAATGATGACTGAACAGCACCAGTGCATCCTCCTTTCTGCCATTACTTTTTCTTTTTTTTATTACTTGAATAGTTATTCATATTTTTTTTCCATTTTTTTTCCCCATGTTCTTAATATTAAAGGGAATCTAAAGACAAGATCTAAATTGGGATTGAGATTTCCAGTATATGTAAATAAACTCTGCGCATGCTGCAACAAAATATTGTACAAACAACTTGTTTGGTGTACAGTTTGATTAATGAGACACGCTGTGTTGGAATCCCCGTCTCTGCTGGAGGTCGATCATTCTAGCTCAAACACCCACTTCACTGACTCCTAATATTCTTTTTTACCTCGTTAATAAATAGCAGAAGGGAAACCACTTTAATCAGTTACAGTTTATTGTTTGTCCAATACAAGGATTAAAGTTAACGGTTAGTACAGTGGCTTTCGAATTCCATACACAGTCATGTAAAGCATAAATAAATAAAAAATTTGTCTAATGCGCAATAAGTAAGTTTCCATCAAGTCAATAATATAAATGGTTGTGACTTTTGTTTTGTAGTTTTGTTTTTGTTTTGTCTTGCTCTGCTTTGTTTTTGCTAGTGTTTTTTTTTTTCCAGTTTAGTTGTTTGTGTGGTGTTGGGTTTTTGTTTGGCTCGTTTTGTTTTTTATGTTATGTTTTCTGCACAGGAATTAACTTTGATTTGGTTTACTTTGTTTTTGCTTTTGATTCTTTTTTTCTATTTGTTTTGTTTTTATTTTGTGTTTTGTTTCACTTTGATCTGATTTGTTTGGTTTTTGCTTACGTTCAGATTTTCATTTTTTTTCTTTTGTTTGTTTAGTTTTTATTTATTGTTTTTCCTTTCACTGGTTAGTTTTTAGTTTGGTGTATAATTTTTTTTGTTTATTCATTTATTTATTTATTTATTTGTTTATGCTTTGCTTTGTTCTCTTTTGATTAGAACACCCAACAACCACAACAACAATAATAATAATATTCAGCATTTTCTTATCCCTATAACTCCTAATATCAAATGATTGATTTGATTGACTGATTGCTTAATAAACATTTTCATCTTTAAGACATAAAAAAACAGTTTATTGATATTATTAATATATATAAAGCCTAAACACCTGATACAAATTAACACACATAGAAACACTGCTGATGGTGACTGTGGACAGGTGAGGCCAGCGTCTGGAGTAACAGGCCTCCTGCTGGACATTTGTCTTTATTACACCCTTCACTGTAGAGCAGCAGCACTGAGGAGGACACGAGCCACAAGTTCTCTCTCCTCCCAATACAATCCAAAAACATGATTCTTTAATAATAAAAAAAGAAAACATTTAATATAACAGATTGCATTTTATTTCTCTAGTTTCTTTAAAAATAAACGTAGTCTAATAATATAATGTTTATTCTCAGTTGTTCGTTGTTTACTGACATGGGTAATGACACTTAAGACTCCCTTTTACAACTGTCCTTACAGAATTCTGCATTCTTATGAATAGAATATTACATTTGAAAGAGCAGCCCAAACGGTGCTGTTATAGAAAATTATTCAGCGGTTTGAATAAACCACACTGTTGATGAAAACACATCTGTAAAATAACATAAAATGTGTGTTACTTATTTATATTTACACTGATTATACTTTGGTACCCCAGTACTGGGTACCTGTGTTCGATGACAAGACTTGAGTAGAAATGTAAAAATTGAAGTGTCACTTAATTTACAAGGTAAAGCCCATCAGTCATATTTAAATGAATATGAGGTGTTGGTCAATAATAGAGAAGCATGGCGGGACATTGGGGTCTGTTGTTTTTTTTTATGAAGTGAACAGGATTGTAATTTCATGCGGCGACTCCTTATACAAAAAAATAAAATTGATTCGTCGCAGCTGATACTTATTATTAATGTATTCATGAATAATGCATTTCAATAATGCATTGATGATGAAATTTCTGGTAGTGGATTCAGTCATGCTTGATTTACATCAGAGACTCCGTTTAGCCTGTAGACGGCTTCAGCGGGATCAAAAGACGCGATGGTTTCCTTTTACTGGATGTAAAGCATGTAAGGTTAATAAAAAATACGTCCTGATACAGGTTAAAATTAAAACATTTCTATTACAAGATTCTAATGAGGAATGCAGTGGGAATAGGTAAAGGGTTAATCACAATTAGAAGGGATGTCTTGGCAATTTAGTGGGACAGAAGGACACATATGCTCACTAAAGCTGTAGGAAAGTGAACTCGGACAAAAAGACAAGGCAAGGAGGACGTAGTTTGTTCATACAGAGCCTTTAAACCAGTGGAAATTTCTCAGAGAAAACTCAGAGACCTCCCATGTGTCTGTGTTCAGTCTGAACGTCACAGCAGTTCTGGCTTGTTTTCCTGATCTAGCACAAGTGCATATACTGTATACACACGCAAATACACCACTCCTTATCATTTTCTCTTTGGTAAATAAACCAATAACGCAAGCGACATTTCTTATGGAGGTCTCTCTCACCTCTCTTCACTTGTTCGTGTTGATAAGGTTGCCATGTCTGGCTTTAAAAGCCAAATGTTTAGAAATATGTCCCTTTCAAACCCAGTACACTGTTTTAAAGACTAACAGCATGAGTGCTTTTGCAATATGCAGTGCAAAATTTAAAAGGAACATCATGCAGTACATCTTCAGGAGGCGGTATTAAAAATATACAGCAGTTCAAAGAACACTGCAGGGGAAAGAAGTAGAAAAAAAACCTGACCTGGCAGCACTGGAACATTATGAAGTCTGCTCAGCTCATAGCACTCTGTAAACTAGAGACCATTCTACAAAGATGAGCTTTGATAGCTGCATGCTTGGCTATGATTTTATTTCCCATTCTTTGGTTGTTTGAAGTATATCCTAAGATGTTTATGCTAAAGCTGCTTAAGGCTTATTTTTTTCACCCCTCAAATTTGGTTATTTGCCAGTTCTTGCTTACCAGTTTGCTCATCTATCGTACCAACAGTTATGTGTTAAAGATATTTTTTTTTGTGTAAAAACATCATAAGAAATAATCAAATTATAGCGGGTCTCATTGTTAGGCAAATACAACCTTGGACGCCAACTTTCTTCACTTCAAAAAGGGAAATAACGTGGGCAATTCTAAGTACCTCTCGTGATCATATTTGGCAAAATACAAAAAGCCATTATGATCCAATATTTTTACACCAAAACAGATAGAGTTAAAAGAGGGGGTACTTCTTCTACCAATACAAATACAATAAAAAAGGTTCTTGTCATTTATCAGCTAACAGACAATAATGACTTTAAGTGTCGTTCTGATCAACAGGGGAGAGAGAGTAATGCCATTCCTCCCACCTCGAGCACATTACAGCATGGTTTCTTCTATTAGATTCCCTGGTTCCAAGCGTGGATTTGTCATCTTTAGGATTCAAACAACAATCTCCTGATGATAATAGCGCAAATGTTTTCTGTGAAAGCCCATGTTGAGACAGCTAATTTATAACATGAAGGCTATGACCAAAATAAAAAAAGACGGAAATGCCTACAATCAGCAGAGATGTTCGAAAATGAAAAATGAAAACAATTCAGAAATAAAGGCGCTGGTGCCCAAAGGTTTGCCAAGCTAGCGACTTCAGCAGATGCATTACTCAATGCATGTCTGTAGCTCTAATCAGTGCTGTGGCGTATAAGAGAGAGACTAGGTTTGGATGACTCAGCACCAATGTGTAACAAAGTTATATGCCAATGTTCACTGAAGGCAACTGCTTCTCGATGACCAATAACACAATGTCTGATCGAATGACCAATCACTAATCAGCAACCATTGATCACCATTGCTAGTAATGGCCAATCACGATCACCATTATTTCTAACAACCAATTGATGATCACTACTGTTTCTAATGACGATCCCTAATCACCATCGTTTCTAATGATCTATTTGACCTATGACTATTTACAACCATTTCCTTTCTAGTAACCATCAGCCTTCATGCAACCAGTTATGAGTTGCAGATACTGTAACATAGATTTAGATTCTACATTTCTCCGTTCTTATTAGCTATCTCCTTAAAAAACTCTGCAACACTGGATGCCCATTTATCTTAACTGCATAATTTGTAGTTTTTTCCATTTCCTTTGTGGTTTTCACAAAGTCAAAGCTGTCTGATATTACCTTCCTTGTAGGGACATTTGCACCACACACACACACACACATGTACACTTATTAGTGTCTCTGATACACTCTGTGAAAACACTGACAAAGCCTAGTTAAAGTTTCATTGAGCGGCTGGATGGGCGGATATTGGAAGTGATTTATTTAAGAGGAAGGCGCTGGGAAGAAAGAGAAGGGGAGGTTGTTGTGTTTCATTGTCTGATCTCAGGGTTAATTTAAAACGAATCTGTGCCAAATTTAACACACTTTTTCCGATTTTCTTTTATTTCTATTTTTTATATCGTCGTGTGCAAAAAGGAGTTCTATGAAGACCAATGAGTAATGAGTACGTGTCTATAGCGCTAGCTCCATTCCGTATCCATCTGCCTATACATCCATCTCCCTCGATCGCTCTGCTCATTCTGCTTTTCCGCTCCGGGTTCTCTTTTAATGTTTTTGACATTCATTCCGCTCTGGATAGAATCTCATATTTGGTTGATCTTCAAAAGCGCCTGACGCGACATTTATCTTTGCTTCAAATGAATATATAGTGTCAGTCTCACTGTTCTGCTGCTGAGAGCGAGCGGCGAGGAACGTCTGGGACACTGACATGGAAAGGGAAAAAAGGAGGGAGAGAGGAACATGTGCCAGAATTAATGAAAAGTGCCTCATGTAACAATGGCAAGCTTCCTGGTATTTACCGCCAGCCTCCAGCACCCTCCTGCGACTTCTGAGCTACCGCGGAATCAACCCCAGCATGCTGAGCGTTCAGATATGCTTAATCAAAGCTGTATGTCCAATCAGAACATGACACGGGGTCATTGTGACTGATTAGGATTTGATGACTGTCCATGATTAATGCCTCGTAGTAGCATATCCCTTATATATTTAGATGGAGTATTAGAGCAATGCTCAGATTATCTAACTCTGTATCCCTTCCTCTCTTCTCTCACTCCCTCCATCTTTATTGCTTTCAAGATAAATTTCAATTAAGTTCTTTCAGTTGTCTCGATTTTGCTCACTCATGCCATATCCTTTTATTATCCTCACCTTCCACATTGATGTACGTCCTTGGTATAAATTAAATGACCGGTTCTGATTGGTCAGAATCTTGTTTACTTGCTGTAAATTTTCGAGCTGGGCTTTTGTGCTTCCTGTTGCCATGCACAGGTATAGTTAGCCAGAAGACACCAAAACATGAACACCACTAAGCAGATGTCCATTCTCAGAACAGCGACTGGTAAGTGTGTATCACTAGTGCTGGGATTGTTAGAAATTAAATTATTTGAATATTTATTTAATTCTTATTTGTTGAAAGGTTGGCAGAAAGTTTCAGACTTGCTGTGTGAACCCAGGACTGAGATCCCACAGGGGCGTAAAAAAAAAAAAAAAAGTCCCAAGAGGCAGGTTTTTACTTTGATATCAAGCTTGAAAGGTGCAACTTTGATGTTTGCTGGTAGGGTTGGCAGCTTTCCATATAATTCCCACCCCAGCCACATTTCAGAGCACGCAAAGTCATATGAAGTTAGCCCCAAATACTCAGGCATAGGAAAAAGACACCATCATCATCATCATCTTCATCAGTATCATCTACTGTCTCTTCCCTGTGTGTTTTGGAAAACAAGTGAAAAGTAGTGCGCCCCTCCGTGACAAGTAATGAAGTACAAATGTATTTATTTATTTACTGTACTCAAGTTTGTGTGTGTGTATCTGTAGTTTACTTGAGTCTTTTGTAGGTGATACTGTACTGTAAAAAAGTATTTGCCCCTATCTGAGGGTGGTGATCGTGATTTGTTTTTGCATATTTGTCACACTTAAATCATTTAGACACCATCATCATAAAACACATTTTAATATTATAAAAAGATAACCCAGGTTAATATAACATGCAGTTTTTAACTGACAATTTCATTTTTTTTTAATTAAAAAAAAGCATGCTAAAAGATCACAAAAAGCAACACATTATGCCTCTAAATTTTTTTTAAACTTTTTCACAGCATTGTACATTTCACTTCTACTCACTAACCTGTACAAGGGATTGGTTAGTACAGTTTAAGCAGAGACTCATTACCTTCCAGATGCCCGTCACATCAAATTTAAACGCTTTTCTAATCTGAACATAAACTGAGCTACACCTTATGTCAGAGAGACAGAAACTAAGCAAGTCGTCACGAAAGCACAGATTGTTTTTACGCACCAAAGTGATCGATGGTTAACTGGGGAACAGTCTCATCCACTTTTTTAAATAGCAAGATAATTCGTAATTGTAATGCTTTGGCATGTCCTTTAACCTTATTGTATTCAGTATTCCTGCAGTATGCGCGTTTAATTATATAAACTATTTGCTCTAAGCAGGGTAGCAACGGTAGCAACTAGCTATCTTAGAAACCAGAGTGCGGTTTGTTTAGTTAATATGAAATTGAAGTAGATATCCAGATAAAGGAGTTTCTTTGTGGAGTACGTGTATGTACTTTTGTATGTTTTAGAGAACTTACTTAGTGATCAGCTTGAGTAATAACTTGAAATTTTACTTATACTTGTAATGGGGTACATGTTTAGGCAAGTACTTCTACTTTTACTTGAGTATCGAGTTTGTGTACTGCTGCCACTTCTACTCTGAAGTACCTGCAATACGCCAAGCATATATGTTCAAAGTTTCTGGTTTGACTACTGTGCAGATTTTTTTCCCCCTTCAACACATTAAAATTCATTTACGTTATATCCTAGAAACGAGGAAAAATAAAACTTTACTGCTGTTGTCACAGCTCCGCTTCTGTGGCCCGAAGGCCTGCAATTTGCTTTTTCCTGTTTGCGTTACCGGGATGATATGAATCCGTTCTGCCGCCCGGAATGATTTGTTTTCTTTTGTCACGTGTCCGATTGATGAATCACCGTCTCAGCTCACATCCTCTCTGTCGGGTCAGTATTTCTTTGTTTTGCATTAAAGATTACTGAAGTGGTGAGTGTTCTATCCTCCTGATGCTCCGCATCTCCCTGCTCTTTCTCTCGATCTCTCTCTCTGTCTGCGCCTTATTCCTTTTTTTTGTCCTGTGTTTGTCTCAATCTCGTTTTCTTTGTCTTTGAAACATGGAAGTGTCTGCCTTTTCTTTTTTCCTTCCTTTAGTGTTGTGGTGAAAAGAAACTTCTGCAAAATCCTGCCCCGTGAGCCCAGCGGTGGCACGCAGACATGACAAAATGTCTTTTTTAATCAAATAATGTGCTACTATCAGATAAGGAAGATGAGCATATTTAATGTCCTGGCAACACATTCCCTTTTTTTGCCATAAACGCTGTCGGGCACTTTGTTAAAAGGCTAGAAAAGTCTAGAACTAATAAAGCATGGCAAGCTAGTTAGCATAGCAAATGACTCAGCTCTTTTCTAAGCAAGCGTCTAATGTTTTACATTATGATTTTTGTCATTATGTAAAAAAGAAATGTCACTAATCAAACATTTTGGCTCTGAGCTGTGTTGTTTTCTGTTTGCATTTATAAAAGATATTATTTGAGTATTATTTTCTCTCGATGAGACTGCATGTAGCGCTAACGGAAACAGAGTCCCTTTAAAGAACGTAGAAGGTAAAAAAAAAATATGAAGAGACAACAGGAGAAACAAATATAATGCAGAGAAGAAGAATCAGAACTAAATAAGTTCTCTTTGTTAAGTTAATTACAAAGCCTGGGTTTTTAAAAAGCCTGGGTTTAAGGTTACTAAATCGCGCCTTCTGCATTACGATTGGTAACAAGATTTCAGTCTTGTGTGTGATTGGATAGAAACCTAGAACATGAAAGTGGGACTTAAACAGTTGTGTTTTTAGCCCAGTTTAGCCCATTATTAAATCTGTGTCAGTCCAAACCACACTTTATGTATTATTTGTAATATACTAATTATGTGATTAGTTAATATAGAATTATTATAGTATTATTAAAATTAAATAATGATGCTGTTGATGATTTAAAAATTCTTCTTGTAGGAGGTTAAGAAATCCCACCTTCTGCATTATGATTGGTTACAAGAATTCAGTCTTGTGTGTGATTGGTTAAAAATCCTTAAGCTTGTAGGAGGGACCTGAAGTGTTGTTTTTAAATCACTTTTTTAAAGACCCATAAGTACTGTATATACATCAATTGAAATAAAATCACTTTTTTTACTTTAATATAAATGTTCAAGAAGAATTTTTCCTTCTGTCACTTTAGTTTTTGAGTTGTCATTCATATAGAAGCCAATGTGTGTAGTGCAGCAATATTGTAGGTAGACTCGCATGTACTTTTATATAACTAAGCACACAAGCTACTCTATTAGTAACAAGTTATGATCTTGTCCCATGCTCTTAGACTTTTAATTGCAGTTTTGTGCATTACTTCCATTAACGTGACGCATTAAAAAATGCAAAGAGCCCCTAAAGTTTGTGTTTAAACACAAAAAAACCCCACTAATTTCTAAAAAACTATAAAAAGACTGCAGACGTCTTATAAACAACAAGCTTGTGGGCTTTGTCTTTGCTAATGTAGATAATTGTTTCATCTGCTGTTAAATGTTCCATGCTGTGCCGCCATTAGCGCTCACATCGGCCTAAATAATGTAGCAGGGCATACTATGTGATGTACCACAGAGCTAAAGTTACCCGTAAGTGCCCTGCTGCTGGAAAGATACTAATGGACGACACTGGGTTTACAGATGAACCCCGCCAGCTGCCCAGATTTAGACACCGAAGCAAGGCTGCCTTTTGATATAATGTATAGATACAGAGCAAGAGTGCCTTATGCCCTAGAGACACGCTACTGCTGACATTTCTCTTCTTGCTTATTTACGGGTTTTTCTTCCCCCTGGTTTTTTTCTAACTGGTTTTCGCAGCCATATTTTTTCCAGTAACGGACCGCCACGGGCACGGCCGGTAAAGGCCGGAGTTATCCATCACCGCTAACTTTTTTTTTTCTTTTTTCTCCAGCATCTTCTAGGCTGCTGACTTGAAATCAGTGTTGCAGGGCTGCTCCTAAGAGGACAGCTCAGGCATTCGCTACCGTTGTCTGTTCCCAAATCGGACCGTGAGAGAAAGGAAAAGCAAGTAGTGCAATTTTAATTGCCGTGCCCAGCTCCCCGGCCCATCATGCGAAACATGACCAAACACTGGCAAGTGCTGAGGCAGCGATTTTAGAATGGGCATGGAGAGAAGTAGTTTTTTTTTTTTTTGCAGACCGTGTCACACTTGGGTTGTTTTTTCAAACACTTGACAAGTCTGGATGCAGGAATGCTCCAGATGCTGGAATGGCCTGAATGGAGTCCTATTACTACTAAGCACTACGTTTACTTCCAAATGGACATATGGATGTACTGTATTACAAATTACACTCAGAGCTAGTCACATTTAATCACAGAAATACTCCAACTTCATGAATGCACAAGATACAATATGTCTAAATCACTATCCTATTCAAAGCACAGTGCATTATGGGTATTTTATTACATGTGTATGGATATGTCAAAAAAAAACACTCTATTCACTATATGGATTCTGCAGTGTCTTCAATGGTACACTGCATTATGGGAATTCTAAAGTCACTGAATATTACTGAATATAAAGCCAAAGAGGAAAAATAAATCAACCATAACCAAATTTTACACATTTTTAATTAGATTTTAGCACATCACGGAAGCATTCACCAATTCAAACTAATACATTAATATAAACCGTGCAGTTCTGCTGTTACAGAAAACGGATCAAAGACAGTAATTTTGTGATTTGATGCAAATGACACTACTAACTATGCTCTTCACATTCCTTTTTAAAATTGCCGGGTTCTTTTCCCCCTAAAGATCATGCCTGGATAGTTAATAAGGCTCGGTGCTGCGTGTCTTTGATATTTCGAACTGCTGAGTGGGCCGCGAGCTCGCGCCCTTCTATGTTCTCCTTGGTACCGGGCCAGAGCTGAGGGAGATAAGGGCGTCCTGCAGCGCTGGCTAAAACGGCCGGCTGGTCAGCTCCTCAAAGCCGAGGGAGCGGTGCGCGTGTTTTCATTATCAGCTAGGTGCAGCTGGGGGAAGCGGTTCAAACGGAACGGAGGTGAACCACTAAAAGCCCATTTGGGGTTAATCCTGCATGAAGATTGCCTTCTCGCTGAATGTTTCATCGTCTGGCCCGAGAGTTTGCTCGACCTTTTTCTGCAAATGGAAGCTCGCAGGATTCAACGCTATAACTCTGTAAAGACCAATGAATGCATTTACTACATGTTATAATTAGTTCATAAGAATATTTAATAACTGTTCTAATTAACAATACACAGTGTGACACCGCACTGTTGATTGATCGATGTCCAGCAGTGTTCATTTGTTTCAGCGATAACATTATTTTAAATGCCAAAGAACGAAGGGGCTTAACTTTATACCCGCGATGCCCCTGATTTAAATCACAACCCAGGATGCGAACACTGTCGAGGCTATGACGTGAAACCACCTCACCATTACAAATTATGGCATCTACAGCACTGCGGTATAAATAAAGTGGAACACAGTTCTAGTTAGGTTTATTTTAAGACATGCTGAGATGTTAACAGGAAACATGCAGCTTGATCTTGTTTCATACTAAAGTTATTTAAAAGAACAGATCACCATATGATGCACAGCGTGTTTGTTGTGCTGAATATCGACGCAGCTGTAGGTCGCAGGCATGATATTGCTTTCATACAGCAGTTCTATCATCAAACAAGAAATTAATATACTGTACGGTAGGGACGGATATCACCAGCGGCCAACCTGTACGATACCATCACGATACCTACAGTAGGTGTTAATTTTCATTGCGATTTTGTAAGTACCAGTATTTTATAAATATCACAGTACGGTTTTGTTGCAGTTTTAACCAGACTTAGCAAATCATTTCCTCCTACCACACGAGATGCTGTGCTCGGTGAATAGTTTACAGCAGGATTATAGAGGAACGGCAATATTTCACCAACGAAAACATAAATAAACTGTAATTTGTATTTTTTATTTTTTATATAGATTTTGAAGTCAATGTGGCAATACATGAACTACCGCACAAAATAATCACGGTACGTCACTGAACCGATAAGTCGCATTCCTGTGGTCGCCGTATGTAAAACAAGGAAGTAGAATTGTACACTGACAATACATACAGTACAGAAAAGTATATGTATATTTAATAGATATTCCGATTGATGGATCAGAACTTACCGGTGCATTATAAGTTATGGATGCTAATAAATAATAACCATTACATTTTTTTACATACTGTAGCTTTAACGTATTAGGAATGTTTTCATTGTGCAAAAAAAAAAGGTAGGCAAATTATAACAAGTTGCCGTTTATACATCCCAGTTGACATTTGATTATTTTTAAATTGCACTGCAGTTGCAAAAAGAAAGGACGCGATGACTTTAACTGGCGTTAGTGTTAGTCTCTAGTTGAATCTGTCCTTGGGTCTGTGTGTATGAAGTTCACATGTTCTCCCGGTGCTTGATGTGTTTTTTCCGGTTTCCCCTAAGACATGAAGCGTGGACTAGGTAGTGTTCTAAATTCTCTGTAGTGTGTAAGTACACACGCGCTTGTGTCCTGCAAAGAGGTCGGCACCCCATCCGTGTGCCCTAAGCGCCCTACTCAGGATAAGTTGTATAAAACAACAGTACACCAGGAACCCAACACTTTGAAACGATGACATTTGTGCAAAAAGTCAACAAAAACTCGGATGCAGTGTAACATGTTTTCCCCTTCCCTCCTGCAGAGCTTTGTGACGGCTCGGGGGCTCGAGCGTTTCCACAATAAACCTGCGTTTAAAACGCCAGCTAGCGGTTTCACACGGAGAACATTAGCATAGACGGGCTTGCTCGCCGAGCCACCACGTTACCGTTAAGTGCAGACTTCAGAGCAATCGTACGTGCATCAGGCCCGGAGCGAATGTTTCAATAATTCACGAACAGCAGGGTTTCTAATGTTGCATCATAGATGGTTTATTTGTGTTGATATACGTGTCGGGCTACACAGCCAGCATTTATACAGCGCAATCAGTACAATAATCACCAAAGAGCCGGTTACATAAACAGTGTTTTAAAGTTAGATTTACAAAAAAAAAGTCTCTGAACAGTCGTTATATTCATAATAGAGGAAAACAAAAGGAATGACGTTTTTTATCTGGTGTAACTTATGTAATAAGAGCGTTAAACCTAATAACTACAACTGAGGAGGAAGGGGAATAAAACACTAAATACATGCGTATAATTAGAGATCAACCTTTAATTGGCTATTTTAAGTCTGTTTCATCACCAACCTTTTTTTTTATGTTTTTATTCCTTTAATACAGTACAGTGCAAAAGTCTTGACCCCCCATTTCTTCTTTTTAAAATGAAATTAAATGATCACATTTTAAATTCAAACTTGGTCACATATGCAGTGAAAAGCTTATACGACCGCCCGTGACCTTAAAAAAGATTATCAATAAGAAATAAATATGGAATAAAATAAGAAATAAAATATTTAGCTATGGAAAATATAAAAGATAAGAACAAAATATAAAATATAAAAAAACTTAGCTGTATAAATATAGAATTTTTTGTTGTTGTTGTACAAATTTAGAAATATAGAAAACTTTAGTTGTGGAAACAGGATAGAATTTAAATAGACATGTTCGGGAAGTGTGCAAAAATGCTTTAATATGTAGATGTGCAATGTTTATAAGTGTCCATAAATGTCCAGGGTGAGTTCCTCCCATACTCCAAAGACGAAAATTACCTGTAGTGTACGAATGGAAAATTTGAGTGAGTGTGTGTGTGTGTGTGTGCCTGGTGATGGATTGGCACCCCATGCAGGATGTACCCCGTTTTTTGAAAAAAAAAAATTCACTGTGACAGGCTGCAAAGAGCCTAAAGATACGATTGCTTGTTTATGTAACAGCCTCAGCAGGGACCTCATTTCCTCTCTCGTCTGTTCCAACCACTCAGCATTCATCATGACCAGTATACTAATCACCAGCCTGATCATCTGTCATTATTAGTACCTGTCATTCACTGGTTCTTGACTTAAAGTAAGATGCTTAAATGAATCATGTCACTTCCTCCAAGACTGGGACTGGACTGAAAACGAGAACCAAAAATGTCCTTTCAGGCCTGGGAGCCTGGAGAACTATTACTCAGGACTGCAAAAATAAAAAATTAAACAATAATAAAAAATAAAAAAAAAGAAAGTTTGTCTCTCTGGAAGCAAAAAAATAAGACATTGTGGTGGCTCAAGACTTATTCACAGTACTGTATATTCTGGTAACAGATAATAAACCTGGCTGTATATTGTAGTGTATTTCTAACGTTTTTTTAGTCTCTTCTGTAAAGACAGCACTGTTAAAGGTGGAAGGAAAGAGTTGTTCCGCTCAGTCGTGACGGCGCTATTTGTTTGGCGAGAATCAGCAAAGGTTTTTATCGACGGCGTGTCAGGATCCATGACACGCCACAGCTGCAACCTTGGGCTGTTTTTTTTTTTTTTTTACATTTTTTTATTGAAATTAATTTGAAAAAAAGAAAAAAGGTTTTTCACCCTGCTCTGATTTTTCTTTCATAGGATATTAGTATTATTACCTTCAGACGAGAAGCGCTGGTGGCTGTAGATTTCTAGACTGATAACTCATCACTATCTAATCTCTCCCTAACACACTTTCTCTCTCTCTTTTTTCTTTTTCGCACTGCTCCAGCTCGGCACTGCTGAGAGATCTCAGAGCTGTTTACTCATGCTGATATGCCAGATTGCTATCAGAGGGCCTGACTTGATTGCTCGGATTGCCGTCAGTGATCTGTAGGCTTAGAAGAAAAAAAAAGAAAGAAAGAAAGAATTAGAAAGGGAGCCAGCACCGTTTCATTCTGCATGCCAGATGCATCCGAGCACCTCTCTAACCTTTTTTTTTTTTTTACTGCGCAGTCCGGTGTAAAAAGTAGGCCTGTTCATGAGCTAATTCCCCCATGCAATCCCGCGTACGCTTTCTGTGTAGCTTTCTGGTTATCTAATACGGCATTAATGAATTATTAAGGCGTTTCATCTGATGAAAGACGGTGTAAGGAAATTTAGTAAAAGAAACAAAAACAAAGACATTGTTAAATTTTTTTAAAAAGAAACAACATTTTTACGAAAAAATAAAACATCTTCAGCTACCTTTAGCTAAATAGTTTACGTAAGTATGTGAGATAAAAAAAAAAAACATGATAATGTTAACGTTTAAGGCGAGGCATCGCTCTTCAATTTCTTTTCCCAGAATGAATGTTGTGTCTGAATCTGATCAATATATAAAATATAGCTCTGTAGCTTGCAACAATGCTAGGTCTAGGGTTAAAAAGGACACGGCGTGCAGTGTGTATAGCGAACGTCGTGCGTCACGCCAGCTTCCGATGTGTGCAGCCCTTTTAATTAGGCTCTTAAGGTTTCGGGGGAGTTTCAGAAGAGCTTTTCCTGTTTAGTAGTCAGTCTTTCCACTGCAGTGCTTAATAAAGGCCTGCTTTGGCAGAACGAGTCTGTGACATGAATAAATAATTGTGCCGTCTTCACTGAAGCTCTTTGCATCCCCCCCCCCCTTTTTTTCTGCATAGTTTGTTTATTTCTTTCCTAGCAAGAAAAGACAGCAGAGCTGGGTTTTATTCTGTGTGTCAGTGTGTGTGTGTGTGTGTGTGTGTATGTGTGTGTGTTACTGCTTTAAAGTATAAGACTCTCTATTCGCTTGTTAATCAGCTTGCATTGTTGGCTCAACAAGTGCACCACAAATTAGGGACCAAAATTTCCACCCCCTTCATTTGTGCTTAAAAATGAATTTTGAAAGAAAGAAAAAAAAAACCTGCCTATGATGTTTAATTCCCGAGAAAGATTATGCTAATATAATGTGTTGGGCGGCGAGATAGGAAAAGGGTTTGCAGCTATTAAGCTGTTGCATAATATGGTATAATTTAGGGCTTGACAAATTTAATATCACCAGGAAGGTTATCTTTATTAAAAGAGCTGATTAGAAGTTGGGGGAGAAAAATAATAATTAATTTGTACCAAAGCTTTAAAAAATATAATAAACCACTTTCAGATTTCACCAAGGATTTTACATTAAAGACTCCTCCTAATAATCTTTCACATATTGTCTTTTAAAGTGTCTAGGATGTCTACAGTTATACACTGGAAAGTCATGCATAATATTTTCCCTCTGCTTAAACACCAGATGATGAAATCAATGGCACAGTAGCAGTTTTTTTTTTAAACAAAACTGAAACAGTATAATTGAAAAAGAAACTGGTGCTTTTTTTCTTCCCACAAGACAAGACATGACTAGTTTGATGTTGCATTACATGACCTGTTTCATCTATGAATCTGTGTCAATGTTTGCCTCGTAACTCACACTACACAGGGGACTATGTTCGCTTGAAGCCGTGCTCCCTCTGCATCTCTTACAGCCCCGCCCCACTCTTATTCTGCATACTGCCCCGCCCCACTCTCATTCTGCATACAGCCCCGCCCCCCCTCACGCTCCCCTCAGACTCCACACAAACCCCGCCCCCACTCTTCCCTCAGACTCCACACAGCCCCGCCCCCACTCTCATTCTAAATGCAGCCCCGCCCCCACTCTCCCGCTCAGACTCCACACAGCTCCGCCCCACTCTCATTCTGCATACAGGCCCGCCCCCACTCTCCCCCCAGACTCCACACAGCCCCGCCCCACTCTCATTCTGCATACAGCCCCACCCCCACTCTCATACAAAAATATGTAAACTCACTTTACTTGGCTTTCCAGTGATGCAAACAAGAACGACTCCCAGATGTACGCGCAACTTAGCAAACCCTAGCGCAACCGTAAATGCCTCAGAAGCAGAGGCAAATTTCTTGTAAAATTTCAGTTCTTAAGGAGTAAATTCGCGTGTCAGGGCGTTTGTATGCCAAGGTACCACTGTATTTTATTAATTACAGAATGTCTCACATTTAACATTGTGGAACATCCATGGAAGCAGTTAGCTAGCTTGTTTATGGCAAGCAGTTAGTGGTTAACCACCAAGTGTAAAATTCTGGTATAGTGAGAAAATCTGAAAGTCTTCTACCTCTATTTACCCGAAGCAATACATTTCATACATATATTTGGTATGTTTGGTCTTAAATCTCTTTATTCTTCGGCTTCTTCATGCAAAGCGTATGGCCACGGATGTCATTGTTACCATAGTAACCGTGATGTATTAGAACGAGGGCATGAATATAAACATGCAAGTATGGAAAATGACTATGGTTTATTATTGAGAGTAGAACTCTTCAAAACAGGGTTTGGATGACTTTAATCCATAGTTTATAAGGCATCCCTTTGTCTGTTACTCTCTCACCGTCTCTCTGTGTCTCTCGCCAATTCAGGGTAAAAGCGAAGAAGGGGGTGAACCTCCTTAGCACCAAGGCGAAGAGCAGCCAGTGGAAGGTGGACTGGGAAGTGCAATCGGGAGCCAAGCACTCCATCGCCACAGTGGAAGTCAGCAAGATAAAAGGAGTTTCCGGGTAAGAGATCAATCCCCGTGCTGTCAGCGAGTGTTTTTATGCCTCGAGCTCATTCCTTTTTTTTCTTTCCTGCCCTGTTCCTCTTTGACATGTAAATAGCGACGATTTGTCTCGCTTCATTACACTTTTCTCAAATTCCTGTCCACCTCATTGATCTAAGTCACTTTGTGAAAAACTTCACCCTCATAACAAAACTTTCTCTGGATCTCATGCATTTATGGATCCCCAGACGTTTATAACAATGTTCATATACAATGTATTGTATCTATACACTCCAATTATGATTCATAATTATAGTATCGTTCAATTTATTATAATGCCACTAACAAGCTGTAAATAGATCTGCTTACATGTAATAACACCTATTACGGATAATATACAACACATTTTTGATCGAGCAAAATGATTGGACGAGAAGCATTCCATGACAGTAATAACATCGGGGTGTTTAATTAGATGTATCACTCTTCATCCCAGGTTTTTAAAATAACTGTTAATTACACAATGTTGGTGGGTATCAACGCTTTACCATACTGATAGAGCAGCTGCCTGGAAAAAAAACACACTTGAAGCTGAAAGTCACGGAAGCACTTCCAGCAAGAAAGCACATTTAATAACATTCTTCTTCTTCTTTGTCTTTCGGCTGTTCCCATTCAGGGGTCGCCACATCGAATCATCTGCCTCCATCTAACCCTATCCTCTGCATCCTCTTCTCTCACACCAACTATTTTCATGTCCTCTCTCATCCATAAATCTCCTTACATTTAATAACATTATGGCATTTTTAACAACACATTGTCTCCTTAATAACTGCTTTCAAGACATTCAGAATCGCACATGAACCGTCTGATAAGTTAGTTACCATCCTAAATTTTTTTATTTCTTACTTAAAATTCATTTAATTGACTGTAAATGTTTTACTAATATGTTTTTTTAGTATAATATATATTGTAACGACAAATGTAATTACAAAACCAAAGGTTTACTTTCCCTTTTTTCCACAAAGTATCTAAAAATTAAAATGTAGTTTTGGGAATTTTAATATTTAATAAGGAATCACATTTCTTAAAGCAAGTAGATTTTATTGAATATAATATTTGCTTTGTTATAGGTGTTTATCTATATCGTACAAGAGTTTGTTCTGACCAAGTAATATGATTAGATAAGAGACATGCAAGGAGTTCTGATATAGGGCATAACATCACTGTGAAGTTTAACTGTATGCATCACTCTGATTCGCAGGCGTTCTAATCAAAATAAATAAAAAAATAAATTCTATTATTATTATTTCATTTTAACCAACTAACAAGCTTTATAAATGTTTTTTTTTTGCAGTATTCGCTGTGCCTCATGAATGCACAATCCCTCTTCTGGTTTATGCACCTGGGCCACATAAGCAAAGAAATACCATGTGTTTTATGGTTGTTTTTATTACCAGATACCAAATAATAATAATGAGAAGAAGAAGAATAAATAAAAGAATATTAATAATATTTTACAAAGAAGTAAGATAAGTAGTCCAAACAAGCAGTCTAGCACTGGGTTTTCCACGATATTCGCCATGCCTCCTGATTACGCAATAGCTACTCCGGTTTACTTCCTGGTATAAGTATTGTTGTCATTTCTCACCCAAAAACAGTTTAACGCCTGAGGCCTCCCCCTGTTGACACACACCAACATTATATTTTATATACTGGATTTAGTTATTTTTTTTAATCTGGTCCATGCCGCACTTGTTTTAAAACTTTTCTTCATGTTTATAATGTCATTTAAATTCTGAATAGTGCACACAGACACCCCTCTCTGTTTATGGCAATTGGTTCATTCCAACTGGAGAGCGCTGTGTAGTATTGGTTAATAGACCTCTCACTGGCGCGGCTGTAGGAGCTAAGCAGAGTTATAGACATTTATGAACATATGCGTCATAAAAAGTGCTACATAACTTTTTTTTTTTGGCAAAATGGATTTTCAAGCATGCAAGGGTAGGGTTCAGGATGTTCTAGTCTACGTGCCCTCGCTGCAGTTCAGCCATAAAACAACGTGAAATGCCTCGAGCATTACAAAGTGCTATTAGGCTATTATAATGAAATGCTGAATATGTAACTCCAATCTGACAAAGCGCAAGGTCAAAGACTATGATATAAAAGAGGGGCAAAGGCAGCATGTGGGCTTTTTAAGTGTACACTGACAATGTTTCCGAGAATATTTAAGCTCAGATTAACCCAAACGAAATCCTGGCATTTGACCAAACAACTGCTGTACAGTGGAACCTTGGATTACGAGCATAATTCGTTCTGGAAGCAGGCTCGTATTCCAAAACACTAAATCAAAGCAAATTATCCCATAAGAAATAATGGAAACTCAGATTATTCATTCCACAGCCCAAAAAAAATACATAAAAATTAATAATACAAAATCTAAAGTAAAAATAAAACAAATTAACCTGCACTTTACCTTTAAAAAAAGTAAAAATAAATCCCGACAGATAAGTGTTTCCGTTTATGCACGCAGACGCTGTGTGTGTGTGTTTGTGTACGTATGTGAAGTGAGAGGAGGAATCAACATCCCCCTTTCTTATCTTACACAGTAAACCGTTCTTCTCTCTTATTTGAATTTCACACACACACATTAACGGAAAGACTGTTTTGTCGGAAAAATTAAGGGCGAGAGAAAGTGTGTGTGTGAAGTGTCAAATTACGTGCGCACACAATGACAGAAAGGGAGAAAATTTATCTTTAATCTCTCCAATGAGACTTTCTTTTGCCTTACATACGCGCGCACAGGTGTGTTATAAGAAACAGTACACGCGCGCTGTACACACATGCTTACCAACACAAAATAAAATGTTTTACACGCACACACATGGTCACAGTGTTCGCTCGGCATCAAAACAAGAAGCGCATGCGTGATACATGATACTCAGTACTCGTAAACCAAAACGTAAATCAAAATTTATGAAAAATCTTTGGTCGTCTTAACTGCGCTACTCGCAATCCGAGGTGTCACTGTATATATGCTAAAGCTTAAAAAAAAATGTGCAGCTTCATCTCTCAAAGAACTGAGCATAATTAATCAGATAAATACAATGTGAAATTATGCTTTAGGGAAAAAAGGTTTGCAAAAAAAGGACAACATTTGAGACGTTCAATTCAAACCAGGACTTTTTTATGAATGAAGGCGTAAAAACTAGTTGACGTTTAGAGGGGATTTCAAGCACAGTACGGTGAAGAGACTCTTAGCCACAGTAAACATTTGAATGGTGCGATGAACATCCATGAAAGCCAATAGACACCACTTATTACAGGAACTCCTACCTACAGTCCTGAACTCACTCCAAGCCATTTCTACATATTTGGGCCTCTAATAGAGTTCCTGGAAGGCCGGTGTTTCAGACGTGATGCAGGCAGTCTGATCACAGCTCTGGCATTCTGAGAAAACTTTCCACCTTGATGGTATCCAAGCACTGGCGAAACACTGGGATAAGTGCATTAGCGTAGCAGGGGATTATATAGAGAAATACTGTGGCATTTTAATTACAAGGTGTGTTCTGTGATCCAGGTTGACTCAAACGCCCGTAATTTATATTAACATGCAATTAAATTTAATGTCAGAAAAACTCTTATTGTGCTTCTAAGACGTTCATTACGAGTGACAAAAACCTGGGCAAATATTTCATATTGATACGGTAAAGAATTACAGTTATTCATCTTCCACATTCCATTTATAAGAAGCCATAGCTACAGGGCTTGCAGAACTATTTACCCCCTTGAACATTCCCACATGGAATTGAAACAGAATTAATTGCGATTATATGACAAGAAACAATATAAAATAGATATAGTGTTTCTCTGACCGATGCCAGTCAATGATTTTTGGGGAACGAGGCGGATATTGAACATCCTTTCCATGTTTTAAGAATTGATTTATTGATAATGATGTGGGAAGTTGTGGATATTTTTCTTTTAAATAACCAAATCCTTGGTTATGATTATTTGTTGTTTTTTTTTATTTTACATCTCCTTGATCATAATATGCTTTGTTTTGGGGTTTTTTATGCTCTCTAAGGAACCATGAGTTTTTCCAGGATCAGGTGTGTTTATACTAAAATAATGCACAGGTCGATTCAATCTCAGTATTTGGTTTCTGAACTAATGTAGTCGTTCCAGTGCAACAGAGGTGAATATTTGTTTTATCACAAATATTGCTTTTTCTCCTTTTTTTTTTTTTGTTAAATGCATGAATAATTTTTAAAGTTCTATCGATTTTTGTTTTTCCCCACATTATTATTGTCAGCTATTTAGTTTAGATATTCAATATGAAATCTGAGTTAAGTCTATTAAGAAGATGAAGGAACTTGAACACTGGTGAATGCAAGACACTGCATATCTGGTTTTTGGTGCAATCCTTTGGACTTTGTACAATACCCATGTAATCATCAGTTTGAATGTACAGTGCTGTGAAAAAGTATTTGATTTTTTTGTTTGTTTTTACATATTTGTTACACTTGAATTCAAATAATTTAGATCAAACACATTTTAATGTTTTACAAAGACAACCCAAGTAAATACAAAATCCAGTTTTTAAATAATGAAAAATAATAATAATTTATTAAGTTGGGGGGGCGACTGTCCAACCCCATCCTATTTAAAAAAGCAATTGCTTCCTAAACCTGATAGCTGGTTGTGCCACCCTTGGCAACAACTACAATCGAGCGTTTGAAAAAGACTGGCAATGTTCTTTTATGTGTCTGTGAAAAACTTGTTGTCCAGTGATTTCATTTTTTTTTTTTTACTTTTTCACATTAGGCCATGGAGTTTTGGACAGCTCATTCCCTTTAAATCATTTAACAACTACCATTATGATGAACCCCATTGTAGAACAAATGTCAGAGCAGTTATCACTTATGGAATAATGCTATGTCAGTACTTATTGTGTGCGGTTTTTAATCTGCTTGGATGATTATAACCTGTGAATCATAAGGCCATGTGAGTCTTTGACCTTTAATTGTACAGTATAGAAAGATTCCTGATGGGGTGGTTTAAGTGTCCAGACATCAGCTTGACCCTTTAATATCACCATCAATAAAAAAGTAATGATTTTCTTTTATATTATTGCCCCAAGGAAATAAAAAATGCAATCATATTTTTAACAGGCTGCAGTATTGGCCTCTTTCAAAGGGTTGAGCTTCATTGTAAAAGTATTAATATATTTGCTAAAAAAAAAAAAAAAAATGCTGTGTTTTTGTACAACAGTGCAGCACAAATGTTTTGGTACATTAGATGTACTCGACCGAATGGTGGCGATGGCTCAATCAGGTTAGTTACCACATGCCTGCCACATGTTGATATAAAATGATATAACAACAACAACAAAACAAAATACAACAAAGTATACAAGAACAAGGAACTAAGTTATTGTAGTATGTATCCAGGTTTGTTAGAGCTCCATGCTTTTTTTTTAATAATATATATATTTTTTATTTCATTTTTTTATTATTATTATTATTATTATTATTATTATTATTATTTTAGGGAAAGCAGTGCTTAAAATGTCCAAGGTCAGATAGCTTTTTCCTTTATCACAGTCCAAAGGCAAATCAATAAAACTGGCAAAGCAACTGATCATACAAATGTCTAATGGTCGTCTTGGTTTCTTAAATCACTCGATTTCTATTTTCAAATTTTGTATTTTTTTTTTTTTCAAATCACATTTAATTTATTTATTTTTTGGTATATACACTTTTTGGTCTTTGCTTTCCGGCTCCCCCCTGCTTTGCTGCAAGCTGTTAAAATGCAATAAAGATGATGAGATCCGAAAGCCATCTCGATCCGACTCCATCCCACTAAGTGCAATACCTTTAATGGGGACCCTATTTTTTGGCGATGGCACATTTAACAATGATGTAGTCCTCCTTTTCATTCCTCACATGCAGAGTTCAGTATATGCTTAAAATAACATCTTAGCTGTGGCTGCTTAATATATTTGCCCTTAAAGGCAGAAGAAAATTCTGTGAAACATGTCAGCCGTTAATGAAGTAATTTTGAAATTACATATATGTATAGCTTTTTTCTAGAAACATCAAATACATCATAATTCAGCCACCTCCACAAGGATAAAAAGATCATAATAATAAATAAAGATGACATTATCATGATGCTGTTGGAAACTTCACAAAGCACAAAGTAAACCGTCAGACTTGTCGTGCACCCCCCCCCACCCCCACCCACCACCACCACCCACCACCACCACCACCACCACCACCACCACCACCTTCAGTCTGAATAGCTTCAATTTAATTAGAGACTCTTGTTTATAAAGATAGCTTTCAAATGTTCATATCTTTAATGAGAACAGGCGATAAATGTGTTTATGGTCAGCTAAGGTTGAGTCATATTTAAACTTGAGTTTTACTGCATTTACTACTTAATCTGATTTTGGTGCGGGCCGGTTTTGTCAGCAAAATGCAGTCCTATTAGGGCTGGATTTGTTTTACATGCTGTAAGTAAAGTGGTTGAAAGAAGGGATTTGGAGCAAGTTATTGATATACGTATATATGACTTAACAGATGTGATACAATCTGACGTCATATTACAAAATTGCTTACCATACATGTACATAGAACCCTTTTTTTTTTCAATTTCATTTATACCTTTCTTTTGTTGTTGATTGCTTGTTTGGTTAGGGCCTTTTCTGTCATAGACGAGCTTCCAAAAGTTAATTAAAAGTTTGAAAAGTAAAGTGCTTTATTAACTCCTGACCAAATCAGTGTGCAAGCCGGGGAAGCAAGCAAGAAAATCAACAGAGTGGTGTGAAAAAAAATAGCTTTGTTAGCCAGTGAACATGATGAGAGTTATAACATTGGATATATTTCATGTGGTCTGATCATACTAACCAGCAACAACCAAAGCAACCAGTGATTAGCTGGGACAGAGGGGCAGGAAACTTAGAACCCGACTCAGGTTCTTAGTTTCCAGTCTCCTCTGGGTACCTTGGCTTCTTCCCACGGTCCAAAGACATGCAGACTTGGCTAATTGGTGTTTCCAAATTGTCTGTAGTGTGTGAGTGTGTGCATACATGAGATCAGAGACAGCTGGTTAATTTTGCTCCAACTGCCAAACAGGAGATTGGGGATCTGATCTCTCTTGAGCACAGCGCATGGCAAAATTTGCCTTTTAAACTCCAGGCCATGGAAAAATCATTGAGAACAATCTCCAGAATAAAGTTCTGTCTAATTGCACAAAACACTTCTCTAGGAAGACTAGCTTAGACTGGTGAATGTTGGTTGGTTCGGTTTGTTGCTTGCATGCATGCTTGCGTACTTAGATTGTTGGTTGGTTGATTGGTTGGTTGGTGGGGTTGGTAGATGTTTGGATGATTAGTTGGTTGGCTTAGTGGTTGGTTGGTTAGTTGGATTGGTGAATGGTTGGTTGGTTTGATGTTGGTTGTTTGAGTTTTTTTTTTTTCTTTTTTTTTGTTTGTTCTGTCTTTTGTTCTGGTCAGTGCTTTTTTTTTCCCAAAAAAACAAAAATAGTCAGGTATTCTTGATACATTATATCCAACATTCTGTAGTGACAGGCAGCACTACACCTGAGAGACATATCCTTCTAGATTGAAAGTGTTTTTTTCTTTTTCCAGCACTGTCTGCATGTCAAAACAAGAAATACCATTTTCTGTTGCAAATGCCCATGTTCATAACCACCGCATGAAGTCTGTGCACATCTTTCTTCACATCACTCCATCCTCTGTGCTGTAATGGAACTTCAGTGACATGTGTACTGCAGCTTCATTAAATTGTTAAATTACAGAAGTGACTTTCACACTGCTGTTGTGACGTGCTTACCGAGCTACTCGGCTTCGCCTGCAGAGAGCCCAGCCAATTTAACAGCTGATCAGACGAGCGATCAGAAAGCGGGTGTCACTGTTTAGTGTAGGACTTTTTTTCCTGTCTCAAATGAAAAACATTTTACTGTGAGCACATGAATGAAGTCAACTTTATAGCCGTGGTGTTTTGTTTGAAATGAATGAAGGAGAAAACTTACCAGCAACAATGATCAGAGATGTTATATCCCTTAGGAATCTAATTAGCTTTCATACAAGTGCATGAAACTTATTATAAGAAGAAAACTTTTTCATATCAACAATACATAACTTCAGAAGTCCTAGTATTTAAAACAGTAATGTAGTAGAATAAAATAGTAAATTTGTCTTATAGCTAGGATATATGTTGGAGCTTAATGTGTTTTTGGACACAGGAAAAGTGAGAAGCTCAACATATTGTCCCCTGTCAATCATAGTTACACCAGTGATGTTGTTAGCTGCATGACTTTCTAGTTCTACGGAATTGAAAGCCTTAACAGAGCGACATTAAATACAGAAACAGTGCACAATCATTTTTTTTTAAAAAGGAAAGAAAGAAAGTGATGCATACATCCGAGATAGAAATTTCCCCGATATTCTTATTCTGCTTGGTTAAATCCATACACTACCTGATTGAGGTATATTCAATATTTGTTCCAGTCATTAAATTATCCCACGCTAGTTTTGAATTTCTGTCCAAAATCAACTACTTGCTTTAGGGCCAAGTGTGTATTCATTCACCTGTTAAAATGAAACCCACTCATGCTTTCTATTCAATGTGAAAAGCAGCTTTTGGCACTTGGGTGATAATTTTTTTTTCGTTGTTGCTGTTGTTCTCCAGGGATTTATTTATGTGAACTTTTTTTTTTTTTATGTCTGTGTGTGTTCTTTTTCCAGGAAGGTTAATCACCCATAAAATGAATGTAACTGCTAGGCGTTTTAAAGCTCATCTCTGGAAACAGCCAATGGCTAATGACTGATTGTTGACAACGCACGCGCCTCCTGAGCGCGCGTTCTGCCGGGGGTATCGATCCTCAACGACGGGCTAATTAGCGCAGCGTTAACTTGGTAAAATGCAGCGTCCGGGAGAGAGACAGAAGGGAGAGCTGGTGTCTATCGATTGGGATTAATTCCTATTTAAGACTCTTTCGTTTGAGCTATTGTCTGTCTAAACAGAAGGCAAAGTAATCAAAGTTTTATGCCGGCAAACATTTGGATGAGGTTACTGTTTTAATTGGCTGGATTGATCTGGACGTGACTGTGCGATTCCACCTTTCACATATGAAACTTAACTACAAGTCCAAGTACATGTTTTTTAACTATAAAAACATAGATCCTTTTAACCTATGGCAATTTTTGATAGATGGGAAATTTGTATGCCAGACGTTTGATATAATTACCGTTTATGGATATAACCATATACCAAATTAGTATTATTACATACTGTATATAGAATAAATGCTATGCTGGGTCTAGCACTGACTGACATCGTTTTCAGTGGAACCTGTCGCTGAACCGCTTATCAAGTCTCCATTTTCTTGCCTGCCGTATTCTGTCAGTCAGTCTGTTCATGACGTAATTCCACCCCTCTTCGAATGCCTCGCCACGTGTGTTCCAATCCCCCATGTGCGTTCATGATATCAATTCCGGCCGGCTGCGTCCCTCTGCAGTTGTCAGCTGCTATCAGCGACTTTGCGTGCACAACAGGCAGCTCGGATAAAGCAAATAATGCTCTATGAACGAGCACGGGACACGCAGACAGAGCTCATTTAGCTTGTCACTATCCATTACGGAGTTCCGCTGCTCGAGAATAGGAAAATTTGCGTTGGAGCTACTCCATGGGAGACAGTTTTAAAGCAGGATACAAATTCCCATTTGCACTTGTTATGCAGAACCGAGTTAGAAATTACGCTTAAAGTAAACAGGATTAGTTTTACAGAACAGAGCTGTTAAGTGAGCGATTCTGATTGGTCTGAAGGTTGTTGATTTAATTTCTAGAACAGCAGTTTTAAAAAAGTAGTTCCAGGTGTACATCACATGTAGTGCTATAGAGATAAGGATTAAAGAAGCGTCCAGTTTCAGGGAATATAAATCACAAATTTTTTATATGTACAGTATATTGCAGTAACAGCAATACAAATTTACTATTACTGAAAATGCCAGGATGTATGGAATTACATGCCATCCATCCTAAATCTGTAATTATAGTTAGCGAGCTAATAACTATGGAAATAAAATAAAAAATTCTGAACAAACATTAAACATAAAAAAATTTGCAAATATAAGTTTGTATCATTCAAATAATTAAACAGTACTCTTAAAAAAGAAAGAACTATTATTAAAATCGTTAAATAGATAAAACTGAAAAATTTCATTATACAAATTTTGACAAATGCGGTCTAGAAAATTTACTAGCTTCGACATTAGACTAAACGTTTTTTTTTTCCCTTGGTTAAAAATATTTTATTGTTATGTCTTAGTAAATTTTCTAACGAGCATTTATCAACATTTGTATAATAAATTTTTAGTTACATATTTATTACGAAACACAAATCTAAATTTGTTTTAGAAATTACCCAACAAATATTATGTTTGAAATAAATTCACAGGTTTGAAGTTATTTATATAAGCTTGCAATAATTAAACTAATAAATTGCTTAAGAAGTACGAACCGCTCACATTTTGTGCAAATATTAAATGTTTTTTTTTTTTTTTTTTTAAATAGCTGGTTGTTGCACCCTGGCTGAAAAAGAAAAAAGAAAAAAAGAACGCTCTGTATGAGACGTGGCATTTAATCGATCAACCATAAGAGTCACATACCATTTTAGTGATTTTTAGATACTTTCAGTAATTTAATTTAATTACTTATTACTATAATTTAATTATTAATACTTAAAAATGGCAAGAAATAAAGCTGATTGAGACTAATCAGACAGTAAACCATTACTTATGCTGTTAAATCTAATGAATTTAAAAAAATCTATACAATCTCAAAAATAGCACTGAATCAGGATAAATCACATTCGATTACAGAGAAAAAGAGTAGATGTTTTCTCTTCTCCTTTTCTTTTCCTCTGCTCAGATTTCATCTACAAAGCGTAATTTTAGTTCTCCCAATTCATTTCAACACAACAGATGGCTTAGTCTCAGCTCTGCTAATTGTCCCATTCTTTGATTGTTTCCATATATAATGCCTAATACATGACAGAACATCTGTCTCTGCTGGTGGCCAGAACATTAAACTGTTTAATGGTCTCATACCAACCTGACCCTAATTACAATCTTTGAAAAGAGCTTAATAGTTGAATTTGGTAGCTAGCCCTAGCATATTTTCTCAACCAGCACTTATCTAATGGATCATCTGATGCTTTATGATCGTTTTTCTTTTCTGTTTTTTTTTTCCCCTTCCGCAGCGATGTGGCTGCCAATGTGGAAATCATGCAGCTGGATTTTGAAATGGAAAACTTCACGAGCCAGTCGGTGACGAGAAGAATCAACTGGAACATCGATTACCGCGGTCAGTACCCACCTCCGGATTCGGATAAGGTGGTGACTGAGTTGACGGTGGTGCAGAAGGATATTCAGGCCATCATACCGCTGTCTATGGTGAGTAAGACCTTATTTGGTAATTATATGATGTGATCTGGCACAACAGCGTTAAATAAGGTCAGCATGCTTTGTATAAAGTTCGGTTCATTTGACTGAAGACATCAACTTCATTTGCAGCTGTCCAGGAATTAATTGAATACGAGTACATGTAGAAAAGAGGTTCTTTGACTTAACGTATATTAGTCAGTTTTTACCCAAATAAACCAATGTTAGATATTTTTATTAAATTGTTTGCAGACCACCCATTAAATTTTCTTCCACCAAAGTGCTAACAGGTTGAATAATCTTTCATCAGAATAGCTCTGAAAGTCAGATCATAAGTCTATATTAATGAGAAACAGTCAGACGTGAAGCTGTGACCATGTTGGAGATGGATGATTACCTGGTTTCTTGGTAATGTGACAGGTGATATCATCACCGTTCGTGTTTAAAAATTATTTTTTTTTTTGCTTTAACAGAACACCCTTATAGGTTTTATTGTCACCCATTTGTGAAGCAACATCACCCAAAACTAGATATGAAAAACATAAATCCACATCAGAGCTCACCATTTCCAAATGGTGTTGTTTTACTCCCTCTTTACTACACCGGCAATATAAGCACATATAACTAGAACCTGCAAACATGCGCATGCTTTTCAAAACCAAATGGATAAACGAGTATCGGAGGACGTCGTGGATGGTCTAAATGCAAGCCAAGGCTTTGTTAAAATGCCTTAAGGCCTCACGTTTACTCTCAGAAATCAGGAGATTTTGCCAGCAGGACCTAATCAGACAGACGGGTATAGATGTGTTTAGAGGCGCAACAAAGGCCAGGCTCATACATAGCATGCCAAAAAGCGCTCGCAATTAGTCCCAGAGTGATTTGAGCCAGCGAATACTATCACACACACACACACACACACACACACACACACACTCAATATGGACAATTATCTACACAAAAGTCACTCGACAGAAGAGCTTTGTGAAGCAAATCCGATTGCCTGAGTCATGTTCAGAGAAAGGGATTATGGGTAATTTATAGGGCTGAATTCAAGGTTGATGCAAACGCGTGTCAGTACTCAGGATTATGGATCAGCGCTCGGTCAGTTGTAAATGTAATGATGTGTCTGGGGTTATTTACGATTCTAACCTCGAAATGTTTATTTTTATTTATTTATTTATTTTATTTGTGATGTCCGCTCCAGCGAGGTTTTATGTCACATTCAGCTTCACCTCTCGGTGCTGAACAAGTGGGCGTGTACATTTCACCCTGCAAATCTTAACATATTCCTTAAAATTAAGTAATTTATATGTTCTCGCTGACTTTTATTTGTGGCATATATAAGTTATATGCTTTCTACAGAACATAATGGTGCTTAATTGTGTAATTAAAAAAAAAGTTTAGGATGGCAAATTAGCGACCAAGACAAGTGGTGGCTCTATTTGATGGTTTTTTTAGTCTTAATCTGGATATAATATTCATTTTTTGTATATACTGTAGATTTCCATTCCTTTGTTTATTCCCTTGTGCATCTCTTCATTTCTACAGTACACGATATGCATCATGATGCATAACATAAACTGTCAGCAAAACAGTAGTGTTGCAACCAGTGTTGGGAGATGTTACTAGAAGTAACTTATTACATTACAAAATTACTGTCATTACATTTACATTTGGGCATTTGGCAGACGCTCTTATCCAGAGCGACTTACATTTTTATCTCATTACACATCTAAGCAGTTGAGGGTTTAGGGCCTTGCTCAAGGGCCCAACAGTGGCAATTCGGATCTTCCGAACCGTAGTCCAATGCCTTAACCACTGAGCTACCCTCATTAAAAGGTAATCAGTTACATTACAGTGTTACTTTCTAATAAAAGTAACTAATTCGAGTACTTTTGCATTGCAAAAAATTAAAACTCCTTTGTGATTCCTTAAGCATGTTGTTTTAGTCAAGATCTTTATAATTATTCTACCGTCATCACTCAGAAGTTTGGCATCTCTCGCAAAGTTTGGCCCATAATCTGTTAACTACTAATACCCCCATCTCACCTACGCGGTTTTGCGCGGTGGCAGTAAGTACGGTTCATCCTGATTAACCGCGAGTTTTGGTGCTGTGATTAGGTTTCCATCTTATAGGGGTATAATAGTATAATAGCAGGAATAACGAGGGGGGGGGGGATGGGGGGGTTGATAGTTTATCGGGGCCAGGGCTTGTAGGACGATGTTCACACACACACAATACGAAGTGGGAATCTCGCTGCCTGGCTCACGGATTACATAAATTGTCTATATAACGGATAAAATTTTAAAAAATCTAACTAAATAACAGAGTACTAAAATGGCGGGCCTAACGCATTAGATAACTCGTTACATCAAAAATGTAATCCAAGTACTCTAACGCGTTTATGATTTTGTTTGACTGTTTTAAAAAATTAATTGTTAGTATTTCTTAGTATAAGTTTATTATAAGGAAATAAGTCATGATATTGACATTACAGCGTCATAACACTCAACCTTAAGTGACTTTATATTTTAGGCGCGAAATGTCATCGGCTTTATCGCTCCTTATTTTTTTTCCTCCCTCTTCATATCTTGGGCTTAAGGGTAAGTGTTATTTTTAAGAAGGGTTGGTCTAACCCTATATATATATATATATATATATATATATATATATATATATATATATATATATATAGTAAGGCCCTGAGAGCTCAAAGTGCTGATATTGAAACATAATCAAGGTCGGGGCCGGTAAAAGTAACTCAGCTTTCTTTCACCCCGCATGCCATCTTACAATCGTCGACTTTTTCCTTGCTGTATTTTATTTTACATGACACATACATGAAATAGAGGGCGCATTGGCCTGACTTTTCTTGCGTCAGAGCGTCACTTTAGCACCAGCAGCATATTCCAAATAAAACAATCCATGCACTTTTTAGTATGCCTTAGTAAACACTTTCACATGATAAAGCCCCCTATTGCACTCTCTTCTCATTCTCTCTCACACACACACCTTTACCGCATTCAATAAATTTACAAATAAAAGCAATGGCCAGAAAAACACCTCTGCATGCTTAAACAGGCAACATACACACACACACACACACACACACACATATATGCACAGACACACTGACACAGAGTGTGTCCCCATTATTCCTTTCAGTAACTTTAGTGTTGTATGAAAGTGATAGGTAAAGAATGTACACTATGGGAGGACGGAGGCGGTTTTCATTTTAGGGCTTCAACGGTCGATATACTTTACCACCATTTTGATTTATGTTATGACCATGTGGGAGGATGATTGTGTTGTACTAGCATTGGCCGCCACGATGCATATTAAACCTAAAAAGGAACGCCTGGCCAGGGCATTATTGACGAAACAAAGAGAAAGATATGCTTGATAAATGTTCAAAAAGTAAAAGTTAATAATTTTTTTTTTAAAAAGAAAAAAAAAGGATTCTCCAGCTGAGATGTGTTGCCCTGTGCACAGCAAGTGGTCTGTGTGGGCTTTATATGGATCGGCTTTATAAATAAAAGCACAAGGGTTTTTTGTTGTGTGTGTGCGTGTGTGTTTAGATCAAGCTACTAGTGTAAACCACTGATAATAGACATATTAATAACTACAATAATGTGCCTCCTATTTGTGTGTGGGTGTGTGTTGTTTTTCATTATTATAACATAAGTTTAAGTTAACCTGTTTGTGTGGTTAGAGCTGACGGGTAACTCAAGCAAGCATTCTTTACAACTGTGGTGAGCAAAACAGCACCTTGAGAACCACATAGAAGACCACATCGGTTCCACCGACTGCATTACGGCAACCTTGTCTATTGCTGTATAATGACTAACTTAACGCAGATATCTTAAATCAGCCAATCATGTGGCAGCAACTCTATGAATTTAGCCATGTAGTAGGCAAGTTCAAGCGGAGCATCAGAAAGAGGACAAAAGGTGATTTCAGTGACTTTGAACATGCCATTGTTGTTGGTGCCAGTCGAGTGCCAGGTGTTTCCCAAGCTGCTAATCTATTGATTTTCACACAAAACCATGGCAGAAAAACCACAAAGAATAGTCTGAAAAGAGAAAACATCTAGTGAGGGCAGTTTTCTGTGTTGATGGTTGATGCCAGAGGTCAGAAGAAAATGACCAGACTGGTTCGAGCTGATAGAAGGCAACAGTAAATTAAATAACATCTCATTTCACCCAGGGTATGAGCAGGGGAAGAGTATCTCTGGACGCACAGTATGTCGAATCTAGAAGCAGATTCTAGGGCTCATATGGGCTCACCAAAGTTGGACAATAGCGACAAGACTGGAGAAATGTCACCTGGTCTGAATAGTTTTGAATTCGGTTGTGGCATTCGAATGTTAGTGTAAAGAACATTGTATCAGTGGTTCAGGCTGGTGGTGGCTTAGTGGTTAGCATCGTCGCCTTGCACCTCCAGGGTCCAGGTTCGATTAGATTCGTTTGCATGTTCTACCCGCGCTTGGTGGGTTTCCTCCGGGTTCTCCAGTTTCACATGCTGATTAGGATAATCGGCGTTCCCAAATTGATCATAGTGTGTGTGTGTGTGTGCACGATGCATTTGCACCCTGTCCAGGGTGTACCCAAACTTGTGCCTTAAGTCTCCTGGGATAGCCTCCAGGCCCCTGGCGATCCTATATACTCAAGATGAAGCGGTATAGACGATGAGTGAGTGGGTGAGTGAGTTCATGTCCATTAGCACCAATTGAGCATCAATTCAAATGCTACAGCTTTCCTGATTATTGGATGTGGTGAAACGGAAGATTCGCATCATGGATGTGCAGGTGACAAATCTGCAGCACCTACGATGCCTTTGTGTCAATATTGACCAAAATCTCTAGGGAATGTTTCCAGCACATTGTTGAATCCATGCTAAGAAGAATTGAGGCAGTTCTGAAGGCAAAAGGAAGTTCAGACTTGCAAGCTGGGTGTATGTAATGAAGTGACCTAGTGAGTGTATATAGGTTGACCTTATGAAGTCCATCAATATTGGTTTATCAAGTAAGGAATAAACAAGAAGATGCTGTCATGCAGTCTGATGAGTTTTGTCCTGTTTGCCCTGAATCGGTTTGCCATGATTGCAGCTTTTCATATTTCATATCACTTTATTACATATGTTTTGGAATGTCTATGAAGCAACTCAGCGCTGTAATAAGACATATCGTAGCATACATATATTTATAATTCATTATAAATACCAGCTTTGTAGGCAGTAATATGTTGCTCTAGAAATTGTAATAATGTATAATAGTATTACTCTACAGATTATCATATTATATCCAGAGGCAAAGTCTAGAATCAGCTTCATTTTCCCCCGCCAAGGTGTTCATCATCGGTTTTGGAACAAGGCGAGCAGACAAGGAACTTTAGGGCGGCGTAAGAATTATGATTATGCGACTCCCATTGAGGGGGGTATCGAAGACTTCAGCTCCAATACCGAGTTAATAACTCAATGACCATTGCTTGGACAGGGAAATATTAATCCACGCTGTTAATTTCCTATGATTAATCTGCCAGAGGAACATTTATGGCCCCGGAGAAAGATCTCACCGTTCAAAATTTGGCACTCTTTAACCGTGAGAAATGAGGGAAGTAAAGGAACAAATGGGCTTTTATGGCAGGGAGGGTGAAGAAAGAAGGGGGAAAAAAGCAGAGCTTTGAGGATGAAGTAAAACTTTTGGGAGTAAATCCTCCTTGAATGGAGTCTATTAACGTGTGCAGTTATGGGGTGAAAGATGCCATGCGGGAGTGTATTGTTGAGGTCATTTTAGTTTTGTATGGAGACAAAGTGATTTTTCTGTTGTATTTAACCTGCCAGTGCTTTTTTTTTTTTTAGAGAGAAAAAACTTTCAGGTTCATCACAGCTAAGTGCAAAATATCCTCTTGGGTGATTCAGATACTATACAAGCCTTGTTTTTTTCCCGTGTGTACTGTATGTGGTGGTGTTTTTTCCCCCACAAACCTGCCCATTTTTGACAGTTTCATTTCCGTTTCCATAATTTTTCCAGCTTGTCAAGCGATTAAAATGACTACATTTAATGAAATCATGTTTTCCTTTAAACTTGCCCTCGAGTATGTCATGCTCTGGCCTTGCACATTCTACAAGTGTGCTGTTTTTTTACTGAAGCGTGAGACTGGGTACATACAATCCCCCCCCATTTGTTTTTGTTTGTTTCTTTTTTTCCCTCTATGTGGAATAATTTGCACTCCTCCGATTCACATCCCTGCAGCTACAAAACTAATGAATAGAATAAACGGAAAAGCAGTCGAAGAGCTGGTATGCTCTGTAATTGGCCCCAGTGTCTACTTTTTGGGGGCTTAATTGAAAGATCTTTTTCAATATGTGGCATAAAGGAAAAAAATTATAAAATACTAAAAATTTTCAAGTTCAGGTACCGATTTCACAGCGTTTTCCCACTTGATTAAAATCGTACCAATAAGTAGTTTTATTTCCGAACTGTATGTTTTTTTCTTTAGGAATAATGAACACCGTTGGTCTATTAGGCTTGTTAGCAATCCATGATATTTATTTAAGCTTTTGTTCAAGTAATTGCTTTAGCAAAAGAATCATTCCATGCACATCTCTGCAAAAGTTCTGATTTCTAATTAAATCTCCTCTAATTCCTCAAACGTGTATTTATTAAGTGCACCGTCTCGGACAGAACAGTTTGTACTCGTTTGCCTATTTAAATGAAAAATATGAGCCATTCATTTTCATTCCTAATAACCCAAAAGATTTATTGACCATGTTTTAGGAGGTCGAGTGGTGTGCCCTTCAAAGGCTGCTACTCATAGCAACGTACAGCTTTATACGCCTGGCGCAGACAGACACACAAAAAAAACCAACGGACGTTTATTCCACTGTCTCCAGACTCTTATTTTCCATTTAAATCCTGCACTGAACTCCACATGACCTGAACCTTTTGTGACAGTTGGTTTTTGTCTCATTTCGTTCTCAGGACACAGAGATCATCAATACAGCCGTGCTGACCGGCCGGACCGTCGCCATCCCAGTCAAAGTCGTCTCCATAGAACTAAGCGGGACAGTCACCGACATCTCTTCGTTCGTGGAGTGTAAGTCGTCCAACGAGGACACCATCAAGGTAAATCAGCCAGTTAATCAAGACTTAAATATGTAAACTAGAAAAAAATTATTTACGTCTAGAACGCAAGGCATTTCCTGAAAACTCTTAAGCAGAGATGGATGGATCATGCTGTCAGGCATGTATTTGATGTCCTGATTTTCTTTGTAATGAGCTTTCGAGAAGTTTTCAACTGATCATCATGACTGTTAAGCATTTTTAGCTGCAGAAAATTTTACTGTTACATTTCTTTTTATTAAGGTGCTTCATTCAAAGCTGTGAAAATGAATATGCTCAATTCTTTATGTCAAGTCGGCCATTGAATTCCACAGTTACACAAAATTCATACAGATTGCATTAACAACATGGCAATATACTGTATACATATAACGCTCAAAAGTTTGGGATAACTTTCTAACTCCATGGTCGTCCCCAATTTTTATTTCTTTCTAAATTGTAAAGCAATGCTGAAGGCGTCCAAAATAAGCAATAATCTCCTCTGAACAGTTGATATTGAGATGTAGCTGCTACTGTAAATCCTTTATAACAGATCTAATCTGAGGTGCTGTTTGTTAATTGGTGATTTCTGATCCTGGTGACTCTAAATGAACTTCTCCTCTGCAGCAGAGGTAAGTTTTGGTCTTGCTTTCCTGGGAAAGTCTTCATGAGAGACAGTTTCATCATGGTGCTTGATGGATTTTGCAAACGCATGTGATAATAGTGTTCTTCTATGAACTGTTCCATCGTGTCTTAAAGTAACAACTGACTGTTGTTGTTATCACACAATTACCTTATTCCATAGTTTTGAAATCCCCAGTATTGTTGTAAAATATAAAAAATAAATCAGTAAACAAAAACAAAGAAATTTACAAGTTATTCAAACTTTTGGGCGGTAGTGTATGTATTATTTTGTTACATTTTAGAGAAGCTCCTTGGCCGGATTTCCCAGACATTTGTTTCCAATTAGACTAAAAAAGGAAAGAGGTTAAGACTATGCCGATAAACAGCACCTTTATCGCCAAAACCCACTGACAAATCCAAAATGCGAGGCAGTAATGCAGCCCAAATTTCTCTGCACAGCAATCTTACCACCCATGTACAGAGCTTTTAAACGAAACCTCGTTCCATTATGTATTGCCACAGGGCATGCCATACTTTTTTATTATACTATACATATTATCACACCATCACCCAGAGCGTTCCATCTCCTTTAGGCAGGTACAAGCTTTCCAATTTTTCTCTTGCATTTTATTTCTCCTCTATAGACTATATTCGTCAATTCCCAGTCCTTTATTTTTCCTGCAATAAACTCAACATCGTAGCCAAAGACCACGATAAAAAACATAAAGGCATTTTCAATTATCGTTTATTGCAGCATTTTTATATTTCTCATAAAAGTTGCTGTCCATTTCATTGGTGCAGTTTCCGCCAAGCATCATCCATGCTAATATTTAACAAGCTTTGGAAAAGAGCGTTAACATAGCGACCTCTTCTGATATCAGGGGATTTACCTTGCGTTAGGGGCGAGATAAGGTCCGCGCGTCAAAGGCAAACAGAGTCCAAGAGTTGCCATGAAGCGCGTTTAAGATTTAGAGACGGCTAGCTGGCAGCTTATCGAGCGGGTTTGCTTGACTGGGCCGTCTAGTTTAGAGGCTAATTTGAAATGAGCCGCTTGCAGTGTGACTTATGCACGGCCTGGCAGATCAATGAAACGATCCATTCAGGGGAAAAAGTACGGAAACTCTGCAAGTAAGAGAAAAGGGATCGGAAAAAAGTCTCCAAGATAGGAGAAAGGTTTAAAAAAAAATTAAAAAAATGACTCCATTTTTTAGTGGCTGTATTCACTGAATGAGGAACAGGTTTTTTCACGTCAAGCAGAGTTTTTTTTTTTTTTTTAGCCTTTTTTCAGATTATGCATTCAGACAGAGCATATATCACATCTGATTTTGTCATGCATCCAAATACCTTCAGGTGTTACTTTACTCTTACACTCGTGGACTTGGTTAGCGAATCAAATAATCCTTTTAATTTGAATTAAATTTCATAAAATCATCATTTGATTCAATAGCACTGCTTTTTTTTATATGTAAATCACATTAATTTATAATCAGGTAGCCATGCTGTCTAGCCATTGAATTAGGTCAAAGGAAATGGTGGCTTCTAAAAGAAGGAACAGTCTCTCTTTCACTGTTTGATATTTTCATCCTCTTTCCTTTTGTAGAGTTTTGTGTGTGTCACTCAAAGCAAACAAGCTGGCCCGTTGGTGGTGTGTGACCAATTGATGTTTATCATTGTATGCGCATGACTATAAAGGAAATTTGTGATAACGATCACTCACACACAACTTTCATTACATTTCAAAGGCCTGTTGTTAGAGGTTATAATTTTGTTACGTCTGCTATTTAGGAATGAGGATCACAGGTCACCAGCACTGAGTACAGTATGTGCAAAAGTCTTGAGCCAGCCCACATATTTCTCTCCTGAACAGAAAAACTTTCTTGTGTTATTATGTAGTTTTGAGGAATAGTCCTGAAAAACATTTTTCATTCTCGTTTTTGCCCTCCTTTTTAAGTTCAGTCCCTGTATCTGACCAATTTCAGAAGAATGGTCTTTTTTGTTAAGCCACACAGTGACCTATGAATCATTTAACTATAAAAACACATCCAACTTAAGGCATGAACCAGTAAAAAACAGGTAGAGATGATGACATATGATCAGGCCAGTGATTAGTGAATGCTGAGTGGCTGGAACAAAAAAAGGGGAAATGAGGTTGCTGCTGAGTTTGTAATCTGTATCTTCAGGCACTTTGCAGTTTGTCACAGTAAAACATGTATGCCCATTTCTTTAATTCACTCTCTATCAAATTTATTTATTTATTTTTTTACTTAAATGATATTCAGAAGTCTTCTGTTACAAAATACCCATTTTGATAACTTTTTCAAATCAGTACAATAATTAAAAAAAAAAAAGATAAATTGTTAAACCTCGAGATTTGGTACTGACCAAACATTTTAAAACCCACATCTGTATTTAAAACCTGGTCTTCTAACACTTGGTCTTGGGATCAATGTCAAAATCATTGACTACATTCCTTAATTGCTATCGCCATCATTTCATCCGGCGGTGCCATTAACCCACATTAAACCGTTAGCCCACTCTATTACCCCACAAATGTGCTGTCAATTTAAATACCCATCAGTGCTCCATTACATATGCATGCGCGAATCATCCTGGCTAAAAAGTCAGAAGGGTGCTTTTATTTTTCAGAATCAGCCTTTTTTATACCATCTGGTCCTGATATAGTCTTCACAAGATTATTATAGTTTTTTTTTTATATATCTAGGAGTAGTGCGTAGGAAGAAATCTGGAAGTTCCAGACCTTTAAGTCATATCTGTCGCTGAGTATCTCCTTGCCACTTGACTAGTGTCATAGACACTTAGCTGCTCAGACATCCCCAGATCCCCCATGACACTTATCAGTATCCTTAGTGGAATTACCAATGAATAGGCCATGAGAGCAACTTTGAAAAGAACCTTGAGTGGGTTTAAATAATAACAAGCAAATGTTTTCTGGAGACAGATATATCCGAGAGCTTTTTACTTTGGGTTTGATCACAGATGACGTCTATTGAAAACAAACTGGATAGATGAATTGCCTATGCTAAATAACTCCATCTACTGCATGTTGCCTGCCTTGTGTCCAACAATCCTGCGCAGGGCTATGGATCCTCAGTGACCCTGACCAAGCTTAGGCATAATGAATGGATATCTTGTCCCAAGTATATCAACATAATCTCAGTGCATTAAAGGGCCCAGAGTTCTTCCTGTTGCTCCTGCAGTGTGGATTACTCGTCTGGATGTGGTGTGAGTACTTTGATAAATGATGCAGGATAAATCTCATGACCTGTGAAGACTACGTCTTCCAACTTCCATCAGTATGAGGTACCCTTTGATTACAATGTCAGTTGCCCAAAACCTCCAGATAAATCATAGATGTGTCCTAAAGCAAAAAAAATAAAATAATACAAGTTCTATCTTTTTATTAAACTAAGTAATGTATTATTAAAGGTCACTGTGCGTTTAAGGGTGAAGTAAAGGATTGGCTTGGGAAAATAGTAAGTTACTGAAGTAGAGAAAGGTTGAGCTGATTTCATGATGTGGTAATGGAGTTTCGGTTCTGTTTTAGATGAAGGGCCGTCTGCGGTGTTATCACTATAAGAGTTTAAAAGCAAGCAAGAAAGCTGCACAGACAGATGCAGAAGTTCAAATAATTCAATATGTGAATTTCTGGTCTACCAAAACATGTTTTGATTCTCGGCTGTTAAAAAAAGCACAACTGGTCCTTATTGACCAATGCCATTATGAGCATTTTACTTGTTTACAATTATTCAAAAGATAACACTGAACCAATAGCACCGTACTGCCCTAACTTGCAGTTCATGCCCAAACAGGACTCTCTTTTATATATCGACTACATTTTCTCCCTCTCTTCTCCCACAGGTATCCATGAACTGCGATTACGTGTACGTAAACGGTAAGGAGGCACGAGGATCCATGAACGCACGTGTGATCTTCAGCTACGAGCACCTAAGCGCCCCTTTGGAGCTCACCGTGTGGGTGCCCAAGCTGCCTCTAAACGTCCAGCTGTCTGATAACAGCCTGAGCTTTATCAAAGGTTGGAGGGTCCCGATCCTGCCTGATCGCAGGTGAGATATGGTTTTTATCCAAAGTACAACTCTTTGCGCGTCTCAGGGTCACGAGTAGTAGCAGGTGAGGAGCCAGGGGGAAAACTAAGTACGCTTGTCTTGTTGCTCAGTGCTCGCTGAATTGAATTGGTTACTGTTTCTCTGCATGTTTACTCGTAAAACAATTGTGAGCAATTTACTGCACCTTGGTCACCTTTTAACTTACTGATAGGGTTCTAGCACTTAGGGTTGACCAACCTTATGCTTCATCAATGCATGAATACAACAGGAAGAATAGGTAGTTTATTTTCTGGATATTAGTGCAAAGCATAGATTGTAGTCTGTAGACAATCGTAAGAAACAAGCATGGTATCATAACAGCACTGATATTGGTTCACTAAACTGCTTTTATCCAAATCCCTGTGCATGTGAGAGTAAGAGAAACAGTGTTGTTTGAATATGATCACCGTATTAAAAAAACACTATTACTTTGCCAGTGTTTAGTGGAAGATTGCAACAGGTTATCACAAAGTTATCGAAAGAAGTCTCAGTAATTGCACTTGGTTTCTTCAATAATTGGATTTTTGGATCTCTATTATTGCGACCCAATGGATTCGCAATAAGAGAACGATTATGTGGTTTAATGTCACGCTTAATTTAACAGTGTTTGGGGATATACTGGGTGAACCACAAACTTACAGCACAATATTCCATAACAGCAAACATCTCAAGAGTTCATATAAATATAAATAGTTTATATCAATATAATCCTACATGCAGTGGTCATATTTAACAGGATTTTATGAGACACAGGAACGGCCAGATTTTGGTGCCTTACCTGGTGATGCTTTAAATGTAACGCAGCTACAGTACAGTACTGCTCGTTTTTATCCAATACTATCCTCTTTCCGTCTCATCGGTAAAGGTCTCCTCTGTCCAGAACACTTTATTATAGCTAACCCTGACCTTTATAGTCTAAACTCTTACTTGCAATTTGTTTCTTTGTTTTTCCACAGGCATAACATTGCTTTTTTTTTTCATTTATGGTACTTCTTGATTCAGGATGGGGAGGGTACTTTACATGTTTAGTCTACGCAGGGTCGGGGAAGGTGCCATGATGTGATTATTAAACACATCTCAATTCATCTCAATGTGTGAAGCATTAGATTTCACGTTGGTTGTTGCATTCAAAGACTATTTCAGGTGCATGCAAGGAGCATGCAAGTTGTCTAATTCATTTTGTCCTTTTAATTAAAAAAACATTTAAAAAATTGTCAATATCTTTATAAAGTTGTTTGCAAAGTGGCCTAAGTTTGTACACTTGGCCCTGACTTGTGGCCAAAAATGCAATTTGGAATGCATCTAAGACTTTTTTTTTCTCCACCCTCAGTCCTAATGTGTATAATTTTGGAAAAGATGATACTGCGCATTTTCACAGGTTGTGTTTTTTTTTTTTTTTCATTAACTCAAGATTTTAAAGGTCTTTACAGTTGACTCCTATTTTCCAGCATTAATCGCTGGCAGGCGGAAAAGGAAAGCATCGGCTTTCAATTTATGTATTCCAGAATGGATATCTGAGCTTTTCAGGTCTGTACACATGAGCTGTGAGGAGGGGGGGCGGGGGAAGGAATTACTTCCTGCTTAATTAAATTCATTCAGATGGGCCATTTAGATGGAAATGTGATCTGATTTGATGATACTAATCCAATTCCGCAGTGAGCTTCAACATAGATCACGGAAATCTTTAAAGAAAGACTCGTCCGTGTTCCGCGTCTAATATATTGCTGTTCCAGCTTCGAGCACTGATAAAGTTTTTATTTCCTGTAGATTTAGCAAACGAGATATTGTACTGTAACCAGGCCTTTAATAAAGTCTGAAGTGGAGAAGGATCTGAATCATTGTTAAGCTGAGAAACTGTTGAGGTAGTCAAGCGGGGTGGGGGGTGGTGGTTGATTTTTGGATCAATCCTTCGATTTCCCTTATGATGACTCTTTTTTTTTTTTTTTTTACCTCCAGTACCATATGGACAGTTCCATTGTAGGAAAATTTTTCCCGGACTAAGATTCTTTTAAAACAAGTCAAGAATAAATGAATAGAATGTACCTAGAATACAGTATATAGTGTGAATAGGCAAAACTCTGACCAGTGTGACTATCCATCTAAAAAAAAAAAAAAAAAAAAGACAGAGGTCTCCCCCCTTGTGTCCTGCAGGCGGCATATAGTCCTTAACGATCTCATGTTCCATCTCTAAGTTATTGCATGTCAAAAGCAGGCTGGGAGCGCAGCTCTTGTTCATCCCTCACACTGACAGGGAGGTCAAAGTTTTTTATACAGTACATTTTATATATAATGTATATAATAAATATATATATATATGGTGGGCGACACTTATTAGAGCAGTATCCAGATGATGAGTCTGCTATCGACAGTTGCAGTACAGGACACAACAGGATGTTGAAATTTCAATTAAAATGACAAGTTTTCCTCCCACACAGGTCGGCTCGCGACAGTGACGATGACGACGAAGATGAGAGGAAGGTGAGCCGTGGCTGCACTCTGCAATACCAACGAGCCCAGGTGAAGGTTCTCACGCAGTTCCACACTACCTCCAGCGAGGGCACCAATCAGGTGATCACCATGCTGGGGCCCGACTGGCAGGTGGACGTCACCGACCTGGTGCAAGACTCGCTCAAAGTTGTGGATCCACGTGTGGCCGAGTTGGTTGATCACACTGTCTTGGTGGCCCTGGAGCAGGGATCTACCATACTGAAGGTAAGGGGCAGGGGTGGGTTGAAGAGCCATCTCAAGCACAGATTAGCCATCCAGTTGACGCTACTGATAGCACTTCCTGGTTTGATTTGGTTTTAGAGGGAGCGCAAAGAGGTGGCGCCTTGCTCAGCTGGTGCATTATCAGCCTTATAGGAAACAGGGGCAAGAAGGAGTGGTTCTGATTTTACCAAATCTAATTTGCATTCCGGAAGAGGTTTAGGAAGGAGCATGTGTTTTATTCACTTTTCTTTAACTTGTTTATAATAGCTACCCACCATCAGATTCTGTTTCAATAAAATCCTTAAAAAAAAAAACTCAACAAATAAAAGCTGAAGTGATGGATGGATGGATTATATGAATTAGGGATTTGGAAATTAGCTGATGTGGACGAAGAGACTAATCCTGGTGGCGAGGGGCAGAATGTGTTTGGGGCAAGTAAAGAGGAGGTAGAGAGGGCCATGACGGATGCCAACATTTTGCCACCTTTTAAACCCTTTTCACCAGCTACTCCCATTTAGAGGAAAGGAGTGACATACAAAAGGTCCAAATTGCACGGCTCCGTACGAGGCACAGGAACGAACACAGGCCCACCAAGCCCACCTGTTATGTTAAAATTATTTACACAATAAATAAACCTGAGGGAATAAATGAACAAGAGGGAATTAGTGAAAAATAATAGGAAAGTACCTATTCTAATTCATGCTTTTCTTTATTTACAATAAAAATCGGACACTCGAAACTAAACAATCACACGCAAAGAAATGGATCATTAATACAAGTAAATTAAAATAACATCAGAGAAAAAGTGGAACCATAGTGCAACAATAACGGTTTAACATCGGCATGTTAATTGCAGAGGAACAATATAAAAGGAAACATTCGGTATTATATATGTTATTTCATTTATTCCAATGTGTATACTGATGTTTCTGTATTTTTGTTAAAAATTACTCTTTTATCAGGCAGTGTTAGTCTGGCATTTCTAGTTTCCTCACTTGTGGTGCGTATATTTTTCTGTTTTGAACTTGGTGTTATTTGATCTTATTGGTTTAGAAATTGATATTTCAATAAATAGTAAACTTGGCTGTTTTCGTTATCATTTTGTTGACAAGTGGGGCTTAAAAATTCGCCCACCCCCTTAAGTGGAGAATGACAGAAAATGTTTGAGAACCATTGGCTTATATCAAGTTGTATATATATCTTATATTTCAACTCTTAAAATGCCAACCGTCCAATACAGATAGTCGAGAACAATTTCCAGTGAATTCCAGTAACTTTAGTAGTCATAGATTAAAGTAGTCAGTGACTGGAAAATCAACAGTATATGAATTCCAACTCTTATGTAAAGCTCCTGATGCTGGATCGGATTAGTTTGAAACGGAACACAGGCCTTCTCTAGGAAATGGGTTAGACTAATATGACAGCAGTAGATATGACAGCAAACACTCCACCTAATCTACAAAGCCCAATTACGATCGCCCCGCTGCGTTACATAACCCCTGTGTTTTCCAAATCTGCTTAGACGTCGAAGTCTGAGCCTGTGTCATTGAAGTTACCTTAGCCTTTTATTCGTCATGACATTTCAGTCACAGATGGAAGGTGACTCAGTGAATAAACAAATGTCATGTCGGAGTCGAAGTTGCTATCTATATATACTGGCCTAAGCTTACACGGTTCAGTCTCTTCAGTCTCAACGGTGCTAATTTCCTCGGCACATTCAGGGCAAATGAAAGATTTGAAAAGGAGAAAATGGGTAATGAGGAGTCTGTGCGTTCGAGTCAGTATCTGCAAGGACTCCAGGGTCAGCATGATTAGCGTTTTATTCAGCTTCATCTTTCTCCTGAATTTGTCATTAGAGGTTAAATTCAGGGAAATAATCTAAAACTATTACTTCTCTGTCTAATGGAACTATTGTAATACTTTTTTCCTTCCTTAGCGCAAGATAAGACCGTCTCGAACCATAAAATCCATCGACATTACACACACACACAAACACATGTCTATATCTCATCGTCTATACCACTTTATCCAGTATACAGAATCAGAGACTATCCCGGAGCCTGGAGACTATCCCAGGAGGACACACACACGCTCATTCACACACTACAGGAAATTTGGGAACGGCAATTAGCCTAATCTGCATGTCTTTGGACTGTGGAGGGAAACCAGAGGTACCAGGAGGAAACCCACCAAGCACGGGGAGGACATGCAAACTCCATGCACACATCGAACCCGGACCCTGGAGGTGCAAGGCGACAGTGCTAACCACTAAGCCACCGCGCCACCCCAAACATACATAGTGTATATTATGTAAAGGGCTATGATCAACATTATTGCCTTGACATAACTGTGTTTAGCATAAAGTGTTAGTCTTGTGACAAAACTATAGCACCCTGCGACCTTTGCAATCAGGCAATCTCTCACTGACAAAGGAAGTTAGCTAATTCCAGAAAGAAGGGGGTTGTTAATAATTAAATGCCAGGGCTAAACTGGTCTTTTGGAAATCATTGTGTATCTCTGCTCCTTTCCCATTTAGATTGATAGCTGAAAAGAATTTGTCAGATTTAAAAGATGGAATCTAATTAGAAAAAAAAATCTGGATAGTTAGGATACTTTGGGATCTTTTAATCATTGTTCTCTTTTGCTACAATCTACAACTCTTCATTCTTTCATCAATGACTATTTAAATCATTGAACAGTCACTTTTCAGTCTTTGAATCATTTATTCATTTTGAAACCTTTGAATTATTTTTCTTTCACTTGTGGATCTTTGAATAATTGTTCCTTCAGTTAGGAATTTTTGCCTCTTTATTAATTTATCTTTGAATTTTTACAGCAGATTAATTTTCTTTTACTTTGCATTTTACATGTAGAGTTCTTTTAATCATCGTTTTTTATTTTAAATCTTTTGTTTATTGTTTTATTTCGATTTATTAAGTGATTGTTTTGTTTTAAGACTTTATTATTTCATTTAGAATCTTTAAAATCATTGTTCTCTCATTAAGAAACTTTGACTCACTGAATTGGCCACTTCACTTTACATGCAATTTCCAGTAGTTGCAGAAAAGTACCCCCACCCATGCACTATTTATTACAGGAAATGCACATTTTAATGCACTTTTTCTTTCAAAGCAAACACAAGTGAATCAATATTGCATTGTTTTGAAATGTACTACATTTAATGGGCTCAAGCAGCTATATAAATAGTTCACACGCTCGGCTTTTTAGAATGGATTACTTGAAGTCTTGTGAATTAATTGGTAAGCCGTGTATACCAACTGCTGTAATTAATTTTGTGCAAAACTAGTTAGCAAGACTTTTTTTTTTAAGTCTCAGAAAGCTCTTCAAGTACACAGCACTTTGGCTGTTATAAATGCAGACATCAAACACAGGTGTAGCAGCCAGCACACAAGAAACTAATTGCAAGCTTCTTGAATCTGAAACAAATGAGCTTTTTTGGCAGACGTTAGTGCTTTCTCTCACTCTCACTCATTCATACACACAGACAAAGTCACTCATGCTAGACGTCCCTCTGCTTTGAAACGTGCCCCCCAACTTGTTAAGGGAAAAAGAAAACCGCAGTCAGGAAAATGATTGGTTTAATTATGTACACCTCAGCCTAAATGAATATATAAATAAATATATAAATACTGGGCTGTCTGGTGAACTGTAAAAAAGTATTTTGGGGTATTGCTGGATCTGACTAGAGAACAGCCAGTCTATGTCTTTGCACAGACCTGGACGCACCAGGCCATCCTTCGGTACGTTGCCGAATGACGCAGACAGAACCCCGCCATCCGTTCAGGAAAAACAAATGCGATTCCAAGCCTCTTGGACCCTGGCTGAACATCGCGCCCTAACAGATGTGACCGTCTAATGAGGCTTGATGTACAAAATGCATAAAGGTACATCGCTGCTTTTGGAGAGCTCTCGTTTTGAGAGCATTTTTTTTTTAAAGAGAGATGGAATAACAGCGTACTGCCAAATGCACAGCGCAGAGGCTGGAGATTTTCAAGCACTATTAAAAGCCATTACGGGCTTTCAGGGCTAAATGGGCAAGAACCGCTGCGCTGCCCGCTTGGTCGCTCGTTAAATCCGTCCACCTCCAAAGCCAATGTGATTGAGCCCATTATACAGACCATTATTGGCACTAATATAATGCTTCTTCTTCTTTTTTTTTTTGTTGAATCGGGGTTCAACCGCGAGTGAAAATAATGGCATAATCAGCTACAACTTCATTGATGTTAATGTTTTTTTGTAGAAGTTGTTTTGAAAAAGCTAGTTAGTATAGCTATGGCATTTTTGCCATTTCCCCACTGATTAAACTTTTTTCCTCCCCTTGTTTCTTGTTAGATTTGGATTTTTAGATCCCAACATTGTTATTCTCGCTATACAGAAACTTTATTTTTCCTCCACACTTATGCTGTAAAGTAAACAGAGCATTCTTTTTTACATTTAATTTAAAAAGTGAAACTTGTTCCTCCAGGTATCCTGGTTTCCTTCTACACTCCAAAGACATGCAGATTAGGCTAATTGGCATACCCAAATTACCTGTAGTGTGTGAATGAGTGTGCCCTGTGATGGGGTGGCACCCTGTCCAGGGTGTACCCTGCCTTGTGCCCTAAGTCTCCTGGGATAGACTCCAGGCCCCACACAACCCTGAATACAGGAAAGAGCGGTGTAGACAATAAGTGAGTGAGTAATACTCATATGCTAGATTCATACAGTAAGTGAAACTTACCAGGGTAACTTTATATATCGGGATGACATCGATCAGATGCGTGTGTGCTTTTAGGTTTCCCTGCAAACAGCTGGCCCTTTCAAGAATGACCATGAGTGAAAGTAATACAGTACGTTCCAGAGTACTAAAAAGAAAGAAAAGTAGCTGCCTGCCAAAACCCATATTCGAGTCACAGAACCACTTTTAGCAAAAAAACACATCTGCTGGCATTATGTCGGTTTAAAGAACACTTTGTCTCCTTGGTAAATGCTTCTAAATCATTCCAAATTGTCCTTGGTGTGTTTTGATCTTTCATTACTGCTGGTTTAACGAGTGCTAACTTTCTCCAGCATGCTGAAAGCTAACTAGCTCCTAACACTAGGCTAAATCCCAAATCCCTCTCTAACCCCTGAACCGGCACTACTTGTGGTGCATGAATTTTAACTTACACACTACTTTCCGTTTCTCACTATTTGGGATTCAACCCCAGAAACTGTTAGTGGCCTTACAATAAATGTCAAATAACCGTTTTATTTTAAAATGAACCATCTTCATCATCAGCTCCTAAATAAGCCTTATTGGGAAACTGGATCCTCCTTGAATTGGTTTTTCAATTCTTGGCAGAATATTGGAGTTTTGTTTAACGCCTTTGTGTCCATTCTTTCCCCAGCTGGAAAGACTCGGGCAAATCAGCCGTCTTCAATAATTCAACGCTTCATTTTAGTGCTTTGCTCACAGTCTGCTCCTATGAATTATGTCCGCAAAAGAATGATAATCAGATAGCCCTGTTATCTCTTAAAAGGAATAAAGCAAACACGTGAACCAGCCCCCACCCTCCACTCAAAAAAAAATGTTTTTGTTTTTTGTGTGCGAGCATATTTTAGATGTGGATCGAGGTTTTACACAGCGGAGACACAAATAGCTTTAAAAACACCATGCTTCTTAGCATTTTTTTTATTTTTTCCTGCAGAAGATTTCAGCAAGGAGGTCACAGTGGCTCTAAAATGGCAGCTTTTGGGACGCCTGATGAAACCAACTACGTTGGCTTTAGCTCTTATTTTGTCCGTTGCACAAACAATATCCATCTGTGTATGATCTACCCACAAAATATTCGGACTCTTGCTTCCTTTTCTGTTCTCATTTTCTCCCTTAAATTCGAATTCAACATAGACTTTGGTCACATTTCTTTGACACATTTCTTTGGACACGTCTCCTTGATTTCCCATCACTGATTTATACCTAAAAAATAATACATTGTTTTTTCCCCTAGGTTGAATCCCCGCTTGCAGTGGAAGCCGTGTTGGGCGAGGCACCGTTCTCTGTACTGGATGACAAAGTTTCCATAATGGATCTGCGTGTCCATGCCATCTCCGGACTCAGCCTGAGTCTTCAACCCAGTCCAGGAAACAGTCACACCATGGTGGCAAAGGCAACAGGGCTACAGACACTGTCTTCTCTTAAACAGGTACTTGCAGGTTGTTTCGCAATAGCAATGTACCTAAAAAACAGGCGACGCATTAAAAATAAGATAAATAACAAATGACCTTGTAGCTAGTGGTGGGTGTGTATCATTGACTATCACTTAGTGTCCTCGCGTTCGACCTGATTTTAATAAATAGATTAACCTTTGGAGGTGGAGGAAGAGCGAGGCGGGTCCTTGTGGCATAATTAAGTAATATTCCCCCGCAATTAAACAATCCTCCTGTTTGTGGCAATGCACATGTGTGTTTTACAGCATAAACAGAATTAACCGAAATAGATGCACCAGCAAAGATGTCAAATGTGAGGCTTAGTGAATATCAACAACCCTGATGGTTTAAATTCAAACTGTGAAAAAATATATTTATTTAAATTTTCTACTATAAAATTTTACATTGTGTCTAATCTGACTTTTATTGTGACAACAACTGTTGTTTAACTATTTAAATAATAAGAGATGTTGTTTAAAGAAGTATTTAGTGGGGGACAATATTTGGTAGCACCAACTTTTGGTGTAATTTCAGATCCAAATCTTCCTGCATAATGTTTGCATTTAAACTAAATTTAAAATTCAATTAAAGTTCATTTAAAATTTCCCCTGGAAAAGTTGTTTGATATTGGCCTATTGTTGGACAACGGGCAGGGGTCATACCTTTTTTATTTTATAACAACAATGCTTACACCACCATGCCTCACTGTGGAGACCTTGTGTTTAGATTTACAGTTTTATGGTTACGTCTGTTGATTATTTAGTGGGTTAATAGAAAATGAATATCATACAACCATATTTGTACTGCTTTCTTTTTATTTTTGCATGATTCCTTCATATTAAAAAAAAAAGTTTATATTATTGCTTCATCTAACTTGTCCCTACCCGTCTTAGTCTTTATACTGCCTTTGTAAAGATCAGCAAGTCGAGACTAGTTTTTTTAGACATCCTTACTGATCTGATAACCCTGTAAATATACTATATATTTATATAAAGAATGTTTATAAGCTTTACCCTCGTACGAAAAAAAGAATAAAAGATGGATAGTGTCAGAAACAAACTTTTCTAAAAAGTTAACCAGTTTAATAATTTAAGTTATTTTCAAAATGCTGTCAATAGGAAGCTGTATCTTCGTTTTTACTTTATTGCACAGAAAATAAAAGTACTAACAAATATTAAAAAAAAACAGTTCACAAAGCTTTTTTGCTCTATTATAGCATTAATTGCTTAATATTTCAGCTCATTTTTCCCCTTTTTAATCTCTATAATCTCAATCAGGTCAACACAGCCACGTGGCGACAAATGAATCTTAAACCGGGCCCCACTGGCCAATTATAGCTCTAGCGCGCTCTACCAGGCTGAGCCCCATTGGTGCAATAAAGGCTTGTTTGACATTCAGATGAATTCAAATCTCAGCCAGCATCACTGCTCCTAATGAGACGGCATCCTGCTTAATGAGAAGCCAAAGAATGTCTGTTCCTTCCCCGCATCGAGGGAGCACTGCACATTTGCTTTGTGGTTCTTCCCAATCTTTAATTGAGGCCCGTATTTCAGAGCAAGGACCAATAAACGGCACATCGCTAATTTGTCCAACATCTTGAGCGCGATCCGTTGTTCCAATACAATCCGTTGTTTTTTTGTTGTTTTTCCTTTTTTTTTTTTTTTTTACCCCGTTCCATTCTCTGTATTCAACAAAAAAAAAGCAGCTAATGGTGGCTGGCCGCTCATGCATCGAAGGCTAATTGCCACCACCCATCACCCTCCCCCCACCACCACTTCCTCTCACACACGCAGCTCATCCACCCGTGGATTTAATAAGTGTAATGCAGGGGTCATAAAAGGTGACACCATAAAAGCCAGCAATAGCTGTCCTTTGTTCTGGTCACTTGCCTCTCAGAGGAAAAGCTTGGAGTCACCGCCGTCGTACCGTTGGCCAGAAAATTTCGCCCTCAAGCACTCTCGTACATCTGCCATCCATGATAAATGAAAAAAGCTGCGGCAGGTCAGAAACTGGCATGCATTGTCCTCATTTGCGCCTCTACTTTGTCCACTGTAATGATCCTGCACAGCCTTTGTGTGAAAGTTTTGATTCTAGTTCAAACTTTACCATAGCCGTGTAACCGAATACCAATTTGTTATGTAGAATAGTCAAATAATGTGTTCTAAACAGATACAAACAGGAGGCGCGGTATTCAGAAATTCTCAGAAATAGAGCAAACCTATGATTTTTATAGTATATACCTGTCTGATGAACCATTCAAGGGATAAATCACAATACAAAATATAGTCTTATAAATAATGAAATATTGTAAAATCAAACCCAAGTTCTAGGCCACACAAAACTACTACTATACACTTTTATATTTCATTTTGTTTCCATATTTAGCAAATTTAAGAGAACCATCTCAATCGTTTATTCTAAAGCAACTAATGAAGTTCCTAGGCTTACCCCAAAAGTGCACCTTCTTTATTGATTTAGATGAACCGTGCATGCCAAAGACAACCTTCTTCCTGAAAAGCGAGGCAGATTGCAATTGGGGGAGAACGTCAGACAGTATGACATTAGTGACACTCTCAAAGCCTTTTAAGTGCAGTAGTGTCTCCCTGGGCGAAATGCTTTGTTCCTTATATTGTAGTGTACTGTATGTGTATGTGAGGAGAGTGGGAGGAAGACAAAGGGTGGACAAAGACTTTGCCACAGCTGGTGAAAAAAATGCTTTGTATCAAAAAAGGTTTCCTTTTTCCTGACCTCCATCAGACATGGGGTGCTGTCATTTCAGCTGTAAGTCGAAGCAAAGGGAAGTCGTCTCTTAAACCCTGGCTTGTTTCATGTGTGACACGAACGCATGGCTTGCGTCAGTGACATTACATTTCGGTCCATGTTCCTGACAGATTCGATTCGAAAGCTGTGAAGGCACAGAGGTTTTTCTCTTGGTTAGCTGCACCATAAGTACACGGACTGTATGATGGCAGGGTGGCTTTGATGTTAACATTCTGCGGTTATAACAAAGGCTTGATTACAAAGAATATAGCCATGCTGTGATGCACTGCCAATACTAATGAAGTGAATGCTAAGGTTAGATATGATAATGCTTCATTAAACCTCAAGGACAAACAAATGGGTTCAAAGGCAGTGTCATGCCCGAGATGCAAAACATACTGTTGTGCTACAGTCTGGAAATAATAAAAGCTTCTTGTTACATGTAATGAGCAACTGCTATGTAGTAAGAAATGCACAATTCCTTTTAAAGACTGATTGAAAACAATTGAAATACATTATTAGTCTTTTTTTATATCTAACAGCTAATAGCATTTCGCTTAGGACGTCTGCATTTTAATATTTGCAAGTAAACAAAGACTTTTAGACTTGGGGTAAGAATCACAGATGACATAATAACGACCCCTGCAGCATTTTACGCATATAATTTGTTCTTGCATTACATACTATAATTCTCATCTTTTTCTCCAATGGTTTTCATTAAAGATTGACCAAATATAGCTAACCTATATGTTTTAGATTCAGTTATATATCCATTAAAACATGCTTATTATCGCTCTAATGATTTCTTGTTTCATGATAAAACATGGTCAATTTTGGTGCAGTGTTGGCGTGAAAATGCCATGGTATTTCAGGGGAATGCTAAGTCATAACTTATTTCCATTTTCTTTTTTTCTTTCTTTTTTCAGGAAGCCAGCCTCTCCATTTGGGCTTACTTTAGTGACAACACAGCAGCCCCTCTAAGCATATATGACCCCAAGGATTACAACCTTAATGCCACCACACTGGATGACAAGGTGGCCTCCATTATCCAGGAGCCTCAGCAAAGGTGGCCAGTCATTGTTGCAGAGGGGGAAGGAACCGGGGAGCTTGTACGTGTAGAAATGACCATATGTGAAGCATGCCAGAAGACTAAACGAAAGAGTGTTATAGCTTCTTCTCCAGTTTACGTAAAAGTACGGTTTGGGCCTGATGATTCTGAAGAGTTAGAAGATGATCTGGAGATGGAGCCTAAAGTGCCACTCAACACAAGAAAACCAATCCTTGATCCTAGTATGGGTAGTACTGGATACGAGCCATCCAACGAGCAGCCTGCAAGTGTGCCAATTGACTATACCAACTTCCCCACTATCAGTAACCAGGATAGGCCAACTGTGGAGGAAGGGAGTGAAGAAGATGAGTTTACCCACTCGCCCCGCAGTATGACTGACTTGGAGATTGGCATGTATGCCCTCTTGGGTGTCTTCTGCTTGGCCATTCTTGTCTTCTTGATCAACTGCATTGTGTTTGTCCTGAAGTACCGTCACAAGCGAATTCCACCCGAAGGTCAAGCCAACATGGACCACTCCCATCACTGGGTGTTCCTTGGTAACGGGCAGCCCTTACAAGCTCAGAGCGACCTCTCACCCCAGACAGCAGAAAGTCCGAGCAATGCTTTAGAAGGGCCACAGACCTGCTGCCACGGAGATCACCACAGCAGCGGCAGCTCCCAAACAAGCGTGCAAAGTCAAGTGCATGGGCGAGGAGATGGAAGCTCGGGCGGCTCCACCAAGGAGCATGGCGAAGATGCAAGTTCTCCTACATCCAAGCGTAAACGAGTCAAATTCACCACCTTTACCACACTTCCTGCTGACGAGCTGCCCTACAACTCGATCCCCATTGCCGATGATGATGATATCCAGTGGGTGTGTCAGGACATGGGGTTCCAGGACCCTGAAGAGCTACATGACTACATGCGCAGGATAAAAGAAATACCCTAATGGTGGCTTTCGGATTTCTTAAACTAACCTTTCCTTTCTAATCTTCTCTTTCTCCCCCACCCTCACTCTTCAAAATTTATCTTTTCACATGAATGGAGAATGTGACTAAGGACTTGCTGTCCTGTTTCTCCAGGGTGATACTTTGCACAGTGCTCATGCTCTTTTAAACGTCTACGCGTGTTTTGGAACTGTTGCTTAAAACAGTGGATGGAAAGCCAAATAAGAGACTAGGTGATCTTTTAATTGCTAGCACAAATGGCTTTAGGAGTGTATGTCATCCTTTCTCAGGCAAAGAGGACATACTGTCTCAAAGGGAACACAGAGACTTTTGAGTTCTGAGCAGTGGTGTCGTAAAGGACTCCTCAAGTGCTCCATCACTCCGGTTGGGAGAAGGTATAGGTCACCCTGCTGTGGACAGGAGATTTCTCAGAGGAATGCCGCACTGTGTCTGTAGTTGTTTTTCCCCCCTCTTTCTCTTTTTCAAACATCAGAGTATTCTTCTCCCACAAAGAGGCCTTTGTAGTGCAGATTTCCATTTTACTCAGAGAAAGGTGTTTGAGGAGGGTTGTCCCTGTGCAATCATTGGCAATCTAACATTCAGTAAATATCTAAGACGGTACAGCATTTTGGCCAGTATTGACAAATATTATTTTTCTTTCCCATCATCTTCGTGCCACGTTTCTTTTTTACATATAATTACTATGTCGCACGTCTGCATTTTCTACGTCATACTACATTCATTCAGCACGTCATCACAGATGTCAAAGTCAGATGCCTTATTAAATAAATATTAATCATCGCAACCATTGTGTTGACAATGTGCTTGTTTACATCCCAGAGGTTCAATGCGAAACAGGGAACTACCCAGGCTACTGTGTGTAACTGAAAATTTATCTTAGCGGAGATGAAGAAAGCCACTTTGTGTGTCATGGCATTAAAATATCTTCATATCTCCAGCATTTGTATGCATGAATGGAGAGTTTAAGACACAGCCAGCTGTTATTACCCATCCATCCCCAACCTCCCTACTGATTTGTAAATGTGTGTCTTGTGATAATTATCTAATCATACATGCATAAAGAACAGTAGAGAACATATAATGTTGTGACATCTTTACATGCATGCCATTCCAGACACTTTGCCTCTTGTGTACATACCCATATCATTGTCTACTGGCGCTTATTATTAATTCATTTTCATGTTCCAGTTCTTCTTGCGAAAGGATGGGTACAGAGGTGCCGACATCAGCAGTTTATCATATTTACTGAAAGGAAGCAGGACGTGGAAGAGGCACATTTGCTTCTCTTCACGGCAACTTCATTTATGTCAGTGACTTCACAAGCTCCAATTTTGTAAACGGGTGGCGTCCGGGGTTAGCAAGGAGCCATCTTATATGCCAACATTCGCTAAAGCTTTTATGATTAAATTCCTTTTCTTTTTTTTTCTTCTTTTGGTTTGCTAGTATTTTTCTGTGAGACATCTTGGCACCTCTGTAGCTTCCATATTTGTCAGACATTTCATAATTTTTTTTTTTGTTTAAACCATTGTAGGTCATGCAAATGACTGCGAATTATATTATAATTACAAAGGAAAGGTACATGAGCGCAATATAGGATATGTAAATCTGTGCGGTAGATTAATTAAATTGTAACGCTAATTGTGATCACTAATTTGTTTTTCAAAATTGTTTACTCTTATTTATACCACCTGTTTTTTTATATTGATTATTTTTTAATTATTAAAATAAGACTGAAAGCGATGTATTATGTTTGCATTTTTTACACTGGTAAATGCCATTAGCTGGTTTAAAAAAAAAAACTTGTTTTATGCAAGAGTTTTGTCTTGTTTTATTTCTTTAGTTCTTTACATCTCTGAAACTTTATTGATACACTGATCATATAGATACAATAGTTTTTTATATAGCGCACATCAAAGTCAGTGTATGCACTGCTATTTACTAGTGTGGAAATGTTTTCGTTTGCATTTAACAAGTGGGGAAATTACTGTTCTAGGAATTCCGGTTCGGGAAAAGTTTCTATGAGTTACAGACTTTCATTCACAAAACACATCCATTCCTTCATTATTGTGTAACACGTGTCTTGCTCACCTTCACCCATTAATAATTGTATTATGACTTAAAGTGTTTGTGTCATTTTGTTTATTTGTTGGATTTATCCTGGCTAAACAGTGACCTCAGAATGACAGAGGACCTAATACTGATCCCTGGAGCACCTTCTAAACTACAATTAGAGAGCAACCCAGTCTTTTTCATTCAAAGTTTCTATTAAAACTATGTACTTGATTAAATGGAATTTATTTAAGTTAAGAAAATGACAAAGGAAACATGTCAAGCTGTATATTTTTCTTTATATTTTTCCAAGCTACACAAATCCTTTAATTCTAAGTTTTTACCTGTTGAATATCATTTTGATTTCCAACCCAAAGCAATTCACACATACAGCGATGGTGGCACTGGATGAATGTAAACTCTAAAGGGAGTAACATGACCAGTGTGTTATTAAGGTCAACCAATAGGGCGCTATTGCTTAATGATATTACTGGCAAGTTTCTAGTAGCAGCTCTATCTCTCTCTCTCTCTTTCTCTCACACACCAAGTTTTTCTTGTTTTTTTTTTTCCGTGGATAATTTTAATGTCACAAGAGAATGTTTTCAATGTTTTTCATTTCAAATTGTTAACAAGTATGCAGACAAATCGTTTGCAAATCTTTTGCTGTTTTTGAAACCGCATCTTTTGTGTTTAAAGGAGGTGCTACTAGGCATTTGCCATGACCTCATCATCTGATGTGGACTTGTCCGTTAAGCTCGTCTCTATGGGAACCTGCTAAAGCACGGAAATGGCAGTGCTGTGCTGCCTCACTCTTAATGTACAGAGCACTGTTACGACTTCCTGTATTTTCCTGGATTAAAAAAAAAATACCCCTTGTATTCCCCACTTATATGTAAGTACTTACGAAAATACAATACATAAACCTTTGTGTTTGGTCTCCTTATTGCTTATACATTACATATGCATGCATTATATATATTGCTTGATACACATAAGAACTCGAAACAGCATTACACGAGCACTCCATTGTTTAAGGCTGAAGATTTAAGTAAAGGATTTTGATTAGTATGTTTGACTTTTGTAATGTAATGCAGACCTGCCAGGCTCAGCATTTTAACCTTGGAATACAGTTCTATAACTTACTGTTCAGCTTGAATGATTGACAGTCCTATAGGTCTTTTGAACTACTTGTGATATTAACTAACCCCACTAGACCCTACGTCCTGGTTAAAATTTACTTGCCATGATTATAAAAGGAGAGAGTTTTGAGCTTTACTCAAAGTTGGAGTATGTTTGACTATGGAGTTGGTTCTCCATAGTCACAGTGAGATGAAGTTCTGAACTCCTCTATGCACCAGAGAATTATCGAGGCAAATGTGAGGCCATCTGTCTGGCTTATGCGTGGTCGAAATTGGGTCATGCAACAGGACAATGATCCAAAGCACACCAGTAAATCTTTATCAGAATAGATTAAAAAAAATAGAATCAAAGAATCACAGTTTTAGAATGGCCTAGTCAGACCTCAACCCAATTGAAACGCTGTAGCAGGACCTTAGGAAAGCTTTGCATATGCGAATTCCCCAAATCCTCAGTGAACTAAAGCAATGTTGTAAGGAAGAATAAGCCAAAATTCTTCCACAAATAATGTGAGAGACTGATAAAGTCATACAGGAAACAATAACTTTAAGTTATTACTGCTAATGGTGGATCTGCAAGCTATTGAATCATGTTAGTACTTGGTACTGCCGACATATTTTTCTTTTTGCAATCATTTATGTGAAATATTTATGATAAATAATATATTAACATAATATTTATGATAAATAATAGCATGGTGAAAAAAAGGTTTTATGATGTTCTGTGAGGTTGTATTTGCCAAATATCAAGACCTGCTACAAAACGCACATACTGTAGCACTAAAAGACAGGATACTTACTTTGGAACAAAACTAATTTAAGGCCCTTCAGCACCAACATTTATAAAACAAAAACCAAATCAATTAAATATATTTACTACCAAAAGCAATTTTTTTCCCTTTCCTTTTATTTTCAATCCAAGATTAGCTGTAGGTTGAGACAAGAAACCACTGTGCCAGAATTACCAGATGTATCATTGAGCTAAAGGCCGGAAAGTGCCTAAAGATACAAATAAAAAATTGTTTCAGCAGCGACCTCATTTCCCTTCTCGTCTGTTCCAGCATTCAGAATCACCAGTATACTTAATCACCAGCCTGCTCATCTGTCATCATCTGTACCTGTTTCCGACTGGTTCATGCCTAAAGTTAGCTGGATATTTATGCTTAAATGATTCATGTCACTGTGTGGCTTAATAGACAAAAACACTCCTCTGAAACTGCTCAGGTACAGGGACTGGACTGGAAATGAGTGCGAAAAACGAAAGTAAAAGAAGTCCTTCATGATGCCTGAAGAATGATTTCTTTAGGACTGCATTCAAGATACTAGAAAGTCTGGCTCTTTGGAAGTAAGATATGAAGAAATGAGGGGGGCTCAAGACTTTTGCCTGTTACATAGAATGGGTGAACTGAATAGCAACGTATAGTAGTTTATTTAAAGGGCACCTTTATTGTGCAAAAATTCACTTTTTAAAGATTTATGTACACTCCAAAAAACTTCCTTTTTCCATTTTAGTATTGATCAGGGTTTAAACAAGCCAGACAGATTTTTTTTCACCTCTTGTGATCTCATACAAGACCCCTTCCCGTTTGTTTCTGAACTCTGCAGGGGCAGAACATATATATATATATATATATATATATATATATATATATATTTTTTTTTTTTTTTTTTTTTTTTACAGAAATAGAACCTCAAGGATAGTCTGCATTGATTCTTACTCACTTACTCATCGTCTATAACGCCTCATCCTGTATTTAGGGTCACAGGGATATACACACACACACACACACACACAGCAGGCAATTTGGGAACATCAATTAGCCTAATCTGCAGGTCCTTGGACTGTGGCAGGAAACCCACCAAGCACGGGGAGAACATGTAAACTGCACAGAGACTGGAATCGAGTCTGGCCGGGAATCGAACCCGGACCCTAGAGGTGCAGGTGGCAGTGCTAACTTCTACACCACAGTGCCACCTCTGCATTGATTTCTTTTTTAAAATTTTGAATAATGATGAAAGAATAGTTCATTGTTCAAAGAATGTAGTTATATATTTGTACAGTACGGAGTACAGTAGAGTCTCCTGCATTAACATTCTTTTGTATAAACTTAAATATAGCAAACACCATACTCTCCATTTGTCTTAACCTTTGGAATTACATAACCCATGATTAATAGACCTGCTTATGAATTTGCATTCGTTTTGAAGGTGAAGCTATAGTACAATTCACCAGGTGGTACTTTTTTTTCCCCCTCATTCAGGCTTGTGTATTTATTTAGTCTCCACTCTCTCGACTCCCCACGGCGCTACATCAGCTCTCTGGGGAGAAAACCAGCGTGTAAACGTCTGTGCAACCGTGTATACTACATGATGCAGGCAAAAAAACACCACACACACACGTACATTTTTTCCCCAGAGAGGTAGGGATTTATCATTTAGGCAGCCTTATAAATTACAGTGCAGTTCTATGAGCTGAGAAAACGAGACTTATTCTAGTGGCAAAGTATGCCATTGTAAACCTTCTAAGTGAGCCATCATGTGTATCTACAGTATCATACAAAAAAACGCTGCCTATGAGGATTCTAGTTCAGAAAACAAAAGACTTAATTCAAATTCAGATTTTTTTTATTTGTATTATACATACAGTATTATTTATTGACAAAAAGGGAAAAAAACATGATTCAATAGCTTGTAGATCCACCTTTAGCCGCAATAACTGCTTTTAATGTTTTCCTTTTTGACTTTAGTTCATTGTGTTTTTGGGAATTTGCATATGCACAGCTGTCTTAAGGTTCACTCACGGCATTTCAGTTGGGTTAAGCCCTGGACTTTGACTACGACATTTTAAACCCTCGACTCTTTTATTTTTCCAGAAATTCTGATGTCCATTTCCTCGTGTGCTTCGGATCATTTTCGAATCATAAACCCTGCGTTTCTGCTGAAATTCTGTTTGGTTTTCACCCAACGTAGTGCTGTTCATCACGGCCAAACAACTCCATTAGTCCATAAGACATTGTTCCAGAAGTATTGTGGTTTGTTCAGCTGCAGTTCTGTGAGTCATGCTTCTGTGTTCTTTTTTTAGTTTTTTTTTTCCTCTGGCAACCCTTCCAAACAAACTGTACCTTTTCAGACTTCTTGTAATTGTGATCTTACAGACTAACATTCAACATGTTAATTTAGGCCTGTAGTGTCCAAGATACAGCTCTCTTTTTGTTTGTATTTTTCTGAGCGTTCCAACATCAGACTATGCAGTGATGGGATGTTCATGATTGAAAATTGGCAGGTGTCTTGAATGCTTTCCTCTTTTTCACTTTCAGATTAATGTGCAGCAACAATTACATTTACATTAAGGCATTTGGCAGATACTATTTTCCAGAGCACTTGATTGAATGATGGAAACTTGATGATGGAAAACACTCATTTATAATAAAAATTGCAATTGAGTTAATGAGTTTGACCCCTTAACCCTTGATTAATGTTGAAGGTTTCTGTGCATTTTAAAAGAAATATATACTCAGTGTGTTAATGCTCTGAGTTACTAACTCGAGCCCTAGTTCCAGCAGGTCGCCGCTGTTGGGCCCTTGAGCATGGCCCTTTAACTCTGTCTGTTTCAGGTGTGCTTTGACCCCAGCATACTAACAAGAAGCTAAAATGTGTACAGAATAAAGACTTTCACTGTGCATTAATGTATATGTGACAAACAAAGGCGTACGTAATTAACTTTATTAATTTACACCCTTTTATAATCAAAGTTATGAATAAAAATGATGTGCATAAAATGTGTAAAATCATGTGCAAGAAAAAGTGTGCACTAAAATGAAAATAAAAAACCTAACATCGTTGTATTTGTTCTAAAACAGAAGCCAATTATAAGCCAAAAGAGCAGACCTCTAATGAAGCTGACGTTTTGGCAGTTTGCTAGTGCCTGTTCTGCTCTACTCGACTCATCCCACTATCTTTCAGGGGTCAAGAAAGACCTGTGTTTAGACTGTTTTCTGCCCTGGCTCCTAGGTGATGGAATTAACTTTCTCTAAATGGCTGTATGGCGGAGTCACTGACAATCTTTGAACAACAACAACCCATTTCCTATATATTTGAGGGAATTCCCCCAAAAAAGAAAAACCTTCCCAACAAGGTTTGACTGATGGTACTTGTATTTAGTAACCTAGTAGCCAGTGTAAGAATCTATGATGATGGAATAATGAAAACTTCAAAGCACTTAATGCAATGAGAAAAGTAAGTAAGTAAATTAAGTAAGTTAAGACTTTAAGCCTCTCACACAAGTTGTGTCTCGAGACATACGATAAGACTGAAATTGCTCCTAAAGTCTGAGGCCTTGTTTACACATACTGTACATGGGTATTTGTATAAATGGGGGTTTTGTTTGTTTGGTTTTTTTTTTTTTTTCCATCCATACGCCAGTCTCTGTTTTAAGTCTCGGATAACTTAGAAAAAAAGACTTTTTGCAATTGGCTTGTAAGTGCATGCTCCGGACGTGCTCCATCTCCTGACGTCAGAGTGCGGCATACACGGTGAGACCCATTTCCAGGTTTCTGACAGAATTGGGTTTTTAACGTGAGAAGAACGAGTAATCTCAAAGAGAGATTCATTCATTTTCTACCGGATATTATGTACAGTTAACAGAAATGAGTAGATACCTTAAATCGTTCGTTCTTTTGTCGGACCAGAAGATATGAGAGGTGAGCTGCTCAATCTGTTCATCATAATATGTCCTTAATACTTTCATTACTGGAACTTAGCCAAAATTTGTGTATGTACACGTTGGGGGTTTGTTTATTGGAAATGTAACATCTTATTTAATTTCTGAATGAAGGAACGAAATGAACAAAATGTTTTTTAAAAAGATTTGATCATTTTGATGACGGGATTCAAAGGACGGAGTCACTAAAATGATTCATCACTAGTGTCACTAATTGAACTTCACTAGTTCCTGATTGGTCAACAAAGCTTTACAGTTAAGGTTATATCGCTACCTGGTGGTTTGGCATGCCTTGACAGTATGTTTTTCATCTGAATGGAACACAGTAACACCACCCAAGTACATGTGTACTAGGCCTAAATCACAAAATGTCTAATTTCAGTATTAAACTGTCACTTGGACACAACTCTTAGTAAAGCTTTAAATTATTTCTAGTTCTGTACAGTATGCTTTATGATAAACTCAAATAACAACTACTGGGAACTGAAGTGGTTATTAAAGTGTGGAGGCTTTTGAACGTTGGCGTGAAAAAGACATTCTTTAGAAATAAGTTAGAACATTGTGAGAACTAATAGCATGGGAGGAAATGTGAGTGAGTGAGTGAGTGAGAGAGAGAGAGGGCGAGAGAGAGAGATTTAATAAATAGTATATTTGGAAATGGCACCAGTGTTCCAAGTAACTGTCCTTTTAAATTTCTGATCAGACAATCACTGAATGCTCACAAACCTTAGAGGTGAACATCACTAAAGAAATAAAAAAAGGAAGAGAGAGAGAGAGAGAGAGAGAGAGAACATGCAACTCTGTTATCGATCAGACCTCATGATGTCTATTCTCTCTCCTCATCACAAGTTAATGCATTCAGGATTCATTAATATTCAGGGTCATGTGTGACACAATCATCTTGGCATATATGCATAATTAAAGATAAACAGTCAATGAAATGTTAATGAAAAGCTAGAAACGTGTTATGCTAGAGGCCGCTCTCTTTTCCCTAGAAAAACTTGAATGCATGCAAGTGTAATCCACTCCGGCCGTTTCTATACAGTGCTACTCGCGAGCACAGCTTTTCTTCCCCCACTGATTGTCATTTCAATAGGCTTTGTAAAAGATAGTTTTTCTGCATTCAGGTTTTTCTTTTTGTCCATGTGCAGAATTTCAAAAGAGACTAAATGAGAAGAGCAGGCGAGCTCAAAGTGCATGACAAAAGAACAGCCTTCATTTATAACCTTAGCATTCTTTTTTTTTTTACAAAAATAACATTAATTATATTTCAGATAAATTTAATGAATGTACTTTTTTGATATAACTCATCATACAGTTAGGGACTACTGCGAAGAAAACATTATAATTCTGTTTATTAATTACAACACAGTTGATGGATTTCTTTTAGCTTTTAACAATGTTTTAAAGAAGGCTGTTCTTCCGTGAATGACAATCCGGGCCGAGGTGGTTTGGAGCCCACTGCGGGTGTTTATATGAACGTTCAACAACTTGCAGAGGAGACACATCTGTCTGTGGGAACTGTACATGCATTTATTCCTCAGCAACACCACTTGCACATTACAAGAACCTGCCTGTGAATTACCCTGACAGTCCAGACCTGTTTGGTTGAGGAGGACAGCGTTTCAGACACGAAGCAGGGTGAGAAAACTTTCTAGCTTGAGGGTATCCAAGCACTAGCCAAACAATGGGATAATGGGATTTTATATACTGTATATAAAGAAAAAAAATGGAATTTTCTCTCTGAACTGTTTTCTGTACATTCCAGGTTTGACTTGAACAGCCCTCATAATTTTAGCTAGTTTATACAAACATGATCATTTCTCAACATTATCCTTTCTATAGTTTCTATTATCCTTTTAAATTGCCCTTTATGGAAGGAGTCTCCAGTTTTAGTGATTTAGTTATAACGTCTCCAGCTGCTTTTATTTCATTTATTTTATTACTGGAAAGGGGAAAAATCTGAAATGCTTGTGAGAGTGGTTTGGGAAAAAAATGTTTACCGTTTCTAGGTAGACGATAGAAGAAACGAATGTGCCACAACATTACATAAAACAAAAGTAGGATTTGTTATTTAGTAATATATAGATTTTTTTACTTCACGTAATAAAAGAAATAAAAGACTCATGTTGGGAAATACACTAAGTTCATGTCGGCTACTACACGGCACAAAGATTGATTTATCAATGCTTTGAACTTCAATGCTTGCCTTATTGTTGTAACAAATTGAAGCTATAAGCAGATATTACATAAAGGCACTACAGCCATGGTACATTTTATTTTCTTTAAGAACAATGATTTGTAACCGAGCACCTCTCCTGAACCTATTTTTTTAATTAAAAACGCAACCCCTGGCATTTACATATTGCTCATTTAACTGCCCAGGAAATGGCAATATTGGCAAGGAGGAACGAACACGTCGAGAAAGAAAATGGTGCTAGGAGACAGTGATGAAGGGCTTGCCAGATATGCCTGCATATCTCCACATAATTGAGGTGCGTACGTGGTCACGGTGATGGATATAGCTGTTTGTCTTCCTCTGAGCTGAGAGAACAGCAAATCGCTTTAAAGATGATTGAGGGTCATTTGTTTTATAAAAAAAAAAAAGAACAAGGAAAAGAAAGAAAGAAAAAAAAGGAAAGTCTGCCTGTTCAAAAGAGGCAATAACACTTGAATGACCTTCCAGTTCAGAGCGAGATGTATGGTGTAACGCTGATTCATTCGGCGGGTTTATACCGAGAGAGGTTCGGAGAGATCAGTACTGTTTGAAGCCAAGGGCTTTGTGCTTCTGTTATGTCAGAAGACATGCTCGGAGTCGTTTAATTATCCGCACGGTGCCGAGAAGTAACATGGAGGCGCAACAAATAAATAAAAGAAACAACGTATACATAGATTCACTGTTCACTTTATTTATCATAGTTGTACGCCTGTACAACTGAGCTGTTCTGCAGCAACGTAATCCGCCAGTGTGGCACTCACTCACTTACTTATAATCTATATCGCTTTATTCTGTATTCAGGGTCAAGGGAGGCCTGGAGCCTATCCCAGGAGACTTAGGGCACGAGGTGGGAAACACCCTGGACAGGGTGCCAATCCATCACAGGACACTCACAATCGCACATTATGGACAATTTGGAAACGTCAGTTAGCCTCATCTGCTTGTCTTTAGAATTTGAGAGGTAACCAAAGTACACGGAGAAAACCCACCAAGCACAAGAAGAACATGCAAACTCCATACAGAGGTGGCAATCAAACCCAGACCCTGAAGGTGCTACAGTAGTTGATTCAGTGGTAACTCGGCAGAAGAATGTAATCCGTCCCGGAGACAAGTTCCAAAGACGGAATTTCGTATTGCGAAATGCATTTCCCCTAAGGAAACAATAGAAATGCAGATAATCCGTTTCAGCCACCCAGCGATATTACCATAATCATATTTAGATTAGATCACTAGAATCATATAATCAAAACATTTTGAAAAGACAAGTAAATTAAGTATGTAAAATATGAAATAAATAGACATTAAACCTCACTTAACCTTCATTTATGATTCTTACTGGCATCATCTGCTTAAAAAAAAAAAAAACTGAAAGTGACTCCATTTTCTCCTTGCTACTGTCCTGGATAACATTCTTGGGACCCATGGTGCTATAACTTTACTAAATCTTGCACACACAAAAAAATCAACTCACTTTGCTTTGATTTGTTAAACATACAACTGGAAGTACATGTCACCAATTCGGTCACGTGTATGGCAAAAATGCTTTGTAATGCCGAGTCAAAGCATGTGGGGCCAATTTCTTGCAATTTTTTTTTTTTTTTTTTTTTGGGGGGGGGGGGGTCCAATTTTCTCCCTAATTAAGGGTGTCAACTTTTACATGCTTCCCCCTCCCCCTCTCTTTCTTCACTTCCTCTGTTTTCCCCTTTTGTTTACCCGGATTTATTAAAACACACTAATGTCTTTGATGTAGTAGACCCAGGAAAAGGACTGGTTCTTATATACATACCTCTTTGTCCTGAAAATAAACTGGAGAACAGTCAGACCTCATCATGTTTACATGTACGTTCCTGGTTTGTAAGCATGGCGGAGCTGACCGGTATGCATATCAGGGTGCAGCGGACACATCTGGCAGTTCCTCAGCAATTTAAAATTTATACGCATACAAGTGGTGTTCACCACCAGAAATCCCACACCCTTATCTGGAAATTCTAGAGACTGCTGTGTGTGAAAATCCCAGGGGATCATCAGTGCCCACTGCATGAACCTCTTGACCTGCTTTTACATGGTTTTATGCATTGTGCGGAATAATTGCAAAAATGTGCAGGTGTCCAGGTTTTAACAATAAAGTGGACGGTGAGCACATTTCACTCTTTAACACATTTATACTGTGATTGAATTCAATTAATCCATTTTGGTTCAACTCAATTTACACTTCACCGTCACTCTCAGTGTTTTTTTTTTTTTATTATTTCAGTTCATTGGTAGAGCGTTAATATCATTATTAAAGATAGCTTTATAGAATTTTGGTTATAAACTCTTCTTCTAAATGAAACCGGATAGTGGCATTTACTGGAATACATGAAAACAAGATGAAGAGAGAAATGATTAGTGGACCAGGAACAAGAAGTAAACAGCAGAGCAGAATAACAATAAACAGCACAAGCTTTCAGCTCTGTGAGACTTTCCACATCGTCGGGTTAAAAATACATGAACCATGACCTTCACGGATAGTATGAGCTTCAGAACATTTATTGTCAACCGCTGTGGTTTATCAAATGACACTGACAGCTACCACCTTGAGTGTATTCTTTCTTCATCAGCATGCAGTAAAGCGGCGTCGGCTTCGCGCACAATGCTAATCAGGTCCGCATGACAGCTTCACTGATGACTGTGGTCATCTATCAAAGTGTCCGACTGATGCTTTGCCTTGGGTGAAAACAGATGAGTTTGCAGTCTCCGGTTTATTGGCAAAGCAATGTTTGACAGACTCTATTGACATGGTTCACATCACTGGATGCTGACGTTGAGTTAACCGGACAGCGTTTGAAACACTCTGCTCGCACTATGGTTTTACCAATAAGTGGTGATTTATATGCACCTCACGCGGACACGAAACACTGGACAGATCTCAGTTGAGCACGATCACAGTTGGTTTTTATCCCGCAGCACTAATTAATTATCTGATCTGAATAGTTTGAAGACATTGAAGATGTTTCAATACAAATAATGTTCTTTTATATTCATACACACACACACACACACACACACACACACACACACACACACACACACACAATGTCATGGCTGAGACAACTTACAGATCAGCCATGACATTATGACCACCTGCCTAATATTGAGTAGGTCCCCGTTTCGCCACAATAACAGTGAGCTCTTCTATTGGATCGGACTACACGGGCCAGCCTTCACTCTTCATGTGCATCATTAAGCTTGGCCACCCATGACCCTGTCGTCAGTTCTCCCGTTTCCTTCTTTGGATCACTTTTGGTATGTGCTGACCACTGCAGACCAGAAACATCCCACAAGAGCTGCAGTTCTTCTATCCATCACAAATTAACCCCTTATCAAAAACACTAAATACTCATTCTTGCCCATTTTTTTCTGCTTCCAACACATCAAGGGCAAATAGGTTCACTTGCTGCCTAATATATCCCACCCACTTCCAGCCACCATTGTAACGAAATATTGAAAATATAGCTATTGTAAGAAGTGTAACAACTAGATCAGAGCAACACATTTAGACATTTGGCAGACACCCTTATCCAGAGCAACTTACATTTTTATCTCATTATACATCTGAGCAGTTAAGGGTAAAGGGTCTTGCTCAAGGGCCCAACAGTGGCAACTTGGTGTTCGTGGGATTTAAACCTGTGACCTTCTCCAAAACTTGACCCACTCCAAAACTTCAGGTCTTTTAGAATGTTCCCAGATGAGATGAAAACTTTTCACAATGCCACAAAGAGTCAGCCTCATTTTTTCTGTCCTCCTGGAACAATTGGTGAAATTCTTCATGTTTTCTTCGTGTTTGGAGGATGATGAAAAAATGAACTTATTTAGTTTCTTTAGGCATGAAATCTCTCAATGATTTTTCCCTCTCTCTCTTTTTTTCTGAAACACCTGCAAACTTTTCAATGCCAAAAGTTGGAGTTGTTTAGTTTCACAAGCAACAATTTACATACAATTTACAACTTTGACATACGTATGATGCTTGATTGTAAGTTGCTTTAAAGTTAGAGTTGTGTTGTTTTAAATACCTGATTGAAGTTTAACAGTCGATTTTTTCCCACTCGGTTTGAATGTATTTTGCCTTAAATGTGAATGTACGTTGCTTTTAGAAGTTATAAGCAAGTTTAATAAAAATAATAAATAATTATTCGATTATCACCCATCGTTACAGATCTTTGACCTTACATAGAAATCAGACCCGGACCTACAAATATAAGTTTGAGAACCCCTGGTCTACGGTGATTCTAGACTCCAGTGTAATCTATATGCAACCTAGCAAATTAAAATAGTTTTTTTTTTCTGTTTTATTTATTTTTTTCTTATAGCGGTTTAGTCCCAATCCTTCAAGGTTTTATCGCATTATGTGAAATATTTTTACTCTCTATTTCTATCCAACTTCAACAATCATTTAAGTGTTTTCCAATCACGGTTATCTATGATTCACATTTCCAGCCACATTTCTTCTGCAAAGTACTATCCTTATAAGGTGCAAAGCAGCTTTACACAATCAAAAAGATGATTTAAGTTTGTGTGAAATGTGAATGTGTATAAATCAAAATGATAACATTGTCCCTGATGAGCAAGCCGAGGACGATGGCGACAGTGGCAAGGAGAAAGTCCCCAAGATGGCAATAGGAAACCTTGAAAGGAACCAGACTTAACAGGGAAACCGTCCTCATTTAGGTGATAACGAATAACAGGGATTGATTGACCACTTCTCAATTAAAGTGTGTCATAGTAATAAGGTACACACAGTGCCACATTAAACGTAAATTCACATCAAATACCACACAGAGCTTTATCAATAATCTCCCAGAGTTATCAACTTGGATTGGATCGCCATCTGACTCCACAGAACTCGATCAGGCGAGAGTCGACATTTCGTTATACCTTAGATAATGTAGCTCCAGTTAAGAAGAAAATGATTAGAGATAAGAGACTCGCTCCCTGGTATGATGACCACACGCACACTTTAAAACAAACTGCTCGGAAATTAGAATGCAAATGGCATCAAACTAAACTGCTAGTATTCCAAATAGCGTGGAAGGAGAGCATCCTGAACTATAAAAAGTTTTTAGTGATGCTAGATCATTGTATCTCTCCACTCTTATTGAAAATAACAAAAATAATCCTATATTTATATTTTATACTGTAGCCAAATTAACTAGAAACAAGACCACTGCAAAAATCTCCTCAACATCATCATACAGTAGTGAGCACTTCATGAACTTTTTCAATAACAAAATCATAAATATTAGGCAAAAAATTCAGGCTTTGAAACCAGACAATTTAAGTGATACAGATGTTAAACTAACCACACTACATCAAAACCTAGAATACTTTACTCCCCTTGAAAAAAAAGAACTAATTTCACCCATCTCCTCTTCAAAATCATCAACCTGTGTATCAGATCCTATACCGACACATTTTCTCAAACAGATAGTACCAGCAATAACAAAACCCCTGTTGAAAATAATTAACTTTTCACTCAGCAGTGGATATGTTCCCAAATGCTTTAAATTACCAGTTATTAAGCCGCTAATTAAGAAACCTGACCTTGACCCTTGTCAGCTGTCCAATTACAGGCCGATATCAAACCTCCCCCTTATCTCCAAGATTTTGAAAAAAATTGTAGCACAGCAACTCTGTTCATATCCACATAGGAATGGTATAAACAAACTGTATCAGTCAGGATTTAGGCCTCATCACAGCACAGAGACAGAACTTGTTAAAGTAGTAAACGACCTCCTACTGGCCTCTGATCAGGGTTGCATCACTATATTTGTGTTACTCGACCTCAGCGCAGCTTTTGACACTATTGATCATAGTATTCTTCTTTACAGATTAGAAAATGTAGCAGGAATCAAGGGAACGATCCTCTCGTGGCTCAAACCATATTTGACTGATCGTTATCAGTTAAATGGTGATTATTCTGCATGTTCTCTAGTGGAGTTTGGTGTTCCACAGGGTTCAGTTTTAGCCCCACTGCTTTTTTCTCTTTACTGTACTGTACATGCTTCCTCTGGGCAACATAATTCGTAACCATGGTATTAGTTTTCATTGTTAGGCTGACGACACACAGTTTTACATCTCATCAAAACCAGCTCACTAAAGTTGAGCAATGAATGCAGGGCATAAGAGATTGATGTTAAGTAACTTCCTTTTGCTTAATCCTGATAAGACAGAAGTTCTAGTCATAGCAAGGTTTCTGATCACACTGTAACTTTAAATGGCCTTTTCAGTTCCATTAAGTGCAACAGTGACCTCGGTGTGATTATAGATCCCAACCTTTCATTTAAAGCACATGTAGATAATATTACCAGGATAGCATTCTTTCACCTCAGATGCTTTTATCACCTCTAGGTTGGACTATTGTAACGTCTTACTGTCTGGTTGTTCAACTAGGTGCATAAACAAGCTTCAGTTAGTCCAGAATGCAGCAGCGAGAGTCCTCACTAGAACCAGAAGGTACATCACCCCAGAGAGCACATCACACCTATCTTATCCACGCTTTTGCATCGATTTTAAAATACTATTGATGTACAAAGCATTAAATGGTCTCGCACCGCAGTATCTGAGTGAACTGCTAGTGTCTTACGATCCGCCACGCCTACTTCGATCAAAGGATGCAGGTTGCTTGTCAGTACCGCGTATTATGAAAACTACAGCAGGGGGCAGAGCTTTTTCTTACAAAGCCCCAAAGTTATGGAATAATCCTCCAATTAATGTTCGACACAGTGGAGTCCACAATGGAGACACAGTCTCAGTTTTTAAGTCTAGGCTAAAAAATCTATTTATTTAGCCAAGCATTTTTTAAATAGATTTGCCTTAGGTAAAGGAGCAGATCTGGGGGACTCATGTATGTAGAGTATTATGGTGAACTGGTATGTTTAGATGCTGTCTTCCTCACTCTCATTGATCACTCAGGTTTGTTGCCGGTGAAGTGACTGGTCGCTTTACATCTCAGGGAGCCCTCATGTCTGTTTCCTTCTGGCTCTCCCTTTTAGTTATGCTGTCATAGTTAGTCCTGCCGGAGTCCTTGCTTGCACTCTGCACTAAATATACATTCAACTTGTACATTATGTGACTGTGACCATACCTAACTGCCACCCCTTCTTCGCTTCTGCTCTCTCTCCTCTTCTCTCTCTTTCCTCTCTTTGTCGAGCTATACATGTCGCTCCTGAGCTGCTAGTGATCCAGACCCACTCTGGAGCTGTCTGACTCGTCCTGGAGTCCTGCTTCTGTTTGGAGATCTCGTCGCATGTATTGCCCATGTGATCTGCCTGGGATGCGTGTGGTGACTGGGGACAGTTCCACTTTTCCACGAAGACGGTCCTGTTAAGGACTTGTGACTTCAATCGCTGGATAGTTCAGGACTGGAGTTTCCTACATTCTACTGTACCTGAGGCTATGAATAACAAACACTCTATTTTAACTTAAACACATCTCCTGTTACACTGAACTTCCAGTCTCACACAGTATGATGCAGATCAATCCCTGCTATTTGTTTCACCCAAATGAGAATGGGTTCCCTGTTGAGTCTGGTTCCTCTCAAGGTTTCTTCCTATTACCATCTCAGGGATTTTTTCCTTGCCACTGCTGTTTCTTTTCATTTCCAGGGACTGTCTTATCATTTTAATTCATACACGTTCACATCTCATACAAATTTCAATAATTCTTTTGATTGTGTAAAGCTGCTTTGTGACAATGTTAAAAGCGCTATACAAATAAAATTGAATTGAATTCAATTGAATCTGCAGTCATACCACGTGTTAGAAGGCTGGAGGTGTTGAAGTTAATATAGAGTCTAGTTTATTATTGGAGGCTCAGGTAGACTGTAGGAAATGAGAAGCTACAAAATGCATCTGTTAAGAGTTGAAAGAATTGTTGTGAACTGGCAAGGTGTGTCTTACCTCCAAGCTCCCAAATGTCTCGTGATATCATTAAATGTAGCATGTTACAACATGCATTCCTAGAATGTATTCCCATAATGCAACATGGCTTGAAATAACAGTGTAAGAAACACGGTATTTGTCATGTCTATGCCAGAATCGACATTTACAGTAGCTCCAACATCCAGAAAACGCCTCTACGGACTACAGTTCATTTCCGTAACATACTGAACCCTCAATTGTTCACACTCACACAATTACCTATTATCTTTACATCCACAGTCCAATTATTTTAGGATTCTGATACCTCATTCATGTTGCAAAGTATATACACTCCAAAATTGTAGCAAAGTTGGCAATTATGGCCAATAGCATTGCACTCCGTCCTCTTAATTAGAGTGACAGGAGTGTCTGTAAGCTCATATGTAGACGAAGGTAGATAGCATTTTCCTCAGAATGTGCTATGCTGCGCTGTGACTTGTGTGAGATACAAGAGTGTGCAGTGGGCAAATGGGTGACATCAAATTTGGAAAAAAGTGAATTGAAAACAGTTATATAACAAAACAATACTGTTTGGAGCAAACTAATGAATTTTTGTGTTCACTGCCTGAAAGCCCATGCTAATTATAGAAGAAAGGTTGAGTCAGTCCCTTATTGATTCACATTCAGTGGGGCATGCATTGAATAATTGCAGTTAGTCATGTTTATAATGCCAGTACATTTTGATCCATATTTCATAAACACTGGAGTGGTCATAATAGTAATTAATAATAATCAATAATGTTCATTTGTGAATACATAGGTATACATAACGCATTATCTTTGTATGCTTTATTAATTGTTTTCTTTAAGAAGAGCCTATACTTTGATCTCAAACACAAGTGAAATTACACCTCATTACGAGCTCTTCAAAAATATTTCATTATGGAGTTCTGTAAAAAAATAGCCAGGCTTAAAGGGCTCAGCGTGCAGCTCGGGGCCGTCTCGGAGTTCTTCTTGAGAGGTGCTCATTTCTTTTAATTTACTAAATTCAAGTATGACTGCTGCATTAACTTTCAGTCTGGGCAATCTTTCTGCATTCATTGCCAAAAGCGTGAAAATTTGAGGTAATTACACTGGTGGACCGACCAATAAAGAAGGGGACCAGTGTGGCATCTGTGGCGTAGAGAGTCCAATTTAAAGCCTGCTGTATTTTAAATGCTGATTTTTTTTAAAGGCAAAATTAAGCATTGTGTCTGTTAAAAAAAAATTATTTAAACATGATACATGCCATTATAGATCTAACAGTAATCCCCAATGGAGTGGCTTTACTGTTACATGTTTTATATTTCTCTTATACCCCACTCTTTTACTTGTTTATTAATGAACGTCAAATTGGACTTTTTATTAGTTTATAATCATGTTTAAAGTTCTGAGAATTCCTTGTATTATAGTATCTATAAACAGTGCCGCAACCTTAAATCATAACATAAATTGCAGTGCCAAAAAAAAAAAAACATGCAGACTATGAAAAAAACTTGTAGACGTTCTTATAGGGCTGGACGATATGGCAAAAATTTACATCACGATATATTTCTTAATTTTGGTCGATACGATATAAATCCGATATCGATATGGACAATATTAAAAAGCGTCAGGAAAAAACTGCCGAGGACACACACAATGGACGTCTGCGAACTGAAGTCTATAATACCTCCAGGCACCTCCTATTAAAATTATATAATTTTTTCTTTAATAAAAACAGTACAAAAAAAAATAAGGTTCCCTTTTTTAGTTGTATTTAGCCTTTACAAACAAGAAATGTGAAATAAACTATTAAATAAATAAAACTCTCAGGAGTGAGTGTGTGTGTGGGTGTGTGTGTGTGTGTGTGTGTGTGTGTGTGTGCTCGCGCCCTTACAGCCCTCCTCCCACCCTTAACTCCTTTCGGGTAAAGGCGAGTGTGTGTCTATGTGTGTGCAAAGCGCGCGCGCACACACTTTTCGGCTAAGCACACACAGATGGCCTATAGACACACACACTCTCTGCCTTACACACAAACTCCGCTCTGTGGCGAAAAACAAGATATTTTGTATATCGAAATATCAGAAATGTGTTTAAAAATCATATCACCGTTATTGAAAAAAACTCTATTGCGATATATATTGATATCGAATTATTGTCCAGCCCTACGTTCTCACAGTGAAAGACTTACTGCCAGTTAAAAATTGGTGTGCCCAGAGACACCTGTGAGATGTTTCTGAAAGAAAAGAGCTGGCATGTCAATTACGATATACTGTATATAGTACTGTGCAGAAGTCTTAAGTCACCCATCATCTCTTTATAATTTGCTTTCAAAAAGCCACTTTATTTTATTTTTAGCCAGACCATCTTGTCTGTTGTTTTCTTATAGATAGATATCTAATAGGGATGGCATATTGCTGTAAAATGCTGTGGTAGGCATGCTGGTTAAGTGTGCCCTTGATTTTGACTAAATTACCAACAACACACCATCAAACCTCCTTCCTGCTGCATAGCAGGAACCACAGATTTAGGGACTGCCCATTCACCCTCTCCAAGTCCAACATAGCATGGCAAATGGAACGATAAATCTTAAATTCCTAACACACAGTATGACTGCAGATTAATCCCTGCTATCCGTCATCACCCAAATGAGGATGGGTTCCCTGTTGAGTCTGGCTTCTTCATACTGCCATCTCAGGAAGTTTTTCCTAGACGTTGTCCCCGGCTTTTGATGGTGTAAAGCTGCTCTGCGACAATGACAATTGTTAAAAGCGCTATACAAATAAAACTGAATTGAATTGAAATTTGGGCTCAAAACAATGGACAGTTCTTCACTGATCTAATGTTCTTTCCTTGCGTTTATTGGCCCTAGCAAGTCTCTTTTGCTTGTTGTTCTTTCAAAGTAATGTTTTATCCCCCCACAATTCGACCATGAAGGCCTGACTCCTGCAGTCTCCTCTGAACAGTGGATGTTAAAATATCTGCTGCTTGAACTCTGAGAAGCATTTATGAGCGCTCTGATCTGAGGTGCTGTAAATCGGCAGTTACCGAGGCTGGTCATACTAATAAACTTATCGTCTGGTTTCCTTTCCTGGGACGGTCCTCATGGGAGCCAGTTTCTTCATACTGTTTGATAGTTTTAGCAACTGCACTTGCGGGTACAAGTCCTTGAGATTTTTCCGCCCTTCATTTCTTAAAAGTAACGATAGACTTTAGTCTTTTCTTTTTTACTTGTTTGTGTTTCTTGCCATAATATGGATTTGTACAGAGTTGTAATAGCACTATAAGGGCTATTAACTTTGTACCCACCCTTCATCTGCACAAGACAACTCATGGTCTAAAGCACATTAAGACGACCTTATGAATCTGATGAAAGAATGCCAAGCTGTCATTAAAGTTAAATGTAGCTATTTTGGACAATCTAATGTTAAAAATAATAAAAACATACAAAAAGTAAAAATAATGTATAAAACAAGTGCATTAGTATAGATGTTGAAATTACAGCTCAATTACAAATTTCTGGCCCATCTGATATTAGAATTCACTCATGTGAAGGCAGAAAGGCCTCTAAAAGCCAAGTGGTGTTTAGAATAAATGTGCACGATATTATATATTATTAGACCTTGATAGTCAAAAGGTAATGTACAGTATAGAGAGTTCTTTTGGCTTGGTGCAGCTAATTGGCAGATTAAAACTGGCAATTCATGCAAAACTCTCGGACCTTTTTATGGAGTTTGTGCTGTGAATAATGCGGAAGCTTTTTATACGCAGACTGATCATGAGCCCACTGGTGCATCGTTTCTCTACTTAAGCTATAGTTGATTAACCATTTTAATTATCCCTGCTCAGCATGTGTACGTGTCCCTGAGGAAATGCGGCAGCCACGAATCTACTTGTGCAAGCCATGAATTCCCCTGGAGATGATTACTGTCGTTATAGGTTTGCCTCGAGCCATCCCAGGACACAGGCAACGTTTAGTGCAATTAAAAGTACAGGCACATCTGCTATTACCACGCTTGTCATCCCCATCAACAAATGGCAAACAACTGGATGGGCAAAAGGTGTTTTTACTTTATTTTGACAAAACTAGGATGAAAATGGTGGTGCAGGATTTACCATCACCCCGTCCTGTCATTTATATTCTGGTATTCTTTTGCAGGTTCACATTTAAAAAGCACATCGAGTGTCGTTTGTGTCTGATGGGAAGTGGGCTGCTTTAAATGCACATCACTGTCAAAATACAATGGGACCAAATTTCTGTGGGTTTCTGTTATCACCCTGACATTGTGCACCCTGGTGCAGAATACAAATGCAAAACCAGTGTGAACTTTCTTTCAGCATGGGTTTCCATTGACAAAGTTAAAAGACTTACTTAAAAAAACACACACACACAATCCATAATTATTCATAACATTAATATTTTTGTTATGTAGCTACATGGGAATCTGTTATACTGTATATTTCTCGGAATTAAGGTGTATAAACCTCGGAGCCTGCTGAAATAGTAATAACTCTAGCTGCTTCCCCTCCGCCATCCTACGTCCCTACGGAGGTGTCATACACACAGCACAGGCTGCACAGAAAGATGAGAAAGAGTGAGAGCAAACTAGACAAAGCACTTCTCTTTAAGCTTTGCCATGGGAAATTTGCAGGGATGACCGGATAGGATTTACCAATCAAGGTGATCTAATGTGGCATCTGTGGGACAGAGATTGATAAAGTTTACGAATTACTTGGCTACAATGGCCTTATTACCAAATACATTATATAGGAAGATAACATTCTCACAACTAATAGAAATACTTATATTTATAGGATGTGTGTTATTATTTTTAATCTAGTTGGCAGTAGAGGTGTGCATTAAAACTAGGAAACCAAGAGGCTAAATATGAAGCATGCAAGATGAAATTAATTAGCATAAACATACAGCGCTCCTTCATTCATGCATAGTAACTGCCTGATCAGAGCCTTGATGCGATAAATTAGACTACTAGCTTGTTTGTATTTTGAGAAACATAACCAGTTAAATGTTTGTCAGAGAACACCAAACAAAATGAAAATGTTTTATTACTATATCTAGCTTAGTAGCGGCATTGGGGGCACAGTAGCATCTACCAAGTGGAAGGCCCAGGTTCGATTTCCAGCCAATGCCCAACCCCCCCAGCCACTGAATGCAGTGCCAGTGCCAAGCCCAGGTAAAATGGGAGAGTTGTGTCAGGAAGGGCATCTGTCGTAAAACCTATGCCAACTTCTTGTGCGGATTAGCCGGTCCGCTGTGGCAACCCCTTAAAGAAAGCAGCCGAAAAATAACAATCTACATCTAGTTCAGAACGATTATGAACAGCAGAGTTGCAGCAGAGACTAAGGAATGGTCATTAAAATATGTCAGGATAGTCGTCATGCCAGTATTCAATACCTTAATAACCATACTCAAAACAAATGCACAGAAAAAGGACTATGGCTATGAACATGGACTAGAGCTATGAACTGAGCTAGCACACAGAACACACAAGCGATACAAGAGAAGAAGAAAATGAAAACCAGGAACTTAAAAAGACCAACCTGATAGACACCACAAAATCCAAGAGCGAAGGTGATCAAGGACATGCAACCAGCAGTGGGTAAAGGATGCTGTAGTTCAGTGCATCCATGGATCTTACCTGACAACATCATGCTGCACAAGAAGATGCGATCGTTGTCAAGCAATCGTTTACTGCAAGTTTCATCATTTAAACTATACCAGTTTCTCAGCAATTTTGTACTTTTATTTTGCAGTATTTTTGACTTTTCGTTTAAATTAATATATATTTGGAATGATTTTTACATTTAGGCATTTGGCAGACGGCCTTATCCAGAGTGACTTACATTCTTATCTCATTATACATCTGAGCAGTTGAGGATTAAAGACCTTGCTCAAGGGCCCAACAGGGACAAATTGGTGGTCATTTGAACATAGGACTTTCCGAACCATAGCCCAATGCCTTAACCACTGAGCTACCCCTAACCTGACGAACTGATGGTCACATGGGTTAAATACAGATGATGACAAAATAGAAATCAAACAAAACAAGAGCTGATTTCAGTAACCAGGCAGGAACAAGAACACAACTTCAATAGAACATAAAAACATGTTACATAGGAACATACTGTTTCATGCATTATTTATGGTGGTTTCCAAATTTAAATCCCTAAGCAAAGTATTACACAAGACAATATAATAATATCATGAGAATACAACTTGTGCTTTAATTTCTTTTAGGGACCACAAAACATTAGGGAGGTGAATTGCAAGAAGGACTGCTCATGTATTTTATAGTTCTTTTAGCACAATGCCAAAGTCGCACAAGGAAAGTAACAAGACCTGAGATGTACTTTATATATTTCAATGTCAAGCACAACCTGCCATTCCAGGTGTGTAAGCTCTGTTCATAATGTGTTCTAATTTCTGATGGGTGGTGGGGTCGGGGTGTGGATGTCACTGAAATGACTTCTTACAGAGTGGAATGTGTAATGTGTGTCTTACTGTACCAAGGTGATGAACCTTATGGTCGCTGAACCATGGGGGGGATTTGGACCGTGGGGGGGGAACCAGAATACTTGGAAGAAACCCAACAAGCGTGGGCAGAGCATGCAAACTCCATGATCACATGGAGGATCGATTCCTCCTGAGGCAGGCACCTTGGCCATGGAGGTGCAAGGGGCCAGTGCACCTAAGCCAACGTGCCGCCATAATCACGGAATAGGCCTTGTTAATTGGCGGTAATCCATAGGCCAGGCCAGAGAGCAAGCTAAACCGACCGTCTGCTAGCTGTCCTGAGTCATCACTCAGGTTACACCATATTGACCATATTTGTTCCTCAAGCTAAGCGAAAATTTATAAACACTGCAGGATTTTTTTTGTAGTGTAATCAACATAAAATTTTATGATACTGAAAAAACTGCCAGCACTTTTCCATCTAAAGCACTTACTGTTAATAAAACTATCACTGATCATGAGTTTAATATCCTGTGTTTAGCAGAAATATGGAAGAAACCAAATTAGTATGTATGCCTTCCAGAAACAGTATACACATCACTATCTGACAACGGAGGAGGTGGTTATTTATAAGCATCACACGAAAACATTCACACAAATTTATCATGTTTGGTCTTCATAGTAACAAAACATATATAGCCACAAAAAAATAAGTACGAGTATTACCCCCACGGCCATAGTCTAAATTTCATTATGAACTTGCTTTGAATTTATGACTTCATTTCAGACTCGGTTGTTTCTTTAGACAAAGCATTAACTGTTGCAGACTATAATATTCATGTTAGGAAGCTCAGAAGACCCTCTGCTAATCAGTACTTACTGTAATGGGACCCACTTATTATGCTGGTCACACTCTTGAACTAACGCCAAAATTCAGATTAAATATAGAAAATACAGTCAGAGTCTGAAGTTATCTCAGATCATTATCTCATCTTATTTAAATTGTGTCTTAGTAATGAAGTATGTATGTTGTCACGCTACCACACTAAACATAGATTCAGGTTAGTTACCGCAGAAAGCTTTATCAGTAATCTTCCAGAGTTATCAATTATGATTAATCACCGTCACAGAACTCAATCAGGTGGCTGAATGCTTATACTCAAGATAATGTAGCTCCACTTAAAAGAGAGGGGGAAAAGGAGTGGGGATAACAAACTAGCACCCTGTGAAAATTATCTTAAAAACAGAGCACTTGAAAATGAGAATACAAGTTACATTAAACTTAATTGGTAGTATTACAAAACAGTGGAATGAAGGCATCCTGAGCTGAAGAAACACGCTTTGCCATTGTAGCAATACATTGGACAGTTAACCCAATATGAATAACCGTAATGCTTTCTTTGCTTGATGAAGGCAAATGATTTGCTACTTTTTGGCCATGCTGTTTACATCAACAATCCATTATGATGCATAAATGTGTGTTTCTTTTTTTTCTCTTACCACATGGCACCAGCAACTCTGACCCCTTCTCTGGACCTGCCTGATTTATCTGGATACCCTACTACTGGTTATCACTTGAAGACCACTTGCTGCTTCTGGGGTTTACCATAAATGGTTTTGTTAATGACACATGTGACTACTGAGGAGGGTTTCACTTTGAAACTATGAAGATGTCTTTGCACTGAATTTGATACAAACACTCTGCTATTATGGCTTTGCAGTGGAATTGCTCTGATCGCTTGAGATTTGGAATTACCAGAGTACAAGAGTTTACAAGAATTTTTACAAGAAAAGTCTCTATCAGTGACAAATTAACAACCTCAACAAAATGGATTTCATGTTAACAACAGTTTATCTTTTCCTGTTATACAGTTTGGTTACTGTGTTAGGGTGCATTTGAAATTGAGTCCATGACTTGGTAAGTTGTAGCATATTTTCTGGGTGTTTGAGACCTTGCTGGCCATGTTTGTAGGCCGCGCTGCATTCTGGATAGCACTAATTCCAGAACATCTATACCAGAGCCCCAACATCCCCTGATTTGTGGAACCATTTCCAACTTAAGTGACATCATTTATATTGTATGACTTAAAAATTGGCCATTTTCTTGCACCCCTTTGGCATGTTCAAGTTCTTAATGAAAATCTAGCGCACATGCTAGCATTTTACTCCCATTTCCCCCCCACCAAGTCATTTGAGTGGCTCACTCCAGGTGCTGGTCTATTTGGTGCTATACCTGTTTTTACCTCGGGAATCAGCCATCTACCACAGGTGAATCCATGTTGCCACTTGTGTGGAAAGAAAGGTCACTGGTAAACCAGGACACATTGGCAGGGGGTCAGCTGGGTTCAAGTGTGCCCAAGTACATAAAAAAGGAATGACCCCAGGAACCACCACACATATTAAATAGCTCTGTCACCCTTTTAGCTTGTGTGGGTGATATCCTGAGGTTGTAAATTTAACCCCAGTTTTTTTTTTTTTTGTTGTTGTTGTTTTTAATAAAACTGTTCCCTGACACTGGAAATCCTCTGGGATACGACAGTATCCATGTTAGAACAGGAGTTCTGCTGTTTGAAAAGCAGTAGGTAAGCCTGAGGAATCAGAGGCAGTGATGTGGAAAATCTGTCAACTATGGCAATGATGATGGTGTTGTTTAGGATGGTGGTCAATGATGAAGTTGACGACAGGGGTATTGAGGTGTGGAAAGAAGTATGAAATGGGTACCTGTACAGAACAGTTCCACTAACTGACACATTGACCTCCACAATAAAATAAAATAAATGCTGGACAGGAATGTATGTTGTAGGTAAAAGCAGTGGTAAAAGCTTGTTTAAGGGCTTCACAAGCTTGGATGGCAGCCAGGTTCACCTTTCTTGAGCAGGGCAGTTAATGGGGTGGCAATAACACCTAACCCTCTGTTAGAACAGCAATAGAAAGCAGCACCCCCACTGACACTTTATCTTTCCCTATATGCACTCCGGCCTAATGATGTATCTTAAAAATGCCACATTCAGGACTTGAAAGTAGTGTTAGTACTAGAACCTTTTCTTATGTGTGCACGGCTGGAGATTAAATCAAGGTCATCTACTGTTGGCCTTGGCAAAGAAAAACTTTAGCATGTCGCTTATGAGCTACTGGAATACCACTGGCACCAGATGTTGGCCAATATTCTATTTTTTATCCATTACACTCAAAGATGTCTCACAGAGCTTTAGGAATATCATTACCTCCTAAAGTTCTTCCAGTGTTACATGGTGAAGTGGCATTGGGTACACTCTAAAAACTAACTCAGAGGACCTTTTACCACTACTTGATTTAATACATGGATGCAAGTTAAACATTCTAATTAATTGATTTAGATGAACTTTCTAAGTTGCAAACTTTATTTTTATAAGTTGTGATCAAATAATAATGCTGGTAATTATATTAACTTAATTTTGCATTTAATTTAAACTTAAATTTCATTGTTAATGGGTTGAAAACAAAATGTAAGTTGTCTTAACTTTAAAAAGTGGGCATAATAAGTTAATTTTTTTAAGTTATATCCTACCCCCTATGTCTGGACGTGTTCCAGTGGTAAGATTGTGTGTTAGCAGACTTATAGGCTAACCAAACTCAATATAAACAAAATTTCATGGTGAGCAACACTTCAATTTACATCTAATAGTTCTATTAAAGTAATGAATTTGCACTTGTTTCATTGAGATATCTGCTCAGCAAGAGAGCTGTTTGGAAAAACATTATTCAAGTTTTGCTAATTTGACCATTTGACTGTAAGCTACATAATGGTAACTAATTTCAGTCACAGCCACAGTTTTTCTTTTGTTCATTCACATAGATGGCTGTGTGCTTCCACTGTAGGCAAATTGTAGTAGCAAAGAAGTAAAAGCAGAGTGTTTCTTTTATTTTAGTTTGCTTGTATTTTAGTTACTTTTGTAATACAATTCAAAGTTAATATTTGTCTGGGTTTTGTGGTATTTTTCATAATATTAAAGGGTATGTTAAATGTTGGCATTGTGATTCTGACAGTATCACTCAGGTGTATGTGTCCACCTGAAATTAATATTTTGCATTAATAGTTATTCAATAGACATTATCAATCTAATTAGTGTGTTAAGTTTGTCAATATTGTTTTTAAAAATGGGCTGTGAGTGCAAACTGTAAATTTATCTCTCTCATTGGAAATGACTGGTGTCATTCAGAGCTTAGTCTCTTGGAATGTTCTTTGACTGTTATATTTATAGAGATTTGCCTAACTTTTTTGCGATAGCATAATTTATTATGCTTAGTTATTCTTAATGAGGACCAGTTGAATTTTGAGTTTTTTATATAATTTGTTCTCATACTCAACTGCAGTTGAAAATAAAAGCTAATTGCACAAAAATAATGGTTGAACTAGTGTCTTTTTTTTTATCTACTACATTAACAAAAAAACAAAAAACCCTACATAAAAAGAAACCTGAAAAAAAAAATCAATTTGGAGTCACTTAATTTTTTAAATGGTTGCTATTTGAAATTTTTTATAAATTATTATAGTAATTAAACAACATATAAAATTGCTTTAAAACAATATGGTAAAGCCATTTGGAGCAACATAATTTATACGAGTTATCAACTTAAAAACTTGCCTTTTGTCTAACAGTTAATAAGTAAGGGGTAATTAAAATAATCTTTGACTGAAGAGGAAAAGCTAATTCCCCCAACGCAAAGAAGCTTGTTGGTTCAAAATAATTTCAAATGAAGTTGTCATAACTCAAAAAGACTAATGCAAAACGTTGCGTTAATTTTTTTTGTTAAGTCTAAACATTTCTTTTTAGAGTGTAGCACCATTTGACAGTCACTTGAAAACTTGGATTCAGGCCTCTTAGCCCTTACCGAAAGAAAATATATTTCTCTATATATTAACCGTCAATATACCGAATGATTTAGTGTTCTTATTTAAATATATTTACAATATACTGAATAATGTATTGTATTAATATATTAAAAATATTTTTAAAAATACATAAGGAATTGCCACTTTTCATATATTTATATATTTTCATATATTTAAATATATATCTTAATGTATGTAATTTTATATTTAAGAGTATTCTTCCTAATATAATGAATTTGATTAAATATATCCATTTCCTTATAATATGTTTATGCAATATGATTATGGCTTATTTGCTTATGCATGAAACACAAGAGACACATAAAAAATATTATAGTTTTATTTAACATATCAAAAATCCTCAAATAACAGCATACATTGATAAGCCATAACAAACACCACCTGAGACCAGGGGTCCGTTCTTCGTACGTCGCTTGACACATCCGAGATGAACTGACAAATCTATGAGATCATCGTGCTAATTACGATCTGGCTAAGTTGGTTCTTCGAGCACACCTGTTGTTGATGATTAGTATAGCTGGATTGAGTTGTCTAGGATTATTGCGCGTTCGTGCGTTGGTTTAAAAGGCGATATGCATCAACAGTAGAAACACTGATCACGGGCCCTTTGATTGGTTGACGAAATGGAAAAAGAGCGAGCTAAATTGTTTTTTGTAACACGAGTTATACGCTGAAATGCCCCCCTGCCATGGATTCCCCCCCCCCCCCCACATAATCGCTATCAAATATTATATTAGAACATAAATTCATAGGTTAATGGTTTACAAATTACATGAGACAATAAAATGAAATAAAATAAGCAATATGAATTTTTTCAAATACAACATGTATAATTTTATATTGTTTATTTTATTAAAAAACAGTTTTGTCAAATTTTTCATTATAAAATATTTATTTTTTATATATATATATATATATATATATATATATATATATATATATATATATTTATTTGCATATTTTTATGACAAACCCCTGAAAAATAAATGTGTTACAAAATAAACATTATACAAGAATTTGTATTAATGGTCTTGACGGCTGTCCCGTCAAGTGGGGGGGGTAGGGGGAGGAGTCCATGGCAGGAGGGCATATACTTTTCTTTTCCCACGTAAGTCAGTCCATGTCAGTCGTGCTCTTTAACCAATTAGATGTGACCTTGCCATTTCAACCAATCATAACCTGCCAGGAGCGCAGGTTAAATCCTGTTTACATGAAATAACCCTGCTCCCGAACAGGTTCAAGCTTACAGATATGTTGCTATGACAACAAATGCGAGAAGCGCATCAAAGAACGAAACACTCCAAGATCAGGAAAAATCCACAACAATCAAATCCAGAGTTAGCGACGTGCGAAGAACGGACCCCAGTCAGTGTCCATACGGACCTCTGTCCACCACAACATTAAAACCAGGAAGTTAACAATATTAAAAATATTACAGTTTACTATTATCACTCATTTGTAAATTAAACCCATGCATAAAAATAAATACATAAATGAAATGAACTTAAATGTGCAAACTAAAATATACTGTTTTTATTGTGTAATAAACTTACACAATATAACAGACAACAGCTAAATCTGTCAAATCAAGACAAATTTTGCATATACTGATACATAATGTCACATAAGTGTCACACTGCTCAACTCAAAGTATGATTTATACAGGAGTTACACAAAGTCCACAGCATTGTGACAATATTCCAGTGGAAAAAAATTAGTCAAAAAGGAGATGAAAATATTTTTAAAAGGAAAATTGGTTGTTTGCTTTATATAAGCAGAGGTGGAAAGAGTAATCAAATGTTGTACTTAAGTTAAAGTACTGTTTACTGAAGTACAAGTAAAGTTACACTTATAAAAATCTACTCAAGTTAAAGTAAAAAGTAGCTCATTAAAAATGTACTTAGAGTAAAAGTTACTGAGTTAATTTTTTTTACAGCGGGGGTGGGATGGGGGATGGAACACCCTTGCATAATAAATCTGTTCCCTTTGTTGTGCTTGAAATCAAAGTGGTCGCTTAAATATGACCAGGGGTTTGCTTCATAAGAATTTGTTGTCATTTCACTTTCAGCTGGGTCTGCATCACTGGCATCTGTTTTCTCCGTCTCCATCGTTCTTGTGAATTTAGCGTGTTTGTTCTCCACGCCCATCAATCGATCAGTGCAGTGGTTTCCGGGGTGCAATTTTTTTTCCCTCCCCGTTGGATTATTTGTATAATTTTTTTTTTCATTCATTTATTTTTTACACAGTAGCAAATATGATTTAAAATGTAGTGAAGTACAATATTTTAAACAAAACATTCTTAAGTTATAGTAAAATTAAAAAAAAAGATTTTAAAAACTACTTTAAAAAGTAGAAGAACACAAAAAATCTACTCAATTACAGTAATGCAAGTAAATGTCATTCATTACTTTCCACCTCTGTATATAAGGGCTAGAGAAATGGGCTGGAAAAGTTTCTTACCGTCTATATCAGTCTTCTCTTGTGGCGGATGACCAACAAGTTTGTCCAAAGTCTGCAACTCCGGAAGCTGCTTAGGATCTAATGGAACAAAAAAAATATTTAAAAAATAAATTTGAGATTTACCTAAACACCATTCAGCTATTCCATTCCCAACTTTCTGAAGGTTGAGAGGTAGGCTTAAGCTTGCTCGTCAGCTGCTGTTTACCTGACTGATGATGCGGTGCAGATGGAGACTCTGGAACATTCTCCTGCGGTTTCTTTGTTTAAATTCTTGTTCTCCTGGAATGCTTCTGAAACAAACCCAGTTAAAGCAAAGTGTATATAATTACCAAGATAACCATTCCACAAACAAACACATTTATTTATAGATAATCCGTTCTATTTTTAGCATAGAACTAATGTCTGCAAAGTTACATGTTCTGGTAACTACTGTTAAACACTGAACACACTATAATAAAAGTAATGGTTAATAAAACAAAACAATAAAACTGATCATGCAGTAACATTAACTTACTATTTTTTTGTAAAAAAAAAGTAAAAATGAAACTTAATATGTCAAACTACACTGGTTAAACTAGGACCAGCCTAATAATAATACTGTAACCAGCTGACTGATTTTTTTACAATTAAAAACAAACAAATAAAAAACAAAACAAAACAACCTTTAAACCTCACTAGTGTTAGTTACCATGACATGCTAATCCATGCTAATTTTTTTGCAATTTAAGAATGAACATACAGTAGTTGATCAATTGGAATGGTTATTACCGTCGCGCTCACCGCCGCGTGAAAACGTCAGCGGCCAAAATAAATCAGTTGCATTTCAAAGTCATTCGTAAAATGGCCGCCAGGTGGCGCAAAGTGACATTTTCGCTCGTTGCCGTAAATACAACAGTGACCGTTATACAGCGTATCTCTGTATCTGTTTATTGTTATTTAAGTTCTGGATTATTTCAGGTACTTTAAACACATTGTTGGGTTGCTCATGTTGGCTCATATGAGATGTAGTTTACAAATTAACACCTGGTTGGGTTATTTTGACCCAACAACTGGTTTATTCATTATTCTTTCCTTTCTCCAAATATCAGCCTGCAGAATGTTTGAAATATTACTGTTATTATGTCACAGGTGTAGTTTTAAGAGTTGTTTAGGCAGGAATGCGTGTGTATACAGCTCAAAACCTCCATCAGTTGTTAAAGATAGCGGCTATTTAGAAAAAATGCCCAGTGATTTCTGAGCTTCAGGAAATCTCCCGGCGCTCTGCGCATAACACCGGGCCAACTCATGTCGGAAATAATTTATAAACGGTTTCTAAACGTGGGCTATTGTTTTTTTTTTTTTACTTATAGTATTTGTTGACTTAATTTAAATGAAGTTTGGGCTCAGGACTTCAGAATCGTGATTCTCCTCATTAATTTACTCCATAGTTTTAATCAGCGCTCAGCCGCATGCATTAAGTTTTCCAGAGCGCACCGGCAGAAGTAGACTAATGATTATGAACGCATCGGGAAAACAGCAAGCAGACTTTAAAAAAAACGTTTGCGTTCATTTTCTGACGCGCTCAAGTTCACCAAAAACAATACAGAGCAGCACAGCTTACAACACTTACAAAATCACAACACTTACAAAATCACAACGTTTTTTCGTTATTGTGAGTGCGCTTAAATAAAAGTTAAGTCTTATAAAGGCATGTAGTCTTATATAGTTTTATTATATAGTTTTTGCACATTAATCTGACAGCATTTTTTTCAGCCTGTCACGGCGTGCGCCCAAATCAATATCGCTCCTCGCTCACTAGTTAGGCGGCCTCCCCTTCAGACATGAGAAGCAGCGGGACCGCAGAATTACACATGACTGGTGAGCTATCGTTGCTATCGTTGCCCGGGCTTGCACTCCGCGCTATAAAATACTCGGGGTTTGTTGGGCTACAGTGGATTTTACTACGCGCTGTGTATGCAGCGCGCGTGCAACAACGCGGAAGTGCGGCATGCAAGCAGGGCAAATGGAACGCGCCCGGGGACTTCAAAGGAGCGAGAGGTGGGAGGGGGCCATCCGCGGAGAGCAGAGTCAGCGCGAGCAGACGGATGGCCATTGCACTCACACCGCGTAGTAAAATCCACTGTAACCCAACAAACCCCAATCATCACCAGCCGTGCCTTATTCCGTCATGTCATGTGGGCATTATAAGCTTTGTATTAAAAACTTCTAACTAAAAAGTGGCAGCTGGCACGCCTAAAAATAGACGCAGGTTATTTTTTTAATAGTCTAAATAAAAACCCTCCGATTTAATTTCCTATAGTCTAACCAGCGCTCAACCGCACGCATAGTTTTCCCGAGCGCGAGGAATTTTTTTTGTGCTAAATAATGTTTATGCAGTATAAGAATTCCTATTAATCCTGGGTTGTTCTTTTAGTGTCACTATAGTGCTTTACAATGCCAGACAACATTCAAATACAAATGATTCACCCTCCCCAGGTGTGAATCGGCTGTTCTCACCTATACATTCAGAGAAACTGTAATGGACCTCTCCACACTTTAAAAACCACTTGAATCTGAGGCTCTTCTGGAGACTTTCAGTGATTTCAATTTGTGTAATTTTAATCTCCTGGATTCTAGATTCTAAAGTTGACATTGTTACCTTTTTTAATCATTGGAATGGAAGAATTTGTTATTTTCCTTATGATAGCATAAATTGCATTGTTTTTAATCAGTCTATACACAATAATATTATTTGGTATTTATTTATTTATTTTTTTTTTAAACGGGTATGGGGGCTATCTTGGTTCATTAATCTCCGTGCCTGGTTTAGTATTCAGTGCGCATCCGTTATATTACAACTATCATAACACTCAAATACCTTTTATTGGGGGTTAAGTGACTGATGTGCCTAACATTTTTCAGCTGAGCCTTTGTTTCACTGAATAATCAACCACCGCGACACCCCCCTCTCTCTCTCACACACACACAGAGCCGACCAAATCATTAGCACGTCCCTCCCCCAAACAGCACAGACATTTACTTACACCTGAACTGAGTTGTTTGAGTAACATGGGTCGAACCCGTTACAAATCATAACAGTCTACTGCATTTCATTCTTATAATAACGCAAAAACACAAGCGGGGCGGAATGACCGACATCAGCTGACGCAGTAGAACGTCCTAACTGTTTAAATTTTATGGTAATTTATTTCAGTTAATAAATCTACTATAAATTTAAAGAACACAAGAAATAAGGACACAAATCCATACACGCTTTTTTTCTAATTACAAGTGATAGAATCAAAAGGCTCACTGTGTTAACATTTATTGTGCTTAAATTTGATCCTAATAAGATTTGATTTAATTTAAATTCTAGAACAGTGGCAGCTGGAACACCTAAAACAGATGCAGGATTATTTTTTTATAATCTAAATAAAATGCTGTTTTAAACGTGGGCTATTGTTATTTACATGCAATATTTGTTAATTTAATTTAAATGGGGTTTGGTCTCCGGAATGTTGAGCATCAGGATCCTCTTCTTTACTTTCCTACGTAGAATCAGCGCTTAATCGCACGCATTAAGTTTTGTAAATTCGTTTAATGTTTAATAGTAAATAATGACCCCCGTTGCGCTGTACCACCGCTCGGAAAACCTTATGAAATACAAGTTTAGGACAATTATGATGATCTGCCACGGCGTGCGCGTGTGATGGGTGTACGCCCAAATCTACTATAACTACTCCCTCACTCCGTAGGCTCCCTGAATAGGCAGCAAATGGACGGGAGCCGCCTATTTGTGCCGGCTGGCGATAATTAACGTTAATATGATCTCGGGCTTGCTCCGCATTATAAAAGCAAGGCGCGGAGGTTTGTCTGAGGTCTGGGAAGTACGTGATGTAATGGAGAATATGAAAGAAGCATGTCAGTGGGGAGATGTGACGCGGCCCAGGCGCTTTAAACAAGGGCACTAGAATTCCGCCCTTTGATCTCCGCGCTGAGGACAGCGCGAGAAAGAGCTGCGCGAGCTCCCGCGGCATCTTCACTCCCGCACCGCGCCCGCCCTCGCAGCCCCGCTGCCGAAGAAGAAAAGTGTGGTTAGGTTTTTGCGTCAGCGAGAACTCGCGCCGGCCATCGACAGCGGGAGAAGCCCGCTGATTTGATCCTAATAAGATTTAATTTAATTTAAATTCTACATTTGTATCGTCATTTTAGTTCTGTGATTATAAATTTGTTTAACTACAATGTTTTACTTGATTTTATCCGCTACTACGTGCAGTTCTAAAACTCCGTGTCTCATTAATCCAGCAGAGAATGAACTAAGGCATGAGGCGTCAGTCTGTAGTTATATAGCGCCACTCAACGGTAAAAGCCAGCAAACGCACAAAGCCAAACGGTACCGCCGAGCGCGGCGACGGTAGGACCTACAGTCCGATTGATTAACCACTGTACGCTGTGTAATTTTCAGCTAAAATGTAATACATGGTTTTTGGCCACAGACTCTTTGGTTTTAACTTTTAAAATTGTTTTTTAAATCATTATCGTTTTTTTAACATTCTGACTCTTCGTCAATAATAACTACACGCTTAATTTTAAATTCAGTGCAAAAAGTAAAACACACCTTCACCGTCCGCTTTGTCTTCTTCCTGCTCTTTTTCTTCATCTGATCTGCGGCAGTCAAAGGAAGCGATGCGCTACCGCCCCCTAAAGGTCTGGGTGAATAATTCTTGGTAAAGTGGTTTTTGCTGACTCACTTGATACCGAGGCCTCGCGATATCCCGCACATTTCTGTAACACACTGGCCACTTAAACATTTGCAGGCTTAGAGCATGTGTGGGAAATTGTGTCTTTATTAAAATCTACATGTACTGTAGGATCAATTCGGTTGGCCATGAGAAAATGTTGAACATTCAGTTATAAATGTATAATTAAAAATAGGTTAGGCCTTAAATAAGTGTATACAGAAATCACTGAACACAAACATTATATAATTGCTTCACTTCTTAATTTAAAAAAATAATCAGTATATTGTATTTTAGTTCTTAATTGATAATAAAATTGGTACAAAATGTAAAGTAAGTTTGCCATTTGCCAGTTTAATTTTAATAAATTCAATGTTATTTAATAAATACGTTTCAATAATGTTTCAATAAAACAATTATAAGTATAAATATATAGTTTGTCTGTGAATACACACACATTCGTATATTGCAATATATGAATAAATATAAGCACTAGTTTCCTATGAATATATTGTCATATATATTTTTTCCCGTAAGGGAGTTGAGGTTGATGTCATGATGACTGTGTGTACCAGTGGCGATTTCTGCAAGGGAAGCTCAGCTTCCCTATGATGTCACAAAATTAATGGTCATATTATGTACTATTGTATTAACATTTTTTAGACTAAAAATGTGTTAGAAAACGTTCATCTCAAAGACGAGTTCGTTCAGAATCAGTTAGATATAGCAGGTCGGCTGACTTGATTTTCTTCTCATACATTCCCGTAGCGTCACAGTGCATTTCCCTGTTGAAGCCCAGCGTCCATTGACTTCAATGCGGCTGCTTTAAACGTTTTTTTTTTTCAGTGCTTTGAAACTAGACGGTCATTGGATAAACGCTGCAATTATGTCCCCGGGCCAGGACCCTGGGCTGCTGCATGATGATTGGAGAAGCTGTTTAAAGGGCGGAACCCCTTTTTTGATTGACAGCATGTCTTAAGTATACATCAGCGCTTCAGAGATTCAAGTTCAGAGATTCAAGATTCAACTCCCGGTACTCCAGGTGGCCAGTCCGCCACTGCACATGCGGATTTGCAAGTGAAGTGCTACGATGAACTGCTGCACTCTGTATTGTTTGCTGGTGATATAAACCATTTTTGTTGTTGATTTGATGTACAAATCATTCTTTAAATAATTTTAAAAAACATATTATAGCCTTCTTGACTTTGCTCAGTGTTTCAACATTGTAAAGTTAGTTCGTTCATATAATTAAAGTAGCTTGTGGAAGTGAAAACTAGCCAGAATTTATGTACAAATAACATAATGAATTTTATGATGAAGTCCTAATATGAGCTTCCCCTGTTTCAAAAGCTAGCAGCCGCCACTGCTGTGGACATGTACGCATTAAGTATGATAGACCAGCACCCTAACTTGCCATAAGACTTTGGGTCATTGGTTTTGCCTCCAAGGGAATCTTAAAACATACAAAGAACGTGGATGGAAGTACGACTAGGAAGAAAATATTTTCTGAGTATTGCTTGATGTGCAGAGTATCTTCTTTTGTTTGATTGTGGTTCCCAATCCTTGATTTGTGGGACCCCCTGCCCTGCATATTTTTGTGTATTTTTCTGCTCTGAGCACACTGTATCTCAATAAAAGAAGGTATGGCCGAGCAGAAAAAACAGAAATGTGCAGGCAGGCGGTCCCCCAGGACCAGAACTGGGAACCCATCAGGAACAGAATTATTATAATAAATATATAAATTATAAATTATAATAAATATTTTACAATCTATTGTCAATATTTACTGTATAGTCTATATTTTATCATACACTGTGTAATTTTAATTAATGACATTGTGCCAGAAGCAGTGGTGGACAAAGGGAAGGGAAGGCAATTCCCCGAAACAGGGACAACATGCAAACTCCATGCACTCAGACACGGGAATTGAGCCTGGCCAGGATTCGAACCCGGACCCTGGAGGCGCAAGGCGACAGTGCTAAGCACTGCATACAATAATAATCAGCAGGTGGCAATATCACTGCTTTGAATGCTACACACCTCTGTGGTTATGTAACATGTACAAATATAGTGAAGTAGAAAGCATAGATATTTGTTTTAGTAAAAGCAAAAATTATCCACTAATAAAAATACTCGAAGGACAGATATGTGAAAATTGTACACAACTACAGTAATGAAGTAAACATACTTAGTTACCCTAGTCATTGCCTTTACTTACAATATTGTCAGTGGATTAGCCCTGTGAAGAACTACATATATATTTTTATCTACAAATGACGTGTCTAAAAAAAGGAATTGACAAAGCCTATGTGACGAGTTAAATCAGGATTTTAATATACTTTAAGATTTGCTCAACATTTGTTCAAAGTGAAATCAGCTGTTTACAGTTGGGCAAAACTTATGTACTGTTCATTCAATAAATCCTATGGTATTTTTTTTATATAAAACCTGTTGAGAAAACCCTACGTTTGTTAAAAAGGTTATACAACATATTCTATGTTTAATATTAGACAAGGCATTGCAAGTAGAAATGACAATTTTTGTCACATCAATAATTTTTCAGATTATTGGATAAACTGCATCTGTAATATTTTTTTTTCCTTGGTCCCCTTTCTTGGGGTTCCCACATCAGATCATTCATTCCACAAGGTTCATTGGCACAGGTTTAATGCTGGATGCCCTTCCTGCTGCAACCCACCCATTCGTCCAGACATGAGCTTGGACTAGGGATGTCCTGCATCACCAGTGGCTAGGGATTATATATAAGCATAATAAGTGCCTTAAACTGTAGTAATAAAATACTACAGAGAAAAATGTTTATTTCAATGTTCACTGGCTAGTACTAGATCATCTAAAATTGAAACAATGAAGGTACTGTATTATTCTCTACCCACTAAAAATCTCTCTCTTTTTTCCTTACAAAATCACTCTTGTTATTCAAATTCAAATTTTATTTGTCACATACACAGCCATACACAGTATGATATGTAGTGAAATGTTTATATGACTGCCAGTGACCTTAAAAAGAGAATTAAAGCTTATAATAAGAAATAAATATGAATAAAAGAAATACGATAGAAAAATTAAATTGAACTAGGAAAAAAATTTATTACATTTATTAGTAAATGTAATAGCTATTACTCTGTAGCTATTATTGCTTTTTAATAAAAGTTATGTGATGGTTGGGTCAAATTCCCATAAAGTCTTTCAAGGAAGTTTTAAATAGAAGAAAAGTTACAACGACAGACTAAGATGCTTACTGTATGTAAGACAATGGATCATGATCCCCATGTGCCGCCTATGGTTCGTGACAAAAATGGCAATAATTATTGAAAGGATTTTACTTTGAAGGTTATTTAATTAAACGAGATCTCATTTGCATGAATCCAAAAACATTTTTAAAAAAAGTTCTAATAATTTTTTTTCACTTCTAGTATTACTTTAAATGTTAATTTTTTAAAAGGCTACAAGTAAGAAGCCAAATGTGCGCTTGTATTTAATATGAAAATGTAAACTTGTTACATACCGTGGGTCACCAATGTTTAAAATAAATAAAATTTAAATAAAAAATGTACAGGAAGCGATAGTTATTAATATAATAATTAAGGTTTACTGACTGAGTAAACATCTAAAATCGCCTACTAAAGCATAAAAATAATGTCAACACTACGCCACAATTCTTAAGGGAAAGTGTTCACAACCCAGCAATCACTTGTGTTGCAGCCACTAACTTGTTCCCTAAGTATTTTTAATAGCTGTCACTTCAGCACTGATTCGCTGTATTGTCTTCTTGGCAGGCCTTACATTAAAAAGTTTTTAAAAAATGAGGGAAATAAATGAGTTGGTTGTTTGCATGAACAGGCGCACAGAGCAAATAAAAAAATCTCATCCATAATCATAACTTTATCCAAAAGTAGGAATGCATTCACTGCTAGACCCAAACACTAGTCGGATGCTCCAAAAATTATACTCCAACAATGAAATGTGTTTGTGTAAGATGTCACCATTATATCAGATTTGCTGTTCTGATGACCAACAATGAATTTTTTTACACGACATTTTTTTGCAGGAAATTGTTGTTGATCTTTCGGCGCCAAGGTGTCGCCATAGTGGATCATCCTGTCCCACATAAATTGGCATGTGGATGGAGCGAACAGCACCTGGCTGTTGGTTGGAACACGCTCACTTCAGTCACCACAAGCTAGTTAGCTTAGCTGTAGCTAATGTTAATTTATATGCTAATGTTAATTTGCACTTAATTGAAATCTATAATTCATACCCTACACATTGTCCAGTGGCAACTCCTACATTTCTTGGCAAGATAATCTACAACCTGGTTAGCCAAAGTGGTGTATAGCAGACAGCTAGTGGTTTAATACCTACAATGCAGATGTCACTCAAATCCTTAAAATCCACTTCCTTAATTATGCACAATTTTATGAAAATTTAATTTTAGATGATTTAGAAAATTCTGTAACTGCTTTGTACAGTTGTCACGCATAGGAATTCTAATTATGGAGACCAAAACCGGGCTGTAATTTTATTTGTCATATTTCTGATATTTTAACATGGGCTTCTATGGGGATTAACTCACTTTTGGAGTGGAATTTGGAGAAACTGTGCATTTGGCTCTTCCGTGTTTACTTCATTTTTCAGAATTGGAGGTTGTCCCTTGGGAAAAGACTGTTAACCGTTTTATTGTAAGTAATTATAGAAGCTAATTTGTTTTGTGGATGACTTTAAATATAATTGGTGAAATGCGTTATACATCTCCCATTAATAAATCATCGGTTGTAATTGACAGCAAATTATTGTATACTAAAAGAAAAAAACTTCAGGATTTAAGTTTTTCTCAATAATATGATTATTGGAAAATAAGTCAACTTTAGAGGTGACAGTAACACACCTTTGCATCAGGTTGCATCACATTGTCAAGTCATTGATTACTTGCCTACATCAGCACAACTGCCTCATTGTGTTTTATTCCACACACATTAAATTATTGATGGAAACAGATGCCTGCTAGCTTTTGAAGTTTATGGTCGTCCACTTGATTTGTGTGTAAATATTATTATTATTTTTTTTTTAAGATGGAGGAAGTGAACTAAGTGAATTAATATACAAAGTACTTCGCTGTTAATTAAAGCTTTGTTATTTAGCTTATGTTCCCTATTACGGATGGAAATCACCCAATACAATAATCATGATACCTAGGTACCAATTTGAATCGCAATTCTGTAAGTATCAGGATTTAATAAACATCTGCAATATTTTACCACCTCAAATGTAAAACTATATTTTGGAGTATCTGTCGCAAAAGAGTTGTGATACATAACTAAATCGATCATGACTATCATGTATCTCTGCACATAAACAGTACCTTGTACATCATCACGAATTCTCCCCTAAAGGAGCTGCCTTCATCCTTTTTCCTCACTTTTACCCTTCATAACATTTTTTTTTTTTTTTACGGCACTGCATCATATTTTGTCTACTGTAATGGCACTGTGGAGGGCATTTTATTATGTTTTATTTACGTTAGGGGCATCCTAGAGGGCATTGTTTTCTGGTTTTCATTATTTCAACTGTAAGGACACAAGATACTTTTCAGGCATAATGATTTTATAATCATAACACCTGTTATGTTACTGATAGCTGGTAAAAAAAAAAAGCATATAGCATGGAGTTCCTTTTTTCTGAGCAGCAGCATGTGTCTAAGAGCCCACCACAACCCATATACACCAAACAAGAATACATGTATAGTTTAAATAGATTTCTACTAGACTTTTAATTATATTGCAAATGGCTAAATATATAATTTTATTTAATATGTGTAAATCTGATTCCGACAACCTCACAGCCTCCGAGCAGACAAAGGCTCATGTGATCATTGGTGCCTCCTTGAGAGGTGGTCAGGTGTCTTTTTTCCAACATGATGGATTTTGATTTTTAATATTTGTTGTCCTTGGGGATCACAACTGACCGTATTCAGTCAATGTAGTGAGAAGATAGTGTGTGTGGATTTTACATAACGGACCATGTTAAACACACTGTGAGGTTTTATCACAGCTGAATCATTTCTCTCACAGCCTGAATTTTGTAGCCCGTGTAGGCCTGCCTCTTTCAGCCTTCATGAAACCAACCACATGTGTATAATCATACAGATGCTTTGATCCAATGGAATAAAATGGCATGAAATTTCTCCCAGTGTTGTATTTGAAGCAGATGCATTCAGAAACCATGTTGTAAATTACTGCATCTAAACAGAAAGGACATGTCCCCCTTGCCTGTGATCAGACTTCACATATAATACACACTTCAGCTGGAGACAGTTCTCTCACTAATTTAGCGTTTGCCCTGTGTAAAACTTGCTCTAAAAGCACATTTTGTCCTATTTGCCAACCAAGCTGTCATGCCAAAAATTTTCACTCCATCACCCAATCGTGGTCACATTGTGAATTGTGATGACGTTTATATGGGAACAAGTAATAGTGAGAGGAGAAGTGTGCGAGTAGAAGATAGCTTGTGCTATTAATCATACAGGAGATGCTCATGAATGCTTGGGTACCCCACATGTGTATTCATGAACGTGAACCACGATTTTCAGTCTTCTGAGAAGATTGCGACCAAACTCTGCAGCTTATACTGTATGTGTAGATTGATAACCATGCAGAAATTAATTTCTCTTACAATATTTAAGCATTTGCGTGGTTTCTTTACAGGACAGTGTGCTGAACTTACAAAAACATTGGCATGATTCAAAGCAATATACAAATCAAAACACAAGCACAATTAAGGTTTGATTAAAATACAATTTCACAACATTGATTTAGTAAACTAGATTTTCAGTGATGAATGAGATCATTAGGAAACAATAGAGCCTACTGGAACAATATTAGATTTATTGTAACAATTAATATTGTCTCATGCCTCATATTATACAGTATTTTTAATTGTTTCTTGCGCTTATGTTACATTCTAATAGGTTTACCAGCTAAACTGTCCACCTTTTTTTATCCCACATTTTTTGGTGTCCAGAGCTGCTGGTGGCAGAGCTGAAGATTTGCTTTGGAAGTGACAAGAATAGACAGGATTAGAAATGAGTATTAGAGGGACAGTGCAGGTGGGATGGTTTGGGGTCAAAGTTAGAGAAGCCAGGATAAGACGGTTTGGACAACAGAGGAGGGATAAGGGGTATATCGGGGAGAGGAGATTTATGGATGTGCTGAGGGAGAACATGCAGGAGGTTGAAGTGACAAAGGAAGATGTACAGTAGTAGAGAAAGTTAGATAAAGACAAATGATCCACTGTGGTGACCCTTAACGGAAGCAGCCGAAAGTAGATGATTTTTGGGGGGTCCATGCCCCACTCAAAGGGACGCCAACATCTTTTATTCCATATTATTTCCAAGTTTGTTCAACATGTATTTCATCAACGAAAATCTGGCCTCCAAGGATGGACTACATCCTCATTGGCCTCCAATGAAAGAAGCACACAAGCGGGTCATTACTACACTCTAGGAAAGTTCCTTGGTGAACATCTTAGATTCTGATAAAAACCTGCCAAAATAAACCATATGTGGACGTTCTGTTTTTCAGGTGCCACACACCATTTTGCACTCATGAATCACATTAACAATTTGTGAGGGTATTTAGAGGGCCATATCTTCAGTTCTAAGCAGAAAGTTCTAGACCTGTTTTTTCTCCATTTTTTCAAAACCTGGCATGATAATTGAGCTATAATTGAATAAGATTTACTACTACATAACAATTTATAAGGTTCTGAATATTAGATTTTGATTCAGCATCAGACCCTTTTTCTTACATTTTGACCTTGGGATGTAGGGTCATACTGTATGCAGCCCTAAAGTCAGTATTTTACACTTTGTCATTTCAGGAAGATACTCTTGGCGGATCCAAAATTAGCCAAATTGAACATCAAAAGTATGTTGTCGTCAAAAAATCCAATCTAGACACAACTTGGCAGAAGTATTACTTTGGACACTCTTCCTGATGAAACGCTTCAAAAAAAAAAAAAGAAGAAAAAGAACACCACCTTTATCCGAGCTTGGGACCAGCACTGCATCCAGTGCTTTGGACATTAGGCGGGAATTAAATCTAGGCCTTTGGCGTGGCAGACAGAAACCTACCACTGAGCCACAAATGCCCATATTTTACATGTATAGCAAAGTCAAAATGATCATAAAAACCCGATCAATAACGGCAACTTTGGCAGTGCTGGGGTTTGAACCCCCAAACTTCTACACACTAATCCAGAGCCTTAACTGAATGAGCTACCACTGCCCCTAATGGTAGAAGTAATGGATTTTTCACCACTTAAAAGATAGATACCTGGACTTGGTGCAAATATAATCAGTTCAACTCAATTCTTTCAATATGAACTTCTATCAAGAAGAAAATTAGTTTTTTCCCTTTTTATGGCATTTGCAAATAAAGATACTGTATGATGCTTTAAAGACAAACGCTATTTCCGAGTACAAAAAAAGGACAAGGGACTTGAGCTCTAAATGTTTATTAATAGGGGTTTCATGGATATGCAAGAATTTTTCAGGAAAATGTAGAAGTTTCCATTACTCCCCATAAGAGTAAAGCTTTAAGGCCATTATTTTTAATTAAAATTTAGGGCAGTCACTTGGAAGGGCCTGGTGTATTTGGTATGGAATGGCCCAAGAGTGTAATTCAGACAAATGAGAAACTAGACAGTGCTTAAAAAAAAAAAAAGGAAATCAGAGCTTTAACAAATCAATAGCATGCCAAAACACCGGACCCACAATGGGAAGGGACAAAGTGTTACAGTACAGTAAATGCTATTTCATATATGAACTAAAATTCACATGTAGATGTCAGCAAGTTACGATACAAGATACAGTATGAATCTATATAGCATAAATTCAAAATAAAAAAAAAATAAAAAAGTCAACATTTTCACACATGTGAAATTAATTCATATGCAACGCTAACTAATTAAATAATATGCAATTTGGTATTTACTTCTTTTAAATAAACCAGTGCTGAAAAACAGCTAGCCGATGTGAGCTAGTGAGCAGCACCACAAGTCATTTAGCCAGAGTGAATGTGCTGGGTGTACAGGAGGGAAACATAAAAACTGTGTCCTGCAATCTCAGGTAATGGTCTGATCCACAGTGTTTGGATTATCGGCTACTACAACACACACTATACAAGCCGGAGTTGCAGCTTTATGGGACAATTTGGGACTATGTCAGGTTTTACTGCAACAGGCTTACTCACCAGCGAATGCAGATGGATCATCTTCCGTTGTCTTGTCCATTGGATACCTTCCTCTCAGCACAGATCTAAAGCTAGAACAGTGTCCAGACACCATTTTCTAGAGTGGAACAAAGTGTACAAAGTGTAGTTAGAAGGAAATCATGAATTGGAGTGGATGGTGTGACGTGAAGGACAACAAAATGGAGATACAGGAACTGGGCCAGTGAAAGTTCATTATTTACCTAGATGACAAGCAGTAGGATTAAGTACGTAAGAATGAGCTGTTTGCTCAAATTCAAAATGACAGAAACAACAATAAGGAGAAAAAACTGGCAAATGTAAATTATTTCCAAAGAAGAACAGTGAACTACAATCAAGCTTACAAAATGAAGCCCTGATGCACAGGAAAGTGGCAAAAAGTTGTTCTTGTGTTTAACCAGCCCCTCATGATTTGATGTCAGAGATGTGTCTAAGGAAAAACTCTCTCTCTCTCTCTCTCTTTTTTGTGTGTTTAAAATGACTGCAGCCTTTACTAAAGCCCTCATTGTGAACACCTGATTCTGACCTTCAAATGCTCCTGGAGGCTTAATTAGCTAAATCAGATGTGATAAATCAGGAGTTTGTAGAAGACTGCCAAGTGTTAGAGCCTGTTAGTAACAAAGTCTGTGAAATATGAATGTTATAATACATCAGGGTAAAAGGACTTCTGCACACAAGTGAAATATTTTATCCAACATCCTGAACTAGTTGTTGGTGTCAATAGTGTCTTGTTGCCGGGTGGGGCCTCCACGGATCACGCTTGTCCAGTATATCCCATGGGCGTTCAGTCAGAATGAGACATGGAGTTTGGAGGCCGTGTAAACAACTATGAACTCTTCGAACTCTGGGTTTTACCTTTCTACGTATGTATCATGGCCAGCATTGACTTTTAAGCACTTTCAGGCACGGCATGGGTAAGACTTGGGTCCTGTCACCAGTTTACTGGATTATAAATGATCACCAATAATAACCTTAATATTCAATTCATCTTGAGGTGTTTCTGGTGTTATGGGTGGTTGTTGTATTAACAGTATATACAGTACTATGACTATTTATGAAGACTATATTTGATATACAGTATGGACGTACATTTCTGTGTGGATACCGATTTTTAGTTAATTAAGTATTATTAATTAATGAGTTGATTAATTAGCATTTAGTTAAATTTGTAATTAAAATATCCAAATAAAAAAATAATACATAACTAAGCAAACAGGACAATTAAAGATGAAAAAGCTAAGACCTGATCCAACCTGACTCTACTCAAGATGACCCAGATCAAGGACAATTTTATCCATTCACTTTTTTGTTTGTTCTGCATGGAAAAATATAAGCAGTTTTAAAATGATTACACTTTTAAGAATGACAACTTTAAGGTCCTCTGCCATCTTTTTGCCAGTTTAGGGGGTGGTACATACTGTACACTTCACAGATAATTTGACTGCTGCTGTTTATACAACACTTACTGTACTTGCAAGCTGGTATTAGGCACATGTTTCTTTCACTATGGCACATATCCAAAGACTTTTATCAAAGAATGACAATGTACACTAGAAAAGGAGTAGTAAAGGTCAGGGAAAATCAGGAAAATCAGGGGGGAAAAGGTTAAGCTTTGAGTTTTCTCAGAATAAGTGTCTTGCCTGACTACACTTAGACTCCTTTATAAATCATTATAAATAAACACTGCATGTTTAAAGAGTTGTAAACCAATCATTTAAAAAATGTCATGGCAGTTCTTGCTAATGGTAACTCTAGTTCGCTAACTGTAATTGAACCCAAGGGGGAAACCTCTCGTTCCCTTAAACCCCATGTTAAAATGCCCAACTTTACAACAGAACTAAATATGTTTGCAGCTTGGTACAGCCTGGTACAAGCCACCTTAGCCACCTAATCATTTTAGCTAAAGGTAAGCTAGCTATCCTGTTGTTACCAAGTTAAGTGGGCATGTTCGAACCAACAGCCAGGCTCTGTTCATTCCACTAGTTTACCCATTTATGGATTAATCGGGTTTAGGCCATGGGTGGAGCTATGTATAAATGGATGTAAATTGGGGTGGTTTAAATGATCAGAAAATCGTTCAAATCTTTTTCACCTTTATTATTTAACCATTAAATACCTATGAATCTTTATAGGGGACCTATTATGCTAAATGTTTATTTTGGTCATCTTTAAGGTGGCAAGGTGGCTTAGTGATCAGCACTGCTGTCTTACACCTCCAGGGTCTGGGTTCGATTCCTGCATAGGTCTGTGTGCATGGGGTTTGCATGTTCTCCCATTGCTTGTTGTGTTTCCTCCCACAGGAGGTCCAAGGACATGCAGATTGCAGTCCCAGTGTTTGTATACAGACCCAAAAATGTGCAATCTGTCTGCTGATGCTTTATGTTTTTCGTACTGGCCGGGACTTTCTCCCTAATGTGACCTCATATAGGAAGATTTCCTGCCCTGGCTTGTTGCTCAGCTCTGGTGTAGTTTGGCAGAACATGGCTTAGTAGGAGGTTCTTTATGTGGTACTGAAATAGCATGTTCAGAAGATGCTTGGGAGGTTAAGGTAAATGAAAAATGCACTATCTACAGTAAAGGGGAATTTCAGCTGAAGCATTAAGAGACAGACTCAGAGATGGGTGAGCTCTGAGTCAAAAAAAAACAACAAAAAAGAAAAATTCTATCCCTTTAAAACATCTTTAGACAGACAGACCATTTTGCTGTGGTTGTTAATCTTCTGTGGTGTTTTGCTTCATGTTTAACATGTTTTCTTAGACCAGCTCATATATACTGAAGGCAGAGTTGTCCATTGAGCATGCTGTAGGCAGAAAAACCTGGGTATTGTTTCTTGGAATTAAGCTGCAGTCCCAGTCAGATCCCCACACAAAACTTCACAACTTTACATCTACTACAACTACTAACAAAAACCTGTCGAATCATTTTTGCTCATGCAGTCACCATCCAGTCCTCTTTGCAGCTTAACAGCTTAATCAAGAGCCAAAACGTGGTTAAGGGTTAATAAAGTGCCTCTGTGATTATAGTTGCATCCCGGCGTATTCCTTTTAGAAGGAGACAAATAGTTCCCTGGCACGTCTGATTAACAATCATGGCGGTACAGGATGAATATAAATTTAATTAACGTGAAATTAGGATTGTGCACATGAGGAGACAGCAGTGCAATACTCAGCTGTTTTGCTTTTGAAGTCTCCATGTGAGCTGAGACAGTAATTCCTTTTGCCTCACTTTGCCCCCAAGGTTTCAGATGATATGTTTTCGCTTTTAATTCGAGCTGATACTCCATCTGTTTTGCCATTTGTAGCACACTTGGAAGACTTCAGCATCCGTGCTTTGGAAGGAGCCAAGGAGCCTTGGCTGTGTGTCCTCGCGAGTCTTCATTAAGTGCCGTAGGGTCACTCGGGTCATAAGCAGTTATGGAAGCTTTCTGTTGTAAAGAGACACGAGACTTTGTGTTTATAGGAGAGCAATATATGTCAAAGTCGATTCGGGACCAGTTGGTCGTAAATAGCGTAGTGGGTGGTGCGATACGGCAGAGCAGAAATCACTTAACTAACTGCTTTAACGTTCAAGTGATATCAGTTTAGCAAAATAATTTAAACTCGCGCTTGGACTGGATTGTGTTGAATGGAATTACATGGTAAAAAAAATACAGTAAAAGCCCAAGCAATGTGTAATAGTGACACAATGTCATGATTGAACTCTCAGGACTGGGACAGTTGTATGGGCATAAGAAAGCTACTTGATAGTGAGCCATCCGAAAACATGCTTGAATTTTATAGGGAGCATAAAACATAAGTTCAGATTGACCCTACCGCAGAGCGATGGGCGTGTCAGGGTAAAAAGGGAAGAGAATGAAATGTTGCATCCATCATGCATAGTGTCCACTGTACAACCCGCTGAAGGCAGTGTTATGATCTGGGGTTGCTTCACTTGCTCAGGTCTAGACTCAGCAATGTTATGTAACGATAAAATGAAGTCAGCTGACGACCTGGATGCACTGAATGACCGGGGTATCACATCTATGAAGTTTTAGTTTCTTGGTTGTACAGGCATATTTTAGGGCTGAAATTGTGAAAGAGTGGTTCTGGGAATATGAGCTGTAATCAAAGATAAAGGTGATTGGATTGAGTGTGTAGTTTTTGGCCCGGCAGTGTTTAAAACACTTGAAGGCTAGAAAGATTGCTGTTATAGAAAAATAATAACAGAGGTTATTGTTAAGGGTCGGCATGGTGGCTTAGTGGTTAGCACTCTTCTCTTGCACCTCTAGATTCTGGGTTCGATTCCCAGTTTGGGTTTTTGTGTGCATGGAGTTTGTATGTTCTCCCCGCGCTTGGTAGGTTTCCTCCGTGTACTCTGGTTTCCTCCGAAAGATCAAAGACATGCAGCTTAGGCTAATTGTGTGTAAATGAGTGTGTGTGTATGTCCTGCAATGGATTGGCACCCAGTCTATGGTGTAGCCTACCTTGTGCATTAAGTCTCCTGGGATAGGCCCCAGGCCCACGTGACCCTAAATACAAGACAAAGTGGTGAAGATGAGTGGTGACAAGCCTAAAAAATCCGAGCTTGTGAAGTCCCTTAGTCTGATAGCTCCAGCTTGAAACAATTAATGCTCATTTTACTGTAGATTATTGTCTATTCTACAGTTTATGGCAATGTTAAAATGGTTAAAAATTTAATAATTCAACATTCAAACAACATTAAAGCCCCTAAGGGTGGGCACATTTGATCTTTTTTTACTTTGACTTTTGTGCTCTATTTTTGCTTTTCATAATGCAAACATTTGTGCTGTTATGTATATGTGACAAATACAACTTAATAAAGAATTCAACAGTGCTGTAGTTATAGTCAACCATAAAAAAAAAAAACATTATACAGAATCAACACGGTTTCCCATCAAGCCAATACATTTTATGTGTTGAAAATATTGGCACCCGAAACAAATGGTCATGTGACTCTTATGAATGTGGCTTTGAAACTGATGAAAGAAACCTCCATGGGAAAAAAAACCTGTGGGATTATAAAAAGGACTTAAAATGCTCTCCATGGAGGACTGTCAAAAATCTCTCTTCATGTGAACCCAACCTGTTAGACGGACTCAGGAGTGTCATTCAGTCAAATTAAAACAAAATTACACAGAGCCATTATACGTTGAAGCTTAAATTATCCCCATTTCATACATGTTTTGCTCATTGTCATCACGGGTGCCAATTATTCTCGAGCTAACTGTATTTCACCTGACGTGAATCGAGTTCAATGGCTCGGAACAGAACGAGTGCACACCCACTTTTTAAAACACCTGTAATTCTTTTATAACCTAACATTTGAGTAAAAAAAAAAGAAATAATTACACAATTACACAATGCTTCATATAAGCAGTATATGGTGGAATAGTGGCCCAGTGGTTAGCACCGCCAGGTCCTGGGTTCGATTCTCGCATCAGGCCTGTGAGTTCGAATATTCTCCCCGTGCTTGGTGGGTTTCCTCCGAGTGTCTCGTTTCCTAAAAATATTCAGATTAATCAGTAATTGGCATTGCCCGTAGTGTGAATAGTTAAGTCTAATGACCTAGAACATTTCTGGTTTTAAAATGGCAAAAGTGTTGAATGTGCTTAGAAGTATTTCAAAAGGTTATTAATAAAACAGGATAAGGTTACACTACTTAAACTTAAAATATCTGGCTAATTAAAGAATTCAGTCAGGAATAGGAATATTTATCTCTGCTCATGCAAAGATCAAACATGAGGTGAGTGGAAAGTAGAAGATTATCCTTATCATCATTTTATTATCTTCTGGCGGGTTTCTCATCAGTGATATGGTGGGTCGCATTGCCGCTTCACAGCTCCAGGGCCTTCGGTTTCACCATGAGCTCTCTGCACTTTGTTCCTCACACACTCGTGTTGGTTTTCTCTGCATCTTCACAGAAAAAAAAAACAATTGTAAATGGGCTAAATACAGTAAATATACAAACACACAATATATAATAAAAAAGATTCATAATGATTGATCAGTGGTAATTGAAGATTAATTTAACTTTTATCCTTAATGTAAAGATAAAGCAATAGATATAATAAAATCGTTGCCATGTTCACAAGTATTAGACTCTACAGCTAGTGCTTAACACATTGGATGATGATCATCTACTCCATAGAAATCAAATAAAATCCTGTTCATTGGTTGTAAACGCCATATAAATGACTTAAAGCCTCAAGAAAGCGACCAGAGCCGTGAATTCACCAAGCATGGCGCTCGCACATATGGGGTGTTTTTTCCCGACCGCAGTCATCTGTTATAGTTTTCTGGAAGCGTCTGTGGTTTGCGCTGCAAAAGCTTGGTTTGTGTTCCATATTTCAGGCTTTTAGAAGAGACCATATGTTTCAGCACCTGGACAGCTCCTCTTCTATTTTATTTATTTTTTCTTTATTTTATAAAAGCCCGCACAGTTTATATGGGCAAATAGAAAAATGGCGATGTTTAAATCCAGAAATATGGACAGCATTATAAATCAAACTGAAATATCGAGCCTTATCACTTCCCTGCTCTGATATCTTCGTAACACACGACATGGCAGAGCCCTCCTCTTTTAATCAGCATTGGAAGGGAGAGAGTAAGGTAAGTTGTCAGATTCCCAAAGGAAAGATTTTCTGCTTAAAGCTTGCTCTTCTATAACTCGGGAGACAAATGTACAATTCTCAATTCAGTCTCAATTTAGTTCTTATTTTGTCTCATACGTTTCTGATGTGTCTGCATCAGTTGAGGCTCCTCCCTGTGTCCTCTGTGTGGACCATCTTCCTTCAATCGTCGAAAGACATGCAGATTAGTTTAATTGGCGTTGTCAAATGTCCTGTTGCTTGTGTGTGTGTGTGTGTGTTTTTTTTTCGCCTGTCCAGGGTGTAGCCCGTCTTGTCTCCTTGTCATTTTTGAGGCCTAAGGGGGATACCTTTGCAAAAATCTGCTCAGTATTATAAATGCCTTATTTTTCTCCTTTGTAGAAGAAAATAAGCAACACTAGAGCGGATATGCCGGGGATTGGATCCGACTGCCAGCAACATGCCAGGACTTCCAGGGGGTGCATCAGGGCTGCCATGCCATTGCTGGCATTCCTAGAGTCCTAGGCTTAGTGGATGGAACACTACTCCCAATCTCCACTCCATCAGTGCTTGATCAGGCATACATGTTTCGAAAGGGATATGCAGCAATAAACATCCAGGAAGTGGTGGACCACAGGGGTCTAATCAATGACCTGGTGGTAAAAAGGCCTGGCAGCACCCATGACAGTTTTGTCTGGGTCAATTTTGCCGTGGGTGAGCAAGCAGAAAGGGGTAAATTTTGGTCGGAGCAGGGTCCTCGGGGACAGTGGATACCCTCTCAGAGCGTACCTCATCACACCAGTATCCAACCAGACTCAGGCTAAAAGAGCATTCAATGTTATACACATTCGCACTCGCAACATCGTTGAGCGAGCAATTGGACTCTGGAAGCTGCGCTTCCAGTGTCTGCACAAGTCTGCAGGAGGATTGCGCATGAAGCCTCACAGGTCTTGCGCAGTTACGGTGGGGAGTGCCATGCTCCATAACCATTTGCTGTGCGTGGAAATTCACCTTTACCAGAGGGGGAGGAGGAGGAGGAGGCGAATGAGGAGGAAGATGCAGAGGTCGACGTTGAGGTCTTCGATCCTCCGCAGAGGGGCTGCACTGCATGCTGCTGGGGTTGAGGCAAGGCAGCAGTTGATTGAAAATGTTTATGCTTAAAAAATGTTTCATGGCTTATTAGCCATCATTCCTGACTGAATAGACTTTTCTTTTGACACATTTTATTTTATGATAAAATTTGATTTAGTTTAATGAAAAAAATAAACTTGAGAGTTTCAAATCCATGTGATTGTAATGCTTAAAACCTCCACTCTGTCATCTCATCGTATTCATTCCATAAGTGCGCTATACAACCCCAACCACTGACATGCTTCTCCTAATGTTGTATAGGCCTACACATTAGAATATCTCTGTCAAAAGTTAACTGGATGTCCAAGCTAAAATGTCGTATTGCCGATTAATCTTGATTTATCTAATTGGTAGTGAACTCAGGTCGCGAGATTGGAAGACGGCTTCTCTCGCCGCTACTCTGCCTCAAGCACAGAAAACCTTTTTCGAAAGCTGATGATCTCCATCTCAGACTTATGTCGGTACTCTGCTACTACAAACAAGTCTTTTAAAATAAACGTGCACCTAGATAAACATTCTTTAATTTCCTTGTGGATAGATAGAGCAACCTTTTACACGTAGGTTTCTTATTGCAGGAGGGAATCAGTTTTTCTCCAGACTCCTGAAGGATGACAAATGATGTCGTGTCTTTGTGCCACACAATTACTTAGTCTTGAGACTGGGGAGTTTGGATCATCCTCAACACTTAACTTGCTGCAACATAAAAAGCACAAAAAAAAAAGAAGAAAGAAAAAGGTGCATACATTACACACATACACACACACACATGGTCACTGGTGTGACTGTTGCTCAGCATCTATGAAAGAAACAAAAACAGACCATCAGATTAGCAACTGTGAGGAAATAAACATTAGAATATGAACCATGAAAAACTGGCTTACCTTCAGATGGCAGCAAGATTGGTAAGGAGATGTAGGCCTCTGCCAGGGCATGCTGCTGTTTGGCCAGCTCCAGCTTGGCCCTCTTCAGCTCCAGTGATTGGCGTGCGAGGTTGTTTGCTTCGGTCAGCTGACGCTGAATGTCATGCAATACCACCGACTTTTCTTGTTCTAGATTTTCCAGTTTCTCGCTACAACGGCATTGTGAGAATTTGCGTGTTGTGCTGTAGCGATGTCATCCTGGCAAGAACGCGTGTTCTGGAGGCAGTGGAGTAGTGCACATTTCAGGCTCGCTGCTACCAGGAGAGAAGGGTGCTGCAGGTTTCTGTGTAACCGGGAAGCATGGTGTACCGGGAGGTATGCTCGGCATCACCTCCTCTCACATCAATTCCCAATAATGGGATTCCATGAGATTCTGATTCTCCCATTACTGCCAGTGCCTTCTTCTCCAGTGGTGTTAGTGGTGACACTGAACTGAACCCAGCACCTGTCCTTGCCTGGTCTCTTCGGTGTGCAGCAACTTTGACCTTGGCATGGTTTGAAAAATCATGCCACTTTTTCCACACATTCTGCCAGTCTCTGGGTGCACCTGAACCCGAGGCAGTCATCTTCCTCGCAATGTCACTCCAGATTTCTTTTTTAGTGCTGTTACACACATTGTTTCTGAAGCTGGCAAAGAGTGTTGTCTTGTGGATGTACACCTCGTCTAGCAAAATGTCTACTTCTTCTGATGAGATCTTCTCCATCTTATCTTTCTCTCTGTTTAGTGTAGGTAGGTTGCTTTTATTGAAAGTTTTAACCAATGGCAATCAAGAGTGCGTTGCACTTAAGTAACCGCAGCTGTTTGTCAATCAACTATGATTGTATACCTGGTTTGTTTCACCGCCACTACAGATTACATAAAAATACTAGCGACAGTTTGGTGATTTAATTTATATATTTGTCTATGATGGCCTGCTATTGATAAGTTATCCCATGTCGAAATAAACGTTATTGAAAGAATTTTGTGTAATGTTTAATTTGCATAGAAAGTGCTGACTTTCTGAACGCTGTCATGCAAAAGGAGGGTAAAATCGATTCCTGAGCAACCGATGTCAGCTAATTCAGTACCTTCACTGTACTGTAGACAAAACCTTGTAACGTCGGACGTAAGAGGCAGCGACTTAAGAAGACTTCTAAGGGACAGTTCGGGGAACAACAAAAGTAATCAACTTACCTAAGATATATCTTAAGAGTTTTCTTAGCGCGCTCTTGCGCTCTTGCGCGTGTGTGTATGTCCAAATGTCATTGTGCACATAATACTCCATTCCTTGGAGATATATGCAATATATCAGTCACAGATTCTTAAAGGATTGGGTTCAGGTGACCAGCAGTGGCAGGCATGTCAGTGGCACTGGGACACAAACCAGTCACCTTTCGATCAGCAGTCTAGCACTTTAACCACCTAGCTACCCCAGCCAGGTTCATTTTATGTACTCCTACTGCAGTGTTCGCCTCATACAACTGGCCAGGGCCTTAGAATCCTCATTACCAATGAGGCTTAGATAAAGTAAAGCAATTTGAAAATTGAAAAGAACTTCTTATTGTTATTAACGATTGCATAATAGACCTATTATGTGAAGGTTTAAGATGGCAACTGGGAAGAAATTTTTAAACAGAAAATTATGTTTCAGTAGCATCCTGCCTGCAAGAAAGGTTTTTATTTTGAAATACTTCATGATAACTAGTAGCTTTTATTGAACTACAGTAACCAATAAATCACTTCTGTCTTTTATTCTAAAATATAGGATTTATACACACTTAATGCATAACAAACTAATCAATTATAAAGAATCACAATAAGGTGTTAAGTGATACATGATTTAAAACTAAATAAAGTCTAGTGGAATAACTAAGCATAATTTGGGTATCACCAGTAAGGACAAAGCCTACAATTTTTTTTCAATCCACTCATTCAGCCTACAAATACAATACAACCTTAAACATAAGAAATAATTCTGTGGATAATAATAAAGTCAGATATCATTGAGTAAAAACCACAGTTTAATTTCAATGAGAATTTATTGAGCACGAAGAATGAACAGCTCTTTTGTGTACTTTTTCTGAGCTCAGCATGAGCTGCATGATTGAGGATGAGATGAGAACAGATTCAGTCCATATAGAGTGCTCTGTCTCATCCAAAGAGCTGCAAATGTTGAGAATTTGAGAGTGACAAGAGAAATACCTACATGACATAATCTCATTTTGGTTTCACAATAACCTCATAGTTGTTTAGAAGACCATATATATAACGATATATATATATAAAAATGTATGTATGTATTATATTTATGTATCAGGCCAAACAAAATCTGGCAACCTTCTCTGTTATCTTATGGCGTTTTCTCACTGGGGTCCAGAAACCGTTTCCGAGCACACTTGCATTCCCGAGCATGGAAGGCAGGACATAAGTACGCACTCATGCTCAAAAACAGTAGAATGTGATGAACTTAAGTGCTGTGCTGATGTAGCTATTAGAGTTACAGGTACTTACTCATTTTTATGTATAACCTTTATGTTTATACTCCAGCACATCTTGGAGACACTTAGGAAAATTGAGATGCTGATGATCCACATAAGCTCAACACACAATTTCAGGTTATCTGTGATTGCTGTGACAAAATTTGGATGTTGGAAGAATTAAATTTGAACAAGCTGTTATGGTTGCAACCTTCAGCTAATTGCTTGCTTTTATACTTTCTTGCAGACAGGTACTGGAGGAAAAACAGACCGAGACCTCTGACAGTAGCACAAGACCTGCGAACAACAGACGTGCAAGAGCAGGGGACTCTTGTTGACTGGATGAAATCTCAAATTTTGATGGAGGAGCGCTGAGTACAGATACAGAGAAAGGAACATTAAGAGATCTGTTAAATAATATATATACAGTATATTTAAACTATTTCATTTCAATAACACACCCTCTTGCTAATGCAAGTACAAGTAATATAGAAATTACGATATATTTTAATGTTTGTTTTTCTTATTTTTGACAGCTACTTTTCTGTTACAACACTTGCTTGAATTATATCCCACTTAAATAATTTTTAATAAAACATTTTGCACTTTAACCAGTATTTTGTCCCTATTCCAAATCACCCACACATCTTGGATTTTACAGTATACATTTTTTTTTACTTATTTATTTTTTTTATATTGTTTATCTCTAGTTTCGGTTGTATTTTGTGTTTGTATGTGAAAAAAGTCAAACTATGTAAGCTTGTTAATCCATCTTTAAATCTTTGTCTCTTAATAAAACTTATTGACAAATATATACATACTTCAATATGAAGTTGGTCCCCCTTTGGGAGCTATAACAACTTCCACTCTTCTTGGAAGGCCGTCCACAGGATTTTGGAGTGTTTAAGTGGGAATTCATGCACATTCATTGTGTAGAGCATTTATGAGATCGGGCACTGATGTTGAACAATCTTCATTCCAGTTCATCCCAAAAGTGCTCGATGTAGTTGAGGTCAGGGCTCTATGTTAGGGCCAGTCAAGTTCTTCCACACCAAACTCATCAAACCATGTCTTTATGGTTCTTGCTTTGTGCACTGGGGCGCAGTCATGTTGGGATGGAAAAGGGTCCAAGTTGTCTTGTTATGCTGTATTAGTATTAGTATTATAAAGTAGTATATATGTATAAGTATTAAGATTGCCCTTGGGGCATGGGGATAAGGGGCCTGATTGAAACACCTGAATTTAATGACAGGTTTGGCCAAATACCTTTTTCCATATGGTGTATTTGTGAGCTGTTTTATTAATCAACTTTTCCTCTGGGATGTCTCATAGCTGTAACACCAAAGAATCAGAAGGTGTTTAATTGTCTGTCAGAGCAGATCTGCAATTAGTTCCTGTTGTTACATTCTTTGCAGCCTTATATGGATTATTCTTTCTATAGAAATAGTATATAACAACATAGAGGCTTTTTTATGGCGGATGTTTAACTTAATCTAATGTAATAATACACGGATTGAGCAAAAACCTTGTTTTGTTGATGTGCTTTTCTTTTTAATGCAGTATTTATGTAACAATAATGAATTAATTCTGACCAGTGTCAGAATTGTGTAACACTCAGTTAATCCAAAAGTAAGGTCAAAATGAGGCCACCTAGTGGCTGGATAAAGTACAATTTTAACCTCGACCGCTTCTCATATAAAAGAATCTTGATATCTCCCTCAGTATTTTTACTCACGATAAACGCAACCCATAGGAGGCATTTAATGTATAAATAAAAGCCTGTGGTTGATGAGGTGATTGACAGTTTTAGTGTGGGCTGATGAACAGCTAGGAATGACAACCTAGCCTGGTGAACACACGTGCGCGTTCTGAAGCTCTTCCTGAGACGATAGCCCACAGAACTTCATCTGACATCTTTCCGAGATCTTCCAAGATTTACAGGGTTGACATCTTTGGCAGTTTTACAGCAAAGCTATGTGCTATTTGTGCTGTAAATTGTTTAAACAGACACTCAAAAGGGAATGCTTCGCAATTTTTATGGAATACCTAAGTCCACTCGTTTATCTAGCTATAGCTAACTAGCTTTAAGATGGCATTAGCAAATCTTTGCCCAGGAGCTATATATCGTAATGTACTTTCGGCCTAAAGATTGATACAGAACGTGCATGCTTCTCAAAATTTAAGAATGTAAGAATGTATTTTCAAAAATAGTCAGCAATACAATGTGTTGTATAAATATTAAAAAAAATGAACACAGACTGATTATTAACAAAATTTAACAAAGGCTGATCCTGTGTACACGCCCATCATTGACAGGTGATAATGAATATTAATGAGTATGCAAATAGACCGATCACATGGAAAATGGTCAAAACAAACAGGTTGTCGGAAACTCAAACAAGATTTTACTTGGCGGGTTTCATAAAAAGCTTGTGACTCTGTGCGTTGTTTTAAAGAAAATTATAATGAAGTAATTAGCTTGGGCCTAATTAGCATACTAAAAGTACAGGCTGCACAAAAAAAAATTCTAAAATTATTTTTTAAAGATAGATGTGCAAGGCCAAGACAATAAAGGTATCACTAGTCATTTTTATAAATATTCAAAAAGTAGATTGTACTAAGTATAGATGTTGACTGCTGTTAATTTATATATATTTTCATTTGGTACATTTTGGGAGTTAATTAAAAGATGATTTGCCTCACATGTCTGCTTATTATGTTAAAAAAAATTATCGCATAATTTGTCTGCCATGCTTCAACACATACGCCAGTCGGCTCTGACATGCCTGCCGACAAAAAAGAGAAACACACACACACACACACGTGTCAAATGTTCTTTAGTTTATTCACAGAAAAAGAGGTTTCCTGAGTACATACATGAAACATTCCTACTGTTGCAAGATCAAAAGAGTATAATACATTTGCATGTTTGATGGAAATCCAGGGGGAACCTAAAGAGAGAGAAAAAACATAGGAAGTATTGCCATACAGTATAAGGAACGAAAAGGAAGAAAGTAGCTTGGGAAAGTTAACACCATCAGAGTAAAATGAACTGAAAACTCCAGCAGTGCATTAGATTAATTGAAGTTTAAATATATCAATGGTCACCATTGGTCTATACAGACCCTATTTGGACTACAGAGGTTGCTAGATGCATGGATGGATGGATGGATGCATGGATGGATGGATGGATGGATACATAGATGGATGGATGGATGGATGGATGAATGGATGGATGGATGCATGTATGGATGGATGGATGGATGGATGGAAAATTTAAACAGTTTTGATATTCTTGTGATGGATTAGAGCATGGTCAAGCCTTAAAATGTTTTTTTCCCAGAGAGCGATAAAATCTTGCACAATTTATATAACTACAGCTAACCAACATGTCAAAGAATTTAGCTTCAATGGGTCTCCAGGGAACTTCCCAGATCTGCCTAACCATTGAAGGAAATATTTACATATTAAGACATACAACAAAACATACAGTACTGTATTATTTCCATATTGATTAATACACATTATGGTTAATGTAGACCTACTGTCCTGTAAAAATAATGTGATAGATAAATGTAGTTAGGTTGTTTGTATCAGCAGGGGTACCTTGCTTCTGCCTTCCAGCGAAAAAAAAATCTTTAAAGTAATTTTCTTAAACCATTACTCAGCCTGACAAAAGCCTGAGAAGCCGGCTCTTTCTGTTAGATCAACTCGACGTAGAGAAGTCAAGTTGAAAGAGATTATTTTTTTTCCCTCACCTACAGAGAGAAGAGCAAAAATCATTTAAAAAAAAGAATCAAAGGGTGAATCAAAAGCAGGTGAGATTTCTTTTTCTTTCTGTGCATTATTTTCTCATACACTGGGAACGGAATGGATTGTCCTTGTCTTGAGTTTTTGTACGCGCTGTTTTTCACAGGCCTTTCATTCTGAGCAAATGTTTATATCGTCCTCATGGCTTGTTTGGATGCACTGAAAATACCATGTCATGAAAAACACGATGCCTGCTTGTTCCCGGAATAAAAGCGAAGCCATTTATAGGATGTGAATTTATATGCATGGAGCGTGTGGATGGCAGAGGTGGGCTCGGACTCAAAATGCGAAACTAAAATAAATGGATGAGCTAGTGTTGGAAGTTTGGCATTTAGAAGCCATCTGTTCCAAATTCAGCTAGAACTTATGATTTATCATCACACTGAATCCATTTATAATTATTTAAGGGGAAAAAGACCAAATATCATAAAAAAAAATCTCTCTGCTGTTGGGTATAACATTACAAAAATTCAAATAACATAAAATTTCCATTTAATTGTGTTACAGCTCCATATTTTTTTTGTACACAAAGATATACTTGTTTTGATTTTCTTTTGTCAAAAACACATGCATTTTTTAAAGTTCATATTCATGAAGCATTATAATCATGGCAATAATTCTTGGTAAGGTGTTACTACGGTAATAACTATTAATATAGTCAAAATGGGGCGGCACCTCCAGTGTCTGAGTTTGCATGTTCTTCCCGTGCTTGGTGGGTTTCCTCCGGGTACTCCGGTTTCCTCCCACAGTCCAAAGACATGCAGATAAATGCCCATGTGAATGAGCATGTGAGTGTGTGTGTGTACCATGCAATAGATTAGTACCCCATCCAGGGTGTACCATGCATCATGCCCTAAGTTCCCTGGGATATGTAGGTTTCAGGCCCCCAGCGACCCTGTGAACTGAATAAAACAGTATACCAAAATCTCTAAGGGTTTGCTATAAGTTATTCCTTGGTGTCCAAAAAGCATTGTTTTGTTGTTGTCGTTATAATGCAACTTGCTTTAGAATGAATAATGACCTGTGCATAATTATAAAGAGCATAATATTTATGGCCACTTTTAAAAACGCTGCAAGCATTTGAAATGTCCACTTGAAATAGAAGGAAAAAGACCATCTCGGTGTCATGGTTGTTGGTGCCAGACTGGGTTTAGTTTTTCAGAAACCAGTGATGTCCTGGGATTTACACCAAATGATGTTTTGGACATCCAGTGAGCATCAGTTTTGGGAGAGATCAGAGAATAAAGGACAGACTGGTTTGATCTGACAGTAAAGCAGTTTCATACTAGACACCACTGCTTAATTTTATGCCTAGGTATGATTGCTCGCATCTCCCCACTCCCTCCACGGACCAGCTGTCTCATTAATCTTTTTTTGTTGTTGTTGTTGTGCCCGAGTACTTTTTTATTTACACTCTTCATACAGCAGGTGGCAATATGGATTTAGTTGGTTTGGTTCAGCTATGGCCATGCAGGTTAGAAGATAAGATTGGCAGGTAAGATGTTGCGTCTACAACATTGGATGAGTTGTCTTTAGTATTTGATTTATACCATACAGTACCTCGGTATGCCCTACTCAGGTAAGTACAGGCAAGCACGGTACGCTGATCCACACCCAGATGTGTGCTCAGATCTGTGCCTGGGTTGGTGGTGTGAAAGGAACCTAAAGGCTTCTACATCAAGTCTACACAGAACCTAAGCCATAGGCTGCAGAAGTGGCCTATGGTGATGTAAGCATTTATACTTGAGCCCTGGGGTGTTTGTCTCACGCTGCAATTTCACCACCAAACCACTAGCTGGCGTCGTTTTTTTGTTGTTGTTGTTGTTGTTTTTTTTACCATCCTTTTGTTGGCAAATTTTTTGGTGTACTACAAACAATTGCAAATGAAAATCAAAGTTGGAGTTGGAGCTTATAAATCTTGAACAACTTTTATTGAATTTACATTCTTCGTTTTTTTTTTTCACGTTCAATCGTATTTCATAAAAGAAGAAGTCGGACAGGCGTTCCTTCCAAGTGGACCAATCGCAGTCGTTGCTGTCTTTGGCACTTTGCAAGTCAAGCTACCCCATTGGGTGGCTACACAAGACCTATGGTGTAGACTTGACCCAGAACCCTAAATCACACAAATAACCAATCTTTACAACTGTGGTGAACAGAAAAGCATCTCAGAACACACAACACGCCCAAGCTTTAGGCAGATGGGGTACAAAAATCGCCAGATTGTGATTAGATAATGCAATGAGCATGAGAACAGGTGGACTTATAATAAGAATAAAGAGATATAACTTTTTATTATTATTATTGTGATTAATGAATTAATTTGTTTTTAATTTTAGAATGGATTTTTAGTCTTCAAAGCCTTTTTTTAATAATGCATGGTACTATAATATCTGGGGAAATTAGTAACACACACATAATTCAAAATGTCAGTAGTGTATTATTCTTATTATTCTTATTCTTTAATCTCCAGTTTGGTTAGATATAGTTTTATAAAAAGAAATCTATTACGAACGTGGATTTGTATAACAAATCTTGATGTTTTCAACATATTTGTTTTAAACTTAACTTTATTGCTATTTTGGCTCGGGACTTATAGTGCAACCAGAGGCATTGAAATATCATACAGTGTATTGCTTTGCTTTGCTGTGATAACATAAAGGACTCAAGATGTCTGATCAATAGATGGCAAAATAGGTTTGTCTATTCTTATCTTGCTTTGTTATTGAAATTTATTAGTTATTTGTGTTTTATTCCTAAGCCATCATGGATATAAATAGGTTATTTGTTGGATCTTGATTTTAGTACTTCATCCCCCTCGTATAAAAGAAGACTCATCCGACTTTGTAGCTATAGTTAATCTGTGTTTACGCTGCAGCACAAACAGCAAAATTGTTTGCTGCATGATCTGTTTTCCATACTATGATAAAAAGAAACTTCTTTTGTGTTCTCCTGTCTGGCAGGCTTTTCACAAAGGTGGCAACAAACGGAAGCTTTTTACATCTCACCTTCTGCGGCATTTGAAGCGCCGTCTGCAAGGCAGTAGTTATCAGAAAAGCCTTTGCATTTCACTGTTGCCAAAAAAAAAAACTTTCAAAAATGTAAAGCATTGAAAAAGTGGGGCACTTTGAAACGCCTTGACATTCTACCTGGAAGTCATAGTTTACACTCTGTAATCCTGTGATACAGAAGCTGGCATATTGGAAGCAGCACACCGTTGTGGATAGAATTATCCAAATGTCAGTATTAGCTACTCTGATGGGTTCTATAATAATTTTTCTTTTTTTTTTTTTACATCTGAACCAAAATATCTTCGGCTGTCCCATGCCTAGAAGCAGCTGAGCACAGTGAGCATTTGGCTAATGGACGGACAGGCTTTGATGCCTTCGATGAGCAGGAATTCTTTATAGACATGACTCCAAGTTCCATCTCGCCTCATTTCTGGCTTTGTGGACCTGGAGGGCTAGTTTAAGACAACAACAACAACAACAAAAATGATTGGATGATGCTGTTTCGTACTACATGGAGCCATAAAATTCTCCCAATTCATTGGAGCTGAGTTTACCCAAAAGGCTTTAATATTATTCATATTCTCTTCTGTTACTCATGGTTATATACAGTAAATAATGCATCAGCGGGGGGTATAAAATAAACCAAATTATATAGATTTAGAACTACTCATGACTACTGAATTTTACATTCTGATTGGTTGGAATGTGATGAGCTCCTTTGGTAAAATGAAGTAAACAAGTTCCATCCATCCATCTGGGACCCTCTGTAGTCCAACTAGGAACACTGGAGGCCAATGTCGACCCCATTGTATTTATTCCAATAATCCGGTCAAAGTTCGACTGTAATTTGACAGCTTTGGACTGATGGAGAAACCCGGAGTACCTGGAGGAAACCCACCAAGCACGGTAAGAACATGCAAACTCCATGCACACTGAGACGGGAAGCGAGTCTGGCAGTGAATTGAACCCGGACCCTGGAGGTGCAAGGTGACAGTGCTAACCACTACACCACCGTATATCCATAGTATATGCATATACTAACCACTAAACCAAGTATATGCATATATGCCTAGAGTTTGATCACTGATTATTGTTTTTATGATTAAACACTATAAGCAACAGTTTTTGTTCAGTTTCTGGCTACTGTCATAATCACTCATAACGTCACTGTCTTGGCAACAATGTCCATCAATTTTTAAGAAAAAATAAATAAAAACCTAAACTAACATTTTCAGTCATAATTATTTTTGTGTTTGCATCTGGATATCTTTCCCAGCATAACCAATTTGTCCAACACCAAGTAAAAACCATATATATCCATCATAAACAGAAGCAGGTGTGAAAAATATCAACAGTTCTTTCTAAGGTCAGACAGCACCAGTTTGGTCTCATCAATAAGTAAAGGTTTTTTTTTCTCTACTGAAGGACTAAAATAATAAAAATACCCCCGCCAAAATACGACTGGCTTCAGACTTTTCTGGTTCTTCATTTTAAGTTTATAAATGATTCAGCTGTGTCTGTGAACCTAGATTTGAATATTTCATACAGAAATGTATAAAATTTTGCCCTGAACTCAACCAATTAAGTGCAGCCAGACCTAGAGACTTGAAGTGGTTATGCTGGTGAAGCTGAACATTGGCTGTGCTTGAAAACTTACCCTAGTCAAGCTCATTAGACCTAAATACCAAATTACCATGGAGAACCGTACTAACACATAAGAAAATGAAATATTCTCTCAATTGTAAGGTAATATATATATATATATATATATATATATATATATATATATATATATATATACACATATATAAATGATGTAATACCTGTCATGTGACCTGAGCTATAACAGTAAAGAAAGAGGAAAAAAAGGAAAAAGGCATGAGCAGCAGTGTCGTGGATGCTCAGTTTTCTATGTAATGTAAAGTTATGTAGAGTTTGCTTTATTAAGTTTTCTTATTAAGTTCTATATATTTTTTTCCTTTTGTGTGTTGTAATAAAGTTGTTGTGTTCCCGGTTTAGAAGTTTAAGACAGTGTTGTGTAAATTAATTTATATGTTATAACCTTATTCCTAAGTTTGCATTGTGTACATCTCTTTTCTCACCACGATAGAAGATAGTTTCTGCTCTTTGTGCTAACAAAAGTTAATGACAAAAGTTTTTGTCTTTGTGCTAAGAAAATCTTCCTAGTAACATTAATCACAAAAAAAACCCCGGCTGGATAAAGTTTAATGAAAACTTTGCCAGTCCTTAGGTATTTGCCTGAAGTTACTTATGGAGTATATTTAAGCTCATCAGCCTATTTTTAGCTTTAACCTTTAACTATTTCTACAAACTCCTTGACCATCATCAATGGTGACCTACTCTGGTAGAATGTGTTTTTACTCAAAACCTCTGATGTTCAAACAACTGCAAAAAAGTGCAACTGCATAATTAAAATGCATATTTACTAGAATTCTCATATACATGATGTGAATTAGCACATTTCTATCATTCACATCCAAATTTTGCATTGCATTCATAACCCCAGCCATCATCCTAAGCCAGGAAGTTTATTATCAAACGCGAGTAACAGGACAAGGCAAATTCAGAAACCAATCAAGAAATGAGGAAAGGGTCATTTACAACAGATCGTTGTCTGGAAATCAGTTCGTGGACTGATCTAATTTGACAGAATTTGAAAGGGTCGTGCAAGATAGCAAATTCTCTCTTAATTATTTGACTAAATGTTCTCTAAATAAATAGGAATATACAGTATATGTATACTATTAGTATTCTTCTTCAATCCTTTCCTATACCACTTATCCTGTACAGCGTCGTTGGAAGCCTGGAGCCTATCCCAGGGGACTCAGGCCAAGTGCTGGAGTACACCCTGGAGGGTGTGGCAATTCATCACAGAGCACACACCCACACAGCCACACACTCACACTATAGGCACAGTGAGTAGTGCACTAAATATAAATAAGTACATTTTAATTTAACTGAAAATATATTGAAACTATATTAAAATTTGTATTTTAATGTATACTTTCTCTACATTTGTACAATTAATTTCGAGCATATTTAAATATATATATATTTTTTTTTTTCAGTTTATATATATATATATATATATATATATATATATATATATATATATATATATACACAGACCAACCTTTCACTTAAAGTACAGTATCTTTTTCTATTGTATATTTTTAGAAAGTGTACTATAATACAGTTATTTTGAAGTATGTTTAAAATTTTATTCCAAAATTTGGTAAAAGTATAATGCTAGTATACTTTTTATATATTAACTGGTGGTACAACTTTTTGTTAGTATACTTGCAATGCATTATCAAAGATTTCAATATATTTGTAATATACTAAAGTGTATTTTTTTCACTGGGGCAGTCAACGTTTTGATCATCATCTGAATGTATAGAGTAGGATTCTGGTAAATCTGGAGTTGGCAGTTACAAACCACCAGATGTGACTGTATGATGCATAGGACTGGCCCTGACAAATGTATTTTGCAGTAAAAGAACAATAAATAAGAGCTCGGTAATAACTGTTAGTTTTAAAGTGAAGATAAATTTATAAACTTCTATGTGGTACTTTCTCGAGAAGTTATAAGGCATCAAGTTCATCAGAACGCCAGCGGAAGCTACCACAGATCATAACACCGTCTCCAAAGGCTTGTACAGTGGGAACTATGCATCATAGTGCATCACTTCAGGCGCTTCCCATCTTACAGTGAAGTGCACATCACTCTGGACTCTTTATGCCCTCTAGCAAACTGAATCCTTTTTTTTTCTGATTAGTCTCACTAACAAGTGGTTCTGTGAGTTCTCATTACATTATGTGTGTGGAAATGTTCTTACTTTCACTATTAAACATAGCTGCATTACTATTGATGCAACTTTACCAAGTGATGAAATGATCTCCATTTATTTATTTATTTATTTTTGTCCGTATCTCATTCCAGATTTGATTTGACTCTTTGAAATAGTAACCTTTTTTTTATTGAGCTGTGACAGAAAGGTATTGGCAAGAATGAAAAGGAAAGTTTACAGAGTGGTAGTGAGACAAGCATATTAGAGGGACATTGCAGATAAGATGGTTTGGGGACAAAGTTAGAGATGCCAGATTAAGATGGTTTGGACATGTGCAGAGGAGGGATGAGGGGTACATCGGGAGGTGAATGTTAGAGATGGAGCTGCCAGGAAGGGGAAGAACTAAGAGGAGGTTTAGGGAGGACATGCAGGAGGTTGGAGTGACAAGGTGATGATGTGGTAGACAAATGGTCTGTTGTGGCAACACCCAAGCGGCCAAAAGAAGATGAAGAAGAAGAAGTGTATATTTAATATGGAAATGTAGTTTTATAACATAGAGCACTATATTTGGAGACTTTGGAGACTGAATTGTCCTAATGTCCAAATAAGTTGTTATTTACCTCCTATTACCAACATGTTATTTTAATATTCAGTACCAAAATCTCAATGTCATTGTTCAAAGGTGCCCCTGTGTTATCTCTGTCTGCTATTCTAAAAACAATGGCATTACCTTGCAGTCACCTTGCCTGGTGGGGGGTTTGGGCCTTTTCATCATTTGGCTTGATAAGTGGTGGACCTGGACATAAAGCCTTGAGTTTCATGCCAACAGCATGAAAAACTGACAACGCCACCCATATATTTGTGTCTGTAAGGGACCATGGTTTATTTTAATGAATATAATGTTCAATTTATCCCCTTTTTAAAGTGTTAGCAAAACTGAGCTCAGGGTCACCACCAGTCATGGCTGCCAAATATCAACATACTGATGCAACTCCACAATAGCTTGTGAACAGGGTTGCAGTGGAGGAATAATTCATTGCTGTATAAAAAACTTGGCAAGACATTAGTTTTATTTCTAAATAAACAAGAATATGTATTAAAGGGACTGTTCATAATTTTTTTCCAACTCTTTAATTAAAGGTGAGCTGTACTGTATATACAGTACCAGTCAAAAGTTTAGACACATGTTTAGATTTACATTAGATTGCATTGATCATTGCTCATCAATTAAGAAAGAAATAAAAATCAGGAAAGCCCATGGAGTTAAAGGGCATGTCCAAACTTGTGACTGGTCCTTCACTTACTCACTCACCCACCGCCTTATCCTATATTCAGGGTCACAGGGTGGGGCACACCCTGGATGTGTGATTAGCCTAAACTGCATGTCTTTGGACTGTGGGAGGAAACCAAAGTACCCAGAGGAAACTCACCAAGCACGTGGAGAACATGCAAACTCCATGCACACAGAGACGAGAATCGAGCCTGGACCCTGGAGGTGCGAGGTGACAGTGCCACCACCATGACGCCCTTGACTGGTACTTATATGCACCAATTTTACTTTTTAAAAAATACGAAAGCTTTTAATAGTTGAAAAAACTAGGTGGACCTTAATATTCAACATATTAGCTAAATAATAGCCCAAACTGAACAAAAACGCATCATGTAAACACCTCAAGCAGAACAGCTTGACCTGATCCGATTAAATTTTTAATCAGCATCAAGAAGTTGTGTAAATCTTTTATAGTCCATTTAATAGATAAATATTAGGCATGTAAACACTTGATTCGATCATTTTTCTCTTGTTGGAATAAATATTGTGTTTCTGTGCATGTTTGACCTACTTGGGGGAAACATTGGGTGATGTGATGAGTTTCCAGAAGTGAAGTTTTGCTTCCATTCCTGATTGGTATCTATTTCATCCATTGGGTCTCTGGCTGAGGAAGCGACACTGATTGGCTCGCATTTAAGAAAAGAAGGTGGGGTTTATTAAAAAGACAGGAAACCTAACCTACGAGCCAACCCAAGATGTAGCAAAATACCTTGGCCTCCCCTTTTATATATCTATATATATATATATATATATATATATATATATATATATATGATTAAATGCTTCACCGCAGGCAAAATCACATCACGCAGTCTTTGATTATGTAAATGCACATTCTACAGTATTGAATTATGTCAACAATTAAGTTGGAATCTTTAATTGGAATGGTTCAACTGGATTAAATAAATACTGTCCATGTACAGTATAAGTGACACCTATACAGTTTCAGTACTGTACAATTGTTTTCTTCCCAGCTTGTCGGAGCAAAATGTCAGCCATGAAAAAGGAATCCCAAGGGTGGCAGCTTGAAGTTGTTGGGGCTTGACCTCATAACCTTCTTGTTAGTAGCCAAGAACCTTATGGGGTTTGTGGTAGATGTCAGTCCTTGACGTAGGTTTGGTCATGTCATATAAGGGACATTTAGGTGAAATCTTTTTGGCAATAAAATGACTGGTTCATTACTAAGGTGTCCAACAGATCTGAGTTTGAAATTAAACACCAGAACAAACAGTTTTTGTATTTTTTGTCAACAATGTCAGGTAAAATAACTGTGGAACTGTTGGTTCATTTGCCACTGACAGTAAAAGGGAAATAATGGGAAAATATAGTTATGCTGTTACAAAAAAATAATAAAAAATCTGTTGATTATAAATTTTCATTATTATTATTATTATTATTATTATTATTATTAGATTTGGGGTGTGCCTGTGTAAATCAGATAGCAAAAGTATTATGGCCCAGTTCTGGCCCACCTCTATCACATCCATTTGGACGACAAATTATTTAAAGCTTTAAATCTGTCTAGAATTTGTGTTCTTTAAATTCTATTATTATTAATAGTGTTATTGGTAATAGTATTTACAATTACAGCTAGTGGGCTGTTATTATTATTATTATTATTATTATTATTATTATTATTTACCACTGAAGCAAGTGGGCCATTATTATTATTATTATTATTATTATTATTATTATTATTATTATTATTATTTACCATTGCAGCAAGTGGGCCAACAGAGCCACATCTTTGTCAGAAGTGGCCCACATCCAAGTGCTATCCGGGAAGTTGTTACTATAGAGATTTATAGAGAATTATTATATCCTGTCAATTTAATTACAGCCGAAACTTCTGTCAGAGCCATGCTGTTATAGAAAATAAATCCACAACTTTAGATTCTGAAAATCAACAGCACTGCGGTACACAAACTAATTAATCTGAGTCAGTGACTTGACTTCTCTCCATACTTTCAAGGCAAAAAAACTGTCTTGTGATAAATAATTATGGCTCTGGTATGGAATGGGCCTAGAATCCACTGCATGTTGAGAACAATCAGGGGTGTTTTCCCTCCATCAACAGTCTATATGCTCGACTGGTCCGTCAAAGTGATTGTTACAGGGACCCTCCGCGAACCACCGAGGCAACAGACCCTGTGATAAACAAGCAGACAGCAAATAATGCGCCACTGTTGAGTCTGGAGCTGGAAACCTGATGGAAGCAGACACATCTCCCGTTCCGTCTGCTTGATGGGTGAGAAAGCAGGAAATTAAGTTTAAACTTTATCAGATAAAATAAAGCTGTCTGAAACTGATCTGATAGAGCTTTATTCGCGGACAACATAAAAAAAAAATGTCTAAACGTTTATACTGTAAAGCGGAGATTTAACTGGTATGAAGGAAACAGTTAATATTACATACTTTTATGTTAATACTTTTGCAATTTATAAAGTTTACTTAATTTTTTAAGCTGTGTTTTTTTTCTGGATTTCAGCATTTAAAGAAATTTCACACAAATTTTTGAATTCATAGGATCCAGTTTGCATTATGGAAGTTAGATTTTACAAACAGCTTCCACTAGCTTTTATTTATTATCCACATTAGCATTGTTGAGTCACATTAAGGAAAAAAGGCAACTGTGTATTAGAGATGTAATAGAACAAGAAAAATTTATTATAAATTATTATTATTATTATTATTATTATTATTATTATTATTATATTGAAAGTGCGTGCATTAGAACGAAACTAAGAAACCACGCAAGCACAAATTCCCACCCCAACATTCAGGCACAGGAGAAAGTTCTTTGCATGAAAAACACGTCAGTATTGGCGTGCACGCATTTCTGATTTATTTATAAAACTGCCACTCCATGTAGGCCACACTGCCCACACACTGACCACGTTGTTCTTAAACGAGTGTTCTTTATTCTCAAGAAAATCGTCCCAGAAAATCACACAGGCATTTTAATTTTGGCGTAATGGAGCCCCATTTTGAGTTGCAGCATCATTGCGTATGCAGTCCAGCTTAGCGGAACTACATGACCGCATGTAACAAATTTAAAACGAAAGTAAATCTGATAAAATATTATAAGATGGTTATTGTTGTCAGCAATTCCCTGATTTGGGAAAGACGTTGGTGTATGAAAACAAAGTTAGCATAGTATGCTTAGTCAATCACATTAAGTAGATAGATGGAGTAGAAAGTGTCCTGGCTTGCCGGAAAAGAAAGCTTTTACTTTTTTCCAGCATCGTTTAATGTTCCCAATGAAAAATATTAACAGTGATATTCTAGGGTCCTGGCAGTTTGGTTCAGCAGGTTATGGCTTCGGGTTTACTGATCAGAAGGGTGATGGTTTAAGCCCCAGCTCCACCAAGATGACACTGTAGAGACTTTGAGCAAAGCTCTTAACCCTGTCTGCTTCCTAACAAGGTGGGATATGCAAAGAATAAAGAATTTCACTGTGCTGTAATGTACTATATGAGATAAATCCTTCCAACCAGCAAAGAACCTCTGTAGTCCAACTAGATCTCAATGGTGACCACTGCTCTATTCCAATTTTTACAATCGTAGTAGGTGCTCCAGTCAGCTTTCACACACACACACACACACACACACACACACACGCACACACACGTGTCAAATAACCACAGCTTAATCATAATATTTGGAGCTTGTAACAGATGCCGATATAAATAATGTCATTGTGTTTCACCTGTACTATGCAATGACCGAAAAGGATCACCTTGTGTGCTTTGAACCAATTCTGTCTTTTATATAAAAATGTTAATTAATGTTTTTTTTTTTTAAATAAGTCATTTGTTGCTGGAACTTATGCTCCATGCCCTCTAGTAGCATTTTCCATTAACCTGTTCACCCTCATTAACTGTTTTGTTTAGATTTTGCCCACTAGCGGGGGGGTTGGGGGGGGGGTGCTAGGGGAGAGGCCTTCATATTACACGAACCATACTGAAATGAAAGCTAATCAGCATCTCACCGCACCGCACCGCACCACACCGCACCTTGGGCTTCTTATAAAAGTGGGCACCTCCTGTTTGTAGCACCTTTTAATTAAGAGTGGCTCCTCTCTTGTCAGTTGTTGCCTCTGAAACATCGACATATAAAGCCCTCCAGCCATGCTAGTTTGGGAGCAATTAGAGACCAAGATGGGCCAAGCTGTTCTCCTTAGTGGACATCTGGCTCCCTGTCAGCGACACTACACAGCTCCGAATGCTCAGCATGAGGGGAAATCTGGCCATTTGCAACAGTCACGGACCAGTTCCAGGTTTTTTTTATTTATTTATTATTATTTATGTGTTTCAAGAACTGAAAAAGAATTAAAACAAATTTTTATACGAGGTGAGTACTAAAGTGTGAGTACAAAATCTGGCATTAGGTGAGAATACATCCATGATGGTACATGACTGCATCATCACACCCATGTTCACAGATCCAGAGTCACCACTTCATCTTCTGCAGCTGAACTGGGAACTGGGGGAAAAAAAAACAGAGAACCCAGAAAACCCCAACACAGTACAGACCCGGTAGTTTTTCAGCTGATTTCAGCTAAGCTAATAAAAAGGATGGTAATCACTTTTCCAGATGCTTCAGGGAAAGACGGAATTATTTCATCTTTTAAACACGGTGCCTTGTGCAAATTTAGCTGTACATGCGGAGCATATAGTGGGAAAGAGAAATTATATAAATTCAGTGCACAGTTGGTGTTTAAAGGCATCCAGATAGCATGTGGTTTCTTGTTAGGACTTTTGGGCTATGAGTGCTAACTTTCGGAGTAGCAAGCTTCCGATATGCATGTTCCCACATTTACATGGAGTTGACTAAAACAAAAACATGTGGTGTTTACATTTTTAGACCTCTTTTTTAGAATTCCTAATGTTTTTAAAGCAGCTGATTGCATGAGTTGTTTGGGAAATCATACTTAAACACACACAGTAAATTTTTTTTCATTTCTCTGAGTAACACAAACCGACACCACTTTGTCACTGTCTCTCTGCTAAAGATGCCTCCTATTAAAGACATCCAGTCCATTTTTGAAGTGTATTTGATTGCACAGTGCAAATACCATGCATACACACAAACACCTGTTCAATTTCTCATTAATGCAATTATCTAATCAACCAATCACATGGCAGTTGCTTCAATGCATTTAGGGGTGTGGTCCTGGTCAAGACAATCTCCTGAACTCCAAACTGAATGTCAGAATGGGAAAGAAAGGTAATTTAAGCAATTTTGAGCGTGACATGGTTGTTGGTGCCAGACAGGCCGGTCTGAGTATTTCACAATCTGCTCAGTTACTGGGATTTTCACGCACAACCATTTCTAGGGTTTACAAAGAATGGTGTGAAAAGGGAAAAACATCCAGTATGCGGCAGTCCTGTGGGCGAAATGCCTTGTTGATGCTAGAGGTCAGAGGAGAATGGGCCGACTGATTCAAGCTGATAGAAGAGCAACTTTACCTGAAATAACCACTCGTTACAACCGAGGTATGCAGCAAAGCATTTGTGAAGCCACAACACGCACAACCTTGAGGCGGATGGGCCACAACAGCAGAAGACCCCACCGGGTACCACTCATCTCCACTACAAATAGGAAAAAGAGGCTACAATTTGCACAAGCTCACCAAAATTGGACAGTTGAAGACTTGAAAAATGTTGCCTGGTCTAATGAGTCTCGATATCTGTTGAGACATTCAAATGGTAGAGCCAGAATTGAATGAAATGAAAACATGGATCCATCATGCCTTGTTACCACTGTGCATGCTGGTGGTGGTGGTGTAATGGTGTGGGGGATGTTTTCTTGGCACACTTTAGGCCCCTTAGTGCCAATTGGGCATCGTTTAAATGGCTACCTGAGCATTGTTTCTGACCATGTCCATCCCTTTATGACCACCATGTACCCATCCTCTGATGGCTACTTCCAGCAGGATAATGCACCATGTCACAAAGCTCGAATCATTTCAAATTGGGTTCTTAAACATGACAATGAGTTCAGTGTAAAATGGCCCCCACAGTCACCAGATCTCAACCCATTAGAGCATCTTTGGGATGTGGTGGAACGGGAGCTTCGTGCCTTGGATGTACATCCCACAAATGCCCATCAACTATCCTATCAATATGGGCCAACATTTCTAAAGAATGCTTTCAGCACCTTGTTGAATCTATTGCCACGTAGAAGTTGGCAGTTCTGAAGGTGAAAGCGGGTCAAACGCCGTATTAGTATTGTGTTCCTAATAATCCTTTAGGTGAGTGTACATACACCAATTAGACATAACATTATCGCCACCACCAGGTGAACTAATTGCCATTGATTATCAATTATATACCAGTAAACTGGTTCATGGATCATGGGCACCCAAGGCTCACCCATGCCTATGTGGACCAAAAACCAGCCTGGTCCAACAGAACAACTAATGCAATTCCTATTATAGAAAACAGGTTAATGCTGGCCATGATAGAAAGGCACAAGAACACCCAGTACATCACAGGCTGCCACATATGGGGCTTAGCAGGCAAAGACTTTGTAAGGTTGTTGGAGTTCCCCATATCTAAACCCCCGAAAAATGCACTGGACAAACAAGCCCAATCCACAGAGGCTCTATTCCGCAACCCACAGCATCCAAAAATCCAGCACTAATGTCCTGGTGCCAGACACCACAGAGGTCATGTAGATGCCCTGAGGTGCCTGAACTGCCCCAGTAGCACAAACTTAATGGTTTTAATGTTTGTCTGATCAGTGTGCTATATCGTTAACATAATTTGCAAACTACGCCGCATCTTTTTTTTTCCGACAGTGCTACATATACACCTTTCCCTTGGATTAGTTTGTTTCTTTTTTCCTTCCAGTGTGTAATCAGGCTGAGGAGTACAACGAAAATCCTTTCCCCAGCCTTAATCAGAGGTCATTCCCAGTAATAAAAAGTTTTGTCCTCTGCCGACTGGAGCTTTGTGGCTCCGCGCTAAGGGGTCAATACCTTATCCATCAGCTCAGATCTTAAAGATTTACCACCAGACTCCCCACAGGGTGGGCTTCAGTGGTGATAATTATCTCCATTTGTAAACAGAGCTTCTTCCAGCATCCTTAATGTAGTATCGGGCCTTAAGAAGAGAATTAAATACAACATGGCAGACAATCTGTTCACTTCATTAAAATACAGTACTCCACCTTACAGTCTGACCACCTGCAGGATCCTGAGGTGCTGCCACCAAGGAATTTCACCTGGATGGTTTTCTCCTGCAGACCGAATCTCAGCACATCATTCGATATAGTCATTTTATAAATTACTTATCTAAGGTTTAAAAAAAAAATTAAATACAGTGTGGAATATTTACAGTTTATTGGGTTTTAATAGTTAATGTTAACTACATACTTGTCTAATGTCAGCTAAGTCAAAGCACTTTAATACCTTTTATGTCACACTAATGATCTCAAGACTTTTCCATTTACCTTGATAGAAAGCCTCAAGACGTGTCTGTTAATATCTAATAACTCAAACACCGTTACAAATGTCATTCATTCATAATTTACATGTTATTCACGTAATTTGCCATTTTTATAGGGAAGAAATCTGCGTTTTCGCTGTATTTATGATTGATAATCCATATTAAAGTTAAAATGCAGGGTTGATATGCCAAGCACGCAAAGGCTGGCAAACCTTGATCTTTAAACTGAGGTTAAGATATCCTGTATGCATGTAGTTTGTCCAGGAATAGTGTTATGTGTTTCCAGCTCGCCCAAGAAGAGTGAAGTATTAAGTGAACAGTTTGACGGCAAAATCAGATAATGCAAAATAATGTTTGCAGTTTTAAAGGGGATTAGAAAAAAAATGATAAAGAAGATTTTACTGCATGAGTTACAACGATGTGTAAAAAAAAAAATATATATATATACAGAGGTGGGAGTCGAACCTGGACCCTGGAGGTAAGAAGCAACAGTGCTAGCCACTAAACCACTGTGCTGCCACAAATTTTTTTTGTTATATTGGGAATTTTGCAAAAAAAAAATGCAATTTATTATCAGGAATATGTTGATTTAGTTTAAATTTTAAAAGAAAAAAGCAAACTCGTGTTTTAATTGTAATTTTGTAGTGAGTCAAACAGCAATTGCTTGCAGAAAATTGAAGGAGAATAGTGTTGAGTTTCGTTGCACACTAAACCTATTAATTCAAAAGATCATTGAAGATCATGAGAAACTTCAGAAACAATACACAAAATTCCATTTACAGTATCATCAACCTTCTCCTCTACCAGCTTCAGTTATACTTCGGTACATGGCGACAACTTTCTAACATAGTACAAGTATACACCATCCTGTATAATGTCTGTTTGTCAATGTCTATCAGTCTTCCTCTAAGGGTTTACCAGTATAGTACCAGTATAGAACCATTTCACACATACAAACACACACAGTGCATGCATCTCATGTCTCTATAACACAAATCGCTCATGCATCTACGTACTGTATTATAATCACAAACTCCATCACAGTGTGTATACTGTAATAGCTTATATATGACATAGTGTTTGAACAACATGCATAAATAAAAAAGTAAAAAAGTTGTATTATGTTTGTAGAATAAATCTGTATGTAGGGGATCTGTGGAATATTATGGTCTGCTTAAAAGCTGTAGCGATTTTATTTCCTTTGTACAGTACATAGTGTCCCAGAATGCCTTATTTGGACTGGCGTACGTGCAACCACACAGAGTAGAATAAATTCTCGTAATAATCACAAAATTTACACACAACATCCTCCGTTTTATGTACAATTCTTCCACAATGTTCATCTTTTCTATCCTTCATTTCTGATGAAGTGCTGTGAAAAAGAAATAGTGTGGTCGTGGCAAATCCCACCCAACTGCTCAGTGGAAATGGCTGGTCTCAGAAGGAAGTGACTCATAGTGCTGTCTTTTTCAATATTCACTGCGGTGTCCACAGAGTCACAACAGGATCCAATCAATCAATCCTCAATTAGAACAGCCGATTAAAGTGGGATTTGTGATGAAAGAGGACAGTGGAGGGGTATTTGGGAGTAATGCTGTAGAGAGAGGACTCAGCAGTAGGAGGAATATTTAGAGTCGAGTTCGGATTGTGCACTGGCTATTTAAGGCTAAAAATAACTTGTGAATGCCTCCTAGTGGATGCTGTGCATGAATTCAAATTTGGGTAGGATTGACTGAGCAGAGGTAGGAAAAATCCGGTGCACTCTCTAGTCACTGAACAGTCACACACCCAGGCATGGTGTTACAATATGTTAGTGCAGCTACACAGTGTTGTTTTAAAACCCTTTTTATTAATTCATCAATTCATTTATCTTTTATACGGTTTGTCGCAGGAGGCCTGGAGCCTACCCTAGGAGACTTAGGGTACGAGGCAGGGTAGACACCCTGGGCACACACAAACACTATGAGCAATTTGGGAACGTCAATTAAGCTAATCTGCATGTTTTTGGACTGTGGGAGGAAACCGAAGTACCCGGAGGAAACCCACCAAGCACGGGGAGAACATAAACATGAAGAGAGATTTGAACCCTTGACCCCGGAGGTGTGAGGCCACCGTGCTAACCACTATTTTCATCAATGGGAAAAATCTAACGAGAATCCATTGAGATTCATGGGTCATTTTAGAATCTCATGGGAGCCCCTCCTTAATGGAAAATCATAGGTTATACTCATCCTTCCATCCATCTTCAGTATCTGCTTGTGAATACTGGAATATCCACCCTGGATTTGATGTCAGTCAATTGATTTATACCTAGGGGAAATTTACACTCACCAAGTCACCTTGGAGAAAGCCCAAAGGAAACCCCCAAGCTCAATATCAATCAAACCAGGGACCCCAGAGCTGTTTGGCCGGCTACCCACTGCACTGTCATACTGTATGAAAATAATAATGGTGTTCTCATTGCCTGACATGTCTTGTAAAAATGTATGAAAGGTGCACGGCAACTTATAAGGTTCCCGATAAGTCCACAGGATGCCAGGAGGCTTCAGTATTGAGATTTCGGATTCAGTAAATGTATATTTTAAATGCTGACTAGCTCATAAAGTTCTGTTGGAAATCAGACCACTTGAAGAAATAACAAGAATGTATTATGATTTTCCACTAAAAGCCTAAATTCTTTAAGTGCCAAATGGGATTCTGAGCCATGGGTATGAGCCGATTATAACTGATCATTTAAAAAATCTGTTCAGAAAGTATATATTTATCTTTCTCTATGTATTAACTGTCAATATATTGAATGATTTAGTGTTCTGTCTCTAATATATTCACAATATACTAAATAATATACTGAATAATACTGTATTAATATATTACAATATACAATGTAAAAATACATAAGGAATTGCCTTATTCTAAAGCAGAAAGTTCAAATAATTTCCCACATGTGAGAAATATACCTGTGGTGGGAGCCAGCAAAGCGGATGAAATACATAAAAAAAATATTAAACTTTTTTTAGTACGAGTGGCACTGATGGAGCACTCGCCCTTAAACCCCAAAGCATTTTAGCCATTCTTTGCATAATTATGTTTTAATAAATATATTGTATAGGAGTCAGGATTGTGCAATATAGAGTGATAGGTTTTTTTTAAGCACAACCTAGGCAATATAATAAACTTAATTTCATTTTAACTGACTTTACACACATGACTGAGCAAAAATTTTAAAAGGATCATATACTGTAGGCCAGAAATAGAACAGATTTTAAGATTATGTGTAACCATAATAATAAGAAGAAGAAGAAAAAGAAGAAGAATGCATACATTAACTGTGCAATCTAAAATAAAATGACACATGATGAAAACCCTCTGTCAGCAAACATCCTTTTTATATTAAGGATATAATATATAATATGCACATTTTGTGAGTTTTACATTTTTGCATCGTCATTCTGGTAGTACTAAAATGTAATTTTTTTTAAAGTAATGATGTAAGTTTAATTCTACACGACATATCAGAAAACCCAAATGCACAATTTACAAGCACCGTCTACTTCACAGTATGTGTGTATCTCTGAGATTTAGAGGTAATGAGCCATATTTGAGGCACATTTGAGAAGATTGAGAAAATGGCTAAAATCTCTTTCAAGTCTCAGAGATGGCTCATTTCTGTATATGTAAGTCACACACAAGACAAATATAAACTATCTGACATTTCGAGGTAATGAACTACATTTGAGACACATTTGAGAAGATGCAGAAAACGTGTAAATCTCATTCAAGTCTCAAAGACGGCTATTAGGTGAAAAAGGAGAGATTTACACGAGATCTCATCTTGGAGTTACTGCCAAAGTAAAAGTGTGTATAATTCTTAAATATGCATAAAGTTTCAATAATGTTTTACTGAAACAATTATAAGTATAAATATAATAGTTTTTGTCTGCATTGCAATATACATATCCATACATGGTCCATTCATATATAGCAATATATTAACAAATATAAACGAAAAGTGTCACCTAGAACATGAGTCCAATGTAAGAAATCGTTTAAGTTACAGTGTATTTAGTACATTTTTCCCCAGAAATAGCTATATAGCTAATTCTGGTTAGCCATGTGGCTAGTGACAGAATTCGCACCTGGTGAGCGCAGAGTAAGAAATTTTATAATGACCAGCACCTATGGTAATGCACTTATTATACTGTTTATGCACTTCAATTGTAACTTCAAAACAGACTTACAAATGTGAATTAACCCTTTAATGAGCCAGGTCTGTAGTAAAGACCAAATATGAACTTGAGTGGTATAGTTGAGTTTGAGCAATTGTCCAAGCCAGAATTCATATACCGATAAAATATTCCTTTCCAGATACAGATAATACCATTGTGGTAAGTATTTTCCATGAAGTATGTACAGGATATTCTAATTCTAGCTGTGCAGATTCAAGAAAAATTTCAGGCAACTTCAGATCACAAATAGACGTACTGTCGGACACAAACAGCAAATGCTGTCTACACACCTTCCAATAACACATCAGAAATCTCAAGTTTCTTATTGACTGTCTAATGACTCCTTACTCTCCACAAATGAGGCCCAGCGAATGTGAGAGAGTGTGCACACCTACAGTACATCCCTCTTAACCAATGGACAAATTCATGGAAGGCAAAGATGAAAGAGGGGATTGGTGAAGCATAGCCATGATCCGACCTGCACGGCGAATCAATGAAGCTTGATTGAAGAAAAAGGCTATTGATTTCCTTAGTCCCCTTCTTGTGAGGCACAATGATTCAGTGGGTGAAGACTGATAGGTGGGTTGAACGTAGATCTATACCAGTCCTCAGCTCTTTCACGACAGAATGTTGTGAGAGGCATCAATTGGAAGTCTCGAAGTTTAATGGTCCTCCATTGAAGAGACCACAGACACAAAAACTTTTTTCTTTTTTTTTTTTTTTTTTCAAATATCCAGCCACTTTGGGTATGTCAGCCCCATATTTCCCGCATGCCTGAGTTCATCAGGGGTGCGTCCGACATTTCAGAGACTCGTCCAATTTGTTGCCGAGAATGACAGGGACTTAAATTCCCAGACAGACCTCAGACAGGACATATTTCAATCTGATGAGGTGCTTTCATCACACAGGGAAAAAACAACTCCGAGTGAAATGATTGTACGGGAATGATGAGGGGCCTTGGGTGAAATACAGTTCAAGGGGGCTGTGAGCTCAGCCTGGAGTGTGGAACGGTGCAGTAATTATAAGCTGAAATGGAAGCAGCGAAATTAGGTTTACATCTCGAGTTAATCTCTCAGGTACACCTCTTAGACAGCTAAAGGGGAGAAACAAATTTGGACGCATCTTCTTTGATTGGGTATTCATAACTTGGCAATGTAGAAGAGAATCTTGACAATTTCTATATGTTTAAATCACAATGCATTGACAAGGTGTATTTAATCCAAAGTGCTATTGATTTTTTTAAAACCTTATTATTAGGGTGACACGATTTGTTAAAAAAATATATATAAATATATATATTTTTAAATCACACCTAGACCTGAGCAACTGAAGCAACTCCAGATCATAACACTGCCTCCAGAGGCTTGTACAGTGGGCACTATGCATGATGGATGCGTCGTGTCCCATCACCCTGGAATTGGGTCAATCTGGACTCATCAGACCACATGACCTTTTTCCATCGCTGCAAAGTCCAATCTTGATGCTCCCTAGCAAACTGAAGTTTTTTTCTTCGTGTGTATGTGTGGACATGCTCTCACTTTTATTATTAAACATAGCTCTGATTTCTACTGTCTGCTTTGTTTATGGTGCAACTTCTTCAATGATTTAAGTGACCTCCATTCATGAAGTTTTTCTGAACACTTTTCTTTCGCAAAGTTGCCAGTTCAAGCGCTATCCTTCGAAGTTTTAATAATGTATCGGATGGTTCATACTGTAATGCAATTCCAGTTATTTCAGCGATCTGCTTTGTTGTTTTATTTGCCTGATGCAGGCCGTTATGGAATGGTAACCAGGCCAGGCAGTGTAAAAGTGCTCATTTAACATTTATCGAAGGAGTGTTCAGTGTCAGCACTTTATAATGACGTTTCTCACCACGGGGAGGCAAAATTTGTGTTTTCTGGTTTCTCAGTAAAATGAAAAGCTGCATTTTTTTTGGTCTTACTTTAAGGGGTGAAAAGAGGGGCACAACAGGCTACTTCTATTAAACCATGAACGGTAACAGGACCCTATCAATCATTAATAATTTTTTTTTTTTTTTAACAATTTCGTTAAGCTGCAAGAGAAATAAAACACACAGTTACAAAAAAAAAAAACTCTGGAGCTTTAACTGTTAAATTACAGACCAGGCTGCACCACCACATTGTTGATTATTTTCCTATTCTTTGACTGGCTGCACTGTTCTTTGGACCTCCATGGGTCTGAGGGTTTGAAACTCACCATAAATGAGCGCGTGTGTGTGTTTGTGCTCTGTTTAATGTGCTCCAGTTCCTAGGATAGGCTCCAGGCTTTCCATGACCCTTACACAGGATAATCAGTATGCAAAATGAATGGATTTTCCTATTTTCCAAAAGACATGAATTGGTATTACATTACATCCACTCATGTTTTATTCCTTCTATAAGTTACTGATGTCAAGGGCTTATAAGAAATTAGCATTATTATATTTACTGTGATGGCTGTGAGGATTTATATGAATAGCTTTTATCTCTTAAATAAGCTACGGATACAAAACCAATTCAAGCTTGTCGCATAATACGAGCAAGATTGTGTGTTTAAACAGCGAAAGACAAATGCTACTGTACATAATCAGTCATTTCTTAAGCATTAAGCAACCATGGGGGTAAAAGCATGTAGACCATACAGAGATTGTTATATTATTATTATTATTATTATTATTATTATTATTATTATTACAATTTTAATCTCATAATAAAATAAACTGCAACAGACCTAAATTTGATATAAGGAATCAACTTCATCCTCCCTGAATTACATCCCATCATGCCAGCTAAATCCTTACCTATAACGCATACAAGACACATTACCAGCAAGAACAATGTCCACGGAACAGATTAGGCACTTCACACACATACTGACCCAGATGTAATTAAATGATAGTCGTTTCGGACGCCAAGGGCTCAAATTGCCGCTGTCACTTTACTGACTGTGATGGATCTATATCTGGGTCTCGTAAGGAGAACAGAATTGTCTAGAAAGCAGGTTCATATTATTTGTTATTATCATCAGTTTTTCCCAAAAAATCAAACACAACACTATTGAGCAGCAAATCAGAACTGGGGGAGGTTTTTCGAAGCGGTGGTTGTAATTTTATATGGCGTGCTGTGCTGAAAAGATAAACGCTTTGAATTATGATTGCAAAGGATGACCCCTGCTATAAGGACAATGCTGAAGCCTCACGTAGTTACAAGGGATATTTCTTTGGATTCTGTTGGCGCAGCAGTGATTTCTGGTCATATTATAGTATACAGTGGGACGTTAACTCTTCTTCCACATGTTTGCGTGCCCATGGGACAAATACATGGGGTTCACTGATTTACAGTTAAATAGTGAATATATGTAACAATGAAAAAATCTAATTGCACTAAAAGACCAATGCTCAATTCTGATTGGTCGGAAAGTATTGATTTACGAATATGCCAGATGCTCCACATGAATGGAATACAAATGTTTGTATAGTTCTTGAGACAGTGGAGTTATCGGTAAGGAGATGTACATTTAGGATTGTTGGAAGGAGTCTCCAGTGTCAGTGCTTTTTGGCATAAATGAAAACTGCAGGCGAAGTTCTTATTGACTTCATTAAAGAAGGAAAACAAATATGTGACAAATACATAAGGTCTCACTGATTTATTGTTAAATAGCGAATATATGTAATAAAGGGGAAAAATGGAATATTAGTCCAATGCTTAATTATGATGTGTCAGAACGTATTTTACAGCAGATTGTTTCTATACTATATTATATATTATATATTATATACACTATATTGCAAACAATATTCGCAACTAAATTCACATTCACATACATATGAACTTGAGAAACATCCAGTTCTTAATCCATAGGGTTTAATACTGTATGATGTTGGCCCCGCCCCCTTTGCAGCTATAATGGCTTCAACTCTTCTGGGAACACATCAGAAAGGTGTTCTATCAGGTTGAGGTCAGGACTCTGTACAGGCCAGTCAAGTTCTTCCACAACAAACTCGCTCATCCATGTCTTTTTGGAACCTTGGTTTGTGCTCTCATGCTTATATGAGGTATGTCGAAACGCCAGAATTTCCACATTGGGCCACTTCATAGCCCATTATTTTCTTATAACAAAATGACTCCAAGAGTTTTCTTACTTACGTAATGTGTATGTTTATCCATTGCCTCGTAATTCCTACAATCAGGTTCCTAAAGAAATGTCCTTTCAAACATCTTTCTGTTGAATTTGCCTTTTATTGGCAACAATACTAATTGATTTCCTGCTGCAGGAAACACCCACTTTTTTCTGACTGTTGACTAACTGAGTATGAGACGCTTTTTTACACAGAAATCACAAAGGATAAAAGGTTTTGCTCTTAACTGTGTATGTTTTTTTTGCATCATTTTTCTTCCTAATAAACCTACCTACATTGGAAACGCTCTCCAAAGTCCAAAATATAGCTATATATAGGCATTATAATATAAAGTCTCTCCAGGAGGTCCAAAAATCTGCTTCATCCTACATCTTTTTAAATGTACCGCTGAAACCTGCGTGGGTTTAAATGATTCTTGGGATAAGCATATTTTAAATAGCTGAAACTTTAGAACTGTGTAAGTGTATAAGTGTTTTTCCACACACACCCTTTTGTTGAGCTTGTCTGATGAAGTAATTATGTGCATTTTGCCTTGAACATGTGTGATTTTGAAATAAATAAAGCACCAGTCCAAGGATGCTTGTAACAACATGGCTCATTACGCTAAAGCTTATTGAGCCAAACCGGAGTCATGGGGGGTGGACTTAATTACGGGGTTATTGTAGTGCATCAGTGTTCCATCACCCTGACATACACGCAAAAAAAAAAAAGAAAGAGAAAAAAAGTTTATACTAATCAGAATCTGTCATCGCAGACCCTTTTCCTGAATGAAATTACTTTATGGATTTCTTTGACTCTCTCTTTTAGCTGAACCGTCTGTCTGTCTGGAAACTCTAATTTAAACAAAAACAAGGCACATAACCACGTGACAGAACTTAAAAAGAAAGAAAGGGCACATTACTAAACAAACAAGTATATACAGTAGCATACAGCAAGGCATGGAGGCGATCAGCCTGTGGCACTGCTGAAGGCATTTTTAAAGACCAGGTTGCTTTGATAGCAGCCTTCAGCTCATCTGTATTGTTGGGTCAAGTGTTTCTTATCTCATCTAGTATGCAAAAACCTTTATAACTATATACACTATCGCTCATAAGTTCGGGATCACTTTCTAACTCCATGGTTGTTTCTGATTTTAATTTCTTTCTACATTTTAAAACAATGCTGAAGGCGTCCAAAATATGCAATCATTTTCTTTGAATAGTTACTGTTAAGATGTATCTGGTACTCATGATTTGTAAAGCCTTCATACCAGCTTTAATCTGAGATGCTGTTAATTGATTTGATTTTTTTTCTGTGACGCCAGCTGACCGCATCTTTTCGAACTTTTCGCGATGGCGTAACACACTCGGAGGACAGCGCTATCTGCCCCTTCCAATTGCGCGAGCTCACAGACGCCCCTGATTGGCTGGAGAGCCGTGATGAATGTGGGAGCACTAAGTATCTCTCATCCCTCTCCCCTGAGGGAGCTCGGCCAACCTGTAACCTCTAGATCCCCAGCTGTGAGAGGTTACAGCATCACCCGGGAATTAAACTCGCGATCTCCAGATGATAGGGCTAACACTTTACCACCCCACCACTCGGACCATCTTTGGAAGATCTTCATGAGAGCCAGTTTCATCCTTGTGCTTGATGGGTTTTGCCAATGCACTTGACAATACTGTTCTTGCATGAACTTTTCTATATACTGTATAAATGCAGTATGCACCAAAGTATATACAGAACTGAAATTAATAAATGACAAACATTACCTTGTTGTTGCCTGTGAGTTTATTTTTCCTGAAAGAAACAGACAAACACACTATTAGCATGGTCATTTACTTGGTCGAAGTGTGTGTGCACCGCCTCGCTGTAGACAATCTTCATCATCATCATTCACGCAGAATCTCAACCTGGAAGAAAGCTTGCTGCAGACTCCTGCAAAAGGAGATGATTTGCATGCGTAATTCAGGCACAGTTCTTAGTAGATCTTCACAACTGAACACACTCTCCTTTAACATTCACCATAAGTGGAAATCAGGTGGTGTGTAAAATCAGATGAATGGGACGGGTCTGGGAAGGAACTGTTTTGCCACCTTTTGTAAACTCTGTCCCCATTCACAACTACTTCTGTATGAGCGGAAATAATAAAATAATACTCAACTATGAATACTTATCCCCCGTTGTGAGACCCTTTTACGACAACAACTGCACAACACAACTTCCTTTTCACTACTGGGAACGCATCTGTCTGAAGATATGCCCCGCTGATAAGCGCGTTTGAGTTTCAGTACTGTATATTTCACCACATGCCGTATATATAAAGCTTGTTGGCATGTTATTTAGGCTGTTTTTGAGAACTGAAATACATAATTGAATCGCTCATATTGCTGATGCTTTAATAAAAAGAAAAAAAAATTAAAGCCAAGTCACCGATCAGAAATTGGACCCAAAAACCCTAGAAATTGGTTAGAGCATCAAATGCTAGTCACTGGTCCACCAGGAGCCCTACTGACAATGCTAGTTAATTTAAATAATTAGTAAAAAAAAGTCCTCTGTTTAAAATATACAAGACGACTACAAAATAATTAACAAAACAAAGAAACCAAAAGAGAAAACAAGCATCAGGAGTAAAAGATTTAGAAGGTCTGTGCCGCATGATATCCAAGACCTGTTCTCGATTTTTCCACCTTTGTGTTGTTTCATAACATTTCGCTTTACTTGGAAATTGATATTTCTTCTTTGCCTCTTGCTGCTGCTGCTATGATGTATTCACATCACTAATAGACATCATTGACCCAGTCCCATTGGCAGCCATACATCCCCATGGAATGACACTATCTCCAAGCCTTTCCTTTTCCTCTCCATATCCTTCTTCTATACCTTCTGGTACAACGTCATCCTGGTTTTATCAGTCTAAAGGAATTAGGAAGGAATAGTTTTTTTTTTCTTTTTTTTTTACATTTTATTTTCATAAAGAAACCCTCTGTCTTTATGTTGACCAAGATGCCACATTTCTTCATTGTAGACTTCCTCCAGTTGTTTTTGACTTGGCTAGATGTTGTGAAGTGCTTTTTTTCCAACAAGAAATGATCCACCTAGTTGTTTCCTGATCCAAAGTTGTTGCCTCTTCTTTAATTGTTGATTTACTCACTCCTGAAGTTTCTGCTATCTCACTGATATGTCTTTTTTTTTTGTTTGTTTGTTTTTTTCAGCTTAATGTTGGCACCTCTTTGGATCACATATTGGGATTTCCCAGGAAAAGCTACTAAATGCAAAGTCAATACTTGCAAACAATGACAGACTCTTCATCTCCTTAATTTGTCATAAAATAATTAAAATAACCGAGCGACGACTTGCCTTTAAAGTGCTTGCTGTTGAATTTAAACATAAAAAAGGGTTGTAATTGATGTAATGGAGAATGATTATATGTACAAAGGCAAAAATAGAACATTGTATCACTGTCGAAATGCTTATGGACCTGGCTCACGTATATGTGAATAGTAAACAGGAAACAGATGATCTGCTGATTAAATCTATGTGATTAGAATTCCGAGGAGGTGGAATGTTGGAGGGATCCCGACAAGCGTGTGGGAGTTGCAAGAACATCGAGATCTCGTCATAATTAACTTACTGGAATGTTCAGATTTCTCACATTTATACGTTCATATCAACCCACGACTGTACACACTCCTGCTGCAAGGCATATAATTTCACACTTTGCATTACCGCTTTAGCTTTCACTTCAAATCTAAAGCACAGGAGCCTGATATTAAAGTCTAGACACATGGATATGAAAGTATAATTTTAGTCTTAGAGAACTGCTCGGCACTTCGCTCCTTTATTCCCGAGCCCTTAAACAAAAGGTAAGTGTTAGCGGTCAAACTTGAGCATAAACAGATGGTGCACAGAATGAATCGGGATGCTGATAGTGATGCATATGCGCTCTCACAACTCCGTTACTCATTTCCTATGCTCTCATCAGCCCTGAATGGGGGGTAAATAGTTTCTAAACAAAACAAATTCAAAGAGTGTTCGCCTCCTTGGCACCTGTTACCATATGGTGCGAGTCGTGTAAAGGCTGTTAGCACTGAATAACCATCCTTTTCTTTTGATTTATGTAGCAGTTGCATTCTGGAGCTGAGAAAATGTCATGCAGTCAAGGTTAAGAACAACTTGTGAAAAGCATGGATTAGATGATGCACACTTTTACTGCACAAGCTAATTATTCTACCTACCAATTTCTCTTTCTACCATTTTCTTGAATCTTGTCAGTGGTCTCAATGATGGCATTTGGCAGACGCACATATCCAAACTTACATTTTTATCTCATTATACATCTGAGTATTTGAGGGTTAAGAGCCTTGCTCAAGGGCCCAAAGTGGCATCTTAGTGGTTGTGGGGTTTGAACCTGGGATCTTCCGAACCATAGTCCAATGCCTTAATCACTGAGCTGCCCCTGAGCTAGTGATTAACCTCGCTTTGCTTAAAATCTCTTTTATGTTATTAGGTTCGAGTTCACACCATGTTCTTTGGCTTCTGTTTCCTTTCCCTGTCAAATCTACACAGACCCTATGGCTTAGGATATGCAAGTGGCCTACCAAATTGTGAGCATTTACAGTATACTTGTGCGCTCGTGTGTTCATGTCGTGCTGCAACTGTAATTGAAATTGTATTGTGCTTTGTATGCCACAGAGCCAATTCTCTTCGCCACTCTCTGATAAGTTTTTTGGTGTTCCACTAACAACCAAAGTGAGTGGACTTGATGGAGTTGGAGTTAATAAATGTTGAAAAACAGTTAGTTTATTGTTATTGAAATTGCAGCAAAGGAGAAAATATTTAGGAATTTCTTTCATCTCTGGTCCATTTTTGGTCTATGCCAAAATCGAAGCATGGACGAAGAAGCCATAAATCCATAGAAGAAAAAGAAGCCGCAAAGACTGTGGAACCATCTGAGTCGCCACGAAGTGTAATTACATTTCTGAGGAAGTGCTCATCAGGGTATGGCATAGGTTCCGTGAGACCTACAGTATAGTGTGGCAGCACGGTGGCTTATTTGTTGGCACTGTGGCACTTGCACCTCCAGGGTCCAGGTTTGATTCCCACCTCGGGGTCTGTATGCATAGAGTTTGCATGTTCTACTCATGCTTGGTGGGTTTCCTCTGAGTACTCTGGTTTCTTCCCACAGTTCAAAGACATGCAGATGTGACTACATGGCGTTCCCAAATTGCCTGTAGTGTGTGAATGTTGACCGGAGATCTTACCACAATGTGAAAAAAAAAAATACAATGGTAACCAATGGCATCCACGGTACCTAGTTGGACTACAGAGGTTCATAGATGGATGGATAGATGGAAACAACAGCAGTGTAGACTTGACACAGAAGCATAAATCATCCTTAAAGGTGTCACCTGTTACATGTTAAGCCCTTGACTGGTTTGTCCATCCATGGTGTCTTGTTTAAATTCTTCTTGGCAAAGCTTTATCACGCTTTATTTAAACTTTCTAAGGCATGGTTTTCTGGTTGTTCATAGATTATCCAGATCCGTTTTCCAACCTACAGGATGATTTAAAAACTGCGCCTAATTAAAACCATGTGAATACGTGTCCTGCCAGAACAGGGGGAAAATATCTTAATTATCTTTAAAATCCTGTAATTATACTTTTATTGTAAAAACTTCATAAAAATAAAAAAAAAAACATCTTGACCCTTTTCTTGCTTTGAATTTGTGCGTTTGATTTAAGATGGCACAGCTACACACCTGCCACACGCTGGATCCGAGCAGGTGGCAAAAACCTTGGCTGCAATTAGGACTTAATGAGCATGTTCAGATAAGCAGACTGTCTCGGGGCATTAACAGCTTACTTTAGCACCTGACATTATCAGGAAATGATCAGTATGGTCTCTGTAACCCCACTTGTAATGCCACACTTCACCTGTCTCCAGTGCTATCTACAGGGGTGTGAGGTCTCACACTGGGCTTGAGGTTCTTCAAAACCTCAATTCCTGAAATAATTAGCAATTGTCCCGAATAAGGTTCTCTTTGGAGCGGTGGTCATAAGTCTGTTGTGTCTTTTAGGACAAAGGATCAGATCAACCTTAATGATAGGTGTAGTATGATCATTATGGCGAAGAAAATTCTATATTTCTCTATATTAAGTGCAGCATTTGAAGTCAAAGACTTAAGTCGATATTCAGAGGTGCACTTGCTGTTGTAAACAGAAAGAAGTGTCCATGGCGTGATTTTATGCAGTTCATGTCTGAGTGGTGAAATGGAGTTTTTCAATAGTGTTCATACCACTGCCTTTAAACCTAAGCACTTGCCCATAAAAAGCATCAGGGATAGAAAATACAGACTGAAGCAAAAACAGATGCATTTCAAGGGAATGTCTTAAAATTGAGTCCTGGCCCTTAATCTGTAGACTTTAAAAATTGAGCGTGACAAATTGATGGGGCTTCGGAAAGGTGGGAGGTGGATAGGGGTAGCACTTTTGTTTTCTATACAGCTGCACTTTTAAGTGTTTCAAGGACTCTAATCTCCATCCAGCCCTCAACCATCATCGCGTCTGGCATCAAGTGCCACGATCCATGGTGGGTGTTGCTAACACAGCGGGATTGTGTGGCAGTTGGGTTATTAACCAGGTAACTGTCAACTCAAAAGCCGTGTGCTTGTGAATAGGCTCAAACCTCTGCTGCCTTACAGCTCCATCTGTTCACAGGAAAGGCTTTGGAGTAAACCTGAGGTAATCCACAGATAAGGTCCCTAAGGCAGACCCCTGGTGAACTACATCAACGGTCTGGCAAGTTCTGCAACAAGACCAGTGTCAGCCATAATGCATCTCATCATTCCGTGGGCTTCCGTCAGTGGTGCCGAGAGGGGGATCTCGCTACACGAGCAGCATCCAGTTCTCTCTAGTGCTCTGCTCAGGCTTGCACCCTGGAGAGGTGAAGAGTGGTCAGAGTGAGTCTATTATGATTTTATATTTATTGATATATTAAAAATTTTATATCTACACACACACACACATATAGAATGCACATTGCAGAAGTGTCCATTTTTTATGTTTAATATTTCTATACTGCCTTGCCGGCGCAGGCCTCCAGACAGCATGAATCATTCTCAAATTTGTCACCCTGAAGTGTCATTTTTTATGCATCATCCATCCAGTCAGCTAAAGTCATCCCAAAAAATGTGTTCTAAAGTCAAAAGTTTTGGACACGTTATTTTCTGTAATGAATAATGCATTTCTTGTCATGGGATTTCCACCAAAAAAATATATGTATAAAAAAAAAAAAAAGCAGCAGGAAATAAAAAGGCGCCTAGACTTTTATCGGCAGAACCAAATTCTATGAATATGTAAATTGGAAAAGCTCCTGACAATTTCCCCCCTTTTTTCCCCGGTAAACTGCTTTATTAACAGAAGGAATCTGCATATTTGACACTTGCCCATCATATAGTTAGTACTACCACGAAATTCCTTAAAACAGCTTTTTTTATGTTCCAGTATAAAGAAAATCCATTAACACATGTGATTACAGGAACAGTTTTATTATACAACTCTTCAAACATTTGGGCGCATTAGTCATTGTTAATTAACTGCTTATTTATTTACTTGGCACAATCATCAAAGCCATTAGAGGTTGTTGTTTTTTTTTAAACCATTTGCACTATGACTTAATACATGTTGCAGTAGCTTTTATTTGAATGCGGTTCATTTAAAGCTGACGTTATTTAAGTGAGGATTAAAACACAATGGTCCATGCGGTTATAAAATAATAACCCACGGCAAGGTGGTGCAAAGCCGAGTTAGTCATCCTGAAGTCGATTACGGTATTTTCCAATAGCAGCATATCCAGGAATGGTTTTATTTCCCTCGTACAAAATCACTGCAATTTGTCATCATGAAAAAATAAAAAAATATTTATTGAGCAAACAGTGATACAGTGTATATTCTATCCAGTTCTAATTACATTTAAAGCTGTTACAACATGGAGCTACCAATGGGTGAAGAAACCCCGTATCTATAAAACTCATGGTTATAGCTTTATTGTTACGAAGTGCTTGAACTGGAGGCTCCTTTTACAAAGGGTTAATATAAACAATCATGTGCATTAATATATGGTACGTAAACCTTGTTAATATAGAAAGCTAATCAACCCAATTTCTGACCCATTAGAACTGAAACTTCAATAGTGCTGTTGTATAACCATTTAAAATGTATTATTATTATTACTATTAGTAGTAGTATTGTGGAGCTTATTCAAATGTTGATTTAATCAACCTTAAAATGAAGCCTAACAAATACTTATAACTATTTACAGTAGATAATAATGATTTCTATCAATGTAGCATCATTTTTTTTACGTTATAATATAATTGCCAAGCCTCCGGTGATATTTTGACCACATGAGGGAAAAAAAAATCCCGCTACTCTAACTAGTTTCTCGGGAATGAACGAGCCTTAAAGTAAATCAAAAGATCAGGACGTTGCAACATTTTATAGCATTGAATGCTGGATAATAGCCAGAAGACGTATGGCTCACACTACAATATATAAACCGCCATTAAAGGAGTTCCTGGGAGGCCAGATGTGAAGCAGGCAGTCTGATCATGGCTCTGAAGTACTGAGAAAACTTTGATGGTATCCAAGCACTAGCGACACACTAGAACAAGTGCGTTAGCGTAGCATGGGATTATATAGAGAAATAAAGGTAGTGTGTACTTTCATAACAAAGTTCTATTATTCTATGAGCACCCTTCGTATTATATAATTTAAAGGTACAAAAGTTGAGCGTGAATAACTCAGATAGCCATTAAAGCCATTTTGGCTCTACCACCAATGTAGGTATAGTAAATTGCGAACACTTCATGGACATAACATTAGACCCCTGGTCATGCCTGGGCCACTGACATTGCTGTAGTCACGAGAAGTGATCATGCTTAGTTAATTAGGCTACAGTAATACAGTCTCAAAAGCAGGAGCAAATCATTAACCTTTTCTTTTTTGTCCTGTCCAGTAATGTGCATCAGGGTGGACTTTACCCCGGGGCGGATGCAGAGACTGACGGTTTATAAAAGATCTCCTCCATAATGGACTCGACTTGTTCTGCGCTCACTCGTTATTTTTATTATTTTTATTTCAGCGAGCAAATGAGGCTAGTCAGGGGCTATCTTATGAATTATGTAATTAAATGAAGCACAGCGCCTGTAGTTAGTGCACGGTTAAAATTATTGCTCCATATTGCAATTTTCAATTCCCTGCACTATTTAATAGAGTGCTGAAAAACTTAATTAAAACCAAAGATTTATTTGAGGAGAACTCGTGTGTATGTAAAAAATCTTTGTAGGCTTTTATAACTTAGGGTTCGGATTAGAGATTACTAAAGAGAGTGCTCAAAGAGATAAGAGATAAGATATGCACACAGGGTGGCATCATATAGTTGCATATAAAAAAATGTGTTAATCTATCGATCTGGACCGTAGTGTTTATTTGTCTTTAAACCACAGCAGCTTAAGCAAAATTGTTTCAATGGTACCAACTTTGTCCCCCCACTTTAAAAGCTTGTGTAATTGTTCATAAGGTGAGGTTTTCTGTAAGGTAAAGCTTATTTAAATTTTTAACAGAATCTTCAGTGTAACAGTCAGAGGTAAACTTTTTTAACACACTTTTTTAGCACAGGAAAGTTTTCAGGACCAAGGACAGTGCACTTTTTGCTGCCTCAGTGAGATGTCAAGCTTGACATGCTTTGCCCATGTCTCACAATATTAAACTTAACTAATGATATGAAATACTAAAAATATGACATGTCATTCTTTAATATGTTAAAATTGTATCAGATTGCAAATTCGAGACATGATGTCATTGGAAACAGGTAGCAAGTGTTCCTGGCCATTTTTAAACCTAGAGTAATTTGCAAAAGTATTGAGCCACTCCTCATTTGTTCGTAATAAATTAAATTACATTATGTAGATTCAAATAAAGAAATTAAAATAAATGTTTTACAGCGACACGTTGTTACAACCTCAGGAGCAACGTCATTTCCCCTCTCGTCTGTTTCAATCACTCAGGATTCAGCATCACCGGCCTGATCATCTGTCATCATCTGCACCTGTTTCTCACCAGGTTGTGCCTTAAGTTAGGTGTTTTGGGTTTTGTTTTGTTTTTTTCTTACTCTTATTTAGATTATAGGTCACTATGGCTTAACAACAAAAAAGCTATCACAATTAAATCACAATTAATCACAATACTCAGATTTACTTGTATTATAAATGTGCAATGTTGGAATAAAGAAATGCATGATAAACTGGTTAGAGGAAACAGATTATGCAGTTTAATATTATCTTAAATATTTTAAATACATTTTTTATTCATTAAAATTTTATATTACCCGGCTGAGGCTGAGTAATGTAGGGTGTAGCAACTTCACTGCTGGACAGGGCTCAACCCTAGATCCTCAAATCCAAAAATTAACAACATAGAGCCTTAGCCACCTAAGCCACCCGTCCCCATCTTACATTTAATGTACTCTTTACCTTGAAGGTAGATTCGATTTTATTTTATCAAAACTTCCATCTTGTGCTATTATCACACACAGCAAGGTAATGGCACTGCGATTATGGGAAGCCATTAGGGTTAAACATGGTCATAATTAATTTGCATTTAAAAAAAAATAGTAATTCTTTTACATTTTTAAAACATTCCCTTGAAACAGGTCAGGTACAGGGCCTGGACTAAAAATAAAGTGCCAAAAAATTGCCAAAAATGAGACCCAAGAAAGTCCTTTAGAAAGCCTGGAGAACTTTTCCTTAAAGGTCCCACACATCCCATTTTTCATTAAATGTTAATATGATCTTTAGGGTCCTAATGAAAAGTTTGTATTATACGTTAATTAAAAATTCAAAAGGATTGTGTAAAAAAAACACTACTTTTATCTGGTAAAAACTAGCTCTGTTCTCAGCAACCTGTTTCAGTACATGCTAATTTAAATGCTCATGACCTCTGCTGAGCCCGCCCCCCCCAGTTCTGTGAGGCGTGTCTTCACAACACACGTGGGGTATAGCCACGGAAGTGTAGTCCAGTGCGGGCAATGCTTTGGACTGCATTACCCACAAAGCACTGCCCACAACGCAGTGCTTTGTTGATAATGCAGTCCAAACTGGAAAACGCTGGAATATGGAGCCTGAGCCTGTTTTCTTCAGTAGTTTTTGGTTTGATTTAAGTACGGAACCTACGCGGAAGTTTGTAATATCGCCTGACAACGCAGAAATTAAAAGAATGGACATGCATCGACTCGATTTGTCTTTCTCATCACTGCATGGGCATGAATTAACGGGCTGTTACGTTGCCGCGAGCAACAACAACATAAAGCGGAGAAACTTACTGAGAGAGATACGGACGCGATGTGTTTACTGATGTGTTTACATGACTTCCTAATCTTCGACAGACATCGTTATAAACCATCTAAAGTAACAAAGGTAAGCATAATATAGTTTTCCGACTACGTACACAGTTTACAACTAGACAATCACCTTAATGCATTGTTTATTATAAACGGGCGATTAGGAATTATATAGAGACGGATGTACACAGAAAAGAAGCCATAACCATGTTCTATGAGAGTGTAAGTTAACTTACACTCCGCATTCATTGGATTATTAGAAAAGGCGATCTGCAAAGAGTCATAGTAAAATAAATCACACTCACCGAGCCTGGTGAAGATGAAGCAGGAACACGAAGCGTTAGTACAGATCCATTTTTTAAGAGCAGCTTCCTAGTAAAACCTGCTTTATATTGACCCGCGTTTATAAAGCAGTCTGGTGAAAAATGATTATCGCAAACATGAACGCATTTAGGTAAATCGGCGGGGACGTTAGCTTTAAAAACTAAATTCAGCCACTGCGTCCTCAGTGGCTCAGATACCTAACCCTCCCTAGGTCACTAACCCTAGGTAGTGAATGACGACTGCTGTGTTCGCTATTACACCCAACAACTGTACACAACACTCGCTTAGGCGCCATTTTGCTCCAGCGGCGAAAAACAATGGCCGACAGCTTCTTCTCACTCGGGGCGGGTCTTTGCTAAAACACCAGTGTCAATCAACTAGTGTAGGAGCGGCCTCTTGTGGTGTGGCGTCACATCGACAGGCATTTGCGATTGGCCTGATTTCAGAAGGGGCATGTTATTGTAATAAATGAAAAGAAAACCACTGGGCGGCTCTTTATCATCGTAGAGTGGTTGTGTACGCACTCTCCTAACACACAGTTTAGTCCAAACAGCTTAAAAAAGTGCATGTAGGCCTGTATGACCCCTTTAAGGCTACATTGAAACAATACAAGATGGTCTTTGCTTTTTGTAAGCAAAGTATAAAGAAATGAGGGGTGGGTGAAAACTTTTGCACTGTGCTGTAGATAGAAATTTCATTTGTTCCGTTAACTAGTTACGACATGTCATCAAACATTGTAGACGGGCATCAGCAATCAAGTAGTAACTCTGCAAACATGTTCCTCAAGATTTGACGTTTAATCTGTCATAAAACCATCTCATAAAAAGATTCCTAAAAATGATAACATTCAGGGTATTAGAATGTCTCGCATACTCTGCTTCTACCACAATGACCTGGCAAAGCATGCTTTGACTGTAAATAGGAGTCTTCGACTTTTGTCTTTGAATGTAATTGGAAAGGTTTTGTTAAAAAACAGACAAGATTATAGTTCAATAAAGGCCTAAAAAAAACACACAACAACTAAGAACATAAAGTGGCACAGAAAAAAGTGTACGATTTTACAAAAGATATAAGTTTGCCTGAAGAATAGCTCTGTCATGCATTATAGGTGAAATTCAACCAGTTTTTAAAGTACATCTGGTCAAGAACAAGAACACATTGTTATTAATGATATTTTTAGAAAAAAACAACTGACCGATAAAATCCTACGGTATTGGTGTCTCACTGGTAGCCTTAGTCAGAAAGCCTGGGTTTAATTCCCAGCCAATGCCCCCCCAAACCCAGCCATTGGATGTAGGGCATCCTTATTGCTGGTCCCTGGGAGGATTGCGTCAGGAGGGGGATTCGCCGTAAAATAAGATAAGAAATCTGGCCAAATGATCCATTGTAGAAACCTCTTAATGGGAGCAGCTAAAAGAACAGCAATAACTGACTGTTAAAACCTTGTTTTGTGCATGATAAAGACCTAAACTCTTTGAGAATGCCATTAAGACCTACTTAAAAGAAAAGTCTAATTAGTAATATATGCTGGAGTCCATTAGGTCTTAAACTTGCACGTTTTATTTTTGGTTGAAATCAGATACACTGAGGAAATTCTTGCAGCTTGCCTTTCCACACAGCACATAAGTTTGTATGACCCCAGGATCAATGCCAAATGCAAAGCAAGTATCTAGTGAGAGAAATTCATTCTTCGCCACCATTCTGCCATTACAAAACTGGTCTTAGGCGGATACTCTTGACCTGGTAGGTATGCCTTATTAAACAACCACACTTAAACACACGCCCAAACATTATCAGCAAGTGTATATAAGTGAGAAAAACTGTAGGAAGTGTGAACTCTCACATCGACCAAAGATCAGGGTGGGCGGCTTCAAACATTGTAGCCGATGCACTCATCCAAGAAGGAGCCCTGTCGTTTCTTTAATTATCACTCACCATTTCCTCCACTTACTTTAATCTCCTTTCTCTTTATGAAACCTAAAAGAGCATACCTTGACTCTAATGAGATGAAGGTTTTCAAAAAAAGAAAAAAGAAAAAAAGAGGGAGAGAAAAAAGCAAGCTGCAAAGGCTGATATCTCAAAGGCCCATTTACCACTTAATGAACCCTAGAGCCCCTACAGCCAGAAGGGTGCCTAAGTGTGGAGGGACTGCTTGATACTACAGTCCTTCACATCAGATCAGGCCATTGGCAATGAAACAAGTAAAAAAAAAATGGTGTGCTGGGGTCATTAGACAACTGCAGGAAGTCAACCTGCAGATCCACAGAAGAGAGGTAGACAGATCCATAGGCATTTCATTGAGTAAGATCAAAAAGGTTAGAAATATTTAGGTTAGGTCTATAAGAATGTTTCGAACCATGTAACTCTTGTTTTGTAAAATTCGATTTTCCTCCTACATGAATTTGCTTTCCTCTCATCAGAAATATACAGGTATCAGAGTCACATGCAGTGGGAGGGAGGAAGCATGAGAAGAAACTCAGCATATACTTTATTATGGTGAATCCACTAAGCTTAAATAGAGTTTTTAGGTGGATGTCAAAAATCAAACACAGATAATAAGTATAACCATGATATACTGTACTATACCGAATAATAGGCCCGTCGGAATGAAACAACATCAGTTGTCTGACTTAATCCAGCCCAAACAGAATGAATTTTCAATCAGAATAAGAGGAGTGGTGTAGACCATTGATAATCCATTCAAAAGGTAAATATTAGCCATGTAACCACCTGATCTGACTGCTTCTCTCTTGTTAATATTCAATGTCTATACTGCTATACTGTATACAGCGATGCAGGGGGCCTGGACCCTATTCCAGAAGACTAAGGGCACACGGTGGTGTACACCCTGGATGGGGTGCCAAACCATCGCAGTGCCACACATATACATACATACATACACATTCACATGCTCTTTTACACACTATGGGCAATTTGGGAATGCCAGTTAGACTAATCTGCGAGGGCATTGGGGCCAGTGGTAAGATTCTTGCCTGCCATGCGGAAGGCCCGGGTTCAATTCCCACCCAATGCCCAAACTTCTGTACAGGAGTACAGTACAGTGCCGGTCTCAAGCCCTGATGGCAGGGTTGCCTCAGGAAGAGCATCCGGCGTAAAACCTGTGCCAAGCTTGTGTGTTCGAACCAAGTGTCCGCTGTTAAGACACCTTACTAAGAGCAGCTGAAATACCAACACAACAATTGGCCTAATCTGCATGTCTTTGAACAGTGTAAAGAAACCGGAATACCTGGAGGAAACCCACCAAGCACATGGAGAACATACAAACAGACCCAAGACTCAGACACTAGAGGTGCAGGATGACAGTGCCACTAAGCCACCATGCTTCCCAACTCTGTACCCCCTGTCTTTAATTTAGACTCTTATCTACTGAGTGTATGGTTGATGAAGGAGCATTGGTTGGTTCACAAATGCACATTTAGTAAAGCATCTAACCATTTTCTCAAAGATGAAGAATAAAACTTGCTTATTATTATTATTATTATTATTATTATGTTATACTCCCAGCAGATTAGACACTTCACTACGCACTTGTCAAAGTTCTATTCTGTTTAAATGCTTTGGACATCATCACTCGATGCCTATATAGTTATTCAAGAGTGTTATTTACAGCCATGGACAAGACACACTCTTGAATGTCCAAAAGTAGTTCTACTGTACCAGTGGCATCAGTTACTATGTACAGTATTGTCCTTGGTTTTGGTGCATCATGTGGAAGTTAGAAGAAAGCCACACATTTTTCCTTGTACAGAGAAAACCTAATGTTAAAAAAAACCTCTGCTATTTACAGTAGCCTTTGCATAGCCTCATTACCGCAATCATTTCCTTATAAAACACTGTGTAATTAATTTGTTTACAGATTAAATTTCCATACAGTTCCAGGTCTAATTTGATTTTGCCCAGCTTTGAGGTCATCGTACATTAAAGCTAACAAATTTACACACATTATAATTACAGTGTATAAAACATTACAAGTATTATAGCCTTGAGATACAAATAAGCATGAGTGTTACATGCAGTTAGAGGTGACACATAAGCCCATATTCTCAACAGGTTATTATTTTTTTTATTAAATTTTTTAAAATCCACATCAATACCAGGTGTCAAAACCAAAGTAGGTAATACCAAAAAAAGGACAATTCATAAACCAAAAAGAAGTGTTCAGAGATTATCTTTCGTGCGTTATAAACAATATTTACACACAAAAACTGCCCAATTCTAGCATTTATAAGCTCATGATTATTTTCAGCCCTTCATGTGGTGGATACAAAGTGAATTGTAAAAAAAAAAAAAAAAGAAGTGGCCAGAGAGACACACATAGGCTGGACGGTTGAAGTGACAGAATATACACAAGTCACGTCCACTGCATAATCAAACCATTCTGTGCAGAGAACCAATTTAATGGATGAATGACTCTTAACCTGAGCTTTTTTTCTTCTTCCCTTCTTCACGTGTTGGAGAGGGAAGGAAAATGCCTTCTCTTGATTTCTATAGCAGGGAAAAGCTTGGGGATGGATTTTTGGTTGTTTGCATGGGAATAAAACAATAAACACAAGGGAAGCTCCTCTACGAGACCTTGTGTTTTCTCATAGTTATTGTTTAACCTGAATAAGTGTGCCCTTGGTGTCCAGCTGTGAGGAAAATTCGGGGCGTTTCATTACAAAAGTGCTGTAAGGAAAAACCAATTCTGAAGCTTCTTTTGACAGGTGTGGATTCCTAGGAGGCCTCTCGGTTATCTTGAGTCCTGCTATAATTATAATTATGTGTTTTATCTGCCATAATCTGTTTATCACGTTTTATAGGACAACTTTTAGGTCTATTTTTCTGATTGTTTTAGATGTCATTGATCCATTTTCAATAACAACAGCTCTGACAAGGTTCTTATTAATGCCCTTGTTCTAAAGCATGATCATTTCTATTATAAAACCTACACAAAGACACGTATGGTGGCAGAGGTGGAAGGGAGCTAAGTACACACCAACAGAAAGACTGCTCTGTCAGGATTCTTTTCAAAGGTAAAGTGCAATTTGTTTTATTTTTACTTTATATCTTGTATTAATTTAACTTGTGTAGTCTTCAGGGAGGAGTTGAGACAGTCTATGGGTGGTCAGGAAGTGCTTCCAGTTGACTGAACAACTACAGCCAATGTGATCTGGGAAACAGGTAGGAGGGTACTTGGTGTATCATCAGGTAAGGCAAAAGTGGACAAGGAGACTTGGTGGTGGAATGAAAGTCCAGGAGTGTAAAAGGGAAAAGAGGCTAGCTAAGAAGAAGTGGGACACATAGAGGACTGGAGAGAGTAGACAGGAGTACAGGGAGATGCACCGTAAGGTGAAGCTAGAGGTGGCAAAGGCCAAACAAAGAGCATATGAGGACTTGTATGCTAGATTGAATAGTAAGGAGGGTGAGGTGGATTTGTACAGGTTGGCGAGGCAGAAAGATAGAGATTAGAAGGATGTACAGCAGGTTAGAGTGATTAGACATAGAGATGGAAATGTACTGACAGATGCCAGGAGGGTAATGGGAAGATGGAAGGAGTACTTTAAAGAGTTGATGAATAAGAAAACGAATGAGAACAAAGAGTAGAAGAGGTGACTGTTGTGGAACAGGAAGTAGCAAATATTAGGAAAAGTAAGGTAAGAAGGGCGTTGAAGAGGATGAAGAGTGGAAAGGCTGTTGGTCCTGATGACATATCTGTGGAGGTATGGAAGCGCTTAGAAAAGGTGGCAGTAAAGTTTCTAGTTTGTTTAACATGATCTTGGAGAGTGAGAGGATTCCAGAAGAATGGAGGAGAAGTGTATTGGTGCCGATTTTTAAGAACAAGGGAGATGTTCAGAGCTGTGGCAATTACAGAGGCATAAAGCTAATGAGCCATACAATGAAGCCTGTGGGAAAGAGTAGTGGAAGCTAGGTTAAGGGCAGAGGTGAGCATTTGTGAGCAGCAATATGGTTTCATGCCTAGAAAGAGTACATTAGATGCAGTATTTGCTTTAAGGATGCTGGTGGAGAAGTACAGAGAAGGTAATAAAGAGTTGCATTGTGTCTGTCACACACACTCGCTCTCCAACTGGCACTAGGACCCGGAAGTAGTACGGTCGCAAAACAGGAAGCATAAAAGGAGACAAGAGTGTGCCCATTTCGGTTCAGATTGTCTGTCTCACTCTTCTTACGGCAAAAAACTGGGGGTAAAGACTGAGGCGTTATCCCAGGCCGTTTGTATCACTTCCGTAGATGGTCGACCCCTATTATCTAGCCCTATCATCACCCAGACACAACCCATCACTCTAATCATCCAGCAACATCACGAACAGATTCAGTTTCATCTGACCTCCGTTTCGTCACCACCCATCATCCTAGGACATGCCTGACTTTTACAACATGACCTAAAACCAAAACCGGCTCCTACAATGGGGGCCAGGCTGCAACGAACTTTGCCTACTGGCATCGGCTGGGACATGCTCTAGGGACTCCGAGGCCCCCAATGTTGACACAAACGCCATCCCTCCTGCCTACCAAGACCTGGCTGAGGTGTTCTGCAAGTAACGCGCCACCCATCTCCCGCCTTATCGGCCCTACGACCTGGCGATCGACCTTCAGCCAGGCTCAATTCCCCCCCCGCGGCTGTCTATACTCCCTTACACCCACCGAGACACGAGCGATGGAGGAGTACGTGTCAAACGCCTTTCGCCAAGGCACCATCAGGCCCTCCTCCTTGCCCGCTGCCGCGGGGATCTTCTTTGTAAAGAATGTGTGGGGGGCTAAACAACATTACCATCAAAAACCGACACCCACTGCCTCTTACCAACTCTGCCCTGGACGCCCTCTCTAGTTGGTGAGTATCAGAGAGGGCGATGAGTGGAAGCTGGCCTTCATCACTCCAACTGGACATTATGAAAGTCTTGTCATTCCCTTCGGACTCTGCAATGCCCCCGCCGCTTTTCAAAGTTTCATAAACGATGTCCATCGGGACATGTTGGAGCGGAGGGCATTTGCCTTCCTTGACGACATCCTAATCTACTCATGAACAGTTGTAGAACATACCCAATACGTCAGTGCGGTCCTTAAGAGATTCCTCGCCCATCAACTGTATTGTAAGTTGGAGAAGTGCACTTTTCACGAGCGCTCCAACACATTCCTGGGCTTTGTCATCTCGCCCCAGGGTGTGGCCATGGACCCGCAGAAACTAGAAGCTGTTCGTCATTGGCCCCTACCCAAGACCCTTAAGCAGCTTCAACGGTTCCTCGGGTTTGCGAATTTCTATCGTCGCTTCATCCGGGACTACAATACAGTTGCAGCACCCCTAACTGCCCTGACACGCCCATCATCTCATCACTTCCACCTCAACTTTACCGCCATCTCCGCCTTCCGCGAATTATGTCATCGTTTCACCATCGCTCCAATCCTTCTCCATCCAGACATCAACAAACCGTTCATTGTGGAGGTGGACGCTTCTGATGTGGGTGCCGGAGCTGTTCTCTCTCAGCGAGGTCCAGACCAGAAGCTACACCCTTGTGGCTTCTTCTCCAAAAAATTTGATCCCACTCAACAGCGATACGGGGTAGGGGACCGCGAGCTGTTGTCCATAAAGTGGCCATTGGAGGAATCGCGACACTAGCTCCAGGGCGCCAGCGAGCCTTTTATCATCTGGACCGACCACCAGAATCTGATCACCATCCAAAACATCAAACAGCTCAACCACTCTTCACCTCTCTCTGGACATCCCGGCACCAGGCGCACCCTCCAGTTTGTCCAAGGCGTCTTCTGGTGGCCCTCCATAATCCAGGACATTGACGAAAATGAACATCGTGGATCGGTTCTCCAAAGCTGTGCATCTTGTGGCTGTCTCCGGACTCCCATCAGCTAAGGACACAGCCGGGCTGATTCTAGAGCACATAGTCCGCCTGCATGGGTTCCCAAAAGACATCGTCTCGGACAGGGGGCCCCAGTTTACTGCCCAGTTCTGGAAGGCCTTCTGGGAAGGCTACGGTCTCGAAGAGCGATCTTGGATTACGGCCTGGTCTATTCTCAACCCTGAGCTTATCAGGGAGTACCGTCGTCGGGTATCCTCCACCCATCAGGAGTTGGCCCTGGACGGGGGGTACTGTCACACACACCCGCTTTGCGACCGGCACTAGGACCCGGAAGTAGTACGATCACAAAACAGGACCATAAGAGGAGATAAAATGGCGCTTCACATCGCCGTCTGCCATTTTCTGAGTACTCACTTTCTTGGGTCTACTTTCTGGTTCGAGTGTGTGTTTATAGTACGCGGGTTAAATTTGTGTTTTTCCCTTGCTCCCCTTTCATGGGAGTCCTTAGACTAAATAGCGTGGTTATCCTGCCTACTTGCTTACTTCCGTGTTTGGGTTTACCATCCATGCTACAAAGGGCTAACCGCTAAGTGCTAAGTCTTCTGATCATCCCGGTTAGTTTCGTGACAGTGTCTTTGTAGATTTAGAGAAGGCGTACAACAGGGTGGCGAGAGAGGAGCTGTGGTGTTGTATGAGGAAGTCTGGAGTGGCAGAGAAGTATGTTAGAGTGGTGCAGGACATGTATGAGAGCTGTAATACAGTGGTGAGATGTGCTGTAGGTGTGACAGAAGAGTTCAAGGTAGAGGCGGGTCTGCATCAAGGATCGGCTCTAAGCCACTTTTTGTTTGCGGCTCTAAGACACTTTTTGGAAGAAAATTTGGAGAGGTGGAGGTATGCTCTGGAAAGCAGAGGAATAAAGGTTAGCCACAGTAAGATGGAATACATGTGAATGAGAGGAACCCAAGAGGAACGGTGAGGATACAGGGAGCAGAGGTAAAGAAGGTGAAGGACTTTAAGTACTTAGGGTCAACGATCCAAAGCAACGGAGAGTGTGAAAAGAAGGTAAAGAAGCGGGTACAGGCAGGTTGGAATAGGTGGAGAAAAGTTTCAGGTGTGTTGTGTGATAAAAGAGTATCAGCGAGAATGAAAGAAAAGGTGTACGGGACCGTGGTGAGACCAGCGATGGTCTATGGCTTAGAGACAGTGTCACTGAAGAAAAGACAGGAGGCAAAGTTGAAGGTAGCAGAGCTGAAGATGTTGAGGTTCTCCTTGGAAGTGACAAGGATGGATAGGATCAAGAATGAGTTCATCAGAGGGACAACCCATGTCATGGAGATAAAGTCAGAGAGGCCAGATTGAGGTGGTTTGGACATGTTCAGAGGAGAGATGGTGAATATATCGGTAGAAGAATGCTGAGGTTTGAACTGCCAAGCAGGAGGTCTAGAGGAAGACCAAAGAGGAGACTTACAGATGCAGGGAGAAAGGACATAAAGTTAATTGGTGTAAGAGAAGAGGTTGCAGAAAATAGGGTTAGATGGAGGCAGATGATTCGCTGTGGCGACCCCTGAAAGGGAATAGCCGAAAGACAAAGAAGAAGATTTTGTATTGATTATTTTAAGATGAATGGTTTTTGGTTGTGGAACAAATTATCAGTTTTTATTATTATTAATGGGGAAATTCACTTTGATATACAAGCATGATTCTGAAACGAATTGTGCTCTTAATCCAAGGTTAAACTGTATGGCCACCTGCAGAATATTATACATAATTGTGTGATTTGTTTTCCATCAGTGAAAAACTCACTCAAGCGAGGATGGTTAAAGTCAGTGACAAAACCAGCATGTTCTGGCCTCTGAGTGGCACAGTGGTAAAGTGCTCGCACTATCATCTGGAAATTGCTGGTTCGATTTACAGGTGATGCTGTAACCTCTCGCAGCCGGAGGTCTAGAGAGAGCTAATTGGCCGAGCTCAGTCGGCTGGCGTCACGTGGTTCAGAGGAAACACGTGATAGTCTTCGGCCCTCCCGACTTAGTGGTAGTAGTAGCCTTAATGTGGGAGCCCCCTAGTGACGGGGAGGAATTGGACACGACTAAATTAGGGAGTCAATTGGGGGGAAAAAACTAAATTAAAAAAAAACAGCATGTTCACAGAAAAAGACTCTTTTACTACTGTATGACCCAAAGGTAACAGTGAGCTAATACAAGCTCAGAATATTTCATACTTAATTCAATTTGAAAGTAAGAACATTTGTACTTTTTCTTAAGTAGAAATGTAAATGAAGCACTTGTACTTTTACTTGAGTAATATTTTACCTCGGATATCTCTACTTTCACTCAAGTACAGGATTTGTGTACTTTGGAATTTGTGTGATTACAGTCGTCCCTGTTTTGACAACAGGCTGTTAATAAATGCACTCAAAGGACACACTTGTAATCCAGCTAGGTAGCAGTGAGGATTAAACGTGTTATTCAGATCCACACATTTAAGACCTGAGGAGGATACTGATCGCCAAAAGAGTTTCACAATAATTTTAACAGAAGTAAAAAGAATTCTAGTTGAATTTGGTAAAAGTCTAATATTCAACATTTTATGGGATATTATTTATGGTCATTATTCCATGAAAACTTCAAATTCAGTTGAAATTGCTTAGAATAATGATGCTTAGAATAATGATAAAGCAGGTGAAATAACTGCTTTATAGAGAAAGTCTTTCATTTCTTATTTGTAAAATGGTCTCAGTCAAGGTTTTTTTTACTTTCTATCCTAAAAGCAAATTTTACATATTGTTAAAGAAAAAAAAAATATATATATATATATATATATATATATATATATATATATATATAGAGAGAGAGAGAGAGAGAGAGAGAGAGAGTGCTAGATCAAGGCTTTATTTACCTGTAAAAGACCAGTTTAAGGTTTTAGTGTATTTGAATAATGTTGGTTTAAAGGTTTAGTGTGTATGTTTAGTGCTAATTTAAGTCATTTTTGTATATGAATAGTGCTGTTTGAAGCTTTTGTGTATATGTATAGTGCTTGTTTAAGGCTTTAGTGTATACGTATAGTGCTAGTTTAAGGCTTTAATGTATACGTATAGTCCTGGTTTAAGGCTTTAGTGTATTTGTTTAGTCCTAGTTTAAGGCTTTAGTGTATACGTATAAGTGCTACTTTAAGGCTTTGATCTATATGCATAGTTCTTGTTTAAGGCTTAAGTGCATACGCATAGTGCTGGTTTAGGAGTTTAGTGTATATGTATAGTGCTGGTGTAGAAGTTTAGTGTATATGGATAGTGCTGGTTTAGGCGTTTAGTGTACAGTTGAACCTCGGGTTGAGAGTAACGCGGTTTGCGAGTCTTCCTCAAGACAAGCAAAGATTTAAAAAAAAAATTGACTTGGAAAACGAACAAGTCTTGGTTTACGAGTACCGAATATCATATATCACGCATGTGCTTCTTGTTTTCACGCCGAGTGTCATGTGATCATAACTGACCCAATGGTTTTTCTCTCTCTTGCCTTGTGGAATTGTGGGTACTCGAGTCCCCTGCTGCGCGTCTCTTACTGGTATATTCAATATTTGGCACGTGTGTACTGTTTACTATAACACTGTGACCACATGTGTGTGTAAAACATATTTTATTTTGTGTCTGTATGCATGTGTACAGCATGTATGTAAAGCAAAAGCAAGTCTCATTAGAGATGTTAAAAATCCATTTTCTATTTCTGTATCAGCATGCTCTTTGTGTCTGTGTGCGCATGCATCATTGGACACCGTGCCACACACACACATACACACAGACCCCTCCTACTTTCACCTTTACAGACACACACACTCTTTCTCTCTGCTCTACACAGAAACACTGCTCTGTCGCGATTCTTTTCAAAGGTAAAGTGCAGCAGTGATTCCGTTAGTGTGACGCTCAATCGAGTGTCATTAGAGAGATTTCTTGTTTATTTTTCCGATAAAACAGTGTTTCCGTTGTGTGTGTGTGTGTGTGTGTGTGTGTGTGTGTGTGTGTGTGTGTGTGTGTGAAAAGAGTGGAGGAAGGGTAAATGTGTAAGACGAGAAGGGGAAGAGGGGAGCTTACTTTAGATTTACACACACGCATACATACACACACAGCCTGCGCACACAAACGGAAACACTTATCTGTCAGGATTTTTTTTCCCTTTTTTTTAAGGTAAAGTGCAGGTCAATTTTTTTATTTTTACTTTATATTTTGTGTTAATTATTTTTATGTATTAATTTTTTTGGGATGTGGAGCGAATAATTTGAGTTTCCATTATTTCTTATGGGAAAATTAGATTTGGTTTACAAGTGTTTTAGAATAAGAGCCCGCTTCCGTACCAAATTATGCACGTTATACAAGGTTCAGAGTTTAGTGTATACGTTTAGTCTGGTTTAGGAGTTCAGTGTATATGGATAGTTTGGTTTCGGGGTTAAGTTCCTAGTGCCTTAGAAATGCCTAGCCTCAGGACTGTTTTGGGTATTCTAAATGAGCACTGTTGACCTTTATGGATCTTGCAGAAAAAAATTTTCATTGATTTAGCTTATAGATTTTAGGCTACATTTAACATGTAGAATAATGTGAATCGTTGCTAATGTATATTCATGCAGTAATTTATTATTAGTTCTTGTGGACAGGAGAGCTGCTGTGCTGTGTATGAGAGAGGTTTATGAGATGTTGCATTTGAAATCGAACTCAAAGAGGTAAGGTAGTAGGAAGGGCTGGGTTTAGCACTTCACAGTAACATCCCTAAACACTAAACTCCAATGAATAACAGCATGCCAGAAAGCTACCATATCACCTAGCCTTCCATCCATCTCTCCAAACAGCTACGAGATCCTTCCTAAATGAAGCATAAATCATCGTTATGGCCAAAACTGTGCTGCAGCACACAGTTTGAATGCTGATTGTAAATATCAGCACCGAGATGTACCCAGTGCGGGTTCTGTCCTAATATTAGAGTCAGCGATGTGAGCGGAAATGTGCTAATGCACCAAATGTGTAGGAAACGTATTTATTTTTCTTCCATACATGAATGAACATCATCAGGCGCATGTAAGTTGTGTTATTCAATTCTGTATGGCAATTTGCTTGTTTCACCTTGAAACCTTAAATGATGTCTGTTCTTCATCTTCATTTGCTTTGCTTGTATATGTGGAGAAAAAAAACTAATAGACTGTGGCGGCCTACTCAATGTTTTTTTCTTTTTCTTTTCTTTTTTTTTTTTGCCTGCAGAACACGTGCAGAATGTATCAAGGACTGTTCTGTGTGAAATGACTGCTCTCTTGTGGTAGAAAGAAAAAGCAGATCTTTTGTTATTGAATCATTGAACATACTAACGCTTTAAAATAAAAAATAATGTCTGATTTAATGACTCGGTGCCAGACGTGACTTTTATGAGGAAAATATTCACTATTAAAAAAATAAAAAAAAAAACATAAAAAGTTAATGTGGAAAAAAAAAACACATGACGACACAGTTCAACGTTTTATAACATAAAAGTGCATGTGACAGAATGTGAATAGGTGATCATGTGACGATAAGTGAGAATAAGTGTATAATTAAATAGTCAAATAAAAAAAAAATGAATAAGTGTTAAAAACAAGTCACGGGTAAAAAAACGTAATAATATGAATTAAAAAAATAAATCACAATTTGACAAATCAACAAAAATTTAAATATTACATGTGTAAATATAAGAATATGTTTAAAAAAAATCACATCAAAAGTTAATGAATCACCTTACTGCACTTGAATGTCAATCTGTTTTATGTTTGAACTCAAACAAAAATTTCATCACAAGTCCCAGTTCATCTTGAACACACCTTGTAAAATCACAGTAAAAATAAATAAATAAATAAATAATAATAATATAATATCATAGAATTTAGTTAAACTATATAATTTCTTTTTTAAAGCTTTAACTGATAAACTGTATACATCTCACTAATTAGCTAAATTATAACATATATTTTTTTTATATAAGATGGCATTTAATAATGCCCATGAAGTTGCTCAACCCATTTCACAAACAATAACTTTTTCAAGATTTTTAATCTATGATACTGAGCGTCCCCATTTTATCTAACCTTAAACTTTTACAACTTTAATAAAACACATGAATTTAAAATGGTTGAAGGATTATGTCCCATAAATTCTAAACAAGAACGCTTTTACAAATCCCAGCTTGCAGATCAATTTTACTACTCTACATTCATTCCTACCTCCAACGGTTCTCTTTGAAAGAGTCATTTTTCCATTTTCTAAAAATGAAGGCATAAATACTGTAGATAAGCACATTTCATTATATTGAGCACAGTCATTTTTTTGTTTATGAAAGAAGCAAATCAACAAGAATAAATTAATGAATACATGGATGCCAAACAAATTTCAGCCAGTCAGTAAGCCTCTGCTTACAAGAAAAAATAAATCTGTTCTGTCTGTCTGTGAGAGAAGGCTCGCTTCTTTCAATGCCACTGTTTTTGCACAAGAAGCAATTCTCAGGTTCTCACATTCTCCATCTCTCTTTTTCATCTTTTGTCTAAAACAGTCCGTGCACAATAGTTAATTCTCCGTGTCCATATATATAGAGTCCACACGTCGGCACTATCGCTGCATCAGAATGTCGCCTTTTCTCACTTCAACTGTCATTTAATCAATTTTCCAGTCTTCCATCCACTCCCCTTCATTCTCCAGTCATTAACCAGCTCTTCAGTGCCACTGCTTCAGCACAAACTTAGCTTTGTTTCTCACTTCCCTGTTTTACTGGTTTTTTTTACTCGCACCATGAGTACCCCTGAGGTATCCATTATCAAGAAGTCTCTCAAGAGGTAAACCATCCTGCACCACTCAGCGTTCTTTCCTCCTGCCCACGGGCCCAGAAAATCCAGCCTTTATCATGATTTACTTCTGCTACGTTGGCCAAAGGTGTTTGGCAAATAACTCATCCAGTCATTTGAATAAAACACTGTAGCTGCACCAAGATTACTGTATGGTAATGAACTACATTACCTTCATTCATTTGGCAGATGCTCTTATTCAGAAACAAAATTTAAATAAGAAAAAAATAAGTAAAGTATGGTTGGATTATATTGAGAGTTGAGTTAAGCATATTTACCACAATTGTATACTTTTTTATACTAATTAAGAACTATTCAGAGTTGGTCAAATCACAAACCAAGTCATGAGTTGTCTGTATTGTTTCAAGACACAGATCTGGGGACGGTGACAAAAAATTTTTTTTAGCATTGAAGGTCCTGATGATCACAGTGGCCTCCATCATCCATAAATGGAAGAAGATTGGAACCTCTTCCTAGAGCCGTCCAGCCAAAGGGGGAGAAGGGCCTTAGTCAGTGAGATGACCAAAAACCCAATGGTCACTTTGAAAGAGGTCCAGCATTTTCCAAAGGAACAACCATTTCTGCAGCACTCCACCAATCAACCCTGTATGGTAGAGTCACCAGATGGAAGCCACTCCTCAGGGAAGGCACATAGATGACAGGTCGTCTGGAGTTTGCCAAAAGGCGCTTGAAGGACTCTCAGATCATGAGAAACTGATTGTTTTGTTGAAGCCTGTTTGGCACCAGTTACAGCCTTAAAGTCATTTCGAGTATGAGCTACATAATAGTTGCTCTTCTGGAAGGTTCTCCTCGCTCCACAGAGAAATGCTGGACCTTTTTTAAATGACCAGTGGAAACAGGATGCACCTGCTTAATTTCAAGTGTCATGGCTAAGGCTGTGAATATGTATTTACATACGTTTTTAATTCGCAAAGATTTTAAACAAACATTTTTTCTCATTGTCATTATGGGATATTGTTTGTAGAATTTGGAGGAAAATAATGAATTTAGTCCATTCTGGAATAAGGGGGTACATAACAAAATGTAGAAAAAGTGGAAGCGCTGTGAATCCTTTCCAGATGTACACATGATCTTTGATGTTGCACACTAGAAATATTCTACGATTGACTTTTTGGACCAGATGTTGATTTGAGTTCTATTAGGGGAATATATTAAGATCACATTCTAATTTAATTCTGTAATATTATATTGACTGATTTTGCTAAAGAGAGGTCAGGGGTGAATGGAAGAATGATGTCATCGGCAAATGTCCATGATGGAGGAAGAGAAGAAGAGCGAACGAAAACTGTGGACAGCACATGAAACTCTCTTTATAACGTATATAACTTAACTCTACCTTCAAACTGGGTCTAATAAAGTTGTAAAAGTAAGGGGGGAAACGGAAGATGGTTTTGTCTGTCCAAGAGTGCAACAAGGTCACAATTTAAGATTACAACTTAAGATTTTACAGTTTTAGACAAAGCCTTGAATCAACTAAGTGAGATAATTCATTTCTCAAACTGCACTTTATCAAAATAGTAAATTAAAAGCATAAAAAATAGCTTATATTCTACACTGTTACGATAAAAAAAATGATGAACAAACTGCTAGATCTGTCTGCTGTGCTTCAACAAGACCCTAACACACATACACATTTGTTCACAAAACAAAGAGATATATAACCTAAATGCACGTATCATATAAATCCGGTACTCCATTAAGAAGTATGAGCTTTTTTTGGGAAACCCAAAAAAGAGATGTTTTATAGATATTTGGAGAACAACAGTAAATATTGCCATATAAGGAGTTAGGAAGAAGGGAACAAAAAGAGAGGGGAAAATTGCAAAAGCGAATATAACGTAGTTAAAAAGAAATATCAGAAAATACTAACGCACCCAAGTTATGTTTTTTTTTTTCTAATTTAATGTCATAAGTTATGAGCACATTTATCCAAGAGTGCATGATAATAAGCTCGAAATCGCAGTAATTCTTGCATTTCACTTATGACTACTGACATAACATTTGGACTTAGCCTCCATAAGGATGTCACATTTTCTCCCAACTTGTTGCATGCATTCTTTATAGATGCTCATATGTGGGATGTTGGCGATCACTCTTTTGCCAGACTTTTTCCTATTGATCAACTACAACTCTGATTAAGTTCAATAGGTATCAGGTGCTAGTGCACAGACACAGCGAGGAGAACTTGCCAGGCTCACAGTATTAGAGTTTGGGTCTGAGAAGGTTAAACAGTGATCTCTACAACCCAGATTGAACAAAGCATTAACAAAGTAGCTTATTACTTTCTGATTAATCTGATTACAGACTGTTGAAGAGCCTTAAGTCATGTCACATTTCTTCATATTTTGCTTTAACACAGACAGACCTTTTCATATTTTCTAAGAAATAGATCTCCAAGCGTCCTGGAAAACTTTTTTGACTTTTATTTTTGTCTATCATGTCCAGTCCCTGTACCTGACCAATTTCAGAGGAATGTTTTTTTTTTTTTTTTGTTATGCCACACAGTGACCCATGAATCATCTATGCATAAAAAACATCTAAAGGCATGAACCAGTGAGAAACAGGTGCAGATGATGACAGATGATCAGGATGGTGATTAGTATACTGGTGATGCTGGATCTTAAGTGGTTGGAAGAGATGAAAGGGGAAATGAGGCTGCTGCTGAGGGTCTTCCATAAACAGGTACAAATTGTATCTTTAGGCACTTTGTAGCCTGTCGCAGTAAAACATTTGTTCGAGTTTCGTTCATTTGATTTACATCATTTAATTTAAATTAATATAAATAGATAAATGCTGGCTCTGTACTTTTCCTATTGTTTTAGTAAAGTTAGTGAATACTTCATACCAGAAGTATAGGTTATATTGTATAGAGATTATATTGTATAGAGTATATCAGATTTTAAAATATATGAATTTTATTTTAGCTTTTCTTTTACATGAAACTTAAATCTATTGATTTAATTTGACTAACACGAAGCTTCTATATATCCATGTATTTGTGGAGACGTCTGCTGACTTTTTATCATTTATTACCTTTAAAGTAGTTGATTTAAATTCAACAAATATAATTTTTAATAGATGTCAGTGAGAATGAAACCTGTAATCCATCTGCTTCTATTTCACTATTTATTATAGCAATTTAATTTTTTTTGCCAGTACTTAACATTCATATAGTTTGTATCATCATTTTAGATAACATCTGAGAGCTACTGATTTCCCATGTTCGTTGCTTCCTTGGTAAAAAAGTACTTTTATACGCACAGTAACAGTTAGGGTTTTACACTGTATACTGTATCTTTGCCTTAACCCAAATGAAAAATTTGATCTTCTACTTCAAATATTTGAAGTGCAGTAGTAGTACTCTATTAAAAATAAAATCAATACCCTTCCACCTGCGAGTTAGTAAATAATACGATTGTAGGTGGGAAAACTGAATAAAAACCATAGTCCAAATATATGGGTATATCAGAATTTACATAATATTGCTGTTCTATATTCATCACACATTACTAAAACCTTCAAAAAAAATCCTTATCCAGCCCTCAAGACCAGACAGCAATCATCTAGAGCCTAAGCTTCCTACGCTATTAGCGAAGAAAAGCTCTCAAAAGTCCAGTCTCACTTCAACCCTGCCTCATTTGCCTGCGGCTCCTGAAGACATTTAATCACTCCATAGACAAGGAGGGGGGAAAAACTCGTAATGGAAATGACATTCCAAATAGAAGACTGAGGTCAAATACATTAAGATAATATTTGAACTTTTCTGAGACCGTGACACTAGAGAAGAGACCTCCTAGGATAAAAAAAAAAACATTTCTGGTGTGATTTTCTAATTTCTTTTTTCCCTAAGTGGGACCGTTTTTTGACTTTGGCTCAGAAAAAATTTTTATAAAATTGTTCCAAAGTTATAGATTGCAATCAATTTAAAATAAAAACATAAAATCTTCTGTGTTATACACCGATCAGCTGTAGCATTAAAACCACTGACAGGTGAAGTGAAGAACTTTGATTATCACTTGATCTTGGTAGGTCAATATTCACACACTAAGAGAACGCCTATTAACCTAATCTGCATGTCTTTAGAACATGCAAACTCCATGCACACAGACCTGACACGGGAATCGAACCCAGACCCTAGAGGTGCAAGGTAACAGACACATACATATGAGTGATTTATACACCTAACACTTCATACATTTATATTTTAATTCGACAACCTTGTAAGTATATCTTGTAAATTTTCCGACTTAAAGTTCTTTATTTTTGTATATTTTTTATACACACTTATTTCACGATTTGAATATTCCATTTTTTGGCCTGTGTATGGCTGTGTACAAAATATTTTTACTTTTATAAAAGAAACTACTATTTACTGTCTCCATTGAAATAATAATAAAACACTTGGCAAAATGACACAATCCATTAGTCAGAGACTCCAGGACCTGCAAGGACTAATTAGATCTTAACAACTGGCTTGGGAACATCAAGCATTTACCCAGAAGTAAACCATGAACGAATCCATAAATGAATAAATCTCAGAGGGAAAATTGATATCAGTCATCGGTTGCTAATTATGTTTGGTGTTATCATGCCCATGTATGTCAAGAGAAAAACCTAACCACACTCATCACTACATCCCCGGGCTTACATCAGGCATCGCCTGTATACAGTATTTTCTTTCCCATATCATGAGGAGAGGGTTCAGTTTAGTCTAACAGGAGGTTTGAGCCAATCACGTGGCAACGGCACAGAACAGAACACACAGACACAGGTCAATAGTTTCAGTTAATGTCCACATCAAACATCAAAATGGCGGGAAAATGTGATTTCATTAACTTTAACCATGAAAAGTGTAAATACGCATCGAATGTTTATTTATAAACCAAATGCATTCATGGATCTGTTGGTTTTTGTGCACTTGTTTAATGAGGCTATTCTATTTCCATTAACTGACTCTTGCTATTTGGTTGCTCAACCAAAACACATTTGTTTAGCTCCTCGTTATGGAATGTAATCATTACAGCATTACTGCGGGAGTGAAAAATTGTGAAAATGGTGCTTGTGCGCTATGCTTATGATGCGTACAGCCTGGTTCATAGAGAAGTTCATTTTGGAAAAAAAAAAGTTCATCATTTCGATAGCTCCCCTTAATCTCTTGAGAGGATTTGTAGACTTTCTCCCGGTGGTGCCAAATAGAGGTTGCCATAGAGGCTTCACTGCAGCAGATCGGTTAATTCAGAAGAGGTTTTAAAAAATCTTCACACGGATTTTTAAAGTACACACTCTGGCATTTGGCTCGCACAAACACACCTCTGCAATCACCTTATCTCGCCTCCCTTTGGAAGAGCGACGGTCGATGCGACTGACTGTCATGCGGTCAGCGAAGAGCCAGAGGGACGTCACTCTTTGAGACAACCTAATTGGAAATCAAACAATTTCAACAGCGACTTGAAGAGGCCGTGAGATGGAGCAGGGATCTGTTGGATGTCACAGAAAAGGACAGGGTGCAGCGGTGAACCGAGGGGGGTGGGGGAGGTTGGGGGGGTCTGTGTAGTGCAGAGGCAGACTTTCAAGGCCAGTATCGACTGGAGCTGTGAAGAGAAATGAGAACGGGGAAGAGAGTGGTGGCGAGAGAGAATAATAAATAAAAGATTAAATGTCTTGACATTGGCTTGGATGGGATTCGATGGAAATAATAATGTTACAGTGCACATTTTGGTCCGACCTAGGCAGCGGTAAAAGCCTGACTAGTTCTGCTGCTGCGGCTAAAAGCTTTGGTTTGTTTTTAGTTATATGGTATAAGAGGAATTAAGCGATCTGGAGTGTGCTGCTACGTATAAGAAAAAATAATCTTCACCACAGACATCACAACCCTGTAGTGATGGGAAGTTTAAATAATTTTAGTAATTCGGTTATTTAAATCTTGTTCAACAAAATTGTTAATTCTTTAGAATCTATTGCATTGCATAGTGTCAATGGGAGTCAAATGACAAAAAAAACGAACGACTAGGACTAGAAGACTCATTGAGAAGAACCGTTCAATTCTGTTTCCTGTGTACTACACTGCACATTGTCTATGGTATTCACGTGACAAAAGAATGAACGATGTACTGTTACATTATATGACATGGATATATGGATCTGATTTGAATCCAATTCTGTTAATAAAGTGCTCGGGAACAGGAGAGATCCCATAGCAGGATTGATTCCTCTATAGGATTGAAGTTCACCTGGAAAAATTCTTACACTGAGCACCACTCAATCATGGGAGGGTCCGACATACAATCGAAGGTATTACCAAGGAGTAACAATTGATATTCACAGGAATTATTGTGAAGACTAATACTCTTTTTTTATTATTATTATTTTTTTGTGGTTTTCCAATTTTCTCCCCAATATTAGTCGCAGCCAATTCCTCCCCGTCACTAGGGGGCTCCCACATTAAGGCTACTACTACCACTCAGTCGGGAGGGCGAAGACTATCCCGTGTTTCCTCCGAACCGTGTGACGTCAGCCGACCGCATCTTTTCAAACTGCTTGCTCACGTACCATTAGGGGCAGAATAACACATTCGGAGGAAAGCGCTAGCCGCTCCTTCCACCTGCGCGAGCTCACAGACGTCCCTGATTGGTTGTAGAGCTGTGATTAATGTGGAAGCGCAAGTACCTCTCATCCCTCCCCTCTGAGAGAGATCGGCCAATCAGCTCTCTCCGTGCCTCCAGCTGTGAGAGGAAAACAGCATCACCCGGGGTTCGAACCAGGATCCCCGGATGGCGAGCGCTTTACCACTGCGCCACTCAGAGGCCCCCGAGGACTAATACTCTTAAACCCTAATGGGATGATGTGTACAGAAATGAAGAAAAATCCTACGGGATCTACAGATCCCAAACAGATCAACAAACCATAGCAAATGAACCAGGAACAGAGATGTCAGTGGTGATAAATGTGGCAATCCTAAATGACAGCAACATCAAAAGGAAGGATATATAATGATTGTGATACGCTGAGAACTGAAAAGGAGAGTCAGTGCTGTCATATTGATGATAGGTGCACTTGACACTATGATGCAACATAGAACAAACATTACATAACTCAGTTTCAGCCGCACTTTTACGCAAAGATATCTGATATCTAGCCAATCCTATGGCAGCAACTTAATCCATGTATTCATAAACAGTTAACATGGTCAAGACGATCTGCTCAAGTTCAACCCAAGCATCAGAATGGGAAAGAACAGAGATTTAAGTGGCTTTGATCAGGCTGGTCTGAGTATTTCCAAAACTGCTGATCTACTGGGATTTTCACTCACAACCATATCTAGCGTTTACAGAGAATGGTCTAAAAAAAAAAAAATACATTTCCAATGAGGGTAGTTGAATGGGCAGAAATGTCTTGCTGTGGCCAGAGGTCAGAGGACAGCCTGGTTTGAGCTGATAGAAAGGCAACAGTAACTCATGTAACGTCTCATTACAATCGATGTATTCAGAAAAGCAGCTCTGAACAAATGTCGAAACTTAAAATTGATGGGCTACATCAGTAGAAGACCACAACGGGTGCCACTCCTGTCAGCTATAAACAGCTGTGCATGTGCAAAATTGGACAATAAAGGAGATTGGAAAAACACTGCCTGGTCTGATGGGTCTCAGTTTCTGCTACGGCTTTCAGATGTTATGGTCAGAATTTGTCATAAACAATATGAAAGCATGGATCCATTCTGCATTTTATAACACTGCACCATGTTCCCTCCGATCCTCCAGCACTGCTCGCCTCATCCCACCATATCTCAGGGATCGAGGGCGGCATTCATCCAGGCTCTTTTCTGTTCTAGCACCTAGGTGGTGGAATGAACTTCCTCTAGATGTCCGTACATCAGAGACTTTGACTATCTTTAACCGACGACTCAAGACACATCTGTTTCACCAGTACTTGGACTAACCCCCAAAAAAAAAAAAAACCCTTTTCCTAGTTGTGTTGGACTAATGGCACTTAGTTATTAACCTAGTTAAGCCAGTGTAAGTATGTATCCAATGATGTAAACATTAAAGCACTTTTTGTAAGTCGCTCTGGATAAGAGTGTCAAATGCCTAAATGTAAATGTAAATAACAGGTACAGGCTGATAGTGGTGTAATGGTGTGGGTAATCTTCTTGGCATGGTTTGGACCCCTAGTAAAAAATTAAGCATGGTTTAGGTTTTGTTGCTGTTCATGTCCATCCCTTTATGAACATAGGATTATACACCAGGTCACAAAGCTAAAATGATCTCAGACTGGTTTCTTGAACACGACAGAAATCAATCCACCAGATCTCAATCCAATAGAGCCACCTTTGGAATGTGTTGGAAGGGGAGATTCGCGTCATGGATGTGCAGCCGACAAATCTAAAGGTTAATATGGACCAAAATCAAAGTCTAAGGAGAGTTTCCAGCACCTTGTTGAATCCATGCCATAAGGAGTTAAAGCAGTTCTGGAGGCAAAGGGGGTAAAACCCAGCTCTAGCAAGGTGCAGAAAGTGAAGTGAGGTTATATGCTCACCATTTACTTATATTATAATGGGAAAAAAATGACTCTCGATTGTTTTGACCATGGCGTGACTGTTGAATGGAATATTTTAGAAACTGATCAGTTCCTATGATTTACATGCACAACCTATTAAACAGAATGGCAAGAAGCATCAAGCCATAAGTGGTTTTGTGGCTGAAAACACCTTGGTAATGAGAGAAGTCTGAGGAGACAGGAGCTGCCTGGAAAGCAAAAGTAACTTACGACTGTGGTGAGCACAAAAACACCTCAGAAGGCAAACCTTATTAATGATTAAGGTGGATGAGCTACAGTAGCACTACATGGTGAGCCAACGTAGGCAATATGCCCTAAAAGTACAAAAATATGTCCTCTCGAGAATATCAAAGCATCATGGTAAATGTTAGTACACTTTATGATAATGCATGCTGAGGATCATTGATGCATTAGGGGTGTTTTTTTTAATGGTGTATTCTAATAATTTACATTCAGTTCATTTTTTTTTTTTTGCCTGCCACAACATCTAAACCTGAGCGCAGATTCATCTTTCAAAAAAATAATGACCACCTATCAAATAGTCAAACCAACACAGAAAAGGAAAAAAAAACATCTCATAATTTAACCATCAGTGTTTCCCAAACAATCCTGTCGAAATGTTAAACCTGCAACAGAAAATAATCTGCAATAAGTTGGTTTTTATATTACTGTCTTGGGTGCAGACAGACTATAATATAAAAGCATATCCTACTTATTTAGAGGAAACGTTTAGGGCTTGGGGGATTTGTAGGAATTAAGAAGTGCTACCGTGGAAAAGTCAAACCTAAAATGAGAACTATTAGATCACATCTTGTGTTTTCTGCTTTTCCAAGCCAGAGGCGATAAATTATAGCCTGCATTATTGTGTATTCGCGAAGATGTTCAAAAAAATATCACTTTTCTCGAATGTCAGATTCTATTTCTAACCACCGCCTCTTTGGCCCATATCAGATGAGGCAGGAGGCTAAAAAGATCAAGACTGAATGTTTTATACCAAATTTAGCCTACTACAACCCAACGCAGGCTGATCATACTAATGTTGTTTTGCAGAAGAATGTTGCTTGGGGCGGGGGGGACCTGCTGGGGGGGAGGGGGGCGCAAAGTTAAAAGGTTTATCCAGCCACTGAGATTCTGTAGCAGTGTTTCCTCGCTAATTAATTCTTTCCCCCCAAATGGCCCAAGGCTCAGAATGAGCAAACCTCTGGTTACTAGTTCATAGCATGTAGCTCTGTATCAGCCCTTTTAGATATGGTAATGAATTAAATGGAGTGCAACAAATAGATCATTAAAACTGCATTTGTAAGTTCTGTGTATTCTAATAATTTACATTTGCTGCAAGTTGGACTCTTATTGTAAAATATATATCGTTTTTTTTGTTTTGTTTTTTTTGTAGAAGAAAATGGCTGTCGTCTGAGACAGTGTTTTCTTTCAAACCAAATGACGTATTACGGATTTTGTAGAACCACGAAAATGCAAATCCAGAAGGATCCTTATGGCATTTGGGAACTGAGAACAAGGGCAGAGTGAATTACTTCTTACTTAAGATGGTTTTGGAGCTGTTGCATAAATCAATTTGTACACATATGTGATCTTTTTTTAAGCTTATGCTGTATTATATTTCATCATATCACAAAAAAGTGTTTACATTTAACCTAGATTTATGCACTGGAAGCATATTAAGTAAAAAAAAAAATTGCCCTCACGTTTGTTTCTCCTGACTTCATTATTTTAGCCTAAAACATGGTTGCCTTTGCCAGTAGTTTAAAACTTTGTTTGGCGTAGATGATTCTTTTAACAAGACCATGAGAATCTTTGTTAGATCAAATCCATATCCTCCTACTTATTATTATGGAACACATATAATTTCCAACATCCTCTAGATATTGAACATTCCTTCCTGTTTCCTTCCTGAAATGCTAAAACTTAGCTGTCCTAGAATTCCCATACTTTTTTTTTACCCCACTGGACAGCCCACGACTTTTGATTATGCAAAATATGAGGGTAAAAACTGACTTTATTTCTCTCTACATAATCATGTTCTACACTAATGTATCACAGTATCACAGCATTTTATGAGTGCTCGGATACCCTCAAGTTTTCTCATGCCGGAGACAAGATCAGGCAGAAACGCTAGCCTCCCATGAACTCCTTAAATGGCCCAAAGACAGGTGGAAATGGTTGGAGCGAGGTCAGGAGTGTACAGTTCACTTGGCAGTAAGTCCCAACTGAGTTCCTGAAATTGTGAGTGCAAGTGGATGCGCATGAATGATTTTGTGTGCAGGTACTACAGACTGAGGCGACAAGTTATCTGGCGCAATTTGGCGATCTGTCGAGTTTTATCAGTCGGATCAGGTGTTCCACTCACTAAGTGTTTTTATGGGAAGGACTTGCAATGGACTCCGAGCCACCTCGGCTGCGACATCAAACATTTTCACCATTCCAATGTATTTCTGTAGCTAAAAGTCTCCTTACTGTAACTGTGCTTGAAGTCTTCTGTAAAGGTCAATCATTTTTAGAAGTTTCATCACAGTTCCCGGTTTGACTTGAACGCCGCTCGTACAATAAACTCAGTAGACTGCGGCACTCCAGCAAGTGAGACTGATTGCCTGCGAATGTCCATGCGTCAACTTACTTATGCATCAATATATATGTGATGCTCCAACCATGGAATGGCACACACAGCCCTTTATATCAGTCAAGCCAAGAACCAATAAGCAGCACGGTGATTTCAGAAGATTTAATCTTGGGAATGGAGGCAGGATTGTAAAAGATGTCATAAATAATAGGCTTGGACCTCTGCTCTGATGATCCAGCATGCGGGCTCTGAGATGAGGTGAAGGGGGGGATAAGCGTAAATCATATTTTTGGCGATCAAACCAAAACGCTTTAAATATCTAAAATCATTCGCAAATAATAATCAAATCTCCGCACCGCACGCTGGCACAAGGGTTGCTCTGAGCAGTAGATGGTACCTGTTTAAAAATGATAAAAATGAACAGACTACAAGAAATAATGAAGACCCTAGTGTAAACTGGAAATGTTTGTTTACTTATTTATTTATTTTCTGAACTGATATTTGTTGGAGAGAAGTACTGACATCTTTTGGGTTGATTAGGAAATGCAAGCATTTCTGTCTCTTATGTGTTTAATTAAAACAATTATATACATATAATACAGTATATGTCCCCTATATATACAGTATATACAGTCTTATGCAAAAGTTTGTGCACCCCTTGATAAATAACAGATTTTGTTGATTTTTTAATTGAAAAGATGTTAACACAGTCTCTCTTTGAAAAATAAATAAAATGCACAATTTTTTTGGCAAACATTGGTGCATAGTTACTTTTTATGCCATAAATTGAACAAAAATAAAAAATAAAAACATTATTATGGCACTGTGCAAAAGTTTGGGCACCGGATTCTTTTTGATTTACCGGAGTCTCCGATTCTTTTCACAAGGTTTCAGACCTTAATCAGCTCATTAGATCTAAGGCTAGGCAACAGCTGTCATTAGTAAATGCCATTTTAAAAGCTTTACAAATATTTTAAATCTTCAAACCTTGTGCACACACTTTCCTCTAAACAGCTGTGTAAGACTCGAACCAAAGAATATTACAGAACTGGAAGCCTTTTGCAAGGAAGAACAGGAGAAAATCCCAAATACAAGAATTGAAAGACTTTTAGCTGGCTATAAAAAGCATTCACAAGTTCTGCCAGAGAAGGTGTTACTAAGTACTGATTATGTAGGGTGCCCAAACTTTTGCACAGCGCCATAATACTGTTTTTTTATTTTTTATTTTGGCATAAGAAGTAACTATGCATTAATGTTTGCTAAAAAATATTATGGATTTTCTCTCTCCAAGAGAGACTGTGTTAGCTTCTTTTCGAATAAAAAATTATTAAAATCAGTTATTTATCAAGGGGTGCCCAAATGCCACCTGTGTACTAAAAAAAATGTGTGCTGTATTATTGAAGACTGCTCAGTCAAACATGCCAGTCTGCTGTGGGGTCACCTCACGGGGCCATAACCATAATTTCAAGGTGTGTGGACTGCTGTAGCGCGATGACCTGTTCATATGGGACAACAGGTCAGGTCTGGTGGATAATGGGCACAGATGGCTCATAAGTAATGTCAACAACAGACAGAACCCTGGTCCGTTCATTTTAAATTAAGCTGTAAGCGACACAGAATGTGCTACAGACTTATTTATAACAGTGACGTTAAACAGAAATGTAATAATAATAATAATTATTATTATTATTATTATTATTATTATTATTATTATATCATCTTAATGGCTTCATGTTGAATCAAAATTTACTTTAGTGACAAATGGCTGGATACAGAAAATAATATATATGGCAATTATGTTTGACATTGATCCTACGCATGCGCAGTTCAGTAATGATGGCCAAATGAAGTCAGTGTCATTAAAAGAGGCTTCATTTAAGAGCTCATTATACTGACATCTAGTGGGCAAATCTTGTGTAGCAAATAGATCCTAGCATCACCAGCAGCCAAATTAATATGGGCATGGTGCTGCAAGTAATATCTCAAAGATCATTGACGGTTGTCAGGTTTTTTTGGGGTTTTTTTTTTTTGCATATGTGTGTGTGTGTGGGGAGGGGTTGAAGTGGTTAGCACTGTCGCCTTAGCACCTCCAGTGTCCGGGTTCAATTCCCGGCCAAGCTCGATTCCCGTCTCTGTGTGCATGGAGTTTGCATGCTTTTCCGGTGCTTGGTGGGTTTCCTCCGGGTACTCCGGTTTCCTCTCACAGTCCAAAGACATGTAGGTTAGGTTGATTGGTGTTCCCGAACTGCCTGTAGTATGTAAGAGTATTTGTGTGCCCTGCGATGGATCGGCCCCCTGTCCAGGGTGTACCCCGCCTTGTGCCCTAAGTCTCCTGGGATAGGCTCCAGGTCCCCGCAACCCTGAATACAGGATAAAGCATATAGCAGATGAGTAAGAGTGTGTGTGTGTGAACAATTTACAAATAGGTCAAATTTACAAACAATATACAAATAGGTCAAATAGGCAAATAAATAGCACAGATTCACATGATCATGTGGTTTAATGGTTGTTTTACACATTTTAATATCTGAAGCTTTCTCGTTAATGCATACTGGCAAGGCTTCTATACAAGAACTTTTTATAATCTGAATTATGTTGTGTTTATTGTTTATCAGATCTGTGCCACTTGGGTTTTTGAGCTACAGTAAACAGTCAATATTTGTTGTAAAAACTTTTGCTTTAAAAGTATTAGTAGTGTTATAAACACCTGGTAGATGTTACTGAATTTGTTTCCATCTGAAAACTGTTCTGTCATGTAATATGTTGCTTTTTTTACAGGCATGCACACAGATAGATAAATAGATAGAATATTGTCAATCATGAATATTATAGTTAAAAAATAAAACATATTATAGAATAAGAATATTTATTAAATATTAAATATTATACATAATCGCATGTTTTCTGTAATGTTATTTATTTATTAATTTTTAAGTGATGTTTTAACATATTGAAAAGCTTTGTATATAATGCAGAAATGATAAACATACAGTATATAACACAATTTAAAGATAACGGTGCTTTTGCACGGAATGCTGATTGGCCACGTCATCGATGATGTCATTTGGAACCTCCTTTCGGAGCTTCGGGTTCACACGTAACAAATAATCCTAGTACACAGGAAGCGCGTGCAAACAAAGAGGAAGCGCGTGTGTTGTACTTAAAGGGGAACGCACTGTGCAGGGGAAACTGTTGTCTTAGGAGGTACGTCGTTTCAAAGCCAAACGACGAGACGGAATTGTAAATTTGTTCACAGTGATAACATTAATACCAAGAAGGTAAGATTTGCGGTTTGTTTAGAGCTTGGATGAGCATGTGCGGTAACTTAGCTAGCAACCAAATCAGCTTTAGCTGCAGCAGTTAGCGCCCCCTCTGGCTCAATCCTAAATCCTCCAGTGCTTCCTTTAAGAGTGCGCAACACTCAGTGACTCACACATCCTATCTAGGGCACTTGATTTATAATACAGGCATATTCTGGATGAAACCCGTATACTGTGGAGCTGCTACATGGTGTTTTAACAAGTTAGTCCAGCTAGCTAGCTGCCTTTTCGTTATTCCAGTCAGCAATATTAGCAAATTGTATCCTTATTTTTTTCCTTTAAATTCATATTATTATAAATGCATCGTGTTATAATGTGAATTGAGCTAGCTTAATGTAGCAGCTCTTGTTTTACTGTATTCTCTGAAGTTATTCAATTTCATACTTTTTTTTTCTTAATATGGAAAAAAAGTTTTGTTTTTGGTGTAATGTAAGTTAAACTTATTAAATTTATAGGTCATAATTTATCATTAGAATTATTAATTTAGATGCACCATTTTAGCTTTAAGCATCAATGGGAAACATTTCCTGTTTACTCATGTGACGTCATCACGTTAACCAAATTAAAGGTGTGACATGAAAGAACACTTCTTCATTTGTCTTCTAGAAATCACCACCGTGTGCTGTGTGAGATGCTTCACATTCCAGTATAACGCTGAATGCATGGGCTCGGCTTTTACAAGGCAGCCAGAAACCTCTCCAGGACTTTACGCCTGTTCCAGACACGAAGCTTGTGTCTTACCCAACAGCGCTGTCACCCTGTCGTCTACGCTTGGGGCTTTGTTTCATCGGTGAGACACTTTAGTCTGTCACCTCCATCTTTCCTTGCCGTCTCTCGGGCCACATTTCAGGACGACTGGGCAACCATGGCTGAGCAGAGATTCTGCGTGGAGTACGCTAAGCGCGGGCAAGCAGGCTGCAAGAAATGCAAAGACAAGATCGTGAAGGGGTTGGTGCGAATCGGGAAGATCGTGCCTAACCCATTCAGCGAGTCCGCGGGAGAGATGAAGGAGTGGTATCACGTGAAGTGCATGTTCGAGAAGCTGGAGCGTGCACGTGCGACCACCAAGAAGATCGAGGACATTACTGACCTGGAGGGCTGGGAGGAGTTACAAGATGAGGAAAAAGAGCTAATCAATAAGCTTGTAGCAGGTATGTATGGTGGGCACGGCACATGGGGGATACACTGTCTTAATGCTTAAATCTTCACCCTTCACCCACAGTCCTCTCTCTTGTCTGGACAGACCTGGCTGCTAAGACAAACTCGAGTCCGAAGAAGAAGGTGCAAGCCAAGTTAAACACCAGCGGCCAATTATCAGCTCCTTCCGCCGATCCGACTGTGAACGCGCCACGCAAGTTTTCTGGCTTTACAGGTATTCCTTTGGGAAATTGTATTAGGATTTGCTCGTTAAAAAAAAAGACAGTCTGACAATAACTTTGCCTTACACTTCACATCACCTCTATGTTTTAGTAATTGCGTGTGTTATCATATTAGTGATTACAGAGATCGCAGACATTTAACTTTTTTTAATGGCTACGTTGTTTTCCATACACACACACGAAGGGTGTTTTCACCTTAGGGCCCCAGGATCATTTCCGAGAACACCTACCTCAAAGTGTTAATTTTGATCAGTGAGAACATGATCGTTCCATACTGCCGTCCCAAAATCAGCTGGAAAAAGTGGTCTTGAGAACAATACCGTGTCTGATTGATTCAGATGTGGAAGCCAATCATTCCTGAGAACTGGAGTAGATTACAGTTTAGGTGCACAATCTTTGTAGCATGCAAGCCACAAATCAATCTCTTCCTCTGACCTACATGGCCATAGCTGATAAAATAGGAAGGCACACACAAGCGTTACTGTTGACTTTTTACCCCACTAAAAAGGAAATAATATTACTCGTAGTGTGAAGGTTAACTGCCTCGTTATCTTCTGCTCTTGTGTTAAATGGTTAAAACGTGTTAAATGGTAAAAAGTAATCGTGCTCTCTGTCTCCCACAGCCTCGAAGGCAGGTTCGTCATCGTCGAGTCCAGGCCCATCTCCTGCCAAAGCCCCACATGGCAGCGTTCTATCCGCCCAGTTTTGCCAGCCCGACCATAAAGACTGTCTGTTTCGTGAATTTCGCAAGCTCTGTGCCATGGTGGCTGAGAGGTCCAGCTACAACGCGAAGACCGAGATCATCAAGGACTTCCTGAAGAAGGGTTCTGGTGGAGGTAGGAATTACTAGCACAAGTTTCATTTTGTTTCAAAGACATGCCAAAGTAAAATAGGAGCAAACTCATCTCTCTGTGTTCTTTCTCTGCATTCCTCCTACAAAGACAAGTTTAAGGGAGATCTCTACCTGACAGTGAAGCTGCTCCTCCCAGGCGTAGTGAAAAGTGTTTACAACCTCAACGACAAGCAAATCGTCAAACTCTTCAGTCGCATCCTGAACTGCAACCAGGACGAGATGGTGCGCGACCTAGAACAGGTCAGTAATCACCCCGTTACACGTTGGGGAAAAAAATGCTAAAACAAGATATTGCTTGAATGCCTCTGTTTAAAAACAAACTGTGTGCATTTCTGGGCAAAACAAAGGGCGACGTCTCTGAGACAGTAAGGATGTTTTTCGATGCCAGCAAGTCGTTTCCACCTTCAACCAAGAGTCTGCTGACCATCCAGGAAGTGGATGCGTCGCTGAACCGCTTGGCTCAGCTCACTAAGGAAGACGAGCAGCAGGCAGAGCTGGAGGCAATCGCTAAAAAGTGAGCCGTATTTTATTGTCAGAATGCATGTATCCAAGAGCCTTGAGATTTTCAATACCATTTAAAATTATATATTATATAATATAGGATAAATTTCAGATAAATTTTGGCAGAAGATAATAAACAGAATTTACTCATCAGTTTGCCCTAAACACACAGTAGTTCAATTAAAAATTGTCCATCGGCTTCACTGGTCCAAGGTAAATCTAAATAAGGCAAAAAAAAATCACAGAGGACTATTACAACATATTACATTTCATGTTATCTAATATAGAAAGGAACCAGCTGCTCTACTGCATATGTTCTGTACATACCCAATGTTATATCATTTTTGGAGTTTTATTTTTGATACCTTGTCAAAAATATGCCAAATACCATTACCATTCATTGCACTTTTTGGTGTTAATTCAAGTGGTGCTCGCCTGAATGACCAGGCCTATATGATGGCCTTCTCACTAGGAGAATGATCCTGCTTAAGTGGAAGGAGCCGTTTTCACACATGGGTGCTCACTGGATTAAACAGGTCTTGTTTTTGTTTTTTTTATTTATTTATTTAGAAAAGATTCGCTATTCCATAATGGGAATAACGAAATATTTCTTTTTCCGTTTCATTTTCATCTAATTGTTTATGTATATATTTTCTCTTTTTTTTTTCTTTTGCTGACTGGCTGTTGTTTTCTGGTGGTGTGAGGTAATGGGATTGTGTAGAAAAATAGAAAATAATAATAGTGTACCATGTATGTATATGTATCTTGTTTAACTTTTCAATAACATTTAGTCCTGATTTGACTTGAGCACTTCTTGGATGAGGTTTGTTCAAATTAAACTAGGACTAACTGTTGCCGTAATTATTTTTTTTTAGCAATATATTAATTTGTCTTGTATCCTCTCTGAGGGCAGTATGGTGGCCTCTCACTGACAGGGTTTGATTTCTTACTCGAGTCTGTCTGAATAGAGTTTGCATGTTTTTTCTGTGTTTGGTGAGTTTTCCCTCTCACAGTCCAAAGACATGCAGATTTGGCTTATAGGCGTTCCCAGATTGCCCGCAGTGTGTGCAAATGTGCATGTGTTGTGTGCATTTATGCTCTATGCTGGATTGGCACCTTGTCCAGGATGTACCCTGCCTTGTGCTCAGGGTTTCCAGGGATAGGCTTCAGGATTCCTGCCGACCCTGAATAGAATATACAGTGTAAAAGATGAACAAATGAAAGAATATCCTCATTGCAGAGTGAAGTTTGTGCATGTAGTTGGTTGATTTTTAAACATAAATTTTTTTTCTCTAAATAACAGATGCACAGGGAACGACTTGAAGTGTTACATACGTCTAGTAAAACATGATCTGAAGATAAATTCTGGTGCCAAACACGTGTAAGTACTGCCTAACACCTGTTCTCACAGCAGACTAGGAATATAGGATGATACAAACTAACACACAGCATCTTTTTCAGCATATGCTGATTTAATTATTTCATCAAGAACAGCTGATTTTAAAAAAATAATTCCCTTTTTTTCTTCTTTCTTTCCCCATTTGCACTTTTCCGGGCAGCCTGGATGCATTAGACCCCAACGCCTACGATGCTTTCAAAGCTTCTCGAAACCTCGGCGACGTAATCGATAGAGTCCTGCGCAATCAGCAGGACGCGTCGAACGGCAACGGCCCAAGGAAGCACTTGAGTGTCGAGGCCACGTTACTGACTCCTGTGCAGCCTATGCTGGTCAGAGCTTTTACTTTTAATATAAAGCTTTTAATACTGCATATGTGGATTATTAGTCTTATTCGGCTATTGATTAGACAATTCTGAATTTTTCCAAAACTCTTACGAGTTCTTGTTTTTCGTTTTTATTTTTTTTTTAGGCGGAAGCCTGCAAGTCGGTTGAATACGCCATGAAGAAGTGTCCTAACGGAATGTACTCGGAGATCAAGTACGACGGCGAGCGCGTGCAAGTGCACAAGAGTGGAGATCACTTCAGCTACTTCAGCCGCAGCCTCAAACCCGTGCTGCCTCACAAGGTATGACACTCATTTTTTGTTTGTTTGCTGTTACATATGAATCTAATCCTGCGTGCATGACTTGACTTTGCTGTCCTTCTCAGGTGGCCCATTTCAAAGAGTTTATACCTCAGGCCTTTGCTGGAGGCCACAGCATGATCCTAGACGCTGAAGTTCTCCTGATTGATACCAACACCAGCAAGCCGCTGCCTTTTGGGACGTTAGGAGTGCACAAAGTAAGCCAATGTCTTATTTTATTTTAGTAGAGAGGTGTATGATTAGAGATTCCTGACATTCTGACATTGTTTTTTTTAGAAAGCGGCTTTTCAGGATGCACAAGTGTGCCTGTTTGTTTTTGACTGCATTTATTTTAACGGCGTTAGCCTCATGGACAAGTGAGTCGAAGTGTTTAGTTGTCTAAATGCAACAAAACTACCTTAACACCAGTTTTTCCTGTTTATTTCATTATGTTGATTAATTGCTACTTTGACAGAAGCCATTTAGTATCAGTGATGTCTTACTGTGTTGTTTGTTTTTTTTTTTTCCCAGGCCACTTTGCGAAAGGAGAAAATTTCTTCACGACAACATGGTGGAAGTTCCAAACAGGATTCTGTTTTCCGAGATGAAGCATGTAACGGTGCGTCTTCCTTTTTCTGTTCCACAATCGTATACAAATATCAATATACGTAATAAATATTTATCCTATTCTGTAGCAGTTAATGTATCACCACACAGACTCAAAAAACGTATTATTATTATTAGTATTATTTATATACACTATTGCCAAAAGTATTCGCTCACCTGCCCCTACATGCATATGAACTTGAGTAACATCCAATTCTTGTCCCAAGGGAGGGGCTGTCCCCAAACAAAAGTTAAGAGCATAAAATTTACCTAAATGCCTCGGTATGCTGAAGCATAAGAGTTCCTTTCACTGGAATGCTCTAAACTGTTTACATTGGATTAGGGCTGTAGCTATCATATATTTTACTAATCGAGTATTCTGCCAAAAATTTTATTGAGTAATCGGATAAAATGTACTTTTGCTTAATTAAACAGCAATGTAATATACATATAAGAGAAACAAAGCTTTTCTTTTTAAACAAATCAACTTTCATTTTTTTTAATGCATACAGCATTTTATTTAAAAAAAAAGTCATTATTCACAATACAAGGAACAGCTTAAAGTTGACTGAGGTGAATTAAGTGCATTACAGTGTCATACTTTCTTATTTTAAAGTCTCAGATGCAAAAAAAAAAGGTATTTTAAATGACTAAGTATCAAAAAACTAAGGCAAACATTAAAATAAATAATTATACAAAAACACCAAGTTGTGCAACTTAACTTTTAAAACTTTAAGTTATTTTCTTTGGCTTACTGATATGTTTATCGCTCCCTTACATTTTGCAGCCCGCAACAGAACGCTCTCTCAAATCAATACACAACTGCTTCTTCGTCGGTGTTTACTGTGTCACAGCATGACAAATAATTTCTATGTGGTACAACATATAATTATTTGCTAAGCTTGTTTAGAATTGTGACTACATCTATAAAAGATGTAAATCTGTAATAAACGAGGGGTTGTGTGTTCTGACAGAGAGCTGCTGACCTGGCTGAAATGATCACACGAGTCATCAGAGAGGGACTGGAAGGACTCGTGCTGAAAGACATCAAGGTAAAGCGACTTGAGGTTAAGTTAAATAGCTTGATCCTATTGAGGCATTGTGTGCGGTACATGAACAAGATATGTATGAGATCTCTGTATGTCAAAAGGGGATGTATGAACCTGGGAAACGTCACTGGCTGAAGGTGAAGAAAGACTACCTGAACGAAGGAGCGATGGCGGACACGGCCGATCTGGTGGTTTTGGGCGGGTTTTATGGAAGCGGCTCAAAAGGTGTGTAAAATGCCTCACTTAAACAATTACATTCTGGCTCAGGCCCATGCACCTGGTAATGTTAATATTATATCCATAAAACAATGTTTTCTCTAACCTTGGTGATTGATTGATTAACCTTGTCCGATTCTGTTCCACACAGGTGGAATCATGTCAAGTTTCCTCATGGGCTGCTACGATCCCGCGTCCAAAAAATGGTGCACGGTTACCAAATGCTCCGGAGGCTTTGACGATGCCACTCTAGCCAGACTGCAAAAGGAGCTGGACATGATTAAAATTGTCAAGGTTAAGGAAAAAAAAAACAATCCCAGTTCTGAGCATTTCATTTCCACATTCGGCTCTTAACATGAATTGCAATACACTGACGGCGGTTTTTATGGTTTGCTCTTTTCACAGGATCCCAGCAAGATCCCGCCATGGCTGAATATAGTCAAGAACTACTATCCGGATTTTCTCATCCGAGATCCTGAGGTAAAAATTTATTTTATTCCCGATATTATAATTTCAGGATTTTATTATTATTATCATATTAATGTGTCTAAAAATTTTCGTGTCTCCGTGTTTCTCTCGCTCGCAGAAAGCGCCGGTTTGGGAGATCACAGGAGCGGAGTTCTCAAAGTCGGAAATGCACACCGCCGACGGCATCTCCATCCGCTTTCCACGCTGCACCCGTATGCGTGACGATAAGGACTGGAAGACGGCCACCAACCTTCCCCAGCTCAAGGTTCAACAACACTAAAAGTGCATAGTAAATATTTATGTACACTGTGGTCAAAACTATGTGGACCCCACCTGTACCTCAACTATGGCCATGAATATGGAGTTGGTTAACTTTCTTGTGACTTTAATGGATTCCATTCTTCTGAAAAGGCTTTTGTGTACAGAGATCTGTGATCGTTGAGGTTCGCAAAAGGTTGGCGGGACTGGTGTCTTGGTGTGTAGGTCATTTGTGTTCTTCCTCACCAAATCATGTCTGTATGGAGCTCACGTCTGTATGGAGCTTGCTATGCTTGAACTGGTTTGAGTCCTCAGTTCTCCAGTATACAAAGACGTTCTAGACACGTTGGCTTCTCCAACTGAATGGGACAGAGCAACATACGATGGGTGTCCACATACTTTTGAACATGTTGTGTACACCAAGTTAGTGTAACCTGAGATTAATGTTTGTGTTTAAGATGAGGTAAGATGATGAATTGAGTTGCTACAAATGAAAAATGGTTGAAATGTCTATTTTGCAGGAGCTTTACCGTGTCTCGAAGGAAACGAGCGATTTTGAGGTGACGGCAGGGCAGTCTACAAGCAGCAAAGACGACAAGAGCTCATCAGGAGGAGACAGCGGAGGCAGCTCACCGTCCACCTCCAACAGAGCAACAAGCTCGAGCAAAGCTAGTAAGTGCATCCATTTTTTAGCTTTTCTTTTAAATTTTTTTTTTTTTTTTTAATGCAAGTTATCTTTAAATTTGACACTAAAATCCAATCATCGTCATTGTTCTGGATTTTGTTCCGGCAACTATTGGGGACTCCAGTTAAAGCGAGTAATTTGGTGCTTTATAACGTATTCCTGACAGCTTATTAAATAAAATCTTTTTTTTTCCTCAGACAATGGTCACACTCCAAAGCCAAAGCCGGTAAAACCTGCAACTACTACTACTTCGGTGAAAACTGCAACTCCGTCCCCTGCCAAGAGGAAGCTGCCTGCTGAGGAACATGGTGCAAAGAAGGTCTGCTATACATTTGAAAGGGACAAATGTTACTTTTATTTTTTTTCCTACACCATATAAGGTATGCAGCATTTTCCGCTCTCCTGGAGAGATTTACTCAGGTCATTTTTTTGCTCTGGCTCTTTTCAGATGAAGATCGAACCAGTTCAGAGCAACAGGCAAAGCGAAGCTAAAGCTTCTCCAGCTAAGGCAGATCCAAAGAGTGAAAAGGTCAGTGTCCTTTTGTGCAGTGAAAAAGTGAGTGTAAAAAAAAAAACAGGAACCAGTTGCATGAGAGTCTGGGAAATGTTAATGTGCAGAAACTTTTTCCACATGTTAGATGTTTAGTCAGCGCCTCAAATATTAGCACTCTGTAACTGTCAAAACTAATGCTATAAGCTTTCTAAGGCAGCCAATTGATTCACCAACAAAATCGCTGTTTCATGGACATTAAATCGAACTAGTACTTCATAAATTTGTGAAAATATAATTGATTTCATACAACTTTGTTTTTTTTCTTTACTAATTCCTAAAAAATTAATTTACTATTTTTTTTTTTACCAGACTTTGCTGGACATCTTCACTGGAGTAAAGCTGTACCTTCCCGAATCAGTGCAGGACTATGAGAAGCTTCGGCGTTACTTCGTAGCGTATGACGGAGAGCTCGTTCCCGATTACGCCGCTGCCTCTGCAACACACACGCTAGCCACCCCCGAGGAGGGAAGCAAGGCCCAGAGAGTCAGCTCCAACTGGATCTGGCAGTGCATAAAGAAAAGGAGATTGGTTCCTCCCTGCTGAAAAAAAGAAAGATATAGACCGAACCGTCCTGCTGCTTTGGCAAACACTTACTGCAAAAAAAAAAAAAGTGTCCTTCAGAACGTCTGTCAACTGAAAATATTATTGACCATAACACAATGCGTGTGTTCATTCAGGACAAACTTTATGAACTTGTGTCAGTTTACTTTTTTTTACCATGGTGTGGTACAGTATGTCAATAGCAACTTGAGTTTTCCAGTTCTTCTAAAAATCAGTTTTTAGAAGCTTTTTTTTTTTTTTTTTTTTAGCAAAGGCTATCACTGATAGTAGGTATAATTCTGTCTTTGGGATTAAGTTTGTAGAATCACAAACTTCTGCAGAATGTCAACATTATGTGTCGAACGTATGACGTTTTATAGAAAAAGAAACCAGCTTTCTAGAATAGGAGACGATGTAATTTGCGTATGCAAAGCAGAATGAACAGCTGGGCCCCGTTCCTAAATTGACACTACAGACTACAAAAATCTACAGACAGACATCTTAATGTTAACTACTCGCTTCATCTGGCTGAACTGACTACGTCCTCAGGTGTGACATCCACAGTCTGATGAAAATAAAGAGGATTTTTATAAGCTAACAAACTTTTGCCCTAACACATTGCAGTGTGTTGCAGTGCATGATTGTGATTGCTCTGTCAGGCCATAGTGGCAGTGGAGATGATTTGACATTTAAAAAAAAAAAAGAAGAAAAAAAAAACGTAAAGAACCAGTTTGTGAAAGTGTGCATTTTTATAGGAGGTGAAAGGACATGGTCATAAAGCAATAAAAATCTGGGTATTTCCTAAACATGAACACAAGACGCACCAAGATCATGACATTTCAGGTGCAAATCAGATTAATAGTTTGTAGTGGTTCTTTACAATAAAAACCCATCAGCAGACAAATAAACACTGCTACTTTATCAAAGTGTTTACATTTTATTTTTTTTTATAGCATAGATACATATATAGACACATACAAGCTATACATATTATGAAAGGTACAAAATATAAAAGGTCTTCAACAGAAAAAGCATCTACAGTAATTTAATGCAAATACAAACACTGTAGTACTCTGTATATTAACCTAGACCTTTTCCTTTTCTTCTCAAAATCTGCATTGCAAATTATTTTACAGCATCACTTTTCTAAATGTTGAAAACACCAAAAGGTCAGCAGTGGGCCTTCTTATGAACCAGTGTCCAATTTCCTCTTCCCTCCAAACCCAGTCTGTGACTGTCCACAAGGTGGTGGACTCAAATCAAACTCCTTCATTATGTAGCAGGGCTTTCAGACAAAAACAAACACCATTTCTATTATGTTAATGACCACATGTACATAAAATAATCACTTGCCATACAATCCTATATTTATGGTGTGTATAAATAATTTATATGTAAAGCAAGGGTGCCAATAATTCTGGAGTTGACGAAAATAACAAACATTATGTAAAGGGAATAAAATACTACTTCTTTATTGAAAACTAATATGTAACGATTTTCCTTTTTTCCAACCAAGCCATCAGAACATTCTAGCTAGAACAGTACTTATTAAAGCAAGGGCAATAATTCTGGCCCTGACTAAAGCAGCAATGATATTCAATTTTTTTATTTCTATCAAAAGAGCAAGAATTAACAAAACACATTGATTTCAATTATTGGCACCCCTGGAAATTCCACCAATAATGTATATTTAAAGCAAGGGTGTCAATAATTCTGGAGATTACAACATTGGGATAAAAAAAATATTAACATGATTTTTCTTACTGTAAAGAAACTTTAAACAAAGCCACCAGTCACAATTATTGGCAACCCACGTACTTATGCTCAGTAATGATACCTTTTTAAGCAGTTAAACATTTTTTTTTCCCGATTTTCTTCCTAATTTAGTCATGGCCAATTCCTCCCCGTCACTAGGGGGCTCCCACATTAAGGCTACTACTACCATTCAGCCGGAAGGGCGAAGACTATCCCGTGTTTCCTCCGAACGGCGTGACGTCAGTCGACCGCATCTTTTCGAACTGCTTGCTCACGCACCAATAGGCGCGGAGTAAGACAATCGGAGGACAGCGCTAGCCGCTCCTTCCGCGTGCGCGAGCTCACAGACGCCCCTGATTGGCTGTAGAGCCGTGATTAATGTGGGAGCGTAAGTACCTCTCATCCCTCCCCCCTGAGAGAGCTCGGCCAATCAGCTCTCTCTAGGCCTCCGGCTGTGAGAGGAAAACAGCATCACCCGGGGTTCGAACCAGGATCCCCGGATGATAGGGTGAGTGCTTTACCACTGCGCCACTCCGAGGCAAGGGTGGCAATAATTTTAGAGCTGACTGAAACAGGAACATTATTTAAATGGAATTAAATGTATATTCCTTATGATAAATTCATTTATTCTATTTCTTTTTAACACTTAAAAAGGTCAAAAATAGGGACCTTTGGAAATTTCACCAATAATGCTCCATTTTAAGGTAAGGGGGGCCATTAATTCTGAAGCTGAGCAGAACATTTTCCGAAAGGAGTTAAAGGATTGAAACAGAAAACTCACCTGCCGAGAGGATTTAAGAAGCGTGGCTGTGCGTAAGCTAGAAGCTCCAGGCGGCTCTGTTCGCTGCAGGAGGATGCGTGTACGTGGGACGTGACTCCATGACTGCCCCAGTCCTGCCTTGAGCTGACTGTTCCCGTCTCGTGTTACGTGATTGGTCACCTGGTGCATTCGAATGATAAATGCAGTCACTGGCTGCGTACGATTCACACTATAATGACCGACTATGGGAAACCTGTCTCCACGGTTACCCAATGAAGAACGAATACTCACCAGAATGGCTACATTAAAATCTTTGGCGATCGTTTTCAGCTCTGTAGCCAGCTGCATCATTAAGGACATACCTACACAACAGTGGTCGGGGAAAACAATAAATACATCAACTTTCACTCAACTGCATAAGACTAACTATATTTCTTTTTTTAAAATTCCACCTTCGTTCTGTTTTCCTCCAAGCATATGGGAGAGCACAGCTGACACGGAATCCACGATGACGGTTTTGACCGAACCACCGACACCAACATCTCCCTTAAAGCACAAAGTGATCAGATCAAACTAGAGTGTATATGTAGTCCCCGACTTACGAACGAGTTCTGTTTTGGGAGCACGTCCGTAGGTCGGATTTGTTCTTAAGTCCGACAAAGTGAAACTTGTACGCCTTGGACATGAATATACAATAGAAAGCATACCAATCCACTTGACTAAATCTCTGTCCCCTTCCCCCACACTGCCATCATGTGGCCAAAAACCATAACCGCTCCTAAGGAAATTAATCTCACATGTCTAATGTAACAGTGTTGTCTCTGCACCTTTAAAACGCGAGGGGAATCCTGGACGCCATTTTGTCTCAGACTGCATTGGACTGTGATTTATCATCAGGACACCTTCACAGGACAAACATTTTCTAACATCATGCTCCCAGACTGATTCACCTAAACTATTGAGGCCGACTCATTTCTCCCTCAACCCCCACACGCACACACATACAATATACCAGACTTTTATACATGCACTTACACACTGAAAATATTGTATATAATTGTAAATATTGGTATCTGCTGCACTGCAGTAATTTTTCTTTTTTTTTTTTTTTACACTTGGGGTACTTTCGTGACTTGTTCACACCACGGTCTGTTCGTATCTATGGAAATTCGTAACTCGGGGACTTGCTGTAATTGTCTTCTTTAAATCAGTTTAATATCTATTAAAGGTCTTGGTTTACCTTCTGGAGACTGCTGGCTCTTAGATTTTGAAGGCAGGACAATAAGGTGAAGATGTCAAACACCCGGAGCACGCTGATCCTCTGAAGAGCGTTCATCTACATACATGTATGCATAAACCCAGCAGTTATTCGTTAGGAATAAACTCCTTAATTTAGTGCTGTTAGGGGAAAATAATAATCGGCAGCCTGGGAAGATTTACAGTTCCCGGCCCAAAGTGTTTTATTCCTCTTATACAGCAATCGCATTATGACGTCACATTTTTATTCATTAACAGTTACATTTAAAGTTGTACATGAAACGTGTTATTACTTACAGTAATTTAAGAAACAATAACTGTATAAGTGGACGCTGCGGATTACCATTAATCAACACCATCTGAGTAATCAGAACTCAGAACGGAGGAATAGATTTCGAGCGGCGCTCCGTTGCGCTCACCTGCTGTGCCGTATTGTCGGTTTTCTGCCGGAGCATCTCAAGCAGCCGGTGTGCGCACATCCCTCCGTTTGTGTCGATGTACATTACCTTCTGCTTGAGCTCATGTGCAACGTGGACAGCCACGCTGAAGCACGTCTAAGGGTGAAGATGAGATAGGAACAATCAACATAAATAAATGCTTAATTAAATAGAGGCAACGGACCACATGCAGCAACATTTTCGTAAATTTCCCATCAAATTTCTATTCGCTTTCAATTAAGAGAAAAACTAAAGAGAAGTCAAAGCCAGATATCTCATAATCATGAAATCCAGAACTCATAATTATGACTTATTATAAGGTGTACAGATTATGTAATTATGATTTATGAGATATTAAGTCATAATTACGAGTTAGTAAATCATAATTACAAATTAATTATAAGATAATTCCTACGATTTCTTTTTCTTTTATGAATGCAATGCGCTTCCGTAGAAACATCCCAGAAATTCAAGAAAGAATTGTGAATATCTTTAAAAATAAGAGAAAATTTGTTTGTATATTGCTACTTGCATGAGAACCAGTGCGTCATGTGCTTTGATGCCTGATTTTGCCATTACGGATGAGAAAAGTCCTTGACATTCGGAAAAATAATTTCATTCATTCATTCATCCATCCATCTTACTAACAGCTTATGAAAATTAATTAAACACTGTAAATCAGGAAGGTCAAAAATAAGTCTAGGCCACTGCACATGCTGAGAATTCACATTGTAATGATGCCTCTTTCAAAAAAAAAAAAAAGGACCAATTTAGATGTTTCCAACAAAAGGGGTGAAAAGTCTAGTCATCACATGTCATAATAAAAGCTCACCTGTGTTTTACCTGTTCCTGGGCCTCCACAGAGTTCAGTGATCTCCCCTGTGTACAGACCCGAATCAAGCAGGGTATCCACGCTGCACAGACGGAGAGAAGAAAAGCCAAATTTCAGCTTTAAACACGATGAAACTCGGTTATTCACAGGTACACATGTTATAGAGAAGTACAGTACACAGTACTGTCTTACATTATGGAAACCATTGCCAGCATTCCAGCAAAGGAGGATGAAATCTGTGTTGCAATGGTTTTGTGAACCGATGATCGGGTGTCCACATACCTTTGGCTGTATAGGGTACTATTATTTGTATTACAGTATATTATTTGCACATACTGTATACAAATTACTATATGGACATTAACCAAAAATGGTCTTTCCATTTTTAACACTTTTAGTTAGGATTCACTGACATAACCATCAAATCAGATGTGCACTTTGTAGTCATTTTAGGCGGATCTCCGGTGTGTGTGTGTGTGTGTGCTTTTTGTTCTTCTTTTATTTTTGTATTGGCTAGGGTTTAAATAGGACAGTTTCTTTTCCATAATATGACCTCATGAGAAGAGCCCCTCCCCTGTCTTGTTGTTCAGACCTGCTGTTATCTGGTGGGTGTAGCTCAGCTGTAGCTCATTTACATAGACACTGAACTGGCGCATTTGCAGGAGGAGTGAAAAAAGGAAACTTGCGGGATAAAAAACTGCATAATCTAAGGGAGAGTAAAAAAACATACACTCAGAGAATGAGCCCAGAGAATTGTGTTAAACTGTTAAAAAATAGTGAAACATGGGACCTTTTATTTAAAAAGACAAAACAAAAAAAAAAAATTTAATACTGACCAGATTGGCCCAATTTGTTTCCTACTAGTACACAATGTTAACACGAAAGTAACCACTCCTGCAAATGCGTCTTTTTCACAATGCCCTTTCCCCTTCGCTGAACCGGCTTTTTCGCCAGGCAAATTTTATTCACGTTTGAACTGAATGCTTCTTTACAGGCTTTAGAATGTACTGTAGCTCAGATATACAGCTAAACCACCAAACTAAAGTTCACACATTCTCAAACTATGCTGTCATTCCTACAAATGGCTGATTGTCTCCGAGTCCTGGATACCGCTCGCCATTTCGCTGCTGCAGATTATCGAAGGACTTGTTTGGTCGACGGGAGCGTGGGAACACTCTCTCACCTAGCAATTCCTGTGGAGAGAATAGAAGTGGAGCTCAGCAGCTCGTCGTACAGGTCGGCTCCTGAGACCGGAAACGCTGTGTGCTGAGCCAGAAGCACGCGCCGGACTGCCACCAAGGCCTGGGGAGAACATGCGAAGACAACTTACTGGGTTTAAGCTGAGAATAATAGCAATATTGTCATTCTTGTCATCATGATACACTTGTCAGAGATATCATGGGTAATATAATGTATTGAAAAACAACAGATTGGAAACAGAACAGTTGGCCTTGTTTTGTAGAAGCTGTTAAACTATCTGATTGACAATTAATCGGATTAAATATTCTTTCGTAGGATTACGAGTCAATAAAAATAGCTTTTGGTATTTCCATTATCCAATCAAACGTCCGATATAAAGAGCACGACTAGGTCATTTTCATAACCAGTTTTGTAACAAATCCCATTTCCTGTTTTAACAATTGTTCATGTGTTCTGCATTTGCTTAACTATTGTTTCTAAGCTCTTCTTCATCTTTGTCATTGAACAGAAAGTTATAGTTCTGATCAAATGGATGTGAAAATGATTATTGGTTGAAAATAAGAGATCCATTAGGTGACCAAAGAAGACTTGGATGGAAAGGTGACATGAGAGACATAGGAATGATAATAAATGTGTTACTGCAGTTTATTGATACATTTAGCGATAGATTGCCACCCTGTGAAGGGTGTACCCGCCTCTGATCCTAAGGCTCTGGCCCCCCATGACCCTTTATACAGAATAAAGTGGTAGAGAAATAAGTTCCCTTGTAGTTGAAGTTAGTTTGTATTGTTTAAATGCAAACAAAATCTAGAGGGAAAAAGATATCGGGATATTTATAAAATCGTGATACAATTTTAATCGAATCAGCACAGATGTGTCGAGATAATATTGTATTGGGAGGTGACAGCTGATTCCCATCAAAACTACAAACCTTGTAGGACACTGAGCATTTCTGGGCCAGATGTTCAGGATCAGACAAGACAAGATCCTCCACTGAAAGACAAACAGGGTTAATTACAGCAATGCTGAATCCAAATGTAATGAGAAAGCAGCCTGTGATTGCAGAAGAAACCTGTTCTAACATCTCCTTCATGTAGAGCTTTGATGAGGTCTTCACTCAGCCCTGGACACACACCTTCTCTTAGAAGCACCATGGCACTTCCGGTCGTAAGTTTAATAACAACAACTTACTCAGTTTTTTCATCAGAGCACGATAAAATAAAAAGAATAATAATATTAATATAATATTAATATTAATAATAATAATAATATGACTACAAACAAATGCTGCTTATTAACATTAAGATCTCACAACAAAATCATTCACTCGTAACAGCAACTCCCGCCTAAAAGATGCGAAGCTTAGTAGATTGACAGAGCGACCAGTCAATCACATTCACGTTTGCCTTTTTTTGTGTTCTATATTAACCAATGAAAATAAACATTGTTTTGACGCTACCATTTGATACCATCTGATTGGTCGAGCTAAGGTTGTTTATGCCAAACGTAACACGATAAATCCCGCCTACTGTACAATGATTGGCTAATTCACGGTAGTTCTCAGCGTATACTGGCGTATGAAGAGAGTCTGGGTTGCCAGATCCCAGTTTGATCCCTACATTAGACAGTTTATACAGTATACATATATACAGTATATATATAAATTATTTAGAAATGTTAAACATATATAAAATACTAATTATGTTTTAAGTTAACCAATAAACTATTTCTTGATCTAATCATTGCCAGTACAGTAACAGTACAAACAGGTGTTCAAATCAACCCAAGACTTTTGATTGTGCAAAAACAAAAGGTACGAGAGGGAAAAATCCTTTTCTCTATATAATCCCCTGCTACACTAATGCACTTATGCCAGCTTTTCACTAGTGCTTGGATACCATTAAAGTAGAATTTCTTTCAGTATGATCAGATTGCCTACATCTAAAACACTGGCCTCCCAGGAACTCCTTAAATGGCCAAAACATGTTGAAATATCTTTGTACAAGGTCAGGACTGTACGGGGGATGTGGCAATAACTTACAGCCTAGTTCCTGCAAGCGGTGTTGGTGTGTGTAGAGTTTGACCAGATATTGTTACTTAACCATAGACATTGTTACTTAATTCGTATCCCAAAATGTTGAGGACAAGTTATGTGTCGATATGCAAGGATCAGACGATTCCCTTGTTGAATGTTCAGCCAGGACCATAATTCACATCTTTACAAAGTTTGCACCATTCAAATACTTTACTGCAGCTAATATTTAGACACTTTTAGGTATTTAAAACTATGTTGGATTTTTTTTTACATTTTTATATTATAAAAGTTTATATATATTATAGAGCATTATTATATTATATACTTATATGGACATAAAGGACACATTGGTCTAGTGGGTATTGTTGCCATCACACAGTTCCAGGGTGACCAGTTTGTTTCTGAGGTCAGGTTTCTATCAGTGCCGAGTTTCACATGTTCTCCTCCTCTTACTCTTTTTCCCAAATGGGGTCAGTAGGTAAGTGTGGATAGCATGGTCTCCTGCAAAAGTTTGTGTTCCAGGATGGGTTAACACAGTATCCAGTGCAACCCAGATAAAGTTAAAACTATCACTGAGGTAAATAATTTTGGGTGGATAGACAGGATACCCATTTTGGGGCATTGGGGTGGTTTTTGGCAGGATTTTCTTTTTTGCTTTGGACTGGATACTAGCTGGTTGAATAGATCATTGTGGCTCTTGGACTGATTTTTTGTTGACTGTTGGGCTGTAGCAAATGTGTTAGTTTTAATGCTGGTTTTATAAGACATTTGGTCTGGACCCATATTTACTAAGCATCTCTGAATCACTCCTAGGAATCATGCCGAAAGTTAGTTTAGGACTGAAAATATTACATCAAAGAAGAACATGAAAGTTATTCATGAAGTTTCCCATTTTTAGCTTCACTGAACTGCTCATAGGAAAGCGTGAGACATCACTATTTAAGAAAATGGGGAGCGTGGAGAAGGAGTGGGAGATAGACGTTGGTACAATGTGATGTTAAAGTGCTGAAATGAAATCTCAAAAATGAGAATTAAAATTCAAATAACTTCAAGACATTCTATTTTTTAATCAGAAAAAAAGTCTGCACATCAGTATTTGGGGCCAAAATTGTTTCATTCTTGGGTGTACCGAGCCATGATGCCACACTCGTCATGGAGCTAGAGGAACAGTGGTGTAAGTTCCTAATTCTACCAATAAACATTTATAGAGACAAAACTTGGCTTACAAAATTATAATTTAACGCCCAACCCTTTTCCAGAAGGCTTGCCAAGCCCATCCTTGGTCAAATGTCCGAGTGGAGGATTCACTGCCAAATACCCAACCGTTCTAATGATGAGTAAATAAAGATGGATCAACTAAAACAGGAGGAAATAAAATGCAGATGAATGTGTTGAAATTGCAAGAGGAATATTACACTCTGAAACAAAGAAATCTTAAACAACATTTTTACGTAAGCCTGCAGTTTGTGAATGTTGAAACAAATATGTGTGTGTGTGTGTATACATGCACAGTACCAGTCAAAATTTGAACCTAAGTTTGGATTTTTTTCTACATTCTAGAAAAATACAGGATTTCAAAACTATGAAATAACACATATGGCATTAGGTAATTAAGTACCAACAACAACAGCCACAATTAGTTTTTATTTTAAGACATGAAGGTCAGCTGATCTGGAATAATTCTTGCAAGAAGGGTATTTTGTCCAGTGCATTTGCAATACCAATCAAGCACGTAATGAAACTGACATTCATGAAGACCATCCCAGGAAAGTAAGATAAAAAATTACCTCTGAAGAGAAGTTCATTTTAAGTTACCAGCCTCAAAAATCACCAGTCAACAGCGCCTTAGATTGGAGCCGTTATCAAGGCTTTACAAATCATAAGTAGCAGACACAACACAATATCAACTGTACAAAAAAGATTATTGCATATTTTGGATGCCTTTAGCATTCAGAAACAATGGACAATGTTACAGTGAGGCAAAGATTATAATGTATGTGCCAAGGATGACGCCAACAACTCTGGAGAAACCAGCAATGCAGCTTGTTTTTTGTTTATTTAATTGTGAGTGATGGGGAAATATATGAATCTGTGCATGAACTGTGTTGCCCTAAAAGCAACTAAAGTTTGATTTATTATTGTAGAAATTGTCAGCTGTGACAAACCCATGATTTGATGATTTAAAAAAAAAAGACAGCAAATGAAATGTTGATGGACCAGTTTCATACCAAAATGATATATTTTAAGAACCTCATTGTTACCAAAAGTCGTTTTTTATGATTTGTGGGGACAATTTTCTGTCTTCTTTGGGGCAGGATTTGTGGGGACGCTAAGCTGATGCTGTTTAATAGTAATTTACTGTTGTCTGTGTTGATAGTCTATGTTTGTAGGAAAACAAAGCTGTTTAGGTCTATATTTCTGTGCTTATTTTAGGTCTAGAGAGACACCAAGCTACTATTGACTAGTTGACTGTTCGTGAGTTGACTTTAGGTCTGGGGTTATGGGGACACTTTTTATCCGTTGACTTTAGGTGTAGGGTTTATGGGATATTAATCTCCTTTACATTTACATTTAGGCATTTGGCAGAAGCTGGTTAGCACTGTCACCTTGTACCTCCCAGGTCTGTGTCCATGATGTTTGCATGTTCTTCCCATGTTTGGTGGGTTTCCTTTGGCTACTCCGGTTTCCTCCCACACTCTAAAGACACGTAGATTAGGCTAACTGGGGTTGCCAAATTGCCAGTATTTGTGTGTGTGAGAACTCTGTGATAGATTTGCAGCCAGGGTGTACCCCACATCATGGCCTAAGTCACCTGGGATAGGTTCTAGCGCCCCCGCAAGCCCTTTACACAGTACAGACGATAAGTGAGAGTGTAAATTAAATTGCTGTTGCTGTCTGTATTTACTTTAGGTTGAGGTTTGTAGGGGTGGTTTAGTACAGACATTTAACTTTTTTTTATTTACCAGTAGGCTGGTTTTTTGGTAACCTTAGGTAGGGACACTTTTCTGTTATTTAAGAGTTATTTGCTGTTGTCTGTGTTAATAGTCTGCACTCTGCTAAAAACAAACCTGTTTTTATTAGTTTGCCATTTTCTGTGCTGGATTTAAACAGACTAAGCTCATTTTAATGTAGAGTGTGCGGTTGTCTGTGTTGACTTTAGTTAGAGGTTTGTAAGGTCTCCGGACCTGTCTGACCCATCCTGGTGCCCCGCTTCTGGCTGAAGATCTCGTCACATGGATGCCCCGTGTGTCTCTCTGGGATGCGTCTGGTGTCTGGGAATGATTCTCTCTACCTAGAAAATGGTTCTGGCCTTGACTGGTGTTGGCAACTGTTTCTCTGGGGACTTGACAGTTCGATAGTCCCCGATGACTGGAACTTCTTACAAGTCTACCTGGGTCTTCAATAACTACCTGGACTCCATATTAACATCAATTAACATCAGCTATTATAGCTGAACTGCCTCCCACCCTACACACTGTATAAATGCAGATCATTTACTGCTTTTTGTTTCACCCAAATGAGGATGGGTTCCCTGTTGAGTCTGGTTCCTCTCAAGGTTTCTTCCTCTTACCATCTCAGGGAGTTTTTCCTTGCCACTGTCGCCCTCGGCTTGCTCACCAGGGACAAACTGACCATTTTGATTCATACAAATTCACATTTCATACAAACCTAAATAATTCTTTTGACTATGTAAAGCTGCTTTGCGGCAATGAAAATTGCTAAAAGCGCTATACAAATAAAATTGAATTGAATTGAATTAAGGCCCTCTGGGGTGGGTTTTGTCAGACTTGGCAACCTTTCAGGGAAGAACGCTCTGTCGTAGTTCGAGGGCTAGGCTAGCTGTCTGGAGCATTTGAGATGTTTATGTACTGTGTTATAAATCAAGAGGGAATTCGCTTCGAACTTTCTAGATCTCAAGGGGAAGCTAAATAATGGGAAGGAGCGCGAGCTGCTCATGTACCTGTCCCGCTTGTGCATCTGAAGAGGATCTGAAGTTAGCCTGTTAGCCTGCGCGCGACCCTCCTGCAGCTGTATAAATACCGACCCCAAAATGGTGAGTGGGCGCTTCCGAGGAAACACGGCTAGCTGGAAACCTTAAGTCCTTGTTAAATTTGCAGCTTTTCTTATTTTACACTTTAACTTTAACTGTTTGAACCTGTTCGAAGGAATTTTCTCAGTATTTATGCGTTTAAAGCTAGGTAGCGTCAGTACAAACAGGTCTTGATGTTAGCATGCGGCTAATCCTGCATAACAGCCCAGGTTTGAATGTAAAGCCAGTGAATAGGTTTATTTGAACAAAACTGAGGTATGTTAAACGCGTCGTGTTGTTTTACATGTAAGTTAGATATTAAAAACACAACTGGCGATCAAAGTGATTAGCTGCGTAGGTGCCTGTCATGCTGTGTGTGTGTTGATGCAGCTGGCCGAGCTCTGAGCACTTTCTAGACTGATTGCTCAATATCTCTTGGATTAAAGCGTAATAAACCATCAAACAAATTGCAAACAGATTATTATCATTATTATATAAATGTTTTGTTTTTTTGCTCAGTTTGTATTATTCTACCTGAGTTTACAAGAAATTAAATCACAATTATGTCAAACAGATTTAAAGTATCATCTAAAGTTGGCCCTGAAATAAAAATCTGTTTTCGAGCTTTCCATGATCGTTCCTTAGTGTAATTGATGCTAACACATTATGTAATATATAATGGATTTCTGAAAAAATATTAGATATATTAGGGTTTTAATTCAATAGATTTCATTTCTTTTTATTTTTTTGACAACTCATCCTGTACTAGTCATGTGTTCATCCAATGAAATGCTATGGGCGGGGCTTGCGGTTACAGTGCCTGCACACTAACAGTTTGTTTGTGAGTTTCTGGCTCTGCGCTATCACCTACGCTGTTTTTTTTTTTCTCCTGCAACCGTTTTAAAGTAAATTTAGTTTGAGCGAGTTATGTATCAAGATTCTTTATCGAGCAGCCTTAAACCAACTTTAAATTCCTAAATCCTGGAAAGTTTTCTTCACAATGACGGCACCTCCAACACAAATGCCAATGCTCTAAAATCCCAAAGCATGCCGTCATCTTGGAAACGGTCCTCCCTAAAGTCAACAGGCTTGGTGAGAAATCCTGCACAAGGGTGAAAAAAACAGCTCTTGCTTAACTCTACCTTGATGTCCATGTTTACGTCCGTTTTCAGGTTTGTTTAGTTTTCTTAGGGGGTGTGGAATATTTGGAAAGCTATTATTCGGGGAAATAGGTCAACACATCATCGCTGTTCCAGGAAAAAAAATTAATAAACATGCCTTCCTATTTTACCAGAGGATGAGATGTGCACTCAGATTTTAAAAAAGTATGCTGTATCTTGAGAATGTGTTATCACTGATTAAAATGAAGCAGATTTTGGGGTCAACTGTTCTCGCTCCCGGGGTCCTAATGTAAAAACGTCCATAATGTCTGTCGTTTGTGAATCTGGAGCCCATTACAGGAACACTGAAAACAAGACAGCCACCAGATTTTCATATTTTTTCATTCCGTAATCTATTTGATCGTATTTTGATCAGTAAGTTTTTTGTTTATTGTTTTGCTCAGAATGTATTTCCTTTTAATATTATGAGTTCAAAAATGCTACTTAACATGTAATTATTGTAGTAAGCAGATTTTTTTCACCACATCAGAACTGTAAATACAAGCGTGATAACGTGCATCGTGCATTTTATGACTGATGAACAATGACTAAATTACATGTGCAGCAAGGCTAGAGTCAAAGCCATGCAAATGAGCACTGGAAACCTGTTATTTTTGGCATGACTGATGTTTGAAAGCCCTGGGAATAACGTGTCAGGAGTCTTTTCCCTATGCAAACTAAACTGCATTAGTCCGGCAACCAGCAGCATATTTTCTATTTTTTTCCTTATCTTTTTTTTCAGTTAATAATTGGTAGAGTGTTTGTGACAAGAAGGAAGTGTGGATCACTTTGCATAGAGCCACATCACACAACACAATGGCTAATAATTTTCCAAAGACATCAACCATGCATGTTTTCTTTTTTACATACTATCAAGTAAAGCATTGATTAACTAAAAGGTTGTTGTGTCATGTTGTCTAAATGTTTAGTTTTCAACTGGCCCGTTTTCTTTTGTGTGCAGGTGTTCTTGTTAAACCCTCTGGAGAATCTAAAGACCTACATAAGTAGCCGTCCACCACTGGTCATATTTATGGTCAGTGTAAGCGCTGTGGCTATAACATTCCTAACGGTGGGATATTTTTTCAAGATCAAGGAAATTAAATCGCCTGAAATGACTGAGGTAGGAGGTCATTGTTTTAAAAAAATAATAATATAAAAAAAAAATTTAAGCAAACTTTGGAGTCCCAGTTTGCAAGTGTCATAAATGTGGATTTGAACAAAAGTATCCAATTGTTTGTAATCCTAATAGCATGTTTCCGGTAAATTCCCCAAAATTTGGATCCATTAACTTATCCCACTCATTCACTTATTTTCTATACCGCTTTATCCTATATTCAGGGTCGCGGGGACCTGGAGCCTATCCCAGAAGACTTAGGGCACAAGGCAGGGTACACCCTGGACAGGGTGCCAATCCATCGCAGGCCACTAAAGTTATCTTTCTATCAGATTTATCTGCCTAATGCGTTATTTTCCTGGTACATCATAAATAGCTAGGTAATGTCATATTGTAGTTAGTGAAGCTGAAGATTATCATTTAGTCCATGTTTAACGCCTAGGGTTCCAGCATTTTCAGTGCTTGGGCCCCTAAAATCAAATACAACCAGACTCTAGTGCAGTTGATCATTTCAGCTGAAAAAAAAAACTGTGGACAGACTAAAGCTAGCAGTATAGAAGGGACTTTCTGAGCTCTTAAGCAGTATACAGTATGGCTAGAGTTGTGTACAACGCTTTCACAAGGCTATGACTGGGATTAGTTTTCTGTTGATGAATTCTGACGCATTCTGCAACCACTTGGTGCACAAATTATGTCCCTTTTACCTTAGAGCTGGGGTAGGTAGGTTCGGTCCTAGAGAGCCGCAATCCTGCAGAGTTTTTTTTTTTTTTTTTTAAGTTTATTTTTTAGGGTTGGAGCTGAAATCTGCTCTCTAGGACCAAACTTTTACTCATTGCACATAAACACATGCATTCATATTTGCACACTCCCCAGACATTTCTATTTATACCCTATTTCATCTCCACACTAAAGTTTATATATATATATATATATATATACAAAATTTTTTTTTTTTTCTGTATCAAATTTTATTTGTCACATACACAGTCATACACAGTACGATATGCAGTGAAATGCTTGAAACCTAGCTGTATTTGTACAGCTAGGTTTTTCTTATAATTTATATTTGGTTTTATCCTCCATAGCTGCTTTTTATATGTTTAATTTCTTATTTTATTTTGTATTTATTTTCTATTAATAGTCTTTTTAAGGTCATGAGTGGTCGTTTAAGCATTTCACTGCATATGACTGTGTGCCTACCCTTCCTTAGAGCAGTTGGGAAATGGAGCGATGTTTATATCAGTAGTCGTTGAATATTTTGATATATTAAATAACCAGTGATTCTGACACTCTTTAGGACTGGAATACATTTCTGTTACGTTTTAACGAGCTGGACTTCTGCATCTCGGAAAACGAGACCCTTAAGCACGGCCTGAATGAGTCGACGACACCAGAAAGCACAGTGACGAGCAGCCAATCACGGACCAGCACTCAAGCCCCGTTGCTGTTGGAGGATCCAGGTCTTATTAACATCTCCGTGACTATCACGCTCACCCTGGATCCTTTAAAACCATTTGGTGGTTACTCGCGCAACATCACCCACCTGTACTCGACTGTGATGGGCCATCAGGTTGGCCTGGCTGGTGAGTTTCTAACACTTTTTTTAAGCATGTTGTTATCTTGAAGATTAGAATGAACCTGCTGCTATGCCAAGGGTGTTGACCTTTTACAGGTCATGTTATTGTAGATAATGGAAATATCCCAACACCCTTGATAATACTTTTATGAACAACTACACCCACGGCCATTGTTTACACCACAAAAGCCTTCTTACAGTTACAAACGCATTGCACCATAGTATCATGACATCTTTTGTTCTTCATCCAAATGCAGACCAGCTACAACACCACTCCAAGATAAATTCTGCCAATATGGAGCTCCTGCTTCTAATGTCTTCTAATAAGCATGTTTTTGTGTGTTTGTGGTTCCCTGTTTTTTAGGCAGGGAAGCTCACGAAGAGATGAACATTACTTTCACTCTGCCTGCGTCCTGGAACTCGGATGACTGCGTTCTACACGGACGCTGCGAGCAGGTGGTCTTCAGCACCTGCATGACCATCACCGCAGCCAGTAACGTCTTCCCGGTTACAGTGTAAGTTCCTGTTTGATGCTGCCATGCTGTAAGTAGACGGACATCGCCAAGCTTTTTTTTTTTCTTTTTTGGTATCACTGCCTTCAAATATTGACACAAGTTTAAAGTGTTGATTTAGTGATGTCTTGTCAGTCAGGTGTGCATTGAATAGCCAAAGCTCTTTACCATCATCGTGTCAACATCCAGGTCTAAATTAAACAAAAAGAAGATAATAGGCTTTGTTATGGTAAGGTGGATCCTTTAAATATGGTAGGGATAAAGAAGGATAAACATACAGCTGTGAAGGAAAACATTTGCATATTTATATTGTACCACAGTACTGATCAGTTCTCAGAGCTGATTCTTCAAGATGTGTTGATTTTAATATTAATTAATGCTATAACTACTTCCTAGATTTAGGTCAATCTTTATCATTCTTGTGGTAACAACTAATTTATAGAGACCCGTATGGCAGATTAAAGAAATTGTTATTTAACAAATAACTTCATACACAAATAGGAATCAGTGATGCGGTGTAGTTTCTGTCAGGAAGCTTTTTTTAAGCGTTTATGAAAGGAGCCTCCCAGTATCGGTCTAAGTTCTGTAACTGCAGTTATAAACTCATGTTTGTACTCCCACCACCATGCTTCACAGTTTTCAAGTCAAGTGGTCTTTCATTATGATTCCAACCACATACAGTTCAGTACACAGTGAAACAAAACAACGTTTATCTAGGACCAATGTGCTACAGTACATACAACAAAAATTACCAAAACTAACTAGCTAACTAGGACGCCTAATAAGCTGACTACCTAAGACATGACTAATTATCACCATACATTAACAAGAACTATCCAAAACTTCTTATTATATTATTATATAATATCTTTTTTATATATGTTTTTGTTTGTTTGCGCCCCTTTTTTGGGTTTCACACATTGTCCTTCTACATAGGGATTAATGCATGATTAATCACCCAAAAAAAAATCATGATCTTGATTCATACATACAAGCGTTTTCATTTCTGAATCACACTGTATTCATATGTTCACTTATTTACTCGACAACCAGATCCTGTATCAGTCAAACTTATTAACTGCCCAGTTTCATACAAAACACTTCATTCACTAGTCAGGCCATAAATCAGCAAATGATTTAGTCATAAAACTCTTTATCACTCCTCTCATCTCTTTTCCTCGTTTACGGTGTTCTGCTGTCTCTCATGTGACAGGTAACACGGAGGCGGACCTGAACAGACAGTTAACTTTGCGGAGTTGGAGCGGTGTGCCATTATTTTTGTGCCAAAACTGTGTTTTGGGTTAAAATTTTATTTTTGCTTAAACTGTCTGCGGCGTCAAACCGTTTATACTTTCACATCATCGCATGTCTTAGTTTATATCATTATTTTTTTCAATGTCTCACGCGTAAACGCAAAAACGCAAAAATATTTAAAACTGTCTGATCAGAGACTGTAACTGCATGTACAGTTCTAATTGGAAAAAAAATAATGTATTAGTTAGACCTGACGTGTTAATTCTAGCTGTTACACAGAGACACTAAGAACAGAGGGAAAGCTACAGAGAATGATACTAAAATTACAACAATAAATATACTGTGAACTATGCACTTCATTTTAAACTCCGGCTTACCTTACACTTTAAAAATAATACTGATATAAACTAATGCATGTAATAGTAACGTAGTTGGCCGAGTGTCCAAAACAATATTTTGGAATATTTGTTGTTTTTACGTAGTTTAAAAGTTAAAGTATGGTGACATAGTGGTAATCACGGTCACCTTGCACGTCCAGGGTTAAGGGTTTGAGTCCTGCCCTGGGTCTGTGTCTATGGAGTTTGCATGTTCTCAGCATGTTCTCTTTTTAGTTAAGTGCGAATAATGTCGTCAGTTGATAAAACTGAGAATCGTGGTCCAAGTTCCCATGCAGAAAACTTGTCTCACATCATAGTGAGAATCGTGCAGGCCTACTTGTACTTGTACATCTAGGTGGTTGTTATGAAACTTAAGGATTTTGTTAATGATAAGCTCTCATTGAGTACTCCTTATAGGATACGCACTTGTCTGAGTGCTTGGTTTTTCACATCGAAGTAATCATTCAGTGAAATGCTTAGAGAAGTTGAGTAAGAAGAGAAATTTGTGATCTCTTAATCAATACACTACACCAAGGTGTTCATAAACCGATACTATTGTGCCTCCACACTTGAATGCAAAATAAGAATCTATAAATATGCCGTTCAAGTTATCCATCCAACCATCCATCATTTCGTCCTCCAGGCAGCCACCTCACTGTGTTCCTGAGACGTACAGCAACGCAACATCCTGGTATAAGATCTTCACCACAGCACGGGACTCAGACACCAAATACACCCAGGACTACAATCCTTTCTGGTGTTACAAAGGTGCCATTGGAAAGGTGTATCACACCCTGAACCCTAAACTCACGGTCATTGTACCAGAAGTGAGTCAGCGTTTTTTTTCTCTATCCACTTTCCATAAATGGGTCTCGGTTCTGGTTTAATTATTGTTTACAGACTTTCCAGAGAAAGCACCGCTCTGAAGAACCACGTAATAGGATTTCAACAAATTACTCTAATGCCATGGGGTTATAATAGACTTTAGACAATTTGTCTGATTAACTTAACCGGCTTGAGTTTCTTTTCACAGTATTACCAAGCACTGAAATTCCTTTCTTTTTCTTTTTTTTTGTATTTGTATTTTGTTTTTCTTCTCTAGGATGACCGCTCTCTCATCAACCTTCACCTAATGCACACCAGTTACTTCCTGTTTGTGATGGTAATTACAATGTTCTGCTATGCAGTCATTAAGGGTAGACCCGGCAAAGTAAGACAGAGCAACCCGGATTTCTGTCCAGAAAAGGTAGGATGGGCTTGTCTGAGCTTCGCACCGGTCATCTGTCAATTATTCTAGCGTCACTCGCTTTTATGCACATTTAGCAATTTGTGTGTTTTGGGTTTTTATTTTCCCACAGACATAGCTTAGAGCGAATTGTGTGCTCTACATGATCTAAGGCTTGTAATAAACTGATTAAAATTGTGTATAATCTGTAGTTTTTAGGGGTAAAGCAGGTCTCTTTTGCTTTCCATCACAGGAAAGACTTCATGATGGATGATCACGATGTACTGCTATTAGGGAGAGAAAAAAATCTATTTTTGCATGGTTCACAGTAACACTGCTTCACAATGGGCTGCTTTCCCACCTGGTTGTTGATTATTTTTCTATAACTGCACACTCTTGTGGTGTGTGATTTTAAATATTATGAATATTACAGAATTTCACTTTCTTACCCTCTGCTTTTCAGGTGGCCTTGTCAGAAGGATAAGAATGATCAGAGGTGAATATAGGGACTGAACCTGTTCAGCATCAGACTTGAGAATATGGAACAAAAAAACAACAAACAACAAAACAAAACTTGTCACCCTTTGAACCCAAAAGGAAGGTGACAACAAACTGTGATGCGAATATCTGCAATGTTGGGTCACTCCAACCAAAGACTTTCAAGTGCCTGTGTCTACTGTGTAAATGCTTGTAGGACCCTTATTTTTAAGTACAGAAGCACTTTGCCTATACCCTCCCCCCCCCCATGTGCCACAAATGTGAGAAATAGAGCGACAGCACTTATCGTTCAAACCTCATGTTTGTTTGTTTTTTCTTCTTTTCAGCACCTTTTTTGTTGCTCACACACAATACTTATATGCTTGCTTATTTTGATGATTTTTTTTTTTAAGCTGAAATGTCTGATAAATTAGTGTCTAGAGAATGGCCTGAAAAGCCATCAAATTGCTATGTGATTTATTTATTAGTTTTTTTTTAAAACACGTTTAAAGTGTGTATAAATGATATATCCAGATGCCAGTAGGTGCAAGAGTTACTTAATAACGGAGAAAGACTGCAAGACCAGAGAGACAGACGGCTCATCTTTTTTTTTGGGGGGGGGGATTTGACCGAACGATGCTCACTAAAATGGAAACAGCCGCTGTTCATGGATCTTTTCGATTGTGACTGATTCATCATGTCCCCGTAGATTTTTCACGTACAGGTAGAAGGAATGACTGAATGTACAGCGCTCGAGAAAATCTACATTCTTAGTTAAAATGTGATGTAAAAGAAAATTACTTCATTTGATCACACGCTATCTCTTACCTCAAATTTGTTTTATTTTATTCAGAAACAAAACATTTTTCATTCATTCCTGTTGTCAGTTTTGCATTACGTGTCCTCTTCGTCCTTAATGTTGTCTAATTAAACATATAAAATAAGATAATTCTTCAACTCACAGTCCACTTTGCGTTCACATTCGACAGTGCAATAATTTAATCATCTTTTTAGATACAGGACATATAACATGTATGGTGATTTCTGCAGCTTTTAACTCTGATTTTCTCATCACCTTCTCTCACAGTAGATTGCCTTAATGTGCTTTTCTTTTTCCTCAATCCTGTGTTAATTTTCATTGTCTTTACAGAGCGCCATTGTCAGCGAAAACCCAACAACAAGGGTGGCAAAGCTGATAACACAACAACAAATTGTGAACATATCAGCACTTATTGTGCTGAGGAAATAAGTAAGGGAAAAATCTGAACCGGGAAAGAACCTACAGATGTGTTTAATTTTAATCGTAGGCGTTCATATTGTATACATTTTTTTCCATAATATTTGCTAGATTGGAAAACGATTTTAAAAAGCCCAAATTTATCTTCTTAATCATGATATGCATACTTTGTAATGTATCATGTAAGGAATCGTTTTAAGTTTACACAGAAGAGTTTCTGATCTCGACATTACTGTGGACTAGGAGTGTTCAAGTCAAACCAGGACTTTTAAGAATAACAGAACACAATTATGAGAGTAAAAACTCGTAACAAACAAAAAATAATTTAAAAAAATCTACTAAATAAACCCCTGCCACACTAATGCACAATAGTGCTTGGAATCCATCCAGGTAAAAAGATTTGATTGAGCCATAATTGGACTACCTGCTTCACATCTTAAACGCTGGCCTCCCAGGAACTCCTTTAATAACCAAAACATGGGGAAATGGTGTGGAGTGAGGTCAGGACTGTACAGGGAATGTGCAATAACTCTCACTCAAGTTCCTATAATGTGCCAGTGGTGTTTTAAGGTGATTGTGTGCAGCAGTTCCAAAGTTCCAGTTCTTTGGAACTGTTATCAATCAGTTACAAGTTATCCATCAATTTTTCTTCCCCCCTCCAAGGTTCAGGGATTCCACTCACTGAATGTTCATGGGAACAACTGTGAGCTGAGAGTCGCCTCGTCCGGGATCGTCATTCACGGACGTATTGTCTTCTTTACAGTATTTGCACCATTTAGATGTTTTACTGCAGCTAAATGCCACTTTCTTTTAAGTCCTGGTTTGACTTGAACCCCCTTCATATATTTGCTCATCCAGGAAAAACACCCATGTTTGTTTCGTATCATTCTAGCCATTCGCCAACATGTGCTGTCGAAACCACTAACGTGCCTTTGCACTAATCATTCATGTAAATAGCACGTCCATTTAAAACACAATTTAACTTTGCAACATTTTGGTAAATTGTCTTCATAAATAAGTAGCAGGTGTGTTTTTTTTTCCATTCCCTGAAACACCAGTTAAGCAGTTTAGTTCTGATTGATTAAGCTAGACTACAGATGTGTTTCTGAAAAGCAATACTTCATATTCAAGGTGTATCACTTTGTGTTGCTTATGTAAATCCATTACTTATAAAGAAAATGTGAAAATGTTTTTTTTTTAATTATTATTATTATTTGAATCATTTTAATGCTAATGTTGTTTTGGGAGACCTGCAGGAAACAAACTGGATCAAATTATAAAGATTTTGTTGGATATATTCTTAAAGTAATGGAAATGTAGTATTTTTATGTTTTTTTTTTTTTGGATCATATTGATCTGTCCCCTCTGTCTCTTTTTAACAAAATGTGTTCATGACACAGTTCTCTTAATTTCAGTTCTATCTATCTGCCATGGCGATCCTTTCACGTGTCTTAATGCATGATTGTAAATGTCCTACCTGCTGAACAGTCCCTTAGAAGACAATGCCATTGTTTCTGTGCTGTTTGTAAATGACTCTAGGCCCATGCTTCGCTAAATAAAAATCAACCAGAGAATCGAGTGCTTACCACATGTCTTAATTGTGGTTCTGTTATGTTTTCATAATATTTGAGAAAAGCACAGGCCTTGTCAGATTCTGATTTTCGCTATTCCTGTTATGGAACTAGTGGCCTCTTCTGTTATTTAAGATTAAAACCACTCACAAAGATTTGTCCATTTGAGGAACAACAAGGGGTCTTCGTTTGCCTCGAATCCGAGGACTGACTTTGTGTGGCAGGAGTGGTGTGTTGGAGAGTGCACTACATGGCCATTGGGGTGGAACTAATTAGATTTTTGATCAGTGATGAAATCACTGGCTGCTCATGTCTGTCTAGTTAAAGAAGAAGAGAAGAGCTCTTGAGCTTTTAGTGGAAATGAAAATGTAGCCACAACATTCTTTAGTAATTTATTTTGTGGGATTATTTGCGGTGAGGTTGAGGTGTTTGGGGACTCCTTGTGCACCTGAGACACCCTTAGCATCACTGCAAACAATAACATGTCTAGACTTACAAATTGCCTTGGAACAGATGGGCTACAGTTATAACAATATGACTAAAACCACACCAGTGGTAGGTTTATCTAATCTAATATGCCAGATGTTTATAACAAATGTTTCTAATACACCTTATATTTTTTACTATTACACTTACTTTACATGATAAAATTAAACCAACATGTTTGATGTTCCACAGCTTGATACACAACTTCCTTTACTGCAGCTAAACCTATGCACAAAGCGTGATCCATGAATATAAAATAGGGAAAGGTTGAAGTGAAATATCCAGAGTATCCTGCACAGAGCCATAACCTGCTCAATATACCTTTGGAATGAATTTGAACATCACCTGATTTAACATTATGGCCTGATCTCACTAACTCTCATGTGGCTGCTTTCACGAATTCCACCGGCAAGCCATGCTCCAAAATGTTTTTTTTTTACTATGTATTGTAGTTTATCATTACTTTAGTCAATTACAAGGTCCAAGATAGAGAACCTACCATAAAAAATAAATCAATTAATTGAGTAACTTGTATATATTGTAAATATATGCATTTTAATATTTGTTTTCATACATTCATTTCATATAATTGAAAAGTTCATCTCAGAAAATTAGAATTTCACTTTCTAACTTTCTAAAAATTTCTAACACAGAAATGTTGGACTACTGGAAAGTGTGAACGTGTACAGCACTCAATACTTGGTCGGGGCTCCCTTTGCATGAATTAATGCAGCAATACCACAAAAAGGAATGGACTGTTGCTCAGTGGGCCCAAGTCCTCTTTTCAGTAGAAGGTATATTTTGCATTTCATTCATTTGCATTACAGTCAGTAGTGGTTTGGAGAGCCATGTCATCTGCTGGTGCTGGTCCCCTATGTTTTATCAGCTCCGAGGTCAGTGCAGCTGTCCACCAGGAAGTTTTAGAGCACTTCATGCTTCCCTGTGCTGACAAGCCTTATGGAGATGCTGATGTAATTTTTCCAGCAAGACTAGGCACCTGCTCACACTGTCAAAGGTACTAATACCTCGTTTAAGGACCATCGTATCCCTTCAGCTCTTCTGCGCTGTCGGATCTGGTATATCTTCCTCTACTATTCTCTATGAGGTTTAGGTTGGCCAGCAAACTCGCCCGACCTAAACCTCATAGAGAATAGAAGAGGAAGATACACCAGATCCGACAGCGCAGAAGAGCTGAAGGCCGCTATCAGAGCAACCTGGGCTTCCAGAACACCTCAGCAGTGCCACAGACTGATCACCTCCATGCCACGATGCATTGATGCAGTAATTCACGCCAAAAATTATTTCGTTCATACTTTAACATTACTAAAAATTACTAAAAATCTTATATTTATATACATAATATAAGCCATACTGTAAGCCAAATAAAATAAATAAACACTTGAAATATGTCTCAATCAGTCTGTGTGAATCTACAGCATAATTACTGAAATAAATTAACTTTTCATGAAATTCAAAATTATTGACAAGCACATGTGTATCCAAATAAATTATATGGTTTATATTTAATATATTTACTTCATTATGGACAATCATATACAGAATGTGTGTATGTACTGTATATATAGCTACAGAGTCAGCCAAAACTTGTATACAAACTTCAGGAAAAGGAAAACTTATGAGTATAAATATTTTAATACTAAACGTATTGCTATGCGTTTTTTGGGCTGTCTCTGTATGTTTTATATTATTATTTCAGGTTTATTTTCGGTCAGGCGCTCTGGCCACAAGGTTTGCGCACGCGCACAAAGGACACAGTTGTTGTTTTTTTTTTTTTTTTGCGAATCGGATCATTTAGCGCTGCTCAGCAATAAGAATCGACTCTTTCGGCTTAAGTGCTATTATTCTTTAGCCAGGAATAAGTTTACGATATTATGACCGGCGATTTTTTTCTTATTACCCACCCACGTGTGAAATCCTTTAAAGAGAAGTTCCAGCTCTTAATTAACCAAATTATCCAAAATTCGCTCTTAACTTAACGTTCACTCCAAAGAATCGACTCAAAGAATCGGCTCGTTCGTGAACGACACGCGCGCTCCAGTTTAATTAGTTGGAATGGGACAATTAGCGGCGTGTGACAAGTAGTGGTGAATAAAAGACGTTTCTGTTTTAAGGATCTGTTACGATAAGTTGTCGGGGTCACGATACTAGCAGGTGAACTTTTTACTATTTTTTTTATACAATTACATTTAGGGGTTTTTTTTTGTTGGTGAAATTAGTGCTGCGCGTGAATTACCGGTCGCGTGCACTCAACTCGTGAAACGTGTTTGTTTGTTTGTTTGTTTAGTTTTTACCTCAGCAGGATTATTCTTTTTTTTTTATTTATAGACATTTTAATTATTTATTTATACTGCGCATTTTTGTCTATTTACCTTTAGCCCTTTTTCATTTAACATAGTTTTTAATAAGACTTGACACCATATACTATAAATCTCCTAACAACTGCTTTATTTAAGATGTTATAAGAGGTATTACTTCATAAACGTGAATATAATAAGAATAATAGTAATAATAATAATTATTATTAATATATATATATATATATATATATATATATATATATATATAAAGGTCCTCATAGCATGATAAGTTTGGACTTTATCATGAAAAAAAAATTGGACTTTATTATTATGAAAATATGAAATGTTAAATTTACTATTGAGAGAACTGTCCAGCCTATTTTACAAAATTCCTTTTTACTTGTTAAATTTGTACCGTAACAACCTTTTGCAGTTGTCAATGTGGCTAAAATATAGTGTATAATGACACAACACATATAAATCCATAATAAAACATGCTAACACTCACTCATCGTCTATACCCCTTTACACTGTACACAGGGTCACAGAGCCCCGAAGCCTGTCCCAAAAAAAACACCCTGGATGGGGTGACATTCCATCGCAGGGCTCATGCACGCACATACAGACTCATTCACACAGTACACCACACGGTATTCAGCACCAGTTGGTCTTATCCGTTTGTCTTTGGAGTGTGGAAGGAAACCGGAGCACCTGGCGGAAACCCGTCAAGCATGGGGAGACGAAGCGGGAATTGAACCCGGACCCTGAAGGTGCAAGGCGACAGTGCTAAACCACTGTGATGCCCTTGCTTACGCTATGAAATTAAAACGTAGCATTATAAAGTCAGTGTTTTAAGTCAAAATCCAGTTTGAACCACACAAAGCTACAACTGACATAATGATGATGTATTTTACTTCAGAAAATCTAAAATCTTCTGTTAAATTAAGCTTTAAGAAAAAGCTAAGAGATCTAATTAGCTGACTGGCTCAGATATGACAGATTTACATTTGTAAGTTAACCTAAACTATCTGTTTCTATACAAAAAAGAGACAACAATAGACAACAGACAGCAAAGTGCAAGTGAAGTGACCCGAGGGTGTTGAGCGATGTTAACTCGCTGAAATTGATTGTTTTTCAAAAACAAGGAAAGAGACATGTCCCTGATAGCACCTAGGATATAACAGTCTCATTTGTCTCTCTCTTGACGTTAATATAAACCCGTTATTTGGATAGCAGACAGGACTATAGTCAGAGCAGCACGTCAGTCAGTTAGAGAGAAATTGTGTTATAATTGTAATACTTTACATCACAGCACGATTTCCTAGCAACAGATTTGTCTTTGCGCTTAGATATAGTTTATTCAGTTCAGGCTAGTTTTTACCGTGACAGCTAATCACGTCACAGCAATCTCGGTACACAAACTAAGAACTCGCTGTTCATGGGCTGGTAGACATGAAGTTGATGACGTTTCCTTTCTCTCCTAGGAAACCTGCTAAGTAGCTGGGAGAGAACACATGGCAGGCAGCAGGAGGAGGGGGCACTGGTGTAATATGACCTCTGGTTGTTGTTTTTTTTTTTTTTTCTTTTTCCACTCTCACTTATTTGCAGAGCTGAAGATAACATATAGCATGTCCATTGGCCGAGGAAGACCGTGCTGAGTGAAAGTTTTTTTAACGCTCTGGAGGGAGAGTAGGCTGTGGGATCGAAGTCTTTTCACGTCCCACCTGCTGCCTTGTTCTGTGTCTCCAGTTTGTGTGTGAAAGGAATACAGCGTCTTGTTTGGCGAGGAATCTCTCAAGGTGAGACTGAGTTTAAAGTATGACGAGTGTACTGGGTTTGCATGTTCGCTTTTACCTGTTCAGCTCCTTCTGCTTTGCAGCAGTTAATGATTGGTATGGAAGCTGATTTTTTTCCCCCTTTAGAACAGCCAAAACGAAAGTCTTACAGAGAGTAAACCTTTAACACTTTGTGTTAATGAGCATTTCTTTAACTTTTTTTTAATTTATATATTCTAAAGTAAAACCTTCGCACATCTAGGACATACCTTTGTGTGTGTGTCTGTATTTGCTTATGTAGACTTGGTCAAGACAATCTGCTGAAGTTCAAAACAAGCATTAGGATGGGGAAGAAACGTGATTTAAGTGCATTTTTTACCGTGGCATGGTTGTTGCTGCCAGATGGGCTGGTCTGTGTATTTCCGAATTGCTGATCTACTGGATTTTCACTCTATGGTTTTCGGATTAGAAAAAAAGAAAATATTTAGCAAGCAACAATTCTCTGGGTGAAATTATCATGTTGTTGTCAGAAGAGAATGGGCAGACCAGTTTAAGTAGATAGAAAGGCAACAGTAAATCAAATAACATCTTTTTACAACTAAGGTACGCAGAAGAGCATCTCTGAATGCACAACATGTCAAACCTTGAAGCAGATGGGCTACAGCAGCAGCAGATCACACCAAGTGCCACTCCTGTTAGCTAAGAGCAGGAACCCGAGGCTCCAATTTACATGGGCTCAAAATTAGACAATATAGTAGCCAGACTATTGTTGCCGACCATGTCCATCACTTTCTGAACATAGATATTCACTGTAATTCTTGGCATGTTAAAGAAACCTCCAAAGTCACCAGATCTTAGTCTAACGGAGCACCTTTAGGATGTGGTGGAATGGGAGATTGGCATCATGGATCCACAGCCGACAAATCTGCAGGAAGTACGTGATGCCATCAAGTGAATATGGTCTAAAATCCAAAAAAGGAATGTTTCTAGCACCCTGTTAAATCTTTGCCATGAAAAATTAAGGCTTTTCAAAGGAGGGTCCAACCTAATACTAGCAAGGTATACATAATGAAGGTGTGTGTGTTTTCACATTAGTTGAAATCTGTTCTCTTGTTCTCTATGTATTGGACATCAGGTTCCTTTGTAAGAAATCAATGAACTTTCAAAGAGTGCTCATTCAAACAAAACCTTGGATTTTTTTTTATTCACCCGAACTTCCAATGCAGATTGGTTAGTGGCGACTCCAGACCCACTGATTAAATAAGATCACAGTGACACACAGTGCCCAGATTTAAAGGCCAAATCAATAGTAATGGGGTTTAAACCAGACCCGGACAGAGAAGTGTATCTTTAGGGGCTTCTTGGCCGTAGTGGATTTTAATCACAGCAGAGAGAGGAGGAGGAACAGGATGTTTCTAAAAGTATTGTTCTCCTACAATCATGTGACAAGCGTAACTGCCGAGCTGCGCTGATCTGATCTGAGATCAGCTTTGACTTGAGGTAGGGATGTGGATGAGGAAATCTCATCATAGATTACAAGCAGGCTTGGGCGTGGGATTCTTTTCCTGTTCGTTTGTGTTGTGGTCTGGCCCCGGTCTCCCTTTGTTTGAGGTAAACACTTTCTCTCTTGTTTTCTTTGTCGCCGTATGCCTTTGTTTGCCAACAGCCTCTAAGTGGATTTTCTTAGCATGGGAAAGACAGGTGCTGGATGATTGTCCTGGGCTACTGGTTCATGTTCTAGGGATTGTATTTGCCTACCGCTGCTAAGGAAAGCAAAAATTGTTTAATTTCAGGATAACTTCTGGTTTAGCTCAGTTAGACCACTAGACCTGAACTCCAGTTTGGGGAATTTTTTGGAAGTTTACAAGCTTCTAATGTTTACTGAATTGGTAAGTGTTTTTCTGTGTTTTTCTTACAATCAGCTGTGCTTGCCGGTTACAGTAAGAGCTGTACATGGAGCATTAGGTCGCATGGAAATGTACACAGGTTCAGTCACCTGGTTGTAGACGGTTTGTGTATCCGTGTGAGAAACAGTCTGACAAGTTTTTCTTTTACATATTATCAGCTCTAACACAAGCAACACATTAATACTGCATATATTTTTTTATATTTATCCTCTGTTTTTAAACTTGTGTGGTTGTTTAAATGTTTTTTTTGTAGTGGAGAGTTTAGTTGTTTAGTATTTAAATAAGGGAACTGCAGCACCAGGAACAGCTGTGGACTAATCCATGTCTTTTTTTTTTTTTTTTTTTAAACACAAGGCACATCTAAATGCAAACAAGTCCTAGCTGTGTTTTTGACTCTGACATGCCTTTAGGGCTGGTGATTTTGTTACACGTCTTCCAGTGTTGTTTTGTGATAAGGTCATATGGTGTGTGTGTGTCCGTTAAACAGCTGTGCAGCTTTTATTCGTTGTGGAAAATGCACAGTGGCAGTGTCATGGTTAATTGGTGCCCTGAGGCAGCCATCTAACCTTATTGCCTACTAAACTGACTGACATTAATGGCAAAAGCATTAGACACTGCACACTAGCTTCGGGACTTTCACGGCTTCTTTTTGGACCTGGAGGTAAAACAGTGATCCAGTTCAGTCTGCTGCATTATAAGAGAGCAAATGTCAGAAATTATAGGCATTAATGTATCAAATTTGCAACATTTTAAACATGTTCATTTGTGTGTATTGTTTTCTTTTCCAGGTGTTTGCTTGAGTTATGACCGACACCATGTTTGGTAGCGGGAACCACCAGTGGGTTTGCCCCAACGATCGACAACTTGCTCTGAGAGCCAAGTAAGAAATTAAAGTCACTTTGCTTTAAACAATAAGGGTCACCATTTCAGTCTTGGGGTCCTTTAAATTACTCAACTCCGCCCACATCTGCCTAGCTTGACACAGCTCTCTGTTTATTTAGGCACCACTTTTAAGGCTAGGCTATCTCGTAGTGACTAACTGCTAATTAATAATCTAGGATTAAAAGGGGCCTAGGGACCTGTAAGCAACCTAGCAATTTATTATTTTTAAAGATTTTCTTCCTAATTTAAGTCATGTCCAATTCCTCCCCGTCACTAGGGGGCTCCCACTACTACTACCACTCAGTCGGGAGGGCCGAAGACTATCACATGTTTCGTCCGAACCACGTGACGCCAGCCCACCGCATCTTTTTGAACTGCTCGCTCACACACTGTTGGGGGCGGCGTAACACACTCAGAGGACAGCGCTATCTGCTCCTTCCGCTTGCGTGTGCTCACAGACGCCCCTGATTGGCTGTAGAGCCGTGATTAATGTGAGAGTACCAAATACCTCTCATCCCTCCCCTCTGAGAGAGCTTTGCCAATCAGATCTCTCTAGACCGTCGGCTGCGAGAGGTTACAGCATCACCCGGGAATCACCCAGTGATCTCCGGATGATAGGGCAAGCACTTTACCACTGCGCAATTGATACTTGATAAGGTCCTGAACTTGAATGTTTTCAGTGCGTGCCTGGTGTTTGGTTAGAAAGATGCACTTCCATAAGGGGGCACTCAGGGGGCAGATAATTTAAAACTATAGGTGCTAAAATATCAAGTTTGGGAAATGAGTAAAAGCATACCAGATTGCATGATCTGACTAGAATTTTAACAGGAACATTTAACAGACACATTTTAGAGACATTTAAGACTTATGAAAAGTTCTTCAAAAGCAGTACTATATAGTTTCAGAAGGGTGACATTATTGGGCTGCATCAAGCAAACAAAACAACTAAGGAGATTTAAAATAACTTGAACTGGGTTATTAAGAACCCTGTAAGACATTAACAAAAACCTGAAAGGATAATGCTGAACCCGTCAGTTTTGTATAAATGTGCTTGGAAATGAATGAATGAAGATCTCTTAAATGCTTGTTGAAGTTGCATGGTAAAAAATCAACAACAAAAACCATAGTTATGTTTAATAGTGAAAGTAGGAGCATTTAGTATGCATACAATGTGATAAGAACTCAGTGGATTGGGACTAAACAGAAGTGTCTATAAGAAAACCACTTGATAGTGAGCCTCATCCGGGGGGAAAAAAGGCTTCAGTTTTCCAGACACTGGACATTACAGGAAAGGAAAATGTCATGTGGTCTGATGAGTCCAGATTGACCAGTTCCAGAGCGATGGGTTTGTCATGGTAAGAAAGGAAGTGCATGAATCGATGGATGCATCATGCATAGTGCCCACTGTACAAGCCGCTGGAGACAGTGTTATGATCTGGGGTTGCTTTTCTGTCTTTGCACTTGGAATCAATTTTGGGAGTAGAGGTGGGGCTGGTCATTTCTGAATGGATTATGGTTAAACCTTCTAATATCACAGCCCATCTGCGTCAGGCTTTAATATTGTGTGCATTCTGAGATGCTTTTCTGCTCACCACTTTTACAAAGAGTGATTAAGTTACTGTTTGCTCAAACCAATCTGACCACTCTCCTTAAATGTGTCTCATCAGCAGTACGTTTTAGCTCACAGAGCTGCTGCTTAATGCTTGCGTTTTTGATTTGTAGACTCTCATCAGAATTTGTACAGCCTAATTATAGTCACTTAAATATTTCTACAGGCTTCACACAGGCTGGTCAGTGCACACGTTCCAGACAGAGAGGCAGAGAAAAACCCAGGTGCTGAACAAAAGGGAGCTGGACATCATCATGAGCGTCATTCATCGTGCCGAACAACTCGACATGATCGAGCAGCATCGAGTCGGGTAAAAAAAAAAAGAAAGAAATCGTATCAGTCTTTCTTACTGAATGCTATTTTCTTATACTTTTTGCTCTGTAGCTGCATTGTTTTGATATAGGCCATTTTTGTATTTACATGAAAGGTAGTCCTGTTGGTAAAGGTTCTGACCTTTAATTCGTGCAGGCTGAGATTGTTATGATGGATCCTGGCTTTTTCATGGTGGCATATCACGTATACTTCAAGCTTATCAAATTCTTTTGTGTCCATGTTCTGTGTTTCTTAGGCGCCTAATAGAGCGTTTGGAGAACATGAGGACATCAGCAGTGGGCAACGGTCTGTCTCAGTGCCTGCTTTGTGGAGAGGCGCTGGGGCTGCTGGGAACTCCTTCAGTCCTCTGTTTTGACTGCTGCAAGGTACAAGAACACTACGTTCAGCTTCCTTCACTACACTCTGGGATTGATTATCACAATTCATACTGTTTTCATATGAGCCCTGTGTTTTGAGATAAGAGCAAACCTAATAGTCGGAGAAGGGAACAGTGCTCATTGTAAGCTGCAGAGACTCGGCCGCTTGTTTTGTTGTTTTGATTTCCATAGAAATCTAAGTAGCACTCGGAGGATATGAAAACTCAGGGCTGAAACAAGAATGTTTATGAATCCTAAGATGATGCTGTTTCTGTTTCATCAGGGAGCCAGATATTTCTTTTTCTTCAGTTAAGAAATAGGAAATTTGACTGACAAGACAGGTGATAAATCACAAAGCTTTCCCCAAAGCCTGTGTGATTTTCTTCTTTGCCACCACCTACTATTATTAATACAATAATTTATTATTAATAATATTCATTTGAATATTAGCATGATTTTTATAGCACATTTACTTTTAAAATGCAGTGCTTTTATAATGTCAATAAAAAAAAAAAACAATAAAAAACATACAGTATATATTTTAAATCGGTGATGGACAGGTCTTAAAGGTTTATTCGTAATATTACTCATTAGAGTATATTTGGTTCTTAAAAACAAATAACAGTAAACGGCAATGTTGTTAAAACTAGCACTACCTGGCCAAAAAGAAAAAAAATGCCAACACAAATATTTAATTTGAGCATGTTTAATAGTGTCAGTCTGAACTAATCAGCCCACAGGGTGAGCACTTGACCTTTATCCATTGCTCCAAAGTCTAATCTTTATGCTCTCCAGCAATCTGAAGTTTTTTTCTGTGTTTCACTAAACTTAAGTTGTTTTCTTATGACCAGACAGCTGTTTTGTCCTAATCCTGTGAGGTTTCGTCTTATTGTGTATGAAAATGTTATTACTTTTACTGTTTAACATACTGTAGCTCTGATTTCTGTTGTAGACAAAGTTGATGGTTCACCACTAGGCTTTCTAGGTTTTGATAAAATGTTGGTTCTTCTTGAAGTTTGGAAAATTGTAATGATTTCTTTGCTTGATGCAGACCATTTAATGAAACTTTCTGACATTAGTATTTAGCATGTGTTCTGCACTTTACTTGAGATCATCCACACGAGGGGTCATACAGTATGATGCAGGAATGTTGTGATCTAAAGTAAGCCTTTAGGAATAAAGAATAACATAAAGTGACCATATATACTGTAGTCATAGTGATAAAAAATTATTTGGTCACATTTTCTATTCAGATGCAATAACCAAATTTTTCCATAAGCTTGCAGCAGAGAGCTATAAAACACTAATATGTTTTGGTTCATGCTGTCCTGAAGTATTTATTACCACCAGTAGGGGACAGTGTGTGTTTAAATTACACATCACAGCTTTGCACATCACCCTGCTTTAAAATGTTAAGATTCAGAATTTTTGTTTTTTTTGTCGAAAGCCTTTTGGGGTCAGTGGTGCCAGATGGAAGGAGTGATTCAGCATGAAACACGGATGCACGCACACAATCTGACTACACATTTGACCTGCCTTAGTAAATGGCTATTTAAAGTCTTGAGTTTCCATAATCTGTATTTGCTTTGTACTGGAACTTTTTGCTAATTAGTTTACTTGCAGTGTATGCATACCATATGTTTCACCAAAATTGGCTGTTTTAACCAAAAGTTAGCGCTAGAAGTATTTAAGAAACTGCTAACTTTTTAGGATTTGCTTTGTTAATGAGAGAGGTAGAAGGAGACTGGTGAAACACTGATAGGAAGTCAACTGTTACTTAACCACTATTTACAACTGTGGTGAGGAGAAAAAGCGTCTCTGGTAGCAACAGTTACACAACTGAGCTCCTAAAGTCACAGGGATCACACATTTTCCTTGTTTTTATATTTGATTTGAGCATCTGGATCTCTTGTTCTGTATCTGAATGATTTTTATGCAGTGTGCTGCTGCCACATGATTGATTAATTGCATAAAGGACAACACTTAACACTTTCTTCTAACATCCAGGTTTTCTTGAATTTTTAATGTAGTCTTCAGTAGGAATGCACCGAAATGAAAATTCTGGGCCGAAAACGAAACTGAAATTTTTGGATGCACTTGGCCGAAAACCGATACCGAAACCGAAAATGGCTTCGTTAAAAAACATGTTTAAAATATTTTCTTTTTGTTTGTATTAAAAAAACTACAAATTAATTAATAAAAAAATTAATAAATGTTGCATATTGCAACTTTGCTGTCCTCATCTGAAACTTTGAAGTGCTTCCAAACCACCGACATACTCCGTGTTTGATGCGTAATGACAGCGCGAACGAGACGGGAGGATGGGAGAGGCGTGGCGACAATTTCGGCTTTTATTTTCGGCGCTTTCTTACGTTTCGGCCGAAACCGATAATGTTATTTCGGCCGAAAATTTTCGGCGGCCGAAATTTCGGTGCATCCCTAGTCTTCAGGAATACAGTTCTCCAGACTTGGCCTTGTACAAAAATGTGCAAGGGTTAAAACAAACAAACTTTGAATCCTGTTCCCTGATGTGGTGCTCTATGAATTTAAACCAAGAATATTTTCATAAAAAAAAACATATTTGTTTCTAACCACATTACCGTATTGATATCCATGATGCAAAGAAATTGGTTCAAAAAGCTGTGCTTTCAGGCGTAATTTAAAGCTGGCTTTTTGTTAGCACCGCTAAAGTGTGGGTCTGGAGTCAGATGTCATTCAGAGCCCGAAGCAAATTATGCAAGGCATTCATGCTCACTGTTGGGATTCCTTTTGGAGAGCTCGTCGAAAATTGAAGGGCTTTCTGAGTGGCCTCTCTGTCTCTTTCGCTCTCTCTTTTTCAATATGAATCTCTCTGTCAAAGCAACATAAAATAGAAAGGACTCCTGGAAGGAGGAGCAGTAATCACTTTGGGCTTTTGTCTTTCATTACGGAAAGCTTGATTAGAGGTTCTTTCCTTCTCCTTGTTCCGATGTCATTTTTAAATCTTGTGCATTTCAAATTTATTCTTGGACTTCAATCTATTAGAAGCCATATCCTCTACTGATTTATTTATTTATTTATTTATTTTTCCCAGCAAGGCTTGAATTGAGGTTTTATTAGCATTAGAAAACATTTATTATATGTATGCTTGTGTTACTTGATGGTAAATTGTCTGTCTCTGAGCTTGTTTGAACACCTCTCTCCATGTCATTTAGATTGTTTGATCTAATGTAACATAACATAACATCAACAGCATTTCAGATTGTATTTAAATGCAAGAAAGATGGACATGTCTCTCTGTAGCTCTTGTAGAATTTTCAATATTATTTTTTCTAAACACCTACTTGTATTTCAGTAACCTCTTAGTAAGGAAAGTCTAATATATCTAAGCAATATCACACGAGAGGGTGTACTGTTATGGTTAATATCAGTACGGCTGTGATGTGGTTGTGGGCACGAAAGCAGAGTCTGGAAGGCACCATAGCCTTGCAGATATTCAACACAACAGCATGACCTCGAGTGTGAGCTTGCTTTTTATACAACAGTTAAAAAAAACACCATTTACCATCAATAGATTATGATGTTTGCTTATTTAACTAGTTATTTTGCTCCGCCAACACACCTTCCATGCCTGGTGAAACTAAATGTATAGTGTAATTAACATTTAGTGACATTTATGTGGTGGACAGTCCTGTAATTCTCATAAGTTTTTCTGTATATTTCCACTTATTCGGCTTTAGAATATCAGTTCTGTAACAGATAATGTATTATATTTAATGTAATATAACTTTTGGGTTCCCTTGTTAAATCCCAAATGGCGTTAAGTGGAAAGCTAGTGCGCTAGGGTATACAATCCCTTGTCCAACACACCAAGTAGTGTCCTAGATTAGGGATTACAGAGGAATTTGGGATTTAGCCTTTTGTTCGAAGCTAGTTAGCTTTTTAGCTTGTCTTCGGCATAAATCATCCAACATGGGCAATTCGGAACAACATAGAAGTTATTATTAAATAGACAAAGTGTTTTTTAAGAATTACATACTTTGCTGTGCTTTTAAATATGGGTTTCGGCAGGCAGCTGATCTCCTCAGTACTGCAGACCGTACAGACCTACAAAACTTTCACCCATGCTGGCAACTGACATTTAGGGGTGTTAATGATTATAGAACACGCAGGACGTGGAGTTAATGCATATAGTTAAATGTCCCAGTGCTATTAGTGTACATTATATCACCACTCCTGGAAAGCCTCACCACCCAATCCGATTACACTAACTAGATTGGAACTAACTAATTTTTATTAATATGCTCAGAAGATGGTCAGGAGGTAAAGGACCCATTAAACAATATATTGAGTCAAAGGCCAATCGCATGTGATTGTTAATGACCTAAAAATGTCATCATATTGAGAGCGTACAGAGAACTGGCCAAGCAACCCGGGAAGCAAGCCAAGCAATACGACTGTCTGCCAAATGCCTAAATGTAGGCAAGCCAATAGGATAGAATGTAAAGCTGGGTTTAGCTCCACCCATTCATGTGGATCATTTATGTAAAGTTGCAAATCCTTCTCAAACACTTCTCAAAATTGGTGTTAAAGTAGCCAGGGGAGTATTCAATAATTCTTCAAAACGTATTGGGATTGGCATATGGCAGATGTTGTTGAAGAATCCATTGTGGGGCGGAGTCAACACACTTATGAGCTCATGCACAGGTTCACATTTAAAGAGCAAAAAAGCTAAACAAGGGTGCTGGATCGTTGTGCTAATGTTTAGATAATACATATAATACAAATAATTCAAATGTCACATTTTTAAAATTTGCATTTATTCTTTTTTAGAAAGTGTGCACCAAGTGTGGGATTGAGATGGCATGCAGTCAGAAGAGGGCTCAGTGGCTCTGCAAGATCTGCAGTGAACAGAGAGAGGTGAGGCCGCAAGCTGTTGTCCAGATCCAACAGGTGATGCCGTTTCGCATTTTTACATTTTAATCTGCATTGGGAGAAAAACAATCTGTGCTTTGTGAATCTTAGTGAGGATGATTATGAGACATAAAAAAACGCTCAATGCATCAAATGTGAATTTACACATGCCAATACTCAAGCACTTCACATCTATTATAAATCGCAGAAGATTGCATGAAGTGATGTGAACTGATGCTCCGTGCTTCTTGTTGATTGGGGTCATTGAGGGTCCATGAATTTTAAGCATGTGGCATTATCATAGGGGAATTTGAAAGGGAATCTAAGGCCAGTCAAATCAGCATCAATTTATTGGGCCGACAAAGCTCCTTTATTTTGAGATGGATGTTCGGAAGTTTTCTGTGGGTCATCCATCATGCTCCAGACGATATGCAGCCATTTTGTTTCTTAGAAAGTCATGTAAAAGTAAAAAATAAATAAATAAAATACAGACAGTAACTTGTTTAAATGTCTGCTACTTTTGGTAGTCCAACCTGGAGTCACTTGTGAAGCTTATGTTTGTAGAAGAGTTACAGAATTTTTAGTATTTCTCATAAGTGCAAGTAAATGTCACACATTATAATTGAACAATGAATATTTTGAATATTCATTTTTATGGCAAAAATGTTTTATAAAACCTAATGTAAAACTTTAGATTATATTCTGCTGCCTGGAGTCACTTGTGAAGCTGTCTTAAGGAATTGGTAGCGCCACATGACCGATGAGCTACTGACTAATCTTATCATAGATTGAAGTTTCTCAAGCAAAAGACTGCTCTTTGATGGATTCCTGAACAATTGCTTGCTCCTTTTGAGCAGGGAATTTTTTTTTTTTTTTTTTGTCCAGTTGTTTTTTGAAGCTCTAACTAGAGGTTTTTCTTGGTGTGCCGAGACTTCCTGCATGTACAGTGTTCAGATTTATTAAGCTTCCATTTATTTTTTTATTTTTACCATATTTTTTTTCTTGGAGGAACCGTAGAGCGCACAGAGACTGAATTCTTTGGCTGCTGCGGAGGCAAGCAGGCAGCTGCACCGAGCTTGGTCTTTGAGACCGCCATGCTTTTAAAAGGTCAGCGAATTATTTGCTAAAGGGTGTAATGAAATACATGTTTGGTGATTGATAGGATTTGTGTCTCCATAAAATATAAGGCCATGGCAAGGGTAGTTCTTGCATTTGTTTCTGGCTGTGAGGACAGTACCACGCCAACTCGTTTTATTAAGCATAATTCACTTCATATTATTATTCTTTGTTTGCAGCAGCTAAAATGTAGAGACATATATTTTAAACCACGTTTTTCTCTTTGCAAAGTGAAAATTTTAATGAAGCATTATTCTTTCTGCCCACATGCTTCAATAAAATAAAAGGACATTTCAAAACACAATGTACAATGCCATTTGTTGAATTTTGGAATGCAGTGGCTGCTGATTTTGGATGACCTCGCTGAAGCTAATTATTTTTTGTATAATTCCATCTCGTCATGCCTTCACTTTATCTTGTTATTCATGGAAATAAATATATAGCTTGTTACTGAAAAAACAAAAACATCTACCATCTTTATATTATTAATATGCCTGTATTTTATACAATTTATATAGACTTCACATTGTCATTCTAGCTGTACAAAAAAAAGACACAAAAAATGTTCTATTACTCATCTTGCCTCCCCCCAAATGATTTTTTTCGCAAATAACTTCAATGTACAGACACGCCAACTCTACAGTTTAATTATGCGCTTACATAATAAACTATTTTGCCCACTATGCAGTGAATTTAGGAGTCCGAACATTCACTAATTTTCATTTGGTAGAATAATGCTGTTTACAATGATGTTCTGTGCTCGCATGAGTTCTTTATGGAATCTTTTGATTCATCTATTCATTCATTCACTGCCCTTTGTGTTTAACTGCATGTAGAACAACAAGAAGGAACATTCATTCTTTGTTTTTAGTCCAGCTTTAGTACTGTTCCCCAGGTATACTTCAAGGTTGTGGTTTCTTTCCCCACAGTTTCCTCCACAGCTACTTGCTCTTGATGCTACCCCTTTCTTCTGGTGCCCAGTAAAGAGCAGACCATAGGACGTTGTTATTTCTTCCTCTAAAGACTGTTCAATCAATCTCCATGCCTTTCCATGATGGCTGGGTCCAAGTTCTTTTGTTTGTACCAGAAAAGTGGCTGTTGGTCAGAGATAGGATTGGTGTAGAAGATTTGCAGTCTTTTCCTGAGGTGCCTCATGTTCAAGGTTGATTGGCTTATTTAGAAGACATCCTGAGTCCAGTCAAAGCCTGGTATTGATACTAAGCTGGGGTGACCTCCACATATTGTTGCAGTTGAGCAGTTTGTCTGGCTTCCTCTGACAAGTCTGCTACTTACGCTGGTGTCACACTTGGAATGCTCAGCAACTTCACCTCTGATGTCTTCTTGTGCAAAGATGCTAAGGTCGGATTTTTTTAGCCTGCATGTGCCAGTCAGTGTGAGAGACCAATTTAAAGCCATGTAAAATTGAGATCTTCTAGCGTTGACTAAAGGATCTGAATAATTCCTCGGTTTGTACAGTCAACATCAGTGTTGTGGAGCAGTGCTGACGACATGCGTTCCTGTCTTACTCCGAGTGCAACATTGAAAGATTGGCTTGTTCTACCCCATCAATTGAAAAGACCAGTTTTGAGCTGTACTGTTCATGTTCTTAATTGAATAATCTAATTAGTTCCTATTTTTTAATCTTTCTGCCAATAATAACATGGAATTGTCTACCTGGCCTGACATCCAAGTTATGAATGTTGATGAAAATAAGCTTCAGTTCATCAGTAATGCATGGCCAAAATCGAGTCTGTATGTTGGCATGCTAATTCCAAGTTTGTTTTTGTGTCAACCACTTCTGAGATCAGGAAAAAAAACACAGCAAACACACATTTTCTAATCTCAGCTCTCTTTCACAGAGAGATATGGTGTAGCATGCACATTAACGTGGATTTCAGCATTCAGCACAGCATGTAGTATTCTCATAATAGCACTCCAATTAAACACATGCGTGCTCTCTCATACACTCTGTTCTGTTGTAAAGACTGACACATACATGGCTAAGAGGGTGAGGCGGGCCTACAAATAAAGCTGGCTACACACCGAGACCAAACTATATAGGTAGTCACCAGTGTCTCATGGTTTTAGATTTGAGTAGTGGAGGAAGAAATGAATAACAAAATAAAGTGGAAAGACTGCTGAAACACAAAGAAAAACACACCTAAAATCATCCTGAAAAATATAACGACTGATGGTTTTCTTGGTCAGTAACCTAAAATAAGAATAATCCTTTCATATATATACCTTACAGCACAATTGTTATTTTTTTTTTGTTAGGAAGCTGAGGTTAGAGCACAGGGTGAGCCATGAAACAGTGCCCCTGAAGCAGAGACAGTCAAGGGCCTTGCTCAAGGGCCCAAAGGTGGCAGCTTGACGGTTTTCAGGCTTGAACTTCTAAGCAATGACCTGATCTGTAAGCCGCTGTCCTCTAAATGCAAAAAATGTAAGGTCTGAGAAACATTTTCAGCCCAAGTGCATCTCAAAACCTAAACAATGTCCCTGTGGTGCATGTGTATTTCTATTGTATGGATGTTTTTAACCTCATAATATAACTTTCCTTATTCTAGTCTTTGCAGTAAACCTAAAAATATTATAAATGGATTTGACAAACTTAGTTCTTACACTTTGCAGAAATAGACTCCATATTGATTATTTGCTATAAAGCTAGGTCTTGATGGTGCGGAGTGTTTTGTATAGTACATATGTCAATTTCCTGTGCAACCTTTTTATTAACTGGCCTGGTTTCTTGCTTTTCTCACAGATTATGGGGCAGCATCAATCCTGCCCCAGTGGACCAGTAATAGCACTTGCAGTTATGATTAGATTTTTTTTTTTACTTTAATTTTTTTCATCTCTAGGTTCCTTAACAACTGTATGGAGCTAAAATACACAGCCTCAAAGCTGTGCTAGAAAGGGTAACAAATGGAGGGAACGCCATTTTTAGTCATATAGCAAGTGTTGAGTATTTACATTTTCAAATATTAACTTTTGTATTAAGTTATGGACTACAGTAGCAGCTACTATAGGAAGTTATAAGAAATTGATGAGCTGAACTAGGCCAAAGTCTATTTTTTTTTTATTATTATTTTTTTAAGATCATTATTCTTGCCTTTAAATTTTCATATTTACCCTTTAAGTATTTAAAACATTAATTTACCAGTTATAGAACAAGAGCCATCTTCTGAGAGATTGGGAAAAAAAAGAACAAGGCATTCTGTGACAGATGGTGTAGCCTCTACAGAGTCCCAGACTTAGCATCATGGAGGCTGTCTGGGATTCCTTGAAGAAATGAAAACAAGCAAAGCCAAAGTCTGCAGAGAAAATATGGCAACTTCCCCAATATGCTTCAAACAACCGGCTTCTCCATTATCTGTAAAGTATCTAAAAGAATTTATTTCAGCGCAAAGGCATATTGGGTGGGTTTCTCTGTATTTTACAAGGGTGCAACACAATTCTTTTAAGCTAAAGTCATATGTTTTGGATACGTGTTGATATTGACACATATTGATATTCAAATGTACGCAGTATAATAAGTCAGACGTGCTAAACAATGTTGTATTTTGCTCTATTTATGTTTACCTAGTTAACATAGATGCCATAAAAAAGTGCTACTTGGGCCACTAGATTTATTTTTTTTAAATGTTTAAAAAAATAAAGGGCATGAGTTAGTTATGTTACTTTAGATTCACTAGTGTTATGTACAGATGTATGTGAGGTACATCTTAATGTGTTGAAGGTTAATCAAAAACAATATAATGTATTTTTTGTTCATTTATACTATGTACTTGTACTATAGCAAAAATGTCTTGATATCGTTCCATATTTCTAACACATTTATTAAAACAAATTGAACATGTAGTTTATTACATAAGACAATAAAGGCAAATCTTTATTAACTTTTAACATGGGCACAGGTTGCATCAGCGAGTTTCTGAAGGAAGTTGTTTGAGAGATTGCTAAGAACCTTCTGAATCCTCCAGTGTGTGAGGTTTTGTCCTGTACATCTCATTTCCATACGTCTTTAAGTTAATATGTAGTTTAGTTCATTATTGGAGGCTCAGGTAGAGTGTTGGAAATTCCAGTCCTGAACTATTGAGCGACTGCAGTCACAATTACTTAGAGAATGGCTATCATCATCATCAGCTGAGGCCAGGACCGTCTTTGTGGTAAACTAGAACGTCACCACACGCCTCCCAAGCAGACCACACGGGACCTGCATGCGACAGGATGAACAACCAGAAGTGGAACACCAGGATGAGTCAGGCAGGTCCAGAGGGCAGAGGGAGTCTGGATCACTGGCAGCTCATGAGCGGCATGCGTATCTCGACAGAGAGAGAGAGAAAGAGAAGAGTAGAGTAAACAGTTGGGTATGGTCGCAGTCACATAACGTAAAAGTTGAATGTATATTTAGTGCAGAGTGCAAACAGGGACTATGGCAGGACTAACTATGACAGTATAACTAAAAGGGAAAGCCAGAAGGAAACATGGACATGAGGGCTCTCTGGAATGTTAAGCAACCAGTCACTTCACCTGAGTGATCAATGTGAGTGGAGAAGACAGCATCTAAACATACCAGTTCACCATAAGACTGTGTCTGAGTCCATCAGAACTGCTCCTTTCCCCAAGGCAAATCTATTCACAAAAATGCTTGGCTAAATGAATAGGTTTTTAGCCTAGATTTAAACACAGACTCTGTCTGATTCTTAAAGTTTATTTGGAAGGCGATTCCATAAGTTTAGGGTTTTCTAAGAAAAAGCTCTGCCCCCTGCTGTAGTTTTCATAATGCACGGTACTGATGAGCAGCCTGCATCGTTTGATTGAAGTAGAGGTGGCATTCATTCATGTACTGCACCATTAAATGCTTTATAGGTCAAAAGTAGTATTTTAAAATCAATGCGATATTTCACTGGGAGTCAATGCAGTGTGGATAAAATAAGAGTGATGTGGTCAAATCTTCTAGTTTTGCTGAGGACTCTTGCTGCATTCTGGACTAAGTGAAACTTGTTCATGCACTCATTTGAACATCTAAACAATAGTCCAACTGCATCGTTTAGTGACCATATAATTCATGAGGTGACCATATAATTCATGATGTTGGCATCATCCCAGCCAACATCCTGAAAATGCTCGTCTAACCACGCACACACAGTACAAACAAAGTGGGATGTGTTGCACCGTGCTGCTCCAGTCATATTACAAGTTCCATAGCCATTAGATATTGTCTATTTAATTTTCACCCACCCTATAGTGTTACTTTATTGTTGAAAACTCATACCAACTTGCTGCAGTCCCACATATATACTGTATGCTCTAAGCTTTTTCAGCTTTCGTGGGAGATGGTAAAGCATGGGTGGTTTATGTAACCATGTTTGACGAGTTTTTCTGGTATGAGCATTGTATGACATGAGCTACAAAAAAAACCCACTGTGCCCAGAACATCTTGTTTAAAATTAATTTGAAATGCAGTGCCATGCAGTCAAAGGAGCTCTTGCGTCAGACCATTAAAAAGAATTTGTACTTCAGCACCACAGAATTAGCCTGACATTCTGCTTCAAGGCCTCTCTATTTATTATTGAACAGAGGAATATTATAAAATGTATAAATTCAGATAATCATTTTTGCAATTAAACACCCTTGCCTGACATAATAGCTTTTTGTGTGAAACAAAGTTTCTGAATACAGGTCTTCTAAATGCTTATCTGGCTGCTATGAAATTTACAGACGGAGTCCAGGGAATTCTTGCATTTTGTTCCAACTGTTCAGCCCATGAGCCAGAGTTTGCCAATGAATGCTCTTAGTCAGAACCCATTATCAGATGGGCTGCTGCTCTCCTTCCCGAATGTGCTGCTTTATCAGAGCCAGTCAGTGCTGATCTTGGTCCCCTGCTCCCCTTCTTCCTGCTTTCCATTTTGTCTGGCAGCGCTGCAACCAAAACATTCAGAGATTAAATAGAAACAAGGTAAAAGCATGAGCTTATTACATTTTCACGCACATGTCTTAACTGATTATTTAAGTATTTTTACTTGTAATCTTTTGTATATAGTAAGTATTTAGTAGTTAAGCACATCTTAATTTGCAATTTTTATTCAACACTTTGAGGCAGAAATGCTATCAATCGAATTTCAAGTGGACCTACAGGTTTTTGATGGGATTTATAGCTAGGCTGTTCCAAAACCCTCATCTTTAGTTAAGGCTGTTACTTTTTTGTTTTCAAGCTGGAAGGTAAAAATTTCCTTTCTTCATCATCAGCTGTCTAACAGAAACCAGCAGGGTCAGTGGCAGAATAGATGCCAACTAAGTCTTGTTTTTTTTTTGTTTATTTTTCTAACATGCAAGGAGTGACTAGTGTTTGCCAGGTTTTTCTGCAGGACTTTTAATGGTGCTGTATGTCTCTTGGCAGCCTCCATGATACGTTTTTGAAGTTTTGGAAGGATGTCCTGTTCTCTGGTAATGTCAGTGTGGTGCCCCATTTTCTGCAACTCAGACCAATCTTGCCATTTTCCTCAGTATAAACTTCCATATAAAATGGATGGTGAGTGTACAGTAGATGTTTTTCTTCAGAAACTACACTGCCCGGGCAAAAATGGCGCAGATTCTAATATTTCATTGGACCGCCTTTTGCTTTGATTACAGCCGTGGCATAATTTCAATAAGCTTGTGGAATGTCACTTTTTTTTTATTTTTTTTTTTAAAATAATTTATTTCCATCCCAATTTATTGCCAATGAGGTTAAGGTCTGGACTCTGTGGTGGCCAATCCATGTGCGAAAGTATTGTCTTGTGTGTTTCTTGAATCACACTTTTTTTTACAATTCGAGCCGATGAATCCTGGCATCGTCATTGTAGAACATGTCCGTGGCACCAGGAACGAAAAGAAAAACATTGTTAAAAAAAAACCTGGTAATTCAGCATATTCAGGTTGTCAGGTGACCTCATAACGTTGTTAAAGGATAAATCTGAACTCATCAGACCACTTGTCCACCCCCCTCCCAAAGCTCCAGAGTCCATTTTTCATGCTCCTTAGCAAACTGAAACCTTTTTCCAGATTATACTCACTGATGAGGTTTTTTTTTTTTTTTTGTTAAATTTTCAATCCTTTGAATTCTCTTTATATTGTTCATATGTATCAAGATTAAAAAAATATTCTGATTCTACATTGCATGTTTTTTAGATTTTATTCTCCAAATGCCTCTAAAGTCTCGAAACTTTCACTTCTTATAATAACTTGTTGCCAAATGTGGAAGAGACGCAGCTGTCTGCGGGAACTTTACAGACAGTCTTTCACGAAGACCACTTGCACATTACAGGAACTTGCCTGGGAGTTATTGCCACATCCCCTGTAAAGTCCTGAGCTCACTTTAAGCCATTTTCACATGTTTGGTCCATTAAAGGAGTTCCTGGGAGGCCAGCGTTTCAGACATGAATCAGCCAGTCTGATCATTGCTCCATATTGAGCACTGAGAGAACTTTCTACCTTTTGATGGTATCCAAGCACTAGTGAAACACTGGGATAAGTGCATAAGTGTAGCAGAGGATTATTAGAGAGAAATAAAGGTAGTCTTTACTGTCATAACTGTTCTATTATTCCGCACAATCAAAAGGCCTGGTTTCACTTTAATGCCCCTCATAGATTGAAAAATAGATGGATGTGTATTCTGTCGTTTTGACTAGCCTCATTTTGATTAATAATCTCCTACTAACAGCTTCTGTCAAGAGCAGGCAGTGTTGATATTTATTCTTCAGAAAACAAACTTCCAATATGAGTCCAGCTAAGCAATACATAATCAAATATGGGCTATAATGTCTCATTTATTTTTATTTCCCCTCTCTCTTGTCGTTGGCTTTTATTCTGGCCCTTTCACAATTAAATTATCCCTGGTTTGATGTAGATAATGAAAAATTTTAGCTTGACTTATAAGTGCCTCTGGGGTGCATGCAAAAAAAAAAAAAGCAGTCAGCCATTTTTGAAATGCAAGCACTGCATAAATGTCATCGCATTGCTTACTCATTTATTCCAGTAAGTGCATGTGTATATCCCCACAATTTCAGAACATAAGATAAAATAAATTAGGATATATTTTGCTTTTGTGATTATCCAGTAGATAGAGCATGCGTGAATGATTGGGCACAGGGAAGTTGTGTCTCGAGGTTGATGGTAAGAATTGTTCGGATTGCTCATAAAGCTCCAGCATGATGTTGGCTTGGTCGTCTGGGGCCTCCAGGCCATCGTATAGCTTATCGGAGTTTCACAGGGTCTGCAAGAGCAAGCAGCATGACATCTAGTGAGTAATATCTCTTTTAAGCCCGCAGAGAAATATAATTTTTTCGCACTTTTGAAGTTTCTCAAAACTTCTCAAATAGCACTGGAAAATTGTTGACACCCTTATTGAATTCGTTTTTAATGAAGTGGAGCTGGGCAAAGCTTTTCTCTAATTTAGCTTCTTTTCATCCTGTGCTTTACAATTATTCGGTATCAATTTTAATGATTCATTGGATTTTAAAACTGAAAAGTTTTTTATAGTTTAAACAAGCCAAAACAATTAGCTGAAATATATATATTTTTTCTCCCTCCTCAGAAGCATGCTTATGAAAAATAGAAAGTCCACTCTTTTCATGCAAGGCCAAGATTTAGTTTCATAATGTGTTTTTCTGAAATGCAACTTGGACTAAAAACAAATCTAAGAGGAATTAATACTGTCTGTTAGGCAACAGTGCCCAAAGAGTGATGATGCATTGTAGTCATCTCGTCATCATGCGGGTTTCCATGTTCTCTGGGTAAAAGATGGATAAAAAAGGGAAAAGTCCACATGCTGGGTGCATGCTATTATTATTTTTTTTATCCATCTTTATCCTAGACTTGTGCTTCCACTCATAATTCTTAGATCAGGGTGGATATTGGACCTCAGAGGCTCAGTCTTGCCTGAAGGCTGGAACAAATTGTATCGTTTTTGTTACTGTACTTTTCATGAAACGGTTCTAAGCTCTGAGGATTTTAACCTTTGCTAGAGTGTATGCTGCATTAGGCCCCAGCTTCATATGTTGTTCATGTGCTGTTTAGATTTGCATGTGGACATACACTGCAAATGATTGCAGGAATTTTATCATTAGTAGTGTGTCTAGATAGAAGCAATGATTATGCTGTGCAAAAATGAAATACACACTTTAATATGAGAGCGATTGCACCAAATTGAACAAAGGCTAATGAACACTACTACTACTACTACTACTACTAGGTGGTATCAAAAAGTTACAAAACTAGGCTGTATGCACATTCACAAGGAGCTTAATAAGTCAGTGTTCCAAAATACATCGCCTGTGTACATCGGGAGCTGTGCAACTGCTGCTATTTTGACCATGTGTGCTATGCGTGTGATGTTTTGAGTGGCATGAGTGCTTCAATCATTGGAAGATGACGAGAGATGAGGAAGATCTACCTGAGCTCGACCGAAAATGTGCAAACCATTTGCTGGAAAAGAATCCACAACATTCCTGCCAATGTCTTTTTGAGTCTTATTGAACAGTCCAGGCAACCCTTAAGTGTGATTTGAACATGCTCTGTGTTGCTGCCAAGTTCTTCGCCAGGCTGCTGACCCAGGTTCAGAAAGAACGTGTCATCATGCCATGGCTGACTTGTCCTTCATGTCGAGGATCTTTACCGTTGATGACAATTGGGTGTGTGGATGTGATATGACCCTAAAATTAAGCAACAGGCTCCTAAGTGGAGGAGCCCATCATTATTCACAGCATTGTCCATCAGGAATTCATCCCCAGGAGCCAGACCATCAAAAGCAAATTCTACTGGCAGGTTTTAAGGCGTCTGAGGGAGGACATACAGCGACAGTGACTGGGCCCGCAAATCTCGAAACTTCTTGATGCCACCTTGTAATACATGGAGCAAAATCATGGAGATTACATTTTCCCCCAACTGTTTAATTCCTACAGTACCAGAAACTACTTATTCCCGATCTGCACAATCACTTTTAAACCGTTTCTCCTATTCGCTCACGTAAAATATAAAATTTGCTTACTCTTGATGCTTTCGCACTCATTTAGTAAAACATCCAAATACTTTCTCTGCTAGTTCCAGGCCAGCTGATGTCCATTTTCTCCTATAAGCAAGTCACAGGCCCCGTATCAGGACTGGTTTCTCCTTTTGTCAAGCTGCCACTCACAGGAACTGGGCGGCACTAATAGAGTTCTGGCTCACTGGTCCCGGACCGTAAGGCTCAACAGGAGGTTCCGGTCACTGGTGGTTGCACATCCGCAATCCACAAAAACTAATTTCACGAAACGCTGCCTCTCCCCCCATTGCAAATGAGAGATATTATCATGCCACTAATTAAAACGTCAAGAGGGCAAATGCTTTGCATCGATTTGCTATTCATTGGACACATCCTCAATTTAACAGGGGGCAAAAAGTCAAAGTCTATTTATTACCCTCCTCTGTATATGGGTTATACAGTCAGGTTCACAATTATTAGCACTCTTGGTAAAGAGTTTGTTACCTTTCTAGCATAGTCTCATTTACTTGCATCCAGCAACAGCTTTCCAACACTAGCTAGATGACCAGAGCATACAAATAAATTCAGATTGCCCCTGACTTTGTTTTTACATTGTAGTTAAGCAATATCATTGATGTCAGACAGGCATTTCTACTAGGTAAATTTTCTCCTTATGCTCTCAGGCCTCAAGCTAAATGAGCTGCCGTATTTCATGTTTCTATAGACTACTTTGAACTTTTCTCCCACCTTCAGAAGCTTTCATAATTTTGTTTCATGTTGCATCATGATTTTAGGAACGCTTTTTTTGCTCACCGCCTGTGTAAAAAGTGGTTGATTTACCAAAGCCTTTCTGGTAGCTCAGGAATCTTTCTAGCGCAGAAATTGTTGAAGCAAATCTGATACACTTTTGCAATAATGGATTTGTATTGTCATTATTTAGACTTTTTTTTTTTTTTAATGACCTTAAAGCAGCACACGGTTTGCGCATCTTGGCCATTTTCAATATCACGCTCCTGTCATGTTCTATTCAGAAAAAAAAGAAAAGCAGTTCAGTCTTTAATGGTTCAGAGAATTATTAGATAAAAAATTTTTTTGTTGTTGCCTCCCCGGCATTCTCAGAGCAGTGGTTTTTGTATAGTCGAGATTTGAAGAAAGATTTTTTTTTTTCTGTAAAATTATTACAGATTTTTCAGTGTATTGTAGTTTTGCATCATCTTGTACAAGTTATCCCGCTTATCTTGGTGACCTTCAGAATTTTATTTATTTTTGTTGGTGAGTATCGGGCAACTAGAGACGTTCTTTTTTTTTTGTTTTTGTTTTTTTGTTTTTACCAGAAAATCTCTTTATTCTTGGTCTTCTTTCTCTGGTTGTTATCTAGATCTTGCCACGTAAAAGTGAAATAGAAATATAATGTTAAAGCATTTTTAGTTAGGACTATCATATCAGTAATATTGCCCAACCTTAAGGTGTCCAAAAAGGTATGTTTAAATGTCATCAAGTAAACTTGAGTTTATTTCCCAAGTTAACTTCATCTGGTAAGTATACTAATATCCTTGTACTTGTGGTACATCTTGAGACTAAATCAGCCCCCTTTTAGTTTATAATAGTATACTTTGTAATATACTTTAGGTGCAAGAGTACACAACTAGTTTTATTTTGTATTGCTATCTAAAAGTATACTGTAGGTGAACTCGGGTACTAGTAATATACTTCCAGATTAGCTGTTTTGTACATACTGCAAGTATAATTGTTTGTGTATCTTTTAATATTTTTTTACTTTATTGACATGTCTTTTCTAAATGTTTTGATTGTTTTTATATGCAAAATATTGTGGAAAACTGGTTAAAATTGGTAATATGTTTGTTTGGGTGGCTAGAATAGCTTATCTGCATTTACAAATACTTCCAATGAGAATGTGTTTCACAATACTAGGTTTTTATTTTAATATAACTTCTTATACATGCTTGAAATATACAGTACCTTTAAATATACTCAGAATTAGAACTAAAGTTCACTAACATGAACATTACCAGTAAACTACAGTTGAATCAAAAAATAAAAATCACAAGACGTACAGTATACAGGATTTGTAACACATTTATTTTTATTTTTAAATACTTTTTGGAAACAAATAATAGACTAAAACTAAAAAAAAATATTGCACAAAAAGAAATAACACTGCATTTTAAACAGAACACAACAAGCACACAGTCATTATCTGGGAAGGTTAAGATTAGAATTTGTGTCATGCATCTGCTCTAAAATCAGTCCCTGGCTGCCCACAAACAGGTTGTAACTTACCTCTGTACAATTACTGCCTTGTTAAATAATTGAGGCAGAGGACCCGTAAATCCAACCAACTGTTCAACTTAATGAAAACACGAATGATCTTTTGACGTAGTTTCAAACATTACTGCTTTGAGGAAATAAACGACACAATGGTTCTCCCCTTACTGGACATACCACACTTTAACATCATCAAACACAAGAAATCACACACGTGCTGTAGAAAGCAAATATAAATATGCACAGTAAAACAAACAAAGCATACCTCGCTAAATGCACGCATCCCAAGAGGGTAGAAGTCCACTTGGACATACAGTGGTGTGAAAAACTATTTGCCCCCTTCCTGACTTCTTATTCTTTTGCATGTTTGTCACACAAAATGTTTCTGATCATCAAACACATTTAACTATTAGTCAAAGATAACACAAGTAAACACAAAATGCAGTATTTAAATGATGGTTTTTATTATTTAGGGAGAAAAAAATCCAAAATTACATGGCCCTGTGTGAAAAAGTAATTGCCCCCTGAACCTAATAACTGGTTGGGCCACCCTTAGCAGCAATAACTGCAATCAAGCGTTTGCGATAACTTGCAACGAGTCTTTTACAGCGCTCTGGAGGAATTTTGGCCCACTCATCTTTGCAGAATTGTTGTAATTCTAAAAAGTTCTTTAGATGTTGTCCTGGGGTCTTTTGTGGCCTCTCGGATGAGTTTTCTCTGCGCTCTTGGGGTAATTTTGTTTGCCCGGCCACTCCTGGGAAGATTCACCACTGTTCCATGTTTTTGCCATTTGTGGATAATGGCTCTCACTGTGGTTCGCTGGAGTCCCAAAGCTTTAGAAATGGCTTTATAACCTTTACCAGACTGATAGATCTCAATTACTTTTGTTCTCATTTGTTCCTGAATTTCTTTGGATCTTGGCATGATGTCTGGCTTTTGAGGTGCTTTTGGTCTACTTCTCTGTGTCAGGTAGCTCCTATTTAAGTGATTTCTTGATTGAAACAGGTGTGGCAGTAATCAGGCCTGGGGGTGGCTACAGAAATTAATCTCAGGTGTGATTAACCACAGTTAAGTTATTTTTTAACAAGGGGGGCAATCACTTTTTCACACAGGGCCATGTAGATTTGGAGTTTTTTTTCTCCCTTAATAACGTAAACCTTCATTTAAAAACTGTATTTTGTGTTCAATTATGTTATCTTTGACTAATAGTTAACAGTTTTTGATAAGCAGAAACATTTAAGTGTGACAAACATGCAAAAGAATAAGAAATCAGAAAGGGGGCAAATAGTTTTTCACACCACTGTATAAGACATGACGTACTGTATACTTAATGGACAATGTAACAACATATTTAAACCTCTCTCTATTATTCAGCAGTGTATAAACAACATCTAAGCATGTTCTCGACAGAAACTTCAATGCCTAAAAGTGTCCGAGTACAAAAGAACACAAAGCAAATCGACATTCATGGAAATAAACAAAAACAAAAAGATGTTACAAAATGTATAAAGGAATAAAATAATATATCCGGCAATGATGATACTATTTATGACGCCCCTCATCCATTACCTAAAATACAAACTCGTGAACAAGCCCATCGATCTGTGCAGCATTACACCGGAGCACCTGAAAAAATTTACAAAATCAAATGACCATAATTACATACACATGTTTTTGAGCGTGTATGTGCATGTGTGTTTGTTTCTCCTCTGTTCCCTTCTTATGTCTGATTATGGGTTCTGTCCTTGTAGATCAGGAAGTCTGTAACAATACTTTCACACCTTGGAGGAAGTGTCAGTAAAATCAGTCCTATGTTTAGCTTTTTTTTTGTTTGGGTTAATAATACTGTGTAAATAAAAGATCAGTTTCAGTTCTATCCATGTGCTTCTGTATCTACTTTTTAAACTATTCACCCCCCTCCAAACTACTAGAAATTAGATTTGAACTTTTCTGTAAGGGATGAATACTTTTCAGTACATGCCAATGTATACTTAAACCTTTAAGCCAAGTGTAGGTTTGTTTAGTATATCTCTAAGGACATAAACAGTAAACAAAAATCATAGTTACATATTTTTAATTTAAAAGAAGTACCCTAATAGCACAGGAATAAAGCTTTTTTTTTTTTTCATTTTGCTAAGGACTTGCAGGTGATAATGGCTGATAATTTGTGCATGGAGTTCCCATTTAAGTACCCAAAAGTGTTTTTGAGAAAAGGCAGATCATTAAGGTATCGCACATTTCCATGAGCATGGCTGGTTCACAGCAGGTTGGAGGTTTGGGTGATGGAGATGGTTGCCGAGTTGTTCCAGCTGGGTAATGGTCCCTGCCAAGCCGATGGCAGCAGCTGCTATCAACTCTGACATTTTAGCACCTGCTGTCTGTCACTATATAGCCATCTGCCAGACCTGAGAGCAAAGTGTAAGATTTTTTTTAACACAACCTTTTCTTCATATGTACCTCCAATTTACACTTCAGCTTCCTACAAAAGAATTTTCATAACCTTCCTAACTGCATTGCCCAGTTCTGTGAATCTTGATTCATGAAGCATCCTTCTGCTTTGATTAGAAGCCCTGGCTATACATCAGTCATAGTCTGCCACTGGCTGTTGCTATTAGGACGACTCACTGGGGTTTTTGGATGGATTTGTATAATATGTAGTGGCCCATGATGGCTGAGTCTGGTCCCTGTGAACAAACCTGGGCAGAACGAATGTCTGAACCAATCCTCTGGCTCAGGAACTGATTTAGACGGAGGACATGGCTGGACGTAGAAGCACACACTCTCTGACACGCGTTCTTAACATTTTTCTTGACTAGGGAACTCATAAACAGGGAAAAAAAAGGGAAGACTTTCTTAGCACAGATGATTTTATAATTTCCACCATTGTAACTAAACAAGCAATTTACAGACCCTCTTGCTAGGCCGCTTACAGACTCCACTTTGAGTACTATGACTCCTGGAAACAAAATGGCTTTATGGCTTTGTCAGTCAGATACAGGCTTTTCCCAAACTTGTATGATCTTAAGCTCGAAGAAGATTAAAGGGCTGCTTTCAGGAGGTTTGTTCCGAGTTGAGTATTGCATGCCGTAGTGCAGGAGAAGTTCTGGAGTCCACAGATATGCCAGATACCTCGTTTAGTGTCAATTTGGGCAGGTTTAAGACTACTTCCTTGTTTAGTGTTAATGTCACTACTGGGAAACTCATAAAATCCTCTCACACAAGGGGTGGAGTGAATCTGTTAAAAAAACTTAATCCAACCCTGTGCACTAAACTACTAAATATAAGAGTAAAAGAATTTATCCACACTAGCTATGGAATTTATTTATTTTTTCTTCTTTTTATAAATTTAGTCCTGTCCAATTCCTTTTCCCCGATTTTCTCCCCAATCTAGTCGTGGCCAATTCCTCCCCGTCACTAGGGGGCTCCCACATTAAGGCTACTACCACCACTCAGTCGAGAGGGCGAATGCTATCCCGTGTTTCCTCCGAACCACGTGACGCGAGCTGACCACATCTTTTCGAACTGCTCGCTCACGCACCGTTAGGGGCGGAGTAACACACTCGGAGGAAAGCGCTAGCCGCTCCTTCCGCGTGCGCGAGCTCACAGACGCCTCTGATTGGCTGTAGAGCCGTGATTAATGTGGGAGCGTAAGTACCTCTCATCCCTCCCCCCTGAGAGAGCTCGGCCAATCAGCTCTCTCGGTGCCTCCGGCTGTTTTAAATGTAATTTAAAAGAATTTAAATGCAATTGACCTTTAAATAAAAGACAAATACATTTGTTTTTGTTTTTTTGATATAATCACCTTGCTTTTTAATACACTTTGTCTATCTGTCAACATGGATACATTTTCCCCTTAATTGAATATGTTTTATGCTGAGCTGCAAGTCATGAACGCACTGTTGTCTTCACTTCAGAAGTAAATCTCCAAATGCAATCTCAAATCCGCAAATATCCAAATGCTTCTGTTTATGCTCTTCCGCGAGTTGTTTTGGCACCAGGTACACCCTCAGATCACAGAAAACTAATCACTGCTTTTCCTTTATGCAAATCACATGTAAGGCATCTATTTTTGCTGGCACTGCAGTTACATATAAACTGAGGTAACATGTTTACACCTGCATGATGGCGACTGGGAGTCAGTAGCCTTAGAAGGAAAGCGCTGATAAAATGCGGCCAACAGAAGACTTTATATAACCGGAGTGCGAATATTTGCCTCTCTCTCGTAGTATTCTCTCATAAACACTACACTGTATATGGTGACATTTATTACTGAAGCATCTGGCAGGTTTATAGCTGTAGTTACAGAAATCCAAAACACTGGTAGGTGAGAATTGTAGCAGGTCTTGACGGTTCATAACAAATCATAAATAATGGTGCAGGAGCTTTGTTGCTAAATAGTGTAAGTTTGTAGACATCCAGTTCTTTCCTTTTGTTAAAACTCCTAAATATCAATAATGTATTTTTCCCTAAAAATATTCCAGTTCACTGTCCTTTGTTATGTTAGTATTTATTTTTTTTTTCCTATCCTTTAGGTGTGGAAGCGATCTGGGGCATGGTTCTACAAGGCACTGCCTAAGTACGTTCACTCGGAGAAGGACTCGTTCATGGGTAGGAGGCCTGTGACTGAGAGAGAGGAGCAGCCAGTGGCCAGGAGTGTGCCAATCACCTACACCTGGGCTCACAGGAAAGGTGGAGATTATATCCTATTTCGTCTTGTCCTGTTCTGTCCCGTCCTAATCCAGAAAAAGATGGCATTGGGTAGGATAAGATGCAATGCAATGGGATAGGATAGGATATAGGATATAGGATAGGATATAGGATATCCCATTCCATCCCATTCCATCCCATTTTGTCCTATTCCATATCACCTTATCCTATCCTACCCTATTCAGTCCTATCCTGTTCTGACCTTACCTATCCTGTTTTTGCCCATCCTGTCTTATTTTGTAATTTATTCTGTACAATGCTCGTCTCATCTTTTTGCTTGTGCTGGATTTGTTCTATTCTGTCCCTGCAATTATTTTTATTTGTATGCTATTTTATTCCTTTCTATAATAACTGATTTTCAACATATACCAGACTAAAATTACTCTTAAAAATGATAAAACCAAAAGCTAGAAATTGCCATTATGTATGTCTATTTAAAATATATCGCTGAGCAGGAGGCACATGTCGACACAGGGGGGAAAAAACACAAGATAGATTATTACCAAGAGAGAAACATAAAACATCATTCATGGGCAAGTCACACCCTATTATCCAAATGGTTTCAGTTCTTTCGAGGTTTTTTTCTGTTCAATGGAGGTCTATATCTATTGATTACAAAAGCTTCTATAAATAACAGCATATCCCACTGGGATTTAAACTTCTTGAGGTAAGCTTTAGAGGCTTAAACACCTTGCCAGATATTGAGTATTCTTTCAAAATGCAGCCGGACATTTTAAATGATAGCGCGAACTTTTTTTTTTGATGATTGTAGGAGTAGAGGCATTCTTAGAGTCCCACATTTGTAGAAGTACTCAGCCAAGTAGGAAGTATAGCAGTGAAGGGGGGAGAGACGTGTTGAATGTTATAAATATGTGGTGATATATATTTCGTGTTAATATTTGTGTAAATATGGTATTAGCAGCAAAATGCAAGTGGATAATGTAGTATTTTATTCAGTGTTTTACCAGCAATTTAAACAAAAAAGAAGCATTAAAAAAAAGTAGAAACTATTCTACTTCTGGCCAAACGAGTAGAATAGTATGTGTGTGCGTGTGTGTTTTACAGTACCAGCCACTTTGCCACCCATTTGGTCCTAAAGTTCTGTAGTTTGCTCCAAATGCCTGTACTAAAACAAAGGATGGAGAAGAAAAATAACCCAGCCATGACAGCAATACAATGGCTTTTTATAATTAGAAAACATTTCTTGTCAGAAAGAATGTGAATCGAACAAGATTTAATACTGTGTTGTTTAACACATTTCCTAAGAATAATTAGCTACAGTGTTTTATTTATTTATTTTTCTCTTCCTGACCTCAACCCAACATCATCAGGCTTTGCCAAGTTGTAATGCTAAAAATGCCTGTAGGTGATATGAACACGGATACGGCTCGTCGTCATACATGCCCACACACATATGCTGGTGGATCTGTTCGAATGACAAAGACGCTTGTGTTATTTCCACACTGCATGTGCTTAACGTGTGGCATATGTGTCACGATTGCATACTTAAATAATGCAGTATAAGATGTTAGCTGAGTGGTATTATAGGCTCTGGTGCTTGAAACGTTGATAATCCAGATGATCGAAACAAAACAAAAATACTTTATATACAAGAATGTAAAGTATAAAGGATGAAACTCCTAGCCTGTGCCAATTTAAAAAACAACATTTTAATTTATTTTTTACTTCGTATTTGCCAACTGTGATTGATTTTACTCATTGTTTTAAATGACATGGTTTAGATAGGGAAAACAGTGTCTTGCGCTTTCTTGACAAACCCTGAAGGCAACATTTTACTTTGTTTTTAGCTAGAGAATTTATTTATGAGTTTTGAATTCACTTTGGTGTATGAAGACGGTCACCCTTGGGGGGGAGGGGGATGGGGGACTATAAAAAGTGTCCTGAAGTCAATATTTCCCTACAATACCAAAACAATGATGGTGCTCTTTCAGACAACAGTTAAAGCAAAGCATGTGTCATGATGTAAGGCCACTGAGGCATGTTATCTTTTACCTTTTGTCATAAGTAAATGAATGTACATTGTTAAAATTCTTATTTAGCTTCAGGAACTTGTGCAGAGACTTGTATAATACAGAACTCGTTTATTATTAATGAATATATTAGGGCTGCAATTAACAATCATTTCGGTCCTTGACTAATTCATCGATTAATTTTTAAATTAGTTGGCAATTATTTCTAACTCTGCTTTCTTTGGCCAAAGCTCCTGTTCCACCTGTGAATGAGTGCTGCATGATTTATTCAGAAAAAAAAAATTACAATCTTGATTCATATTTGCATGCGATCTCGTTTTTGAACGTTGGAGATTTGCTTACATGTACAGTACTGTGCAAAGGTCTTAGTGCAAAAATCATTCACCATTTTTAAGCATACCTTAAAAATAACATTTATAGAACAATATTTGCATGCCTGTTTTAAAAACAAAAACAAACAAAAAAACATTTTACATAACATACCAGTTGTTGTTTTTTTTTTTTTAGATGGGGAATGTACTGTGGGCTCCTGGGTTTGGCATAAAAATAGGAAGGAGAGAAGAACTCGTATTCTCCAGCACACTCAGTAAAACCTACAAGTTGTTTTACTTATAAACGTGCACAAATCTGTATTTAACACTACTGATTATTTTCACATATATTTATAGTAGTGACTGTGTTTTAAGGGTTAAGGGCCTTACTCAAGGGCCCAACAGTAGCAACTTGGCAGTAGTTGGGTTTGAACCTAGGACCCTTAAGTCCAATGTCTTAACCACTGAGCCACCCCCTGACCCCGGACATGGCACACAATAAAAGCAATATTGCCCCTAGCTCTTCCTGTAGTGCACTGCAGGTACAAATTGGACCTAATTATAAATAATTAGGTTTTATAATATGACGCGTCAAAGCTAAAATTGTTTGATGAATTAATTTTTATCATCAACTTTATCGATTATGCCAAATTACTGCAGCCCTACTGTATAAGACAAGGATACGAAGAAGCTTTCTGTCAACGGAATTTAATTTTTTCTTAATTTTTTGGAGGAACTTACCAGAATCAGCACTTCATAAACCTATATCTTTTCCGATTGGGGCACTACGGCTTTTCAGTAACTTTACAAACTGTGTGGAAAGAAGACAGGATGGTGACTTGCATCCTTTTATACTTCAGAAAATTAAAATTATAAACGAATAAAGCGGTCACATTGTTCTCTAAAGGCTGTAATTTTCGGGAAATTGCTGTGACATTAACTTTTTTTAAAACCTTTCCGAAATAATCAACCTCCAAGCGGTAGTTTTACACCATAATTGTTGCTTATTTGTCCTCTAACATGATGTTTAATAGTTTTGTTCCTTAGTTATTACTCTAAATACATAAATGCTTTACAGCCAAAATGGGTGGAAGCAGCAGTAACTTGAACATCGTCATTAACAGCATCTTGTGTAGCTTTTTTGCCAGTGTGTCCTATTCAGTGCATCGTTGTATGATGTAGGATTTCATTCAGAAATATCTGTGGCTGGAGGCCAGAGTGCTGTATTTTCACAGCATTAGAGTATCCCGACATCAGTAAAAGCAGGACATGCATTTAATTGTAAAGTAAGTTTTGAACTCGGTTAAGCTTCCTGCTTTTATTACTTTAAAAAAAAAAAAAACCTAAAACTGATTCTCATGGGTCTAAAGGAACAACTCTCTTTGCATACTAGTTATTGTTTGTGGCCTCTTCAATAGCTCTTAGCACCCGCGCGCTCTCTCTCTCTCAACCCTTCATCTTGACTGGACTGGGCCTACGTATTCTCTCAGAGTCTGGTGAATTAATGCTTGTGGGTTAATCAGGTTAAATTTATGTAAATGTTTTAGAAGGGTCTCATCAGAATTGCATGAACACCTTGCATTTGGCAGCCATACCAGTTCTGTAATGGTAATGCGTTAACCTGATGGGCTCAGCATAGGGTAATGTGGGCTCGTTAGGCTGGTGATGAGACAGGAAGGTCAAGGAACTGTACAAATATTGCTACATGCAGATAAGGCGCAGGTCCTTTTTTTTGTGGCTTTGGTGGTTTTATCAGTCTAGTATTACTTGCAGCATGGTTCGCTCTAATGGCAATTAGGCCATAGCTGTCGGCTTCAAGGCTGAAACTCCAAGTGATGCTTATTACACATGTTTTTTTTTCAGAGATTTCCTGCTCTCCGCAGCAGCATTGCCTTGCGTCAAGCTTTTGACTAAGAGTGACTTGATGCTCTGGGGGGTGGAAGTGTTTTGCCAAAGCCTTGATTTGTATTGCACATGGTTGGTTTATCACCTTTTTTTTTTAAACAAGGTTCATGACCACAATCTTAGTAAAGAATGCTTAGCATGCATGCAAAATTTTGAGTTGCTTTAAAAAAAATAATAAATAATCTAGATAAATTGGTCACACCCTTAGCTTTGTTACAATCCTAATATCAAATCAACCAATAGTGGTTTTCAGGTAACAGTCAATCATAGATTACTCGTTTAATGCGCCTGCAATCAGCCAGGTCCATTCCGCATGCAAAATATTCCTGAACAGGGCTTCAGCAAATCGGTCCAAACCGAGGAAGCAAAATTGTGTCTGTATGATCCAAGCAGCATCTGGAGATGTGGCTGAAAAAGATTACACGAAAATGCTAATTAAAGCAGCATCTATTAAACATTCTTTCCACAACGTTACAACACGACATATAATTAGTTCTTTTCGTGACATGAAATTGCTTTCTGGAGAAAATCGAATGGTATCAAGCCGACTGCATTTACCTAAAAGCTTTGTTGAAAATCTGTCAGTTTTGGTTGCTTGTCTGAGCCACGTGTCGTGTTTCTGATAGATTTTAACCGTGTGTGCGAGCTACGTTTGCAAGGCAGGGATGGCATTTGTTTTGTTTCCCTTGTATGTCTGACACACACAAAACAAACAAAAAAAAGTTTATCATTAGTGTATAAAATTGTCATTTATTTCAATAGATCTAATATTATTCTGTATATGGTATTATATATATTACATGCATACACTAAGTATATTGAAAGGAAAGGCAGACAAATGTATGATTGGAAGGCTATGGATTTACAGGCAAACGATTGTAGTTATGTTTAAAAAGCCAACAGTTTTGATGAGTAATTATAATACGGGGGGGAGAAAAAACATGATCGTTGCAAGCATAATTATTTTGGTCTGCGTGCTTTCATTAAGATATACACTACCGTTCAGAAGTTTTAGATCACTTGCAAATTTCTTTGTTTTTGTTTAGTGATTTATTTTCTACATTCTACAACAATACTGGGGATTTCAAAACTCTAAAATAACACATATGGAATTAAGTAATTACATAACAACAACAAAAACAACAGTTAGTTGTTATTTTAAGACACAGAGGTCAGCCTTTCTGTAATAGTTCTTGCAAGAACAGTATTGTCAAGTGCATTTGCAAAATCGGTTAAGCACCATAATGAAACTGGCTCTCATGAAGGCCGTCCCAGGAGGGCGAGACCAAAACCTACCTCTGCCACAGATGAGAAGTTCATTTAGAGTTATCAGCCTGAAAAATGACCAATTAACAGCACCTCAGATTAGAGGTGTTATAAAGTCTTTACAGAGCATAATTAGCAGAAACATCTCTATCAAATGTTCAAAAGAGGATTAATGCATTTTTTTGGACGCCTTCAGCATTCCTTTACAATGTAGAAAGAAATAAAATCAGGAACCATCATGGAGTTAAAAAGTGACCCCTAACTTTTGAACGGTAGTGTATGTGAAGCAGTAGTAATATATAAGATTAATCATATCTTTTATGACATTGTGACGTGAGATACATTATTATAAGTGAGGTAAATTGTGTCCATAAAGAGATAGCGGAATATATTTGGGGTATTTGAAAAATGTCATTATCTAGAGTGACCTCCATTATATCTCATTATAAGCTGAGCAGGTGAGATTCTTCATGGTGGTGTTAGGGTTTGAACCGGTAACCTTCTAATTTGTACCCCAATGTCTTAACCACTGAGCTCCACCTGTCTCGAGAAGAGAACTTTCCCCACAACATTACACAACCAACACCAGCCTGAATTGTTGACTCATGGCAGGTCGATGAATTCATTCATTTGGCAGTTCGGAAACGCCGATTATCTTATATCACACGTCTTTGGACAGACTATAGAGGACGCCAAAGTAAACCCAGCAAGCATGGCAAGACAACAACACAGAGAGAAGGTAGGATCCAAATCCCCTGCACTAGAGGTGTGACACGACAGTCTGTCCGTTTATATGCTCAGTTAATTTGAACAAGGGTTATGGTTCTACTAGGCGATTTAATTACTTGTCCCATTACGGAAGCACATTTTGATGACTAAAATATGTCTGACTGCACTATGATTTTTTTTTGCAGTTTCCAGCCTTTCAGCTTTTGTTAGTCTTATATTCCCAGTGGACCTATTACGTCCGAGCAAAACAATCTACAAAAAAGTTAGTGGAGCGGGAAAAACACAGATTGCATTACTTTTTGTACAAGTGAGATGGGCGGTATATATATTGTGTTTGTTGTTCTCGGAAGGTGGACGCGCTAGTCTGATTTTGAGAAGTTCGATTTAGTACGGTTTCATTTGGACCAAGGTATTTACACTTATTTTAAAAGTCCAAGAAGCCACTGTGCTACCATGCATACCATGCTTTTCTTTAAACACTTAGGAAACTGACATTATTAAGTTTATCTACATTACTTCAGCAGGGCTGTTCAAATATAAACAGTCATATCATGTTGGTTGAGACCTTTAACTGTAAATCCGACACATGGCATTTCAATTGGAGGAAAGTGTAATCAAATAGCCTGCAGCATTATTGAGTTTTTCTTTATTCTGCACCCTGGCCTCTGCTGTCATGACTGTAAAGGGACAAAAAGGGGGACAGTAGAATAGAAAGAGATAAATACACCATCGGTCTTAGCAGGTATTGTTTTGTATGTGCCTGGCTGATCATATTAAGATTAGCAGAGTTTGTGCCGAAAGCATCGGCCGAGAAACCTTTTGTTATTGTTAAGGTAATTAGGACAATGAAATGTTTTTCTCCTTATTGTTCTTGTATAACTTTAAAAATGAGAGAGTATTCTGTTTAAAAGGACACATTTTACTGATTTGGAGCATCATTTACAAAGCCTTTGGCTAGAAAATAACTCACCGTAATTTGCTCACTATTCAAGTGAATCCATTGTTGTCCAAAATGTAATTACTGTACCACTAACAAACGCAGGTTCAGTCAAAGTGGAGGGTTGAAAATTGGAACAACTTCCCCTTATCGATTCAGTTGTCAACTCTTTTCAGTTTTGTCAGTTTTTTTTCCTCGATCTAATTTGTAACTCTGTAGAATTAGTTGTGGGTTTTGTCCCCACCATTACGGCATCTCTAAACAAACTGGTATATGTAACTTTTAACACAAACCATTTATGATGATCATTTATGATTTGTAATGTTGTTTTGAAGAAATCAATAGAGTAGTGTTTGTTCCTCCTACTCGGCTCTGTTTGTCATAAAGAGACAGGACTTTAATTAAGAACATTTCACACAGGACACAAATGCCCAGCTGAAAGGCCTTTGCCCTGACGTTTTTAGCTCCCAATACCAAAGCCATCCATGGCTGAGAGCCGCTTGAGCAAAGTGGGTATATAATACCACCCACTCCGAGTGGGAGGGATTGTATACTCTTTGTCTCCTTAATTACAGCAACAATAGCCAATCATAGGCATCGATCAAGGTCTCGTATGTAGAACACGGCAAATAGCAGGACACTCGCGTTATGCTACACAAATAAAAAAATACAAAAAATCCCTGGTTGGTGATGCGACCAAATAAGTATATAAAGTGGCAGAAAGTGCTCCTTTAGCTGCTCTTCTTTTTCATGTTTTGATAGATTTGGTTATTTAAAAAGAGACATGATGAACCTCATCATGTCAGTTTGTGTGTGTGCGTGTGTGTCTGTTTGCAGAATGGGTTACAGTGAGTCAGCAGTGAGCCAGAAGTCACTCTTGCTTTGGCTGAATCCATCAAGCCAGATTGGAGAGGCAGGTGGTATCTCTCAGAGCATAAGTGTGTGTGTTTGTGTGTGTGTTTGTGTGTATGTATGTGTGTGTATATATATATATATATATATATATGTGTATGTATATATGTATGTGTATGTATATATGTATGTGTACGTGTACATGTATGTATGTATGTGTACATTTGAGTTTTCAGCTTGGGCACAGGCCACTGATGAGTGCAAGCCATGTGCGGGTAGAACCATACAACCGTCTCTTTCTGGCCCTCGGCTTCTTCTCCCCATGTCTGCCGGGGAGACCTGGTGGGAATGAAATTAAGGGTTGACGGAGGCAATCACACTCACATTTTCTGCCTCTTTTATGATGTTTTCTTTCTCTTTTTCATGCTGCCGCTTTCTCCCGCAGCAAATTACAGGCTGATGATGTGTTTCATTAGCATGCTTGGTGATGAAAACAAAATCCTGTGCAGAAAGCATTGATTTAAATTTTTGTTTTTTCAATTTAATGGAAATCTTCCAAATTAGCATTGTGTGTGTTTTTTTTTTCATTCTTTTTTTATTCATATTTCTCCTTCTGTGTCCTGTGCTTACTTTCGTACTGTTTTTCTGCCCCATTTCATTTCATTTTTCATTCCGTTCCTCCAGTGTTCATTTTGATTAATTCCTTCCGGTTCATTTGAACTGTTCTAATGACACCTTCATTCAGTCTTGTGTGTTAATTTATTCCTTGGCTTTTTTTTTTTTTTTTTTTTTGAAAAAGAGAGTAATCATGTGAATAATATTGGAAAATACTTTTTTCTTGAAATATTGCTTTAATTAAAGCTCACATATATTAACATGATTTAATGAGTTAAGCATCAGTATAATAAGTCTTAGTGGTCTCCAGAATGTGTTTGTTAATGTTCCAGCTGAAATATGACTCAAATCATACAACATTTTTACATTTTTAAATTGTGGGGTGGATACCCCTTTTTTCACCCATTCACATTCAGGACAATATAAGGGATTTGCCTTATAAAAAAATAAAATCCAGTATGTGCATATATATTAAAGGAATTATATTAATAACATCATCGGTATTCAGCAATATACAGGAAGTCACTGACTTACGAACGAGTTCTATTCCAGGAGATTGTAAGTCCGACAAAGTGAGTCTTGTACACCTTTGACACAAATGTACAATGTAAAGCATAAGAAAAAACATATGAAGTGTAAATAAACAATTTTTACTTTTACAGTTACCTAAAATTGGTGGTACAGTACAATAATTGCCATTAATTTTACTATTTTCACGTTTCCCTGGTTATTGCTTTGTGCTTCCCAGCAGCCCCTTTCACACTGCCACTGCTGGGCTCTGATTGAGCACTGTACTACTGTACAGTAAACACACAGCAACACACCTGTGACAATGTCCGGCAGGCACGTGAGCCACTTGTGTGATTTGTTCACATCTACAAAATCGAGTTTGAAATGTGAGGTCTGTTCGTACTTAAATGTTTGTACAGTAAGTTAGGGGCTTGCTGCATAAAAGTTTAAATACAACAACAACAAAAAAGGATTGGTTAGCCACAATTCATCATTTACTTTAAAAAAATAATAAAAAAAATTGGTTTGAAAAGTTTCTGAACATTTCTCTGGTACTGTACATGATTATCCTAAATTCACCAAACACGCTTAACACTTGGGCGGCTTTAGTATTTTAATAAAATCAGCTCAGAAGCGTAGTTATTGAAAAAGCAATATCATATGACCTGTTTAACACACACACACACACACACACACTTCATCCACCATAAAGAAACGATAGCTACTGCTGCTTCACTGGGATGAGCCGATCCCCGAGCCAGAGCTCCTTTTTTTCCCTCTCAGGAACATTGTAAATGCCACAAATAGTGATGAATCTGAACAGGAAGCATGTTAAAGGAAAGATATCCTATTTTAAAGAATAAATTAGGGAGGTCTTGTGATTTTTTTTTTTTTTTCATACTTTTTGCATATAAACACATTCTGTCTGAGAAAAGTCTATAGGAGACTATAGTTGCATTAAAACTTTAAATACCGTTCCAAATGTCTTGTCAATCGTTCTATTCATGCACTACATAGGGTAGAATGCACTTGCATGACTTTGTTTATTGAAAATTGTCACAGTACCTACTTGGAATTGATGAGACTTGTATGATTTGTCTCCAGTGAGAGCATGGAACTTCCCAGCTCATTCTGACAGCTCTAGCAGACAACAAGAGATCCTGCTAGCATCATATACCCTGTGCTTTGCTTTCCTGTGAAGAGTCAATTAAATCTGCAACTTTTTCCTCCCTTTTGTCACCCTTTTCCATCCGTCTGTCTCTTTCTGTCTCGACAGTCGACTCGAGTGAGAGTGATGGCAGCGACTCTGAGCTCAGTGATGCCAGCAGCGAAAGAAAGACCTTCATCCAAGAGAGCATCAAAAGACGACACTCGGGTAACGCTATAAGCATACTCCTTTGTGTTTTATTTTATATGCATAATGTCTAACTACATGCAAACACATTTCCTCCTTTATCCTGAGCAGGCCTGTCCGAGTCGAGCGGTAGTGTGGGCGTCACTCCCCTGCAGTCTATCCTGAGCAGCCCGTCCCGAGCCAGCTTCCTGTCAGAGAGTCACTCCAGCCTAGGCAGCGAGCGCAGTAGCCTGGCCCCCGCCCCAGGGGATGAAGAAACAGAGCAAGGCTGCACATCATTGTGTGAGTAATCTCACACAGGCACACACATAAATGCTTAACCCAGTTTATCTCTCTTCCACATAGCCTGAAGATCTTCCACTGTAAGTTAGTGCTGTGGTGGACAGGGCTTGTTCTTTCTCTAAATAACTACCTAAGCTCCAGAAACTTTTTTTAATCAACTTATGGGCTTTTCTCCTTACTCCAATGCATCCATTGACTTTTTTTCCGTTGCTCCAAAGTCAAATCTTTATGCTCCTTAGGAAAACTGAAGCATTTTTTTCCTAAGTTGTATCACAAACGAGTGGTTTTCCTATGGCCACCAAGCTGTTTAGTCCTAATCATGTGAGTTTTTAACACATTGTGTGTATGGAAATGCTTTTACCTACATTATTAATAGCTATGTTTTTTACTGTTTATTTTTTTTACCGAGTGTTTAAGTGATCTCCATTCATTTTTCTGGAAAAGGCTAGGTAAGCTACATTTCATCATTCAGTCTTAAGTAACAAAATTACCTCATTCTCCATTGGTTTGAAAAGTTTTAGAACCTTTCCGTTAGTGATTCTGAACGATAATTATCTATCCTGAATATTTATCCTGCTTCGGCATGCAGTCATTATTAACAGTAGCCTCACAAAATGCCTAAATTCACCCAGCAAGCTTAAGCACTTGAGCTTTAGTATTTTCACCAATCAGAACTCACTCTTTCAGTGATATCTTTGTTTCATACATTGGAGGATCCGAAACCAGTCTCAGAAAAAATTATGTCTGTGTATATTCATGTCTGTCCAGCCAGATTTTGTCACAGCATCATCAAAACTGGATGAATAGAATTTAATATACTTGGGTATTTGCCTGGAGTTAAACCTGCACCATAAATGAAATAAACATTTTGAGTAACAGTGATGTTATGTTCCAGATTATGTCACAGCATCTAGCCCTTTTTTCTCCTCAAATTTAGTGTTTTTCCCTCAAGGTGGCTATAGCTATATGTGGCCCCCAATACAGCCAATTGACGCGATAATAGACGTGTATAGTCAGTGTTAAGAGGACCCAAAATCCTCAAGAAACAGAAACAAAAGTTCAGGACAATATGGCTCCAAAAAAAAGGGCAAGTAGACTATGAACCATCAAAGATGAATCGACAGATCAATATATGTTTAGTCTTCTCGCAGGAAGTTACGAACCAGAAACTGTGACGCTAATAACAATAACAAGCAATAATATAAAGCTTCACTATGAGTTAAAGCATGGCTCGTTAGAGCAAACGTATCCATAGCAGTCTGAGAGCCAAGTGTTATGTGCTGAAATCTCCCCCCCCCGCACATACACACTTAATCGCTATAAAAGTATCTATTAAAACTTAATTTTATCACCCAAAATGGGCTGCAACTCTTGCAGTACTTTGATATTTGCCTGAAGTTTAACCTGCACCATAAGTTAAACTGTTAATTAAAAGCGATGTTAAGAAAAGTTAAGTGCCAGACTTAATAATCTACTTTAAAATAAGCTACTGATGAGCTACGTGCCCAAAGTAAACAAACACCTGCACTAATAGATATTAAAGCTGAACTGAATCTTTTTTTACTGGGATTAGTTAGATATTGTCACAGCTGAAATAACAGTGCGGAAGTGATATAAGTGAGTTTTAATGCATCGGAGTTGCTTTAAGACAAAACTTTTCTAATTTACATTTTCGATTCCTCATCTGTGATTCACTCTTTGATTGATGCACTCAGGGGCGTGTTTTTGGCTGCTGATGAAAGAAGAACAACTTAGTGTAAACAAAGAGTAAGATACACAACCGTATTAATATAATTTCTTTGTATTATGTTAGGCAGAGTTCTGCCGTACAGAAAGACAAGCAGACGTGGACTTTATACTGAAATATTATCGCCACTTGATGCGAGATCATCGATAGATTATTTTTATCTGTAACCTTTAAACTATTTATAAAAACCTTTTCCTTCAACTACGTGTATTCATTATGTGACTATTTAAAAAAAACACTCAGGCTGATTTTACTTTTCAAAAGTAACTTGTATAACGTACTGTTTTTTTAGCCTTTTGTTTTTGTCCTTCTGGTGCATCTCATCAGCAAAAAAATATTTTTTATTAGGAATTTCTTTGATTGAAATCCAGTTTTCAACAAATACATTGAGTAAAAAATATTATAATAAACACATTGTTGAAAATGTTTCCTCATGTGCAGTATTTGCAATGAATCAAATAAGTTTAAAATGTGCTTCAAAACAGAACAATCTATCTTTTTGTCACGTTGTAAATGTCTAGCGTCTGCAGGGAGCCGCACCGGAGAAGTGCATCTGATGTAAGATAAAGTTAATGGTCTGTATCCTTTTTGTGAAACTCTTATCCTTTGTACAGCAAACGTTTCGCAGAGAATTGAACGAACCGCTGTAGCCTTGATTTCGCTAGTTCTTTTATAGTCATGGATCGCCTATCTATTGTACCAGGCTTTCGCATGTGTGCGCTTGTATGACAGTCATTGTTCATACATGCAAGCTATTCCTCTTGTATGTAATAGAAGCACATTTTGCCTTTATTCTGCTTTTCCAATAAGCACTCTCTTTCTCTTCCATTGCTATTGAAAGGATGTTGCCAAACCACTTACTCACACGTGCCGAATTAGCTTTCATTTGCAGAGTAATGTGTGCCTGGCATGTATCTCTGTCCAATTTGTACTGCTCACTTCTACAGCACGCTGTGTACTCTCCTTACACACGTTTCCTCAAAGCATCCTAAGACACCTGGTTTAACACCACGTCAGACAGATTTACCATGGAAATGTTTAATTGCAGACAGTTTAGCATTTTATTTATTAAACTTCAAGTTGAAGGTGGGATGGGGTCCATTGCTTATTTTTCTCCATTTATCACCATTAAGACAGCACTAATTATTTAGAATGAGCTGCAAGGAAGCTAAGCTTTTACTTCAATCAGAGCGTATACTGTAGCATTGCATTCTGACCAGTCAGGTATTAATTAAGAATTTTTTCATCCGTTTTTAGCTACTTGAATATATTATACAGTATTATGTTGCAAGTTTGGAAACATCTGCAAAACAGCATAGTTTCTGTCAAGGTTTTGCTATGGCAGTAATAAAGTGACATTCTGTCATTAATATTAATACTAAAACAAAATGCTATCTGTTGTAAAAACGTCCTCATGGTGAAAACCTAATGCCCTACAGCTTTACCTCTGACTATTCTAAACTTCTGGTTTGCTTTGGAGCCAAACTATTGTGCTGATTTTGACCAATCAGAATCAGGACCCAAGCAGCACCCTGGAACATCTAAACATCAACTAAGAAGCAAACAACCTTGTCATGACCTTATACTGTAGGTTAAGTTTAAAAGTAAGCTTTATCTTTCTGAAGGTAAACTGGTTCCTTGGTGTGTGTAAAATGTCTAAGACTTGGATTTGGAGTAGATGCTTGTAGAGCAAATTTCAGACCCGTCTCATCAGCTTTTAGTGTGCGTATTATATATTCTGCAGATTTAGTGCAAAGTAACCAATTAACTTTTTACTTTTTTTAACTTTTAACTTTTTCTACTTTATTTATATTTGCTTGCTTTACAGCTCTGCCAAGCCAGCTATTCAGTTTTATGTTCTTTTAATATCCTTTTCATTTTTTTTCCCGGTTTAGATTTAGTGTTGCCTTTCATTACATTGCCAGTGACGCAGACTGGAAGGGGAAAAAAAAAAGGAATAAAACAACATAAAAGCGCTCACATTTTAAAGGGATAGAGAGTCCTCCTTTAACTTGGCTGATGGCCAGAAGCGAAATCACCAGCGTGGGTCCACCTGACTCCTGCACTCCTCCGCCATCTCCTCGTTCTCGAAAAGCTGGAGGCCATTCTCCACATGCGCACACCTCCCTCCCTCTTCCTTCATTTATTTAATCTACCTTGACATTTTCCAAGTTTGCGTCTTTTCATTTCGCGGGCTTACATAACAGCGGTTCATCATTTTCTGCCATATCTACGTTGCCGCGTGCGTTGGCAGCGGCCGCGTGGCGTGATGAATGATTTGTTGAATTCGAGCTGAATGAGACACATTCCGCTCTTCATGGTCAAACTGCGCAGAGCTTTTGTCTAAATTGGATGGCTAGTTATTGAAAAAAGCACGCTCCTGAGATTTCTTGCATACTGAAGTAGCATTTTGTCTATTTTCCATTCTGAAAAGATTTCAGAGCGAGATCTGCAGAGTTGTCAATGTTCACAGTGCAAGTTCTTCAGTTATTTCTGTTCCTCTTTAGATTAAGTCGTGAGCCCTGTAGATACCGTGCCTAAAACCTTTGAACATTTTAAGTTGCAGTAAGCATCAACTTTGAAATATGTATATTTACTTAAATCTTCTAGGGAATTCAAAAATAACCGTCCAGATGGCATGTTTTTTTAAATAATGTTTTCATGTAGAAATCGGAGAATTTGAGTGGCGTTTCAGACCTGCAAATTCATCCTAGTCCCATCCACCTCGAAACCATCTGGGAATTGAAATCGGAATTCCCCAAACCCTCAGAGCAAATATGGTCTCGCTCCAGACATGGCCAGTCGGCAGCGTTTCCATTTAAAGCCCAGTTAATCCAATGCTTGTCTGGGAGCTGCTCTTGAGTTTTATGTGTCACTGCCACTATCAGTCCCAAGTGGAACAAGGCAGAGCTTTCTGAACCAGTCAATTTGATTCTGCCGTCCTGCCATTAATTATTCTTTTTTCCCCCACTCGCTCATATCAGCGCAATAGAGTTAAAAGGCCTGAATGTGAAAATGCCATTGTCGTCACTTACAGTATGTGCTGCTTTTGTGCTTATATACAGCGGCATAGCATTGTTGTGTTTTAAAAAAATGTTGATTATTTTCTATGACAGCAGCTCTGATAGTAGAGCCCATTGGTGTTCAGTTTTAGTCAATGGAAAAAAATCTATATTTAAACAATTTTTATTGCTGTACTAAACACTTTGTTTTATTAAAAATTCATGTCCTGTCGATAAATTTTATTTATGATTGGCAAAACATACACTACCAGTCAAAAGTTTAGACACAAGTTTGTATTTTTTTTCTACACTCTAAACCAGGGGTAGCCAAAAAAAAAAAAAAACCTAACTTCCCTGTAGCCTTAATAAGCTTGAAGACCATGATTACCTTGTTAGGGGTGTATTTGATTAGGGTTGGAGCTGAACTCTCCAGGATTGCGTCTCCCTAGGACCGAACTTGCCCACCCCTGCTCTAGAAAAATACTGGGTTATTATTATTGTTATTTTTTTTAACTGTTAAATAACACACAGTATATTACATTAGGTGATTAACAACAGCAATAGTACCATGTTATTTTACGACATGAATAAAAGAAACAAAAATATTTAGCCTGTTTAGCAGCTAAAATTAGTATTGTTTATTATCAATTTAAAAAATCTCATAAATTAAATTTTACTCCTAAAGTCTTAAATTTGTTTAAATGTCAAATTTGAAGTTCGTATTCAGTGCAGTACAAATTTTGCTGCCTGTATACAGTTTCTGTGTGCTCATTAAGTCCAAAAATTGCAAATATATATTGTCTGTGCTGTAATGACCTACGATTTGCACTAGAACTGGAATACAAACAAAACCCAGAGAAAATACAGCTGCGAGCATTGACGAGCAGCTAACCCCCGGCATTTTCTAAAAGGAGCTGGTAGGGGATCGGATGGGAGTATCTTAACAGCTGTAATTAACACCGCTCCGATCTTCTCTGATTAGGTACACACAGGGGCAACACGGGTGTAGCGAAGGGAGATGGCTGCGGAAGATCCGGCATCTGCTTTTCCTCTTCTCCGGGAGAGAGAGGAAGTGGAGCTCTAACGACGCGTAAACATGGCAGCCATGATGAGTCGCTAAACAGACTAAATGCGTACCCTCATTAGGATCGAACAGATAAGCGATGCCAAGCGGCAGCATCGCGAGAGCCTCATTTCACCTTTGGATAGAGTAAAGTTAAGGAAGTTAAATGTTGGGGCAAAAAAGTAAGGATGTGTCAAGTGACTAAAGATGTAACAAAAAACAAGGAGATATGCTTTTTTTCATATATTATTTCAGTTTCTTTTAATTCAATATATTTTTTTATAGAACAGTAGATTTATATTTATAAAGCTTTCCATTTCATTTCATACCCTAGAGTTGAGATTTTTTTTATGTAGTAGTAAAAAACCCCAGTTATAACCTGGGGTGATGTAGCTCAGAGTGAGGAACCGTTCAAGCCAGAATTCAGATGGAGGATTTCTACATCTGTGGTTTGTTCAGTCCTTTCCAAGGACAGTGTCAAAGTTAATCTAATTAAAGAATGATGAAAAGTAAATAAACCCCGGTCACCATTCTCTTTTACTGACAGAACAGGATGTACTCAACTTTCACCTTTCATTCCATTCCATTATTCTTGGATGCTGTAATTGCAAGTGTGACTTTGAGTCTCTGGTTCTGAGCAAATAAATCTTTCACATAAAACCTTACACACACACACACACAAAAAAAATCTCATTGCAACACCACATGTAGTATAATGTGAAGGGACGTCATAAAAGTGTTTGTGGACTGGAGTGATTGCGTCTGCTTGATGAACAGGGGGGGTACGATGTCGTCTAGGGGGCGAGGGATTGACCCCTGGTCCTGGCACTTTCTCTCTAGCACTCTCCTTGATGATTAGGCCTTTGAATTGTTCTCTGTGATGAATTTATCATGTCGGTGCTTCCATGGCTGGATTCATTCCGGTGGGGAGCTTGCAAATACCAATACTGCATGAACTATACCTGCAAATCCTTCAAGGCAGAGTTTGAACATTATCATTTCCAGCGTGTCGCTAAAACTAAAATTATAACCTACAGCACGGCTTAACGGTTAAGTAGTTTGAGCATATCCTGAGCATGCCGGTATGCACCTTCAAGAGAAGCCTGCTTACTTGCTGTAGTTTAAATACTGTTTAAAAAAAATTAGGTGGTTTTGGTTTCAAGCCAAACGTTGATCGAGGTTACTTTCAGGAAAATCTGTTAATTTTCGATGAGGCAGAATGGGAATTGCTTGGGCTAGGGGCTAAAATCACCCTGGCTGAGGATTCATTTTTCACGTTCCGCAGCGACTCCTATAAATCGTTTAGTCCCAACATATTTGAGTGAGCTGCATGTTGGGATGCCCATAAATCTTACAGCTAGAATTCTTATTCCCGAGAACAGAATTATTCCCACGCCAAAGACCCGTTTCTAAAGTTAATAAATCTTTACTTGAAATGAAAGATGATTAATTAGCACAAACTAAACAGATGTGGAATTCTCAAAGAGCCCTGTGGCATGTTCATATCCTTCTATCCATCATCCCCTCATATTGCTGGTCCACGCTTGGTCAGTTTCATATTTATGCAGGCTCTCGAGCACAAAGTGCTGTCTGTGTTCTGCTCTGATGACTGAGCTGTGTGTTCGGTCTGAGCGCGTGAATGGAGTCTGACTGACTGATGTGGTCATCATTTGCACCGCAGCCTGAAGCATTTTGACAGTAAATCAATCACTGGAGTGATATTGGACCTTAATATTTGTTGTGTGAGTGAGTCCTGCTGGCTGTTTTCTGGCGCACTGGTTATGTTGCAAAGTAAGACCTTCTAATAAAGTTTATCTACTTTGCGCCATCTTGGGCAGGCCATCCCATCTGCTTAAGACTCATGATGCGTATTTGGTTAAAACTTGATTATTCAATTAAATGTGCATTTGCGTATCTCATTCCTCGGAGGTAGTCTTGATCTAGAGTAGCTTGTTGGCAACAAAGATGATTGGTTTGAGTGTTTTTGTTTGTGCATCTTCCTGCATACTCTGTCCTTGTAAAAATTGGCATTCATGTTTTTCTTAGGAATCTTTTAGCGACACCGTGGATCTTCAGTGCAATATTAGGTCGCTTTGTTCAGATGAACAAGAACACCATAATTAATCCCATATTTAGTCTAGCTCACTAAGCTACTCTCAGTGTATAGTTTACCTTTAAGGTATTTGTTTTTTCTCGGGTGAAACCCTAATACCCCCATTTCCTAAAGAAACCGCTGAAGCTCTAGTTTGCATTTATCGAATGCCCAAACACATCCTGCTTCCCATTAACGCACCCAGAATAATCCGTTCCAACGCGAGTCTCACTGTGTCTTCAAATGCCAGAATGCGATCGATAGATAAACCAAATTCAAATCGATACCAGTGTCTTGTTTTCAGTGATCTCAGGCAAGACAACACTTTACAGCCGAGCAATTAGTGGCTGAATGATTAGCGAGGAGCCACGCTTGGCTTCCACTCCTTGAGTATGAACTCCAAATATTGATTTAGTTTAGGTTCTGTTTTACCATACTTCCGTTTAGTATTCCTAGTTAAACTAATAAAAGTACACACGGGTATTAGAAATAAGAATCCTGTTTTGGCTAAGTACATCAAATTGAGACAAGGCTCACCCTGAGCTAACAGATTTCACTTGCTGATAGTTGGCTCGGCCCATTCCATTGTTGCTTCTTTAAGCATTCACTGTCACCCCACAACGTTGAAGTCATTAGTTTTTGACAGCGATAACATCACCCTGGCCTGCCTACTGCGGAAGCATGTATTTTGATCAGAGCTTCTCTGATCAGGAAATCTGATCCATGTTTGATATTGTCGCTCTTTTAAGGAAGGGGTTTCTGGTTGCTTGGAGACTCATAATGGAGGTTTTGCTACAGGCTCAGCATGTTACCTTCCCCCCTCTCATGAACGTGACATTATGATACAAAACGGCAGAATTAATCAGGTCAGCCCAGGGAACTCTGATCCGTTTACACTTACCGATGTCCCACCGAGAAAGAGCAGACCCCCTGCTTAATGCACTGTTGAGCTTCGGTATTGTCGCAGTCATGCACCAGACTATCCACTTCTACCGATTTAAATGTGTGCCTTTTATTCTTTTGACACAATACCGTTCTAGTATTTAGAAGACAACACCATCATTACATATTTTGTTTATGCTTTTTTTTTATTTGATCAGACAAACACCAGAATTATTATTACTGTTGTTGTTATTAAAGTAGACGTGCGTAACGTCACCCATGAGCCTTGTATTGGCAAAATAAAATGCAAATGATGAACAATAATTGTTTTCCCTAATTTCCCTTTAATTAGTGTTTGTTGAAAATCAGCCCGATACCGCAATACCCTTCATGTTCACTCACACCTGCTATTCTTCCCCAGTTTTTGATGAATCATCTCCTAATGATTAATTATGTCCTGGAGGGCGTTTTGGCAAATCTGAAATCAGCATCAGACACATTCTCGGCGGTAGCTGCAGCAAGTGTTTGTGTGTGTGTGTGTGTGTGTGTGTGTGTGTGAGCGAGCAAGTGTGAGAGAAAAGAAAACCGAAAATTGACAATCACCAGTAGGCAAAATCTGTTCTTATCCCCTATGGTGACTTGCTCAGATGAGTCATGTTGGCCTGTAACCTCCCACAGGGGACGAACGCAGGTCTTGAATCATTTGAGAGCACTTAAAAAAAAAAAAAAAGGAAGTAAATTAAGGCTGCCTTTAGGTAAGGCACTTGCTTGGTCTAAGGAAATATCCAATAGTGACCTGTAGCGGTTTTAAGCAAAAATTTAGCTTTTTGCATACATTTTAACTCACCAATTTATTTGTCTGACCAATGTGACGCTTAATTAATCCGATTAATTAATCTCCTGTTGTGAGTCTAAACAAACAACACTGTTTTGTGGTGCTTTTAATTATATAGTTGAATGCACTATCGAGAACACCGGCTACAGCCTCTCGTTAATCACCTCTGTGTTTTGAGAAAATAGACGGATAAATCCATTCATCGTGCTTGAATCTTAAGAGCTGTGAAGAAAGTCCATTGAGAACGAGGCCATCTTTCAGCTTTCCTTTAATTTTTTAGCTTTTTCCAGTTCATTAGTAACCTTTAACAAAGCATGCACACTGGCAGTGGTGAGATGTGATAAAGCAGCTGAAAGTCATTCATTTTCAGAGGCATTTTGGCAATCTACAGCGAGAGTAGATGGAGTGATGGTTGGTAACAAAATAGACAGGGTGAACGAGGTGAGCATACAGTAAATGTGTGCAAATTACATGCAAAAACGATGTGGTAAATAATAGAAAGAATGAGGCATGGTGGTCATTTGCAACCCCTCATCACCACCACCACCATGTTGTTGGAATCCAGATATTCATTCCTATTGTAATGGACACCTTATGGATAATTTTATTTGGTCATACTTGCTGTGATGCGCCAAGTCTTGCGAGTTTATTGACCGTTTCCTCGAATAGCCTTCACAGCCCCTTCAGTAGTTTCCAGTGACACTTCAGCTGTCCTGCAGTCTATACAGTACTCTAGTTGCTGTCACAGCTGCAGGTTTTACAAGTTCAGAGAACAGCTGATCAGTGTATTAAACCTGGCTTATGTGTCTGTGAGCAGATGCCCCCAATCACTAATTATTGAACAGCTTTTTTCCCCAGTGACCATCTACTCACCCTTGGGGTCCAATAATCAATCGATGGTCATTATGATTACCCTATAGCCAATTACTGATCACAGTTATTTCCTATCACTAATAACCGGTCACCTTTTTTTTTTTTTTAACAACCAGATATCGATCATCAATGTTTCTAGTGACCAATCACTGATCGTTGTTTCCGAAAACTAATCCAGACCACCTTACTTGTTTCTTGAGGAACTTGTACTGTATGTGGGTCAGGAAGCCACAGTCAGAACCAGACATGGAATCACTGATTGGTTCAAAATGATAATACGAAGTACAAGACTGTAAACTTGTCCTTCGGCTTATTTATAATTATAAGTCTATATGTAGAGTACATGAAGCAAGATTCCGGTTAAATGAATCATAACCCTGGAGAAATACCAGATGATACCACTCAAATGGAAGGAAGTGAGAAGGGAACTAAAGAACCTCCTAATGAGGGTGAAAGAGGAGAGTCTAAAAGCTAGATTGAAAAAAAAAAAGATAATGCCATCTAATAGAAGCAAAAGAAATGGAAGAAGTGACGATCATTGCATACGTTGACTATGGCCATGAAATTAAAATCCGCCTTCTCCTTAGGAGGAAATCTATGGTAAACCTAGACAGCATATTAAAAAGTAGAGACATCACTCCACCAATAAAGGTCCACATAGTCAAAGCCATGGTCTTTCCAGTAGTGATATATGGCTGTGGGAGTTAGACCCTACGAGTGCCGAAGAATTGGAGCTTTCAAATTGTGGTGCTGGAAATACTGTACCTCTTGAGAGTCCCTCATACTGCAAGGAGATCAAACCTGTCAGTCCTAAAGGAAATCAACCCTGACTGTTCTTTGGAAAGACAGATGCTAAAGCTCAAATACTTGGCCACCTAATGTTTTCTTTTTACCATTCACTCATCACAAACCACCAATTATTTAGGGTGCTTCAATCATCCAACCGACAATCAAAATCGATTGATAATCACTTCATGATCAATTTATCTTTGTTGAATCTGCAATATGCAAAGCTATGTCACGAAACCATGTGGGGGAACATCTGCCGAAAGCTTTAAAACAACTAACCTTATTCGCCAGTTAAGAACAACCCAGTGTGAATAATTTGAGAGTGAAGAGTTATTCTTAAAAGCAGCAGCTAAATCTTAAGTTGACTTTAACTTAACGACCTTAAGCAGAAGCACTCAAAAAGCTTGATCCTTACTCTGCAGGTAGTAAAAGGGTTAAAACATTTGTTACAATAATAATAATAGAATTAATAAAAAAAAAAATAGTTTCGTTTTGTATGTATATATATATATATATATATATATATAAATATATAAACATACACACACACTATATTGGCAATAGTATTCACTTGCCTGACTTACTATTCATATAATCTTGAGAAACATTTGCAGCTATAAAAAAACCCTTTGTAGCTATAATAAACTCTTCTGTGAAGACTTTCCACAAGTTTTAGGTCAGGACTCCGTGCAGTCAAGTTCGTATACACCAAACTCACTCATTCATGTCCTTATGGACCTTGTTAAATTTTATCATACAGGAAATGATTTTTTAAATTATTATTATTACAGCAGAACCCCTGGAAATATTTGACTTTACCTAACAACATCATGAACCTACACAGCAAACAACAACAGGAAAGTGTTAGAGTGTAACACTCCTCTGGGTAATTTGCTACATGATTAGATTAGTCGGATCACTTGTCCTTTTGTTGTGAAATGTTTTTTGGTAATGTCTCTTTCTTGTTGGTTTTCTATAAACGTTGCGACACGGCCGACTTGCAATGCGAGCCAGGTGGTTATTTCGCCTGCATCACAACACTACTCCGACACATCTCCATGCCAGTAATCCCTTTTCCGAGATTAAAGGTTGGACATGCAAGCACTATGCTTCAAGGAACCCACAGATTAGGCACACTTTGTTCGTAGGCCACTTCAGTGTCTGTGCATGTAATGCCAGAGAGAGGAATGAGGAAGAAAGAAGGGAAAGAGTGTCTTTTGTGTCGGTGTCAGAAGGTCGGCTTTTTGATGTGCTGCTGTTATGAAGACAAGTTCAGTCTTTGCTTCACAATTGCTAGCTGTGTCACTCTACTTTTATAAAAATGTGTATTAAGTGAAGAATAAAACAGTCTAGATCATGTTATGGGGAAAAAAAAGATTTATTTTATCCACGACGCACGCTCATTAGGTTATGCTGCTCTAGCAGGTTTACACTCACTGCACCTTCTGTCCAACCTCAGGAGTTGAAAAATACGAATCGTAAAAGTACCAAACAATTCTGATTAAATGTGTTAAAAGAGAAAGACAACTGTCAAGGGGAAAAAAAAGCTTTTCTCTTATATTATTATTGCATAATAGCATCCCGTGTTATTATTAATATTATCATTCATTCATTTCAGTTTCGCATTCATTTGAATGATAATGAAACCAAATTAGGACCTTTTCACTTTCCTGCTGCGAACCTGAGAACCAGAAATGAACATACTGTAAACCCTAATCACATCCTGAATATGGGAAGCATTTAAATACTAAGTAGAAAACCCTCATCTGCTTGGAACTAGCATGAAAAGCAAGTTTATATATATATATATATATATATATATATATATATATATATATATATATAAATTATGCTTACACACACACCTATTTTTGTGTTCAAGTATACATTCAGCCATTCAAAATGAGTGAGTGCACAAAGGTATTTGAGTAAAAAGCATCGAAGCAAGCATAAAAAGAGAGCACTTCAGTTTTATGAGCACTAAAGCACATTGCTATTTATTTCATTTTATTTCACTCATCCCATTCAAAGCTTAAAAATGAAATATATCGACATCTTGACCCTAACGTTCAGATAGCTTTTCTCCACTATTTAGCCCTAATAATGCGAGCCACAACCCTTAGCTCTCTATTAGCTCTAGTCTGGGGTACTCGTGCAACAACAAGCAACGTGACGAAGATAACAGCGATGTTTTGTTGTTATTAGAAGATGTCTACTTTCCATAATCTACCTTTGCTCTCTCAGCTTGTGGTGTTTGTCCACTTTACCCCCTTCTGAAGGTCAGTTCAGATGAGGGGTCCACTCTAATTGCATCCTTGTCTCTAAGGTACCAACGCACTTCTGTCTCCTTCCATCAGCTCTGATCAGAGTCAATAGGGGTGTTTAGGCCACTGGTCTTTTATTGAACCGCAATCTTGGAGGCATTAACTCGGTCATCAGAAATCACAGAGCCAGGCTTACTATTTGCTTTGGATACTAGTGCATGGTGAAAGGCACAGGTAAGAGCAAATGTTCATCTGCACTTGCATCTTATATGAAAGAAAATCAACTTAAGATCTTTCATAATATTATGATTTTTCATTTTGTTCCATTTCATACAGTGGTGGTTAAAAGCATTGAGGCAGGAGGGAAATTGTGTTTTAATTACATTCTCAATTCTGTAATGAAATTTAGATTAAGAATAATTTATTTTATGCAATGAAATTGCTATAAAATAATAAGTATTTAGTATAAAGAGCTTTTGGATCTGGCTGGGCATGGAGCCAAAAAGACGTGCAGTATTCTGGTGTCACTTGCTCATGCAATTTCTGCTTAATTTGCTTCCTGAAGATTTCTTGACTGGTACTGGAGATGACCCAGGCCATGACTCCAGCAGCTAAACACTTTGTCACATAGCCAGGTTTTCCCTAGTTTTTTTTAGTTAATTAGCAGCCAGATAGAGTGGAACTAATTAATGAAATCGTCTGTTTTGTGCACAGGGAGAACCATAATGCATGGTCAAAGTTGTCTTAATACTTTTGATCTTAGCACGTTATAGTCATTCCAATTTTATCCTACTGTAATAATAGATCTTGCCATTGGTTAGAAAAATTTCATGCAATCTTAATGAGGGTGTAGGAGCTTTATGACGTCCTCAGGGGTAATATTATTAAACAGCCCTCCAACAGTCTCACAGAAAGAGTTGCAGGATGACCTGAAAGCAGTAAAGACTCGCATCTAAAAGCACTTGGCCAACTCCGATCTAGAATGAAAAATTATTAAAATTTTGCTAACAATATATTTATTCATGTTTAAAGAAAGAGGAGGGTTTCTTTGTACTAAACAGTTGATGTATCCTGGAAGAGAATAGATTACTGCTTTGAGATTGTCATCATTCTAGACAATACCTTTCATATGAAATTAATTTTATTTCAAACAAATATTCAACAAATTATAAAAGTTACAGCATTGACATGTTGCCTTAAAACATGCACACTTCATTAAACTGCAAACAAACAAGACAGACCTTTCCTTAAACCTGTTAAAGCAAGCATAACACAAACCTAAACCTTCTTCTGTCTCTTGCATATTTTGGAATTTTTAGTTTTTTTTAGCCTTCTCCGTGGAATCCAAGCATTCTGAAAGCATTATGTGCTAATGTTACACAGCTTTTCCACTCTGAACATTACTGACCCAAGAGGCAGCCGTTGTGTTTTCAGGGGTTTAAGAAATTTCAGCCTCTCCGGCACTCTGTGAATTCTGTTTTACACAGTCATCGAGTGGATGTAAGGGCTGCTCATGAAAACGCGCAGAAGCCTTCAAAGTTTATCGTCCTTATTCAGAGAGCAAATTGAAATTTTATCGGAAAGCCTCTTCAATTAAGCTGCATTTCGACTCTGTGCACTGTACAATTCCCAAGGTTCTCAGAGCGGCAGTGTGAAATAATGGGGAGATGCTGCCCATTGTAATGCACGAACACTTTTTATATGTACTCTGGAGGAAAGAAAACAGCTCTTAGACTGCTACAGTATGAAAGCCAATCAGGTGATGAATTGATGAAATCAGAATCCTTTGAAAAAGCCAAGCTGCTTCCCCCCCCCTCCTTTTATTTAGTTTGAGAGAGACAGAGGGATTGTCAGGAGGGAGGTGGAGGTCAGGTGTGGGCAGGAAGGCTTTATGTGCGATCGGCACACGTTAAAAGGCAGTGATGGACAAGGTCTGTGCAGGTATTTGTGCTCGCCTTTATTCTTTAATAGAAAAATCACTTGCACACTTGTTACCGTGCAGAAGTTCATTCCACCGCCTGTGTTTGCCTCGCTAACTTCAAGGTCAATAACAGTCATTTTGCTCGTCTACTCTGGCGAGGGTTTTGAAGTTTGTAGCCGGTTGCTCCTGACTGGAAAGTAAGATATATATTTAACTGGTCTTGCTCCATGCAATGGTTTTTAACATGTGAACCCTTAACAGCGAAATAAGGGGCTTGTGAGTGACAGAAACATCTTTTATCAGCCACAGGAACACAAGAGCTAACTGTAGGTGTTAATGAGCTTATGTATGTACAAGGGAGTACTTTGTATAGTCAAAATTCCATATTCTTTTAATTTAGGTTATTGCTGGGACGCCTAACAAGATCTGTAACAATTTTGCACATAGTATACATTTTGCACATAGTAATCTGAGTGAATACAGTCTAACTGTAACTAGTGCTTGTCAATTCCCTCCCTTGATTTGGTTAACTCGCTGAACGTGATTTTCAAAATGTTCCATTAATGTTCTAATACAGTATGAATGAATAACTAAAAAAAAAAAAAAAAAATATATATATATATATATATATATATATATATATATCAGTGTTATTTAACAGTTAAAACTGGCACTAGGGGGAAAAAAATCTTTGAACCTGATTAAACATCTCCTACAGTATGTGCTGCTCCCAAGCACTGCAGACTTGCATTTAAAAAGAAGAAAAAAAAGATAAACTGGCAGCGCTTGCGGACTGAGATGCTCACAAAAGTTTCAGATGTCACTGCAGAACTATTGAATGTGTCTTGAATTTAAAAGCCAGATAAACAAGGTTATTTAAATATATATGCACTGAGCAGTACTCCTCTGGTCAGAATCAAGTCTGACATCGGCGTATCAACTGATTCAAGGGGGAAATTGGGCGCGGCCATTATGTTAGCAACATGCTAGTCAGCTAACTCTGGTGGTGCATAATTCTTTCTCAAACAGCGAGTGAAATAGAAAACAAATGAATACAGTTAATCTGTACAGTGATTAACTTACAGCTAAAGCTTTTACAACCCTTTTTAAAGGTAAGAAATTTTACTTCATTACTTTGTGCAGCCATGTTGATGTGACATGTGATGGGGAAGAAATTTCATGAGCACTTCATGTCGCAAGAGACGCACTGTCCATTTACTGTTAAAAAAAAAAAGCAGAAAAAGAATGACTTCAATGAGTTGTTTAAAAAATGGCACCAGTGGCGCTTCGAATAAATAAAGCTGGTAATGTTAAAAGATAACTTTAATCTTTTAAACTTTATAACTTTAATCTTTAAATATGCTTTATTTAAAAGAACCATTGCACAACTTGGAAAACCGAGATACCTACAGTAGATGTAGGTTTCCTTTTTAATAGAACAAAGTTATTAGCCTTTGTTAAACAAGCTTAAGTGTTTTCAAGTTAAATTTGAAGTTTAGTCATTGAAATAAAGTTCAGGTCTTTCTTTTTTAACTTGACTAACAAAAAATTCACAAACCGTGACTTCAGAACTAAGATACCTACTGAACTGTGGCTTCTACAGACCTTTACACACCTTTCATATACATTATCCTGCCAAAAATGGGTGAATACCTGACCGTCACACTGTTAAACATTTTCCAGCATGAAAATACACCTGAGGTAAGCATAATTTGGCTTTGCTGGTGAAGGAAGACTGACCACAACACTAATGAACACCTTCACCCCAATCATTCTGGGCCACGTTCCTGCTACATCAACACAAAAACTGGTTGATGCAGAAAGAACTTTTATAAGGATGTATTATGCATATGTATTGGAACAACTAGCACGTCTTTGCCACATTGTAGAAGATCGTATGAAGCTCGTATTGTATCATGATGTTCTGGTGCTTCTGTGTTCTTGCAGAATTTCTCAGGGCAAAATAGATCAACACAAGAAAAATTTGTGATTGTTGGCAAGAGAAATAATACAATTTGGGGCGTACCACTATAATAGCCTTTAAGGTTAATCCCCAAAGAACAACTGGACAATTGTTTCAGGAGATTTTTTGCCATCCTCGACAACAACCTACTTATGCTCTATCTACTTGTGTAGATGAGAGCTAAATCTTTTGAAGAGTTACTCTACCTCTTATATTGAGAACTTGGCATTTAGAACATCCATAATCCAGTCAGGAAAGGCTTCCGATCTGAATGCCTTTAAATCCTTCCGTTACTGCTCTCTAAATAACATCTATGACATGGATGACTCATTTTACCTCCGTTTTAGCTTCATCTCTGATCTCGGACATTTTTGGGTCTCATTGCCCAGGGAAAGAACGTGGTATAATCGTTTATATTATATTGAATGTGTGCATGTACTTCTGAGTCATCCCTGCACCAAGCAAGGACATTCAAAAGAAATATATTTTTCCATCAAAAACCAGCTAAGAATAATATGCTTAAAGTATAAACTCATTTCAGGCTGGGCTTAGATTTGTCTTATTTTTTCATGAGATGTTTTACATATAAATTGCTGATGATATTTTTCCACTTTCTTTCTTTTTAAGTCGTCTTGGCTGTTTAAGGCAAAACTGGTGATCGCTACTTTGGGTTTCAGCAAAATCTCCAGCCCATCAAAATCAATGCGAAAGACATAAAACTAGCCCTACAATTCAGCCATTGATGATTTATTAAAAAACATTACACTCAGTTTTTGGTTTTTGATACTTTGTACGGGGAAACAAAGTCATTGTGGTGCAAATTAATTTCTGACATGTGGACCTTATACAAGCATTCTCCTTACATCAGAATACATCTTGCACTGTCTGAGCTTACACTTTTTGCCTTTGTTTGCAAAAATCTGTAAGCTATAATTCTGATTGTCTATAGAAAAGTTCTTTGTTAGCTGCATGGTATTTTTTTGGTGTTAAAATCTGCCTCTTGCAACTCTATGACTAACTGTCCTCTCCAATGCTTCTAGAGCAAATATTGGGGCAGTGTGGTTCCCGCCCCAATAGGAACATTAGCAAGTTGACACTTCCTATTTTTGACCACCAGGTTCAAAATACAACTTTGTGGAGCTATAATATATGATTGTTCCTGTTCTTGATTATATTCCACTTAGGAAGCAGTATCAGTTTATTCAGGTTTTACATGACCTTTAATAAAGCCCTTGTACTTATTTGATTTGCATTCATCTACCGTTACTGTTGCTTTTGAAAAACCGAGGACACAACTTTCGTCACACATCCTGTTTGATTCATGAAAGCATTGCTTCCTGTGTCCTCCTGTCAGTGCACGACTGGTTGAGGAATCCTACAGCGCAGACCTCCTGTCCTTCGCTCGTGTTTGCGCCTTTGATGTGCAGCTGTGGTGGCCGGAGATTAGATAAAGCACATTTGATGGAGGCTCTGATAAAACTAATCACTTCGTTTGCAGCCTGTCTCTCACTAGCATGAGGCGGCTAGCGTTCCAAATGTAGCCATGGTAACGAGACGAGACGAGGTGAGACGAGAGCCTGCGCGCCTGTGTGTGTGTGTTACTGCAGGAATCTTGATTTGATTTGATGTTCACTAAAAACGAGTTTACCCACGTTTATTTAAATAAGAAAGTCCTGCGATGGTCATTCTGTTGGAATAATTGACACCATGAAAAAAAAAAAAGCACCCAAAAGAATGTATTATACAGTAGTAAAGGAATGCATTTATGGGGTATTTTCAGGATTTACAGCTAATCCCCTAGTTTAAATCTATCTGCATGAAGAAAATCTCTTGTGAGCAGGAAGTGAATCATATCGATCGCTAACGATTTGGGCTCGTCTCATTAAGATGCAACTGTTAAAGGATGAGACGCAGCACGCCACCTCACTCCAATCATCAGTCTTTGTCTTCTGTAACCCCTGAGATTTGTGTGGCATTTTTTTGGCTGACGTCAAACCACAAATTCCCACAAGCACCTTAATTACAATTGATCTACACTGCGTCCTTCCATTCGGTGCCCGGGTTAATTTATCATTTAGTTCTACTCGGTTATCTCTTATATTTTTAGGGAGTTCCACATAGCACAAAACTCACTCATTTATCTTGCTATGTGCCGGAGCACCTTCTCATTCTCAGATAGCGTATGAAAAAATAGACCACTTTTCAAATGATCATTACCGAAGAAGAACGGTAACTAAGTGTTTAAGACTCTTGCAAAGTGCTCTATCGGTTTTGTGATCTTGAGATATTTTTTTTGGCAGGATATAACAGCAGGTGTTTATCTTTAAAACATGAGAAGGGGGAAAGAACGGAAGAAATTAGATTTCCTTAATTGAGTCCCTGTGGCCGTTCCCCTAATTAGAATTCCTACTTGACCAAATTCCGCTTCAGTGGGATAAATCTAAAAGTATCTTTGTCATAATGGACTGCATAACTTGGGGAAGAAAAAAAGGCTTTCTATTATTTTGTCCATCATGCTGTCCCCTTGGAAAAGTGTCCTATTAAAATGCCACCACAAGATTAAGCAAGAGAGGGAAGTCCAAAGTCGATGGATCGTCTGCCGGCCCATGATTAATGGCCTCTTAATGATAGACTGAAGAGCTGAGGGGGGATTTTTTGGTGGGAGGGGTGTAGATATGCAAATGAATCGATGAGGAAGAAGAGAATCGAATGAAAAGGATCCAAATGATCAGCATGACCTTTGCAAACTGTCATACTTTGACTGGTCAGTGACAACCAGCACATCTCTCACTGTTTAATTCATCATCGATTTTATCATTAGTATTAATATATATATATATATATATATATATATATATATATATATATATATATTTTTTTTTTTTTTTAACAGGTCGTTAAAAAAAATGTACAGTATGTGGAAATTATCCTGTTTTTTTTTTTTTACCTCTAACTCTGCTAGTAATATATTTTCATGCCTTCCGTTGGTCATTGAATTATCAAAACATCATAAATATGATCTTTTTCCGGGTTTCAGGAAGTGCAGTTTTTTTACCGAAGTCCATCAGAGATTTAATTTTCTCTATATACATTCACACTGTGCCGAGGTCATGCCTCCACACTCTGCTGCTTCTCCATCTTCCCTTGTGTGTTCGAGCTGAGCCGCCATTCTGCCGTACGGTCCTGCTGTTTAGTTTGACCTGGTGCTTCTCCTAGACGGCTGCTGTCAAAAAGCCTGACAGCTGGGGAGGGAGAGCGGGATGGTCCCGTGGTCCTGTTTGTGCTACACCTCCATTTTTTTTCCCCTACTAAACATGCTGACAGGCGGGAAAGTGAAAAGGAGGATGGTATTTGTGCAAAAAAATAAAACTGAATGCCATTACTACTACTTATAACAATAAAAATAATGCTTTAGAGTCTTAACATGTCAGGGTCATAACGGAGCGCATTACTCGCCACATTAAACATGTGCACACGGTTCATACATTCAACAAAAATATAAACGCAACACCTTTGTTTTTGCTCCGATTTTTCATGAGATGGACTTAAAGATCTAAAATTCATTCTAGATACACAATATTACCATTTCTCTCAAACATTGTTCACAAATCAGTCTAAATGTGTGATAGTGAGCACTTCTGCTTTGCTGAGATAATCCATCCCACCTCACAGGTGTGCCACATCAAGATGCTGATATGACATCATAAGTAGTGCACAGGTGTACCTTATACTGCCCACAATAAAAGGCCACCCTGGAATGTGCAGTTTTTTGCTTTATTGGGGGTCTGGGGACTCAGAACCGGTCAGTATCTGGCGTGACCACCATTTGCCTCATACAGTGCAACACATCATCTTCGCATAGAGTTTATCAGATTGTCAATTGTGGCCTGTGGAATGTTGGTCCACTCCTCTTCAATGGCTGTGCGAAGTTGATGGATATTAGTGGGAACTGGTACACGCTGTCGTATACGCCGGTCAAGCACATCCCAAACATGCTCAACGGGTGACATGTCCGGTGAGTATGCTGGCCATGCAAGAACTGGAACATTTTCAGCTTCCAAGAACTGTGTACAGATCCTTGCAACATGGGGCCGTGCATTATCTTGCTGAAACATGAGGTGATGTTCATGGATGTATGGCACAACAATGGGCCTCAGGATCTTATCACGGTATCTTTGTGCATTCAAAATGCCATCAATAAAACCTGTGTTCTTCGTCTATAACAGATGCCTGCCCATACCATAACCCCACCACCACAACACTGACATCAGCAAAGCATTCACCCACACGACGCCATACACGCTGTCTGCCATCTCCCCTGAACAATGTAAACCGAGATTCATCCGTGAAGAGAACACCTCTCCAACGTGCCAGACGCCATCGAATGTGAGCATTTGCCCACTTAAGACCCCGATGAGGACGACGAGCATGCAGTTGAGCTTCCCTGAGACGGTTTCTGACAGTTTGTGCAGAAATTGTTTGGTTATGCAAACCAGTTGTTTCAGCAGCTGTCTGAGTGGCTGGTCTCAGACGATCTTGGAGGTGAACCTGCTGGATGTGGAGGTCCTGGGCTGGTGTGGTTACACGTGGTCTGCGGTTGTGAGGCCGGTTGGATGTACTGCCATATTCTCTGAAACGCCTTTGGAGACAGCTTATGGTCAAGAAATAAACATTCAATGCACGAGCAACAGATCTGGTTGACATTCCTGCTATCAGCATGCCAATTGCACGCTCCCTCAATGCTTGTGGCATCTGTGGCATTTTGCTGTGAGACAAAACTGCACATTCCAGGGTGGCCTTTTATTGTGGGCAGTATAAGGTACACCTGTGCACTCCTCATGATGTCAGATCAGCATCTTGATGTGGCACACCTGTGAGGTGGGATGGGTTATCTCAGCAAAGCAGAAGTGCTCACTATCACACATTTAGACTGATTTGTGAACAATGTTTGAGAGAAATGGTAATATTGTGTATCTGGAATGAATTTTAGATCTTTAAGTCCATCTCATGAAAAATCGGAGCAGAAACAAAGATATTGCGTTTATATTTTTGTTGAGTGTATGTTGCACATTTCTTGTTCTTGTCTTACACATTAACTTGCATTTTTAAAATTTGTCTATTCCATCCCATATATACATTTTTCATATTTTTGTAAAAATAAATATTTAGTTTGTTGTATTTTAGTGCCAATTTCCTTTCATTGTAATTTAATATTTCTATTACATTCTATTTCTCCATTTTCTCGATTATTTTATGCATTTTGCCACATGATCTGACTGGATAATTGCTTGAATGTGCATGAGTAAAATGGCAGGTCAGTGTCTTAATCGATGTGCACATTCATAAATCTAGCAACAGAAAGTAAGTTGGATTAACATCAGCCGAGTCAAAACTTCTGATGCGAACATTTTGTACAGTTCCGTAGCATTCTGTCTTCCTTCCGTTCCCTTTTTAGAGTTGTAGCACATCGATTGCTCTATAGTAGGGGTCTCGCAGTTTATTCACTCGTACTCTACAGTACCTATAGAGCACTGAATCACTCTGCCAATACAGTCACAAAGGCCCTGTGCTGATGTAGCTGGTATTTTTGTATGTGCCTGAAGGTGTGGATGGAAAGTATGTGAAGTAAAGGTGTCCTTATCTTTTAAATAGATACCACAGATTTGCTATCATGGAGCTTGCATACAGTACGTCTTCCAATGTTTTGTGCCTCATATCCTACAGCCTCCATTCAGTCAGCTTTTGACCACTTATTTCCCTCTGAATCCTTTTGTATCGAATGTACGCAGTGACAGGCCTTAGGGTGTCGATGACCAACAGGCATCGATCACCCTCTCGTTAAACCCCTGCGCCTTCTGCTTTCAGTAGACCCACATCAGATCATTTAATACCATGACACGACAGAAATCATACTCAAAGCGATCTCAATTTAAATAAAAACATATATTTGCAGAATAAATAAATTTAAAAAACAAACTAACTAAAAAGTGTCTCCAGATCAGCACAGAGACCGAGATTATTGATGCAGTTACAGCGTAATTTCATTCTTGTGAATATCTGCTTGATGTGATGTTTTTGTTGGCGCACATTATCAGTGTGTCATGTCTCGGGAGGCTCAGACAGAAAACTACGTCTATTTTTCAAAACAATAATTACGGTGCAACAATATGCCTTCGCCGTCGTCCTGATGGCGGTGTGACAGTTCATCTCTCTGTGTTCGTAGCAGTTTATGAGCTGGATGTGGACATAATCAATGGGCTATGAGTTCCAGGAAAATATAGGGGGGAGGAAATCATATTTGCTTTCTGGGTTTTGTGTTCTTTCAATAGCATGAAAAAATATACAATTGTGTAAGTTACGCTTAAAGGTAGGAAAAACTGACATGGATTTTATACAGATACTTAAGCCACTGTGTATGCCCGTTTTAAAGTAATTACATCATAATGGGGTATGCATAGGGATCTCAAAGTAGGTTTTTTCCGCCCCCTTTGTATAGAAGGGGTTGCATACAGGAGTAGTGATGGGTTCTTCTTGAACGATTCGTTCTTTTTGAACGAATCTTTAACGTGACACAGAAGAACGAGTATTCTCCGACAGTGATTCGTTAATTTTCTACTGGGCGCGCATGCGCAAATCATCGCAGAACCTCCGTAGGTTATATACAGGAAACAGCATTGAGCCATTCTTTCTCAATATATCTTCTACTCTGAGTCGTTCGTTCTTTTGTCACTTGACTCCCATAGACGCTATGCAATGCAGTACACAGGAAACAATTAAACGGTTCTCAACAAATCTTCAAGTCCCAAGTCATTCGTTCTTTTGTAACATGACTCCCATTGACGCTGCAATAGATTCAAAATAACGAGTGACTTAGACTAGAAAATACAAGAGGTGAGCTACTCATTCTGTTTCTATTATGTCCTTAGCTGCATTGTAATATTTTCATAACTGGAATTATAGTCAAAACTTGTGTATGTAGACGAATTGGGGGTCTTTTTATTGAACATGACGCATTTTATTTCTTATCAAAAGAACAGAATAAACTAATTGACTCAAAAAAATATTTATTCATTTTGATTAACGAGATTCAAAGAACCGAATCACTAAAATGATTCAAAATTCCCATCTCTATTGCATAGTAGATTCAATGAAATGGAGCTGCAGTGTCAGTCAGGCTAGCGTAAAGTCAGAAAACGAGGCGGTAAAGAAACAAGCTAAAATTAGCCTACTATGAGAATGAAAATCTATCCTAGGTTAGATGATGGCAATCACCTAGGACTGGCTCTACTGTAGGTGGCGATTCTATTTGTACTGTGATTCTGCTTATATCAGGATTTTATAAATATTCCGATCCATATAATATTTAAAAATTTGTTTAAAGTCTTGTTTTTAACAATCAAATATGGCGAATAGTTTGCTGCTACCACACAGGACGCTGAACTGCCTGCCTACAGTACGTTCGAATATTTATAGAGTGCACCTGTTGGATGACAGAAGAACTGCAAAATTTTACCACCTCAAATGCAAATGTCTATAAAGTAAAAAAAAATATATACATTTATTTTGGACTTTGAATTCCACACAATAGAATTGTGATGTGCAACTGAATCAGTTCTTCCCCCCTATCTTTAAGGTTAATCCAGATGGATAACTCAACTTGCATCTGGACAGAGTAGCTTGTTTTAAGAAACTCCGCATTGGTGGACAAAGCTTTTCTGGAATAAGCAAATGCAAGTACAATTACTATCCAAGTTGTAAAGGTGACTTTTATATAATGATCGCTGCAGTGCAGCCAATGGTAGCATGTATCAGGTAAACACGAAGGAGTTCCAAAGATGCCAAACAGTGGGTGCCCAATTTCCAGATGCTCAGTCAGTCACAAAACAAAAAAATTGAGAATTTTTAACGGAAATCATTAAAAAAAATTATGACCGTGTATGTCAAACATGGACACACGTTATCAGTAGTTAAAACCTACAAGCACAACATCTTCCAGAAAATACAAGTATGGCCTTGATAGAATTGAATGAATTCAATCAATTTATCACTATGAAACAATTTGAACCAAAACTATATACAAGCTTCACAAAACTGGAATTCATGTCGGGTTTGCCATTCAGAAGTTTTTTATATCAAAACTCAAAGAAGAACCAAACTTGGTTGAAAGATCTGAAAATCTGCTCCATTAATTCAGTGATCACCATATTGGCCAGATTTTTCGTTTTGGAGGAAGCCAGGAAGCCAGTGGATGCTCACAGTGCCAACTGTTAAGTATTATTAGATCCAATGTTTGCTTTGCGTGGTCGTATAACAGGCAAGGAATATAAGGCAGTTTTACTGAAGCTCTTTTTCCCTCAGATTCCAGGGAGATAATGCCTTCATACTTACTGCTAAATCTTTTCAAGCACGGTTTGTTAAACACCAAATTTGAAGTGCCATCCACAGGTTCCTCAATCACCAGATGTAATCATTGTTTAACCTTTTTATGTGAAGTTGTTCAGCACAGAGAGTGCGAAGTAGAACTCTTTCTTCATTCCTTCATTCGCAAAAAAATTGCTAGATTACTCATCTCATAATACGCGGTTAAATGAATTGCCTAATAATATTTCCGCTTAAATTCAGCCAAACACAAAACAACATTTCTTTAGAGCCCATGGAGGTTTCCTAAAGGTGAAGATTGAAGAAATACAGGCCACAAGGGATATGTAGATGGAGGCTGCTGAACTGTTCACAATCAGTAGTATGACAGATGGAAGGTTTTAAATGTGAGTGGCAGAAAGAATCACATTTGTGGCACTTAATCTCCAGATTATATTCCCTCCCTCACACATTTATCCTCTTACTTTGTCTGTGTTTGTCTGTCTGTCTGTCTGTCATCTCCAATAGTACTGACAAGCACCCATTGCGCCTGTAGAACCAACAAGAAGCTGACAGGTTGTCTGAGAGCAGCGTTGTAAACCATAATAAAAGCTGCAGGACCCTCTGGACAATATGTCTCCATGTCCACAGTGTTTCTTCCAATAGTGATATATTTAACCCCTTTTGGTATATTGCCACATGAGACATGCATATTCTCCTTTTCATTTTTTTTCTTTGTGTTTTTTTTTTCCCCTCACAGTGTAGCGATGCACATTTAAAGGTTTAAATCCTTATTCGTCTGGTTGAAACTGACAGGAAGGATATTGCAAATAAACACCCTGTACCAACCTTGTTGAGCAGGAAAGCGTTTCAGAAAAAAATAATAAATTGAGGCTACAGTGAGCACAGGATTGAAACTCGGATGTTGAAGATTTAAAAACTGTCATGACCAAAATCTTGTAATAATTACTATATATATATATATATATATATATATATATATATATATATATATATATATATATACCCAATCTCTAAATATATATATATATATATATATATATATATATATATATATATATATACCCAATCTCTAAAAAATCTTGTATACCTTAAAGGTGGGAGGCAACCTCCCATGAGGCAATGTCATTTGTACATATGCATATGTACTTTCCTTGAGTAGCTTTTCGATGACTCTGCTTAAAGGTACAGCTAATATCTGCACTTTTACTTTTACTACCTAACGATAGTGGTCTGTAGTGTGTAGTTTAAAGCCATCTACTGACTATTATGCGTAATTGCGTGACTTGCCTTTCCTTCACGACATGCTTAATAATGTAACAGGTGTTTGACAGCAGAAGTGGACCTAGTTGCAGACAGCGACAAACAGCATGTTCACGATCATAAAGCAGATTGAGCGAGACAGAGAAATTATTTATTTTTTAATTTTTTTACAATAAACATGGCTGCTGTGAGTTGATAAAAGCTCTACTTTTGATATACAAGTACATTTAAAAGTGAGCACTTGTGTGCTTTTTCTCGGGTTGCAAGTAAAATTAGACGTCTACTTTTACTTAAGTACGGGATTTCTGTACTTTGTCCACCTTTGAATTAACCCAACCGAAAAAAGGAAAAATGATCCAATTTCAATATTTTCCATTATATGTAGCAAATTTGTACAAATTATTTATATCCTGTATGGTTGGAGATTTGGGAGAATCCTGTATTATTACATTGTTTGTCTTCATGCCTTGTTGTCAATGTTCATGCCACTGTACAAGCAAGGTTAAGACGGACTCCTACTGACAGCCTCCAACATCTCCACCCACTCGGTTTATAGAGGTTTCATTCTGCTGCCCTGTAAAGGTCCAGTCTTTCTTTAATTACATAGCAGCCAGAGAGCAGCTCTCGATAAGCATCTCTCTTATTGTGAGCACTGACCTGCTGCTCCAACTTGCTTTGATATTTACAGGTTGCCAAATTTGTCAAAATTCTTCACAACCTACAGAAAACATTTGTGGAGAAGTGTGAAATTTAACAAATGCAAAAAGTTGGGGGGAAGAAACATGGGTTCTTTTAAAGCTTTGGTGGATAATTAAGTAACACACAACAGCCTGTGCTGTGTTAAAAAAAAATATTTAAAAAAATAACGCATGCCATATAAAATGCAAGTGGATTGCATCTATTCACGAAAGTGTATCACAGCTGACTTCATTACGCACACCCTGCTAGTACTGGCTTGCCTTCAGAACTGCCATAACTCTTTATGACGTGGATTCAACAAAGTGTTTCAAACAATACTTAGAGATTTTGGTCTATATTGACATGATTAGTCAAAGAACACCACGTTGCACATTGTAATGTAAATCTAAATAATACAATGTAATGTACCTTGTATTATTTAGATTAAATATTGTCAAGTGTAAAGTTCTTGTTAATGTTATAGCTCTGATAGTCATTCTCTCTGATAGTCTCTCTGATAGTCATTCTTCTGCATTTTACAGTAAAAACAATAGCATATTAGAATAATAAATATTTTGTTCATGTTACACCAAGAACTACCTGTGCGTATACAATAATAGTGCACATCTTCTAACCAATCAAATTCGAGCATTCCGTTGCGCTGTGGTACTGTAGTGTTCTTAGCTTCCAAATGTGAAAGTCTCTCTGATAATCAAACACTGCAATGTTCTACCTACCATAGGGACAACTACAGGTCTTTTAAAGAATCTCAATCTGTGTTTATTGAAGCAACTATTAATTTCCATGGCTTTATTGTAATTAATCTTCATTAATCTGAACGTCAGTATTGATTTATGGTTTTGCCTGTAGCTTGACTTGGTCTAAAAAAAAAAAAATCCTAGTTTGTGTAATGGCTAAAATTTGACAGTCGGGTATCAAGATAATGTAAAACTGCATGAGCTCAAGAATGATTAGCATTCCACCGCATTCCGGTTTTCGGAATTAGCCTGAATGTTTAATGAAGCCTCATTACATCCTGTTCAGTTGAAATCCACTTGCCAGAGCAAAGACGAGCACGAACACTAAAGTAATCACTTCAGACAGGCTTAATACTGCTTAATACTGCAGATATGTGTTCGATGGATCCCTAAAGAAAAAAATTGTCAACAGGATGAGTTAAGAAGACAGTCCACAATTGTAAATCTCTTTCTGTAATGTTTTTTTTTTTCTTATGAAAATTTGAAAGAAAACAAAGCAAAAAATCTCAACAAATTAATTCCAGCCCTAACCATGGTTGCATATTTATAAACCTGTGACAAGAGACCTTCATTTGCATTTTTCATTGTCTGGTTTTTTAAAACATGTGCTTTTGAAATTTCTTATATATATTTGTCCAGATTGCAACATGCCTCATTCGACTTCCTCAACATCAACAGATGTGTTGATGCTCAGTCCATCAGCACAATCTCGATCGATAAACATCACTCTTGCCTTTATCATCAATTCTCACTTTCCAGATGACCCAGATCCACTAATCCGTGTGCATTACTGGCATTACTGTATAATTAAAACATTGATGAACCGATCGATTGATGTTACCAGTTTACGGAAGATAAGGCTTTAGGCTTGTGCTCAGGTCTGTGCAATGAGCAATTTACAATGTGTTGAAATAACAGTGCTTACAGTAGAAGGAAGGTCAGGATGCCAAGCTTTCGTCAAGCCTTCTGGTTACCTTGGCAATATTTTTGTCCAGAAGAAGGACTGAGGTACTGGATTAAATGTGTTTCTTGCTGAAGGACCAGAAATCAGACTGAGCATGTCTGTGTGTGGCAAAACAGTCACACATTTCTGATGGATGGATATTCTGCACTCCATAATCCCAACTTCGCTCTTTTAATAATAGAAATGCTTCTATAAATTTTGGGGACAGTATTTATCCACAGACTTGATTCTAAATGATTTAATTGCCTCTAAAAAGCAAGTATTAATAAATTGAACCAATTTGGGGTAGAAAAATTGCAACCCTGGCAGACATCATAAGCTGTCTTGATTAATGCTCTTACTCTACTAAAAATGTTCACAGAGCATTCATGGGGCAGTGTGAGTCCTGCCCAAGTGGACATCTATTAGCAGTAGTAGAAGGTCATTTGTTTTTTTTTTTAACAACAGATGCAACATCCTGAAATACGTGCAAGCCTGTGGAACACCATGTCTTATAACTGAGAACTGGTATTCGGAAACAGCTTGCCATTATTATATAATTACTTCAGCAGGCGTATTTTGGCTCTGTCTTTTAATTGGCGACAGGTTTATTGTTGCTGTTTTGGTGGATAAACACACAAAAAAAAAAAATAATGTCGATGGTTTCGTGATTACATTAATTGAGCGTGTGTGCCAGGACAGATGGTAGGTGGATTGGAGAGGCGGCAGTGTTCTGTATAAGCAGGTAAAAATTAAACACAGATTTGTATGGGGAATATAAAAGTTTTGATTAGCAATAACTTTAAAGCACTTCAAATGAAAAAATTTTTTAGAAATGATGTTGGTCCTTTTTTTTTTTTTTTTTTTTTTTTTAGGCTTATCTAACAACAAACACGACTTCCAGCCAGGATTTGTAGCGTTATAAAAGAAACAGCCTCTCTTAATCTTAATTCAGTCTTGCCTGTGCCATTATCAGAATGGTCTTTGGTGTGATTTAAGAAAAGGCTTAGATTAAATGGGCTGGCTGAAGTTTTATTTATTTTTTTTCCCCCTTTTTGTGCAGCATCCCTGTCAGACTCGATCTCAACCAGTGCAAGACACAGATCATAGGCAAGCATGTGTCCTTAAGGCTGTTTGATCCCATCATTTCCCTTCCTTGGTTAAAGATGTTGATTGTCAAGCCTTGGGCTGTGTATTCTAAACAACATCATTTCTGTATTGTTTTCCTCTGATGCATCGTCCTCCTTCCTTTGCAGACTCCTGAACTTCACTAGGAGCTGATAGGGTGAAATATGGTAGCAGCTGGAGGCCGTTGTAGAGTGTTATAATGCCAGCCAGGCAGCAGCATGTGTGTGTGTGTGAGAGAGAGAGTAAGAGAAATCTCTGTATAATAAGCCATAGAGTAGGTTCCCGAATTAAAAGCGCCCTTGGCAAGATGAGTGGGGGGAAAAAGAATAAAATTAGCTTTAAACACAGCCTTTAGTTCTTTCAAAGTAACATGTTTAAAATCAGAAATTTGTATGAACAAAATATGGTCAAAGCTTGTTCCCATTTATACTTGTGTGTGTGTGTATAAGAAGTGCCAAATTCGCTTATTATAGAATAGACAAATGCAATAAGACTAAATGTGTCATATGTCAGGTAATTATTAGCCCTGAACAAAACGGCACTAAACAGCTACAGTGAGGCACTGCGATTAGGCAGGGAAACATCTCTCAAAGGATCACCGCTGGAAATTGACCAAGTTTCCAAATCTATTGTGAAGGCACAACAGATAAAAGCCTTGTATTTCATCCAACCACAATTGTAAGCACATGGAGTTGAATACACGTCTGTCTAAAATCGGGTTCTGAGACAAAAATAGTTCTGTTTTTGTTTTTGTTTTTTCATTTTTCTTTGTCTACAGTCATGCATGGTTGGCATAAACAGAAAGATGAATGTACTAAAAAATAATCCCCTTTCTAAAGTAAAGTATGGTGCCTTGTATGCACAGGATATTTTCATGCACAGTATATGAATTTCATGGTTTTCTGCATTAATTTGTCATAAAATATAATCTGATCTTCATCGAAGTCAGGGTTATAGACAATTATAAAGTGCCTAAAATAATAACATGGGGGAAAAAAACTCTGATCTTTCATGTCATTATTGAACACACTCATTCAACATTTAACATGGTAGTGGAAAAAAGAAAGAATTGGAATTAATAATTGGTTGACAGCCCCCTCCCCACACAGCAATAATCCTGTCAGCAATAAACTCAACCAGGCGCAACCTGCACATCGCTCAAGAGGAATTTTAGCCCATTCTTCCTGGCAGAACTGCTTCAGCTCGTTCATATTTTTTTAAATGTCTCGTGTATGCCCCTCTTCAAGTTCTTCCATAGCATCCTAATAGGATTGAGGTCTGGGCTCTGACTTGGTCACACCAAAAAGGTGGATTTTGTTTTCCTGAATCCTTTCTGCTGTGGACTTGTTCTGGTGTTATGGGTTATTGTCCTATTGCATCACCCAATTTCCGCTGATGTGCAGACATTTTCACATTATGGTGAAGAATTCTGTAATGCAGCAAAGCAGGCTCTAATCATGATGTTTCCTCCACCATACTCTACGGTTGGGATGTTTTATGGCAGATGTACTGTAGTGCTTGGTGTTTTTTCAAAAAATTCAATCTTAGTTTCATTAGTGCACAAAACGTTTTTTGCCAGTACCACTGTGCTCTCTCACAAACTTCAGGCATGCAGCAATGTTCTTTTTAGTAAGCAGCGCTTTCCTCTGTGGTGTTCTGCCATGGACACCCTGCCTGTTTAATTTTTTAGACTCTAGAACAAAAATGATCCAGTTCCATTGATGCCTTTCAAAAGGGTTAACTTCTCTGACTTTCTCTGCCATGGAGTTACATCTCCTTCATGGTTAGATCTTCCAGCAAGCATGCATCCTTAAAAATAAAGTTCTTTCCATGACCACCCTAGGACTAAGCCTAAACTGCAGGGAAAATCTGTGGGGGAAAATGAGGATGATGATGATGATATTAGCATTCTCCTCAATCACTCATATCATGCATTGCAGGAGATTTAGTGTTATTTTGCCAATAATTCTGGAGATGGAGATTACAAATCCTCATTTATATTTTCTGTGTTTTACTTCTTTTCTTTTTTACTTTGACACTCACTGCCGATGCTTATTTGCATTCTAATTGTATTTTTTATGCAGCGTAACTGCGTTCAAATTACATTTGAATGATTTGCGGTAGCTTACTGTTTACCTTTTATTTTTCGAGAAAGCAGCATACACAAATATGACTAGAAAGATAGCAAGCGAAATAACACCAGAACATCGATCAACATGTGTTTCTGTAAATAGGCGTAAACGCTGCCTGGAAAGTCACGCTGCAAATTTTTATTTGCCAGTGGACTAAGTAAAAAATGAGCGTTTGTACTGCAGGTGCACATAAAAACCTCCCCTACCGTGCCGGGTTATTATGGGCCCTGTATTGCACAGCAGGCTGTAGTAATGGCCCCACACTCTCCAGTGCCATCAACTGAAGTGCTCCTAGAGCCAGCATTACTTTCGCCACAGATTCACTTTCAGACTGCAATTTAAATCGGACACATTGTCCAGAGCTGTTTTTTTTTCCCCCTGTTCGCATTGCCCAATGCTGTCTTTTGTTTGTTTGTCCAAAGCTGTTTAGTTAGCGGAGTGATGATGAGCGATGAACCACGATGCCCTTTACATGACCTATATCGTTCGTTGTTGTTTTTTTATGGAAACACAGATGAGCTCATAGTAATCTCTTGCGGTGCACTATATGGTTTTAGCCACCATGCTCTTAATCTAATCATATTTGCAACATTACCAGCAATTGCGTCAGGAAACATGTGAGCTAGACACTAAATTGGGCACTAATGAACCACACAATATAGATTTGAGTGCAAAGACGGCCATGAGGTGGAAAATCTTGGAATATTCTTTCTTTAATATTTTGAATTTTCTTTCATAATTTTGGGTTTCCTTATCAGCATCCATCAAAGAATTACAGGTATAAAATTTTTGAATGAATTACACCTATTTAAGTTTTAATGCAGTAGTGCACTTGACGATTAAATGGTAATGGTTACTTCTGTAAGTCTGACTGTTAATTCTAGCTGCAAGAGAACGAAAAATAAATTAAAAATGTAAAAAAGAATGACCATTTTTAGAATCAATTGTAGAGCTGAGGCACTTAAAGATAAGTTTTATAATTGAAGAGCCATGCCTAAGGCTTTCTATCCTTGTAGCTTGCAGTACTTCCTCAAAACCTTTTGTGCATCCTATTCTTTACAGTAGGTCCTTTTTTTTGCAGTTCCATTACCTTAAAATTTTACCTTAAAGGTACTCTTAAAATTGTTTAAGGAGTAAAATAGGATAATTGTTTTAAATAGGCTTGTTTTTCCAAAAAACAGTAGATACATGTTTAGTGAGGAGTGATGGAGGTGGTGGTGGCATCGTGTTTTGAATCATGCTTTTATTCTTTCCAGCCAATGAGAGAATGAACAGCTTAAAATTTTAATCTATTCTGGCAATATTGAGACCTGTTGGTTAGTGTCAGGAGGATAAAGAGGAAATGGAAAATCACACGCTGAATTCAATCAAGGAACGCTTCTTTCTAAAACTTGTAGAATTACCTAAAATAGGCTTTTTCTTAACCAGGAAAGAGTGGGATGGGATAAAATTGGGCCTTTTCTAGACTGGGGTGAGTTGTTTTATTACTAGTGTAATCATAAATGCAAAGCATGTTTAAAAGACCAAGCTGAAGATATTCCTATAAGATGTTGGATATTATCTCTGGTCACCCATTCAAAACTTCAATCTTGTGTTGTTGAAACCTAAATTTAAAAAGGTAGTAAATGCCTGTGACAACACAAATCTAAACCGGTTGTAATCATTGTAGTGATGCTGCATAAACAACAACAGAAGAATCAGTATTTCCTTAAAATAATGGAATTAGACTTTGGTAATGGAATGAATCTGGTTTTAACCCCACAGTTTTACAATTCTAATTGTTGGTTTCGTCCATTTTGTCTTTGAATGTAGCTATTATTCTCGGCCAGCTCTGGGCTGAATTGGCTGAAAGCATGCCTAGGGGCTCTCCAGACGAAAAAAAAAAAATCCACATAGATAACGTTCCTCGCATAATGAAGTGTTAGCTAACACGATATCAATTGCTGGAATTGTACAGTATTTGAGCCATAATGGTGATAAATTTTCTAAATAGAACCACTGACAGACATTTAATTAACCCTAAAACCTTTACAACATGCCTCCGGAGTAAAAAAAAAAAAAAAGATAATTTAGTCATTCCATGTACGTGCCAGTGGTTATTGCTTCATGTGAGCGGCTTGACACATAGTCCATACATCACCAGCCTATCAAGGGCAAATGGACGGCCATCATTCTTCCCTTGACTTGCCTGCCTCAGGCATGTGTTGGACTTCTGTATTTTAGCATGTGACCTGCATTTAATGAGTTGAGGTTTTATATGTTTCTGACACATGCAGCATAGCTGGCGAGAGCTCCAGGATAATGGTGATTATAGATAATGATTCAGATTGCAGGGGGTTTGGTGTTCCCGTCATTAGATTTTCACTTAGTGCAGCTAGGTTTTCTTTGATTCTGCTCTCTCTGTAATAATTTATTAGGTGGTTTTGTTTTGCCCTCATTTCTGCAGAACTTGCAGGTTTGATGCTACACTTAATTAATGTCTTACGGTTGTTGTTTTTCTCCTTAGCGGATCTTGATTTTTCCTCCGTCGGGGAGTAATGACATGGTGGAGCAATCTGATTACAATACCAAAAACATGCACACCCTTTGAAACCTTGTCATCATTTTAGGGAGAGAGAGGAACGTAAAACGATTCCCCTTCGGGCAGGATATTATTGGATATGTGAAAATCTATCTTTTTTTTTTTCTTTTTTCTTGTCTTTTCTCCAAAGATGCATTTGAGCATGTGTATGTGGGCTAATAATGTTAGCATTTGCAAGAGAGTCCAGTACATACAGTATAAGCAGTACAAGTTTTCATGAACTGTATACTTTCACAGAAAGAGGGAAAATGACTTGTATGCAAGATGTCCAATTGCAGACCATGTGGCAGCACATAGGATGTTAATCATCCTCTTTCAAAGATGAACTCCACTCCAAGAAACCCCCTAATGGCATGGTATTCAAGAAACTTGTTGCACAAATGTACAGCCGGACAGATTGGAATCTTTAAGATCTTGAAGCATAAGTCGAGCCAGACGAGTCGAAATGAAAAACGTTAAAATGTCATTCAGAAGCAGGGGACATCCCTGAAGTATAGTCACTATGTCCAAAATACCAAGCATAGAAAGACCTGTGAATGTAGAGAGGCTGCCAGAATGTCAGTGTCACGTGACCCATGTAGCAACAAGTCATTTTAATTTGTTTAACTGATATTTTTTACCTCTTTGTTGTTACAGTAATCACCATTTGGTGATATGGTAAAGTGTAAACTCAATATAGTTGTTTTACCATTTTGTCAGGATTGACAAAAGCACTGAGCTGTTCATGCAGGCTTCTGTTTTGTAGGTGAACTGCTTTACTGTTTAAGTTGCAAATAATTTAATGATTTATTATTAACAATAAGAGCAATATTTAAATACAACTTAAGCATATATTTGTCATTTTATCAGGATATTTTCTTATTCAGGCTTACAGACATTTAGATTTTTTTGGCAGAAAATGTTTATTTAATGTCTCTATTTTCAACCAGGCTAGGCAATTTACCCAGAAGGCAGATTCATAGTCTGGCCTTCTTCTGATCACTGATCCACTCAGGAGACCTCTGTGTAACTGACCTCGCTGTGAACTCTCAAATCCAACCTGATGTAAAATCAGATATATGCAGAATTCTTCCTCTGAAAGCTACCTCTGGAAGTACGTTCCGTTACACATCGCGTCGCCCAGTTCTTCTGCGTATATCGATGGAGTTCAATAACCTTTATTTATTTTGATAGAATAACTTTATTTTGCACATCAGCATGACGGTCACGATGTCTGAGAACCGAATCAAAGAGCATCTCCTCTTATAATCACTATCATTAACTGGACAAACAGCAGTGCCTGGGCAGTACAAATATCACACTATCATAAACATCACATAATCTTTAGAGTGATGGAATGACCTGACATTTACTAATTGGGAGAAGAAAATGATCTAGTTCAATTGTAGTCCAGAGAATAAAAATGTAAAGGCTGATGTTTCTAATTTTGTATTCTTTGTTTTTTAACCATCTGAATGAATCTCTAAGGTCCCATTAGACCCGTGGTTCATCTGGGGGTGGGGAGGAGGTCGCTAAAAATACATGAAGATAATAAAGATTAATGGATGAATGATTGGATCATTTTATTTTTTATTGTTCTGGCGTACATGTAACAAATGTTATTGGTTATTGCACAGCACTAGTTCGTTCCTGCTAGAGAAGCCGAACCTCATGCACAAGCTCATGCTGTCATTTAACCTTTTCCAAATAACAGAGGTTTAGCTGGATTTTTTTTATTGCTGCGCCATTATTTGTAAAAGACCAGTTAAAAAAAGTAAGCAAAATTAAATGGCTGTTAAATGACAAAAGAGTTAAATTACTGTTCCATGGTTAATGGCTGCTAATTGGTTGACTCTCAAGTAGGATACTGAATTATATATAAAAAAAAAAAAATTGTGCAATTACACATAGCCAGTATATGTCCTCCCCTCCAGCAAAATCTGGCCCACCTACCAATAAAACTCAATAGCCCTGGTGTACTTACTACCCTCTCCCCTCCTTCCTCCTGCGGTTTTGGCCATTATCCGATGTTCTGCCAAGTTTTATGGTGTGGGTGGACCTGTTGTTCTCAGCAAGAGGACAATGTTGCAGTCAGATCAATATACACCCGTTGGGTTGCTTGATAGCTTTGTATCGTGTAGAGCACATCCTCAGACCTCAAATAAGCTCATCTGGATATTTCCTGCAGTGTCATATACAATGGGTTTAGAAAGTATTCAGCTGCTTTAATTTTGCATGCTTTATTAGGTTATACGTAAACACAATAATAAGCCCATAATCAAAAACTTATTTATATAGCAATTCATTCATTTATTCATTCTCTCTATATACTAAATGGTGGACCACGGTCCAGATCCGGATGGCGTGACGGTCCTATCTGGACCCTGATGCTTTTCTGATAAATGAAGGTAGTTAATATACGAGTAATCCAGCCATGGTTTATCGTGTGTCGACAGTGTGCAGAAGAAACAGAACCAAAAGAGCATGGATAGAACTTTCTCCAGGCAAGTAGATACACAAGGCCATCAGAGATTAAAAAGTCCTCATGTTAAGGTAGTTACTGAAAACTAAGAATAAATATTAAAATGCTATACACATTTTAAATTGCTATAAATCTTTATAGACTTACAATGACAGGGTACCATTCCATTGTAGATCACACTTGCGCAACTCACTACAGGGAAATTGGAAACATTAGTTAGTCTAAACTTCATGCCTTTGTCTGCGGGAGAAAACCAGGGTACGATGAAGAAACCTAATAGGCAAGGGATAAGAGCATGCAAACTCCACTCGCTCAGCCAGTAAACCCTGTAGGTGCGAAACCACAGTGCTAATCACTACACCGCTGTGCTACCTCTGTAAAAATTCAGAGCCTTTATTTAATACTTTAAGCACATTTGGCCAACATTTTCTCTGTAAATGACTTGCACCTTAAGGTGCATGTGGATTTGGCCAGGTTCTTCAATTCTTCCTTTGCAGCATCTCAAGCTTCATCAGATAAAATGGTGAGCATCTGTAAACGCATTTTGTGGTCTCTCTGCAGATATTTCATGAGGTATTAGTCTGAAATTTAGCTGCTCCGCTCAAGGCGGTCAGAGACTTACCTTTTAAGCTCCTAAATTTTTGTTCAAGGACTTTTTTAGTATTTGGCTCATTCATCCTTCCCTTAAGTCTGACCAGTCTCCTCGTATCTGCCTGATTAGTAACCCCATAGCATAATACTTCCACCACCATGCTTCTTTATCCAAAGGCATTATATTACCAGGTAATAAGCAGGACCTGACCTGATTTTCTCCACACATAATCCTTGGCCATTGGCATACGTTATATGTTGGTCAAAAGCAAGCAGGATCTTTAATTGGCTATGTTAAAATCTTTAGACATCACTTTGCACCTTAGCCAAGCTCTTTGTCTCAGCACAGTTTGATCTCGGATTATTTTTGAGCTTTTGTCTGACAAGCACTCTGAATTGTGGGAGCTTATACCCTAGTGCGTGTCTTTCCAAATCATGTCCAATCAGTTGCATTTGCCCCAGATGGACTCCAGAGAAGGTTTAGAGACATCTCAAACATATTCAATGTGGATGAAAAGGACGCACCTGAGCTGAATTTGGAGTGCCTTAGACAAGGGTCGGAATACTTGCCTGAATGAATGAGTGATTTCAGCAGTTTTAAGAGATTAACGAAACAATAAATCAACCACATAAACCATGAAATGGCAAATTAAACCTGCAATGCTAGAGAAAAAAGGTAAAGAGGTAATAAAGAGAAAAAGATGAAAATAAAGACGGTCAGAGAGTAATATATTATATTGATAAATAATAAAATATGGCTTGCATGCAGTCGTATCATCTTTATTACATTAATATCCTAGTTAACAGAGTCCTGTGTAAGATAAGCTCCTTTAACCTGAAAAAAGGGGTCCTATAATTTTAGAAGAGCAATTTAATAAATTCATCTTTTCTAATATAAGAAGGGAAAAAAAAACAATTTACAAGGTGAATATTTGAGTGGTCATGGTAACTTGATGTTTGATGTGGATTTGTCTTGCCTTGCATTTCTCTTGATTTTGAGGACTTTAATTAGAAATAACATGTTTACTGTAGGGCGGGTTTTAGTTTTCTGGCTCTATTGTAAGAAAGTTTAGGCTAAAATGTTACTGCCCTGCAGAACTGGCACAAGCTCTTACGTTGGTGTTCATGGACATTCATTGACAAAGTGTTTCGGAAATCAAGGAGATTATCAAAAAATTTGTATTATTTTTTTCTAAACGTTAATTGAAATAAATTCTACTGCTAGAGTGTGGATAATTTTTGACTCACCCTCATATTAGACAGTCTAACTTTGGTTTAAAAAGTGTGATAAAGGCCTCTGTGTGGCGCAGTGGTAAAGCGCTCGCCCTATCATCCGGAGATCGCTGGTTTGGACCCCGGGTGATGCTGTTTTCCTCTCACGGCCGGAGGCACAGAGAGAGCTGATTGGCCGAGCTCTCTCAGGGGGGAGGGATGAGAGGTACTTGCGCTCCCACATTAATAACGGCTCTACAGCCAATCAGGGGCGTCTGTGAGCTCGCGCACATGGATGGCGCAGCTAGCGCTTTCCTCCGAGTGTGTTACTCCGCCGTGAGCAAGCAGTTCGAAAAGATGCGGTCGGCAGACATCACGCGGTTCGGAGGAAACACGGGATAGTCTTCGCCCTCCCGACTGAGTGGTAGTAGTAGCCTTAATGTGGGAGCCCCCTAGTGACGGGGAGGAATTGGCCACGACTAAATTAGGGAGAAAATTGGAAAAAAAAAAAAAAAAAAAAAGTGTGAGGAACAAGTTTACACTGTAAAAGATGATTTATAAGTATTACACAAAAAAATTGCTCCATAGCCCATTGGATACGGTCTTTCCCAAATCCGTCTTCCAGGTAGTCTTAATCGAGGTGGAGGTCCGAGACTGCAAAAAAACATTTTCCTGTAAATCTTGGAAATCAGGCCTTTTTAGAGAAACAGCTGGAGTTAAAATGTAGTCAAGACATGTCTTTGGCAAATTAGGGAAAACCTGGGAATTTGCCAGTAAAGAACATTTAAAATTTGTAGATATCTTAAATTTTTTTTAAAAACGGCTGCTTAGGAAAAGAACATTTATATCAAACTTGTTCAAAAATTCTGTCATAAACCATAGTAAAAAAGCATTGTTGTTAAGTGAATCCGGAATAAAAAATTATGACATAAAAGGAATATGACTGTAACCCAAAGTGCTGCTTAAATTAAACCTTGATCTGAAAAGAAGTTTTGACAATTACATTCTTTGTCTAATGAGATGTGGAGGATAAAATCGTTGCATTAAGAAGAGCTTTTAAAGAGACTGAATAGGCAGAATTTGATTCCATGTCTAACCATTTAGGTAAGATGCTAGTGGTATTAAATGTAATCCATTATTTTAAGATATTTCAAGCCCAATAGGTGAGTCTAAAATAAAAAACAAAAAAGTGCGTTTGTAAAAACGTTTGCTCTGTTAATATGGATTTTTGGTTAGAACAGGTTATAATGCCATACGTATTTAGGAACCCGCTGTACTTCCTAATCTTACTTCGGCTCATTTTTTCCCCTCTGTAATGACAGCATATGTGACAGGCGCTGATAGTACTGTAACATCACCACATTAGGCATTTTCCAAACACCTTTCGAAAGATATTTCTGAAGTCTCGCATGCAGCATCGTCACCTAAAACTCAGCTACTCGGTTACAGTCTGCTCACTGTTCCTTGTAGAATATCCGAAGAAACAGTTTGCGTCCGTCATGCTTTGCACAGAAATGTCACCACTCGTGAACTTTGCTGTGCACAGTGCCTCTGATCCACGTCTGTCTTTGAATGTCTGGTGTCTCAAAGTGACATTTGCAAAGTTCTGCCACGCGAATCAAGCCATCCATTTCATCTTGCTGTTTTTTCAGCCTGGATTCAATTACTGACCATGTCATGAAGAGAGTCGTTACAGTGTGATGAAAAAGCAGCATCTGGTGTACTGGAGGAGACTTGAGGAGTGTGTGTGTGAGTCTGGCTCAGTGAAATGAAATGAAACTAAACAGCGTGAGGATAAAGCATGCACAACATTGCAAATGAAAGGCAAAGGAATGCACTACCATATTAGGTATTCTGAAGCTGCTGTATAATGAAGCAAGTCACACTTAAGCTCGTGCTGTTGTGATGAATATCAGCACAGACATGATGTGATCATACAGTAGTCATGCGGATGCAGCCCTCAATGAACACCAAACCAACAACACAATTTATTATCAACAGATTATAGTGGTTTGTTTCTTTGATTAACCAGTTATTTTCTTCCACCAACACATGTTGCGACTAGCGGAGCAGTTGGTGTAATTAACAAGTGAAAGTGGTTTTAGGTTCTTAACAGTACTCTGAAGCCATGCAGGTGGTGGAAAGTCCTTTAAGTCTAGTAAGTTTCTCTTTACATTTATACTTTAGAATTTCAGCTCTGTTAACTTCTGAATCCCAAATAGCACTAAATGAAAAGCTAGTGCACTATGTAGGGTGCCAAATCCCTTGTTCTCTTGATCAGGGTTAAAGAGCAATCTGAAATTCAGCCTGGACGATGTGCTATTATGGTATGCAAGCTCGATCTTTCAATGGACACACAACACAGGTTTTTTTTACTTTTTAATTCAAAATGATCCCAAACCTTGGGCAATTTCTCTCCTTTTCTCCGTCTGGTTTCTTCTTCTCTTGGCTCGCTGATATTTTTTTTTCGCTTCCATTTTGCAGCCCGCAACAGAACGCTCCCCCAAATCAATACACAGCTAACTGTTTGCTTCTTCTTATGCTTTGTGTGTGACATAACCACTTTTTTTGCGTCTGGGTTTACTGGCGGTTTGCATCCAGAAGCGCGCTGTGTCACACCAAACGAATAATTGCGCAAAAACATATTGCAAGCTTTTAAAATTAATTAAACGAAGCTTTGAGGCAGAAGATTTTGCCTCGATCATTTTTTGTAATCGAGTTACTCGAGGAATCGGTTCAGCCCTACTCTCGTCCAATTAGATTGAAGCCCAGGCCTTTTGCAAGGCAGGTGAGAAATGTGTTATGGTGTGCTGAAAATAATCACCCACACTCTATTATGCGATGTGCACTAACACTAATTTGCCAATTTTATTGTTAAATATCTGGTCATGATTTTTTATTCACGTTTAACTAAATTTAATATTATCCACTGTTAATGAAACAGTTTATCGGATGTGGTGTTGGACACGTCAATCATTCCTTTAACATTGTTATTTTTATTCTCTTTTGATGTTATTAAGACAAATAAAACACATCTTATGTTTTAAGAAATTGCACAGCACTCTGAGATTTTTCAACCAAAATGAACAGCTTAAGCTTTTGACAGTTCCAAAGCACAGACACTGTAAGACTAAAGAAAAATCTTCACAAAGAAAGATGCAGCAAACTGTATAAATTATATTACAACACATTTTTCTATCATTTAAGTCTCTGGGTATTTGTTAAACCCTATCGTGCGTTTACACAAAAGAAACCTCAGCCTTTCTTTACAAACTATAGTCGCGACCCAGCAACAAATTCTCTCTGACGTCAGATCGTGCAAGAGTCAGCAGTTTCAGTGGAAGTTCTCAAAGCATAAAGGTTCAAATAGAAATATTTCCCCTCCAAGCCACGCCCTCAAACCACATGCGCATACACAAATGCATGCACGATAAAGGGAGCACCGTGTCAGGCAAATAGAAAGCGTATTCCTGTCCTGATTGGCCAGATGTTGGTGGTCTACCGTGGGTTATTTGTTTTCTCTTCTATTTACAGATCCTGGCGAGAACTCATGGCTTTCAATCATCACAGTAAATGAGTTCCTCTGTGGATTTATTTTTGTACAGTAAGAAAAAAATATATAGAAAGAAAACTATTCTTTTTTCCATCTCTGAAACAAATGTGAAGGACAGAGTCCTCCAGAAGGGATTACAAAGATAGGATGAGAATTAATGAGGTGTGCTGTCCAAACATTTTTTTTCTTATTTCCTGCCACAGAGTTTACTGCAGGTGCACTGTAATGACTCGAGGAAATTAATTGGCCCGAATTACCTTTTCAGTAATTCCAAAGCGCTTATTTTTTTGATTAACACGTTTCTTTCCACCTTCCTTCCTCCTAATGACTGTGTCACTTGAGTGCCACTTGTTGAGCCGACTGACTGAGTGCCACTTATTCCTACATAAACTCGCCTTCGTCGTCGTCAGTACGACACTGCTCACGTTCATAAACTCGTCCGCTCTTTGGTCGTAATGAGAGTTGTGCTCCGGCAGGGCAGGGTCTCCTGGGTGAGCGCGGCACAATTTCTGCCGGTGTCTGGTTTCATAATAAATGGATTCTTGCTGAAGAGGGAACATCATGTTGAATCTGGAGTCTCTCAAATCACAAATGCGCAAAAAGGACCCGCATTGCGTCTGTTGATCTCCATTGTTTTTTCCTCATCTGTGATGGTTGTGCTGGTTTGAATATTAAAAAAAAAAAATTTTACTCAAAAAAAAACAAAAAAAAACCCAACAACAAATCTTTACACACCCATAGTGAAGCAGAAAAGCATCTCAGAATTCTTAGTGTGTAGTGGTGCAACATGATGTTCCTGAAAAATCGAGTGGTGTTACAGAAAGTCTACTTCTATTCCTTCCTCCGTATTGTTATTTTCACAGCTAAACACTTACTGATCTCCGCAGAATTGCATATGTGCTATTTCATGGTGTCAGTGTCTTCACTACTATTGTAAATGTCAGGAAACTGATAAAATGAATGGGCCATTTAAAACTAAATGCTCCTGTTAGGAATGTACCAAATGGCAAAATAAAAACAGTAAAAGGTATGATGTAAGTCACTCTCCTAATTCTATGTGTGATTTGTGATAACTCGTTCGTAAAGCGCCTTCACCAGTGACGAGAACACAATACGAGTCCATCTTTCAATTCTTCTTGTGGAAAAATAATGATTTCTCTGGGTTGTTAAAAGAGATCATTTATTAAAATTGTGTATTATTAATTTATTCATTTTTTCTATTTTTTTTTTATTCAGTGAGTCAGGGCGTGTAGGAATGTACCACTTGTTGCACTTGATTTTGCAGTCGACTTGTGTCTGTGAACTGAAGATGCTACTGTTAGTCTAGAGGAATGGAGAGAACACTCTGGCTTCTTTCCCCCTCCCTCTCTCTTTCTTCCACTCTCTCTCTCTCTTTCACTCTCTCTCTCTCACTCACTCTCTGACAGATGGAAGGGACTAATAGCATAATTAAGTAGCCGCAACGGCGGTTCCTGTTTACCGCGCCGTTGCTAAGCACTGACATCAGCCAATCCCTCCTTCTCTCTCTAATCCCATCCCCTCCCTCTCTCACTTGTTCCTCCTGTCTCCTCCTCTGTCTCTCTTCTCTTATTCCAGTGGCTGGCGCTCCGGCAGCCTCAGTGCATTTTGTAGCGCTTTGAGCAGAGCTGTGAGGCAGACGGCATGCTTGCGGCTTGCAGTACCACTCCGCTGGCACTCTCTATGTAGTTGCAACTGCTTACTCTCGCCTCAGACACACACACTTGCGCGACACACACGCACACACTCAGCATCGAGCTTCATCTCATCAGGACCTTTTGCTTCCTTTCTTCAGGGGTTTACTTTACAGGTGAAGACCCTAAGTAGACAAGCAATTTTTTTTTTTCCCTTTTGGACTTTTTGGTAACTTTTTTCCCCCCAAAAACTTTTCTTAGAGTCGTTTGCCGATCTCTACACCCGCCCCGCCTCCTGGGGGGCGTCGCCCGCACGGCTGCATGCATGACACAGCGCCGAGGCGAAAAGCCCACCATCAGCATCCAGGAGCACATGGCTATTGACGTGTGCCCGGGCCCCATCCAGCCCATCAAGCAGATCTCTGACTATTTCCCCCGCTACCCGCGGGGTTTTCCTCCCACAGCTGCCCCGGTTCTGAGGCGCGCCGGCTCGCTGCGCTCTTCCTCTTCATCTTCATCCTCCACCCCGGCCGCCGCGTCCTCGTCAGTCGAAACGGGACGAGAAAAAGACGAGGATGACGATCTGGACCGGGCCTTCAGTGCCGCCTCTGCCTCTGCCTCCGCCCTGCCTCCGCCCAGCAAGAAGGAGGAAGAGCCTGATATGGAGGGCTATGACTCGGACGACTCCAGTAAGTAGTGATTGTCTGACTGATATTTTTATATTTCTGAAGCCTTTCTGTCTTGTTGTTTGTTTTTAGCCACAGGAGACTGGTTGAGTTTTTTTATTTTTTTTATTTTAGAGATCCTCCATCTGTTGATTCATTCTTTCTCTCAATTTTTTCTTATTCCCTTTACATCACTATACATTTTAGTGTTCTCCTCCTTGTTTTCTCTCTCTCTGTCCTGTTTCTCTTTGGACATACTGTATTATGTGGTTGATTTTATGTTCCTCTCTCTCTCTCTCTCTTTCCCCATCATTTCAGTCTGCATCCAATCCCTCCACAAAGACAACTGTTGCATCACCATCCCTCTGCCTTTGCTCCTCACCTCCCGTTCTCCATAATCCGGGATCCATACCTTTCCGAAACACACAGCGATCGTTCTTGTTTTTAATTAGCCCTGATGAGTCACACACTGGTGAGCTCCACTTCAGCTCCTGCTTGTGTAGTAGAAAGTGCGCGCACCGGCCCTGATGAAGTGGTGGGCGTGTGAGCTTTAGATACAGACGCTGTTTACATCGACGCGGCACTACACGGTGTACATGCTGCCGCATATAGAAGTGTTAGTTCTCACTATCGTGTGTTTTTGTGTCTGAGCGTCAAGGAGTGTCGATTCTCATTGTGCAATTGTTCATCTAAATGCTTTGAGTTGAACAGGATCTTGAACTGCTGCACAACAGTCCTAATCTGGCCTTTTAGCTCCATCAGACGCACTGTGAATGTATAGACATTAGACTTTTAGTACTTGCTTTAATTCTTGGCTTGAATTTGTATTATTTCGCTGAATCGATACTCTGTGCTTACTGAACCGAGCTCCTTAAACCTGCAGCAGTTTGTTCACGCTCTGTGTGAAATATACTTTTATTATAAAACAGTACGTTTGCTTCGATTGTCCTTATTAGTGGTAAAATACAGTGGTTTTAGTGATTTTATGCATTTACAAGTAAATTAGCATGCTTTCGGACTGATACTGCTGTTGGTAGTTTTCATTACCACCTCAACAGCTGCAGGCTGAAATGTGTGTCCTGTTGATTACAGAAAATAAATATGAACTGTCCTTACATGGCCAGGGCAGCTTTTGCGTTTCCACTAAATCAAATTCCAAATCAGATTAGCCTCAGAAGCTGCCATCCTCTAACTGCGTGCTGTGTATGTCCGAGCATGCTCATGGGGATGCGAGGTCATTGTCCCCCTCTGTCTGTCCGTGACAGAGCTTCACCATTGCAACTTGCAGCTTCTCCGACTACTAGATATCAGCAGTGTGTTGGCCTTAATCGCAACGTTTATTAACCACAGGCTCATGCGTTCACATAAAAATCCACTCTCCGCTCACCATCATGTACCCACTGATCCACTCTGATTCACAGTTCACCTATTAGCAGCCAAGCAGACGGCCAAATCCAGGGTGCACCGTGATGTGCGAAACACAAATAAGGCCATCACACACGTTTACAAGGGCAGTCAACAGGCTTCGAGGCCTACGCGGATTTCAGCAGAGCAGCTCCAAAAAACAAACCACCGCTGAGAGAATGTGGGTAATGCAACAGATGGATTTTGGAGCGACTTCCTTCCAAACATTTGGCGCCCAGCAGCTCTTATGTTGACAAAACCGCTTTACAGACTGCAGGAGATCAATGCCGTTTCATACAGTACAGTGATTGCGGTACAGATTGGGATGCTACTTTTGATGTAAGACAAGGAAAAGAAAAAAAAACAAGTCATGGTCTGTCAGATGCAGTGCAAATTAATGCGATTAATTAAATAGATGGAATAGTCGCTTGATGAAGCTCTAATTTGTCACCAGGGAATGCTGTGTATTGTTAAACAGTGGTGTGAATACAAGATGGCACAATGCATGTGCACGTGCATTTGTTCTGTCTGCTTTGGAATTGCTTGTTTAAAGCAACAACAAAAAAAAGCTAAATTAAGTACTTTAAAACTTGACTGTATTGGGCATTTATGCAATTTTGCGTAAAATTGCTGCTAGAACTTTGCTCCAAAATATGCAGAAAGATTTGACTCGGTTTCATTAACACGTATTGATATTAAAGGGCAACTATTATGCAAAATCCATTGTGGCTAGAAAATGCATTTCCACAAAGGGCCTTGGCAGAGACAGCAGCTCGTTTTGCCTTTAAAGCTACGGACACTGGAACAGTGCATTTGAAGCAGATGATGTTTAAGGGATTTAACTGGAACATTAACACCCTCTTTGCTAGTATGATAACCTGCACTTTCCTGAAAAGGCCTTTCACTGATTTAACTATAAAAATGTCAATGCGGTCAGCAAGAATGCATAAGGTTGTAGTCCTTGTTGAAAAAAGGTTTTGCACAGGGCTCTCCAGTTCTTCTTCCAATCTTATCTTCTCAGGGAACAGGTTCAAGCCTCCTGGTTCCAGTGAATGATAAGGTAATTTTACAGCATAAAAGGGCATTCTATAGGTTTGTGAGATTTCTGGAATTTTGAGGACGCCACAGCCTTCTATGGCTAGGAAACGAGGGATGGCAACCCCAGCCATTTGCGGGTCTGTTTACGCTCATGTACGCAAAGGAAGACTGTTCACTAGCTGTTTCATCTAAGTGTGTGACACTGCACTGTAACTCAGCATCAGCAGCATGACTTAAGAGCTAGAATTTGGCCTCACAGTCAGAAAGTTTGATACAATCCGTTTCTTATTGCCATAAGTACCTCACTGATCTGTAACAAATACAGGTATTCGTGCTGAAAGATGCAATGCTCCTACACTAAAGCAACACTAGGAGATTGCAGAGAGAAAGCACAAAGCTGATTGCACACGAGATGCCATCGATAGCTTCCTCCCATACGCCGGCAGAGTTGAGATGGATCACTCTGTGGTTGTATTGATTAACACAGTCCAATCTTCAGTGTTTTGCAAGAATGGGTTCAGGAAATAAATTCCATTTTCTTCCCATTTCATCTTTTTTTCCTCTCATTTTATCACAGGGAGTAATATCAGGTCCCTGTGCTGTATAATGCTTGGGATTTATGTTTGAAACATACACTGTGATACAGCCTTGCGGGTGGGAGTCTCACGCCAGACAGAGGCTTAAAGGAGATTTTGGAAGATATGGTCTTTGCTGAAAATGTTATATAAGTGGAATCAAGTCACAATTATTTTCCCGGGGAAGACGAACATGGCAGATTTGAAGGATTACCTGACCTGGCACGAAGTGATGTTTCAGAAATCCTCACGTTTAGAGGATCGTCCGTTTCAGCTCAGACGACCGACGTGACATTTTATCTACATAAGTCCCGAAGTATTATTTGTTATGATCCTTATTAGTCAGTTGCTTAACATTAAATTTGATTTCAGAATCCATCTGTGTCAATTCAGAGAGAGAGGGGTTGAATATGATGTTTAGGAACCGCTTAAAGAAGGTACTCTTAAAAGGAACCCCTGTGCTGCGTTCTTTACCACCGGCGCTGCCATATTGGTGCAATAAGACATCGAACCCCCTAAGCGTAGCCTTTTCTAACCTGTTTTTCGTCAACTTGGAGGGTAATTGACCTTGAAAAGTACACCGCCATCCCCATGCGTGCTCCAATCAAATCGTATTCGATGACAAGCTCACTAATTAAGAGCTTATCCTGTGCGACAACGAGGGCTGCACGCGAGGTCTTTAAGCTCCGCGGATCTTTTAGTGCTCTGCCATGTATTTTTAACAGCACGCCTCTCCTGATCTTGGGATCATGGAAGCCATGGCAGCCTCCTTAGGGGAAATCATTAGGGATGGATTGAAGTTCTTTATTACTTTTTATAGATTAGATCAATAGTCATTGCTGATACATTATTATTATTATTAATATTATTACCTCATCATACACTAGACCACGCTACATTAAAGATGGGATTAAAGTTGTTTTATTTATTCCATGCAGGTTGAGGGCGCAAGTCTATTGGCCAACAAGTTCTTTACTTTTTTTGTATGTGTAGGGTGAATATAGGATGTGCTACATCATGATGTACAGTAAAATTTTTTATTATGTTCTCCGCAACAATTTTTTTTTCCCTCACCCCAAGACTTAAGCATTGATTTTTCTTTCAGTCAAAATGTTTAATATAGGACACTTAATAATACAAAATTCCCCAAACTGAGCTGAGGGTGCTCCCAGATATACACGGAGCGCGGTAGAGGGAGGATGAGTAGTATGAGGATGAGAAGGGGGAGGGGCTGGGGATTTCCTGAAAACAAGCCGCAGCCTTCTGTGGAACCCTATTAAGCATCTATCTGCAAGCTGTCAGCTGGTAATGAAAAGAACAGAGCGAATTTTCTGTATGTGATTGGCCCTGGGATCCTACGGAGCCTTAGGAAAAAAAAAAACACAACAAAACAATAATGTATGTGTTCATATTCTTTCTACATGGCTGAGGATACACCATGCACAGCACCAAGCCAGGTCTTCCCTGGAAACAGATCACCAAACATTCATTGTCTCTCGCTGTGTATCTCTTTTTCTCTCTCTCCCTTTCTCTCTTTGTCTTCCCTTTCTCCATTCTGTGCGAGCATATCCACCTTCTGTGGTAGCCATTCATGGAGTATGCTCTTATTATTGCTGCTCGCATGCCTTCTGTGCCACGTTTCTTGGCAGAAGGATCCATTCTGCCAATGATGGACAGCGTGAAGGATTCACAACAGGCTTTTTGACAGCGTGTGATTGTCATTTTCTCATCCCACTATTTTTTATTTTTTTGGGTTACGTCAGGCTACAATGCATCTTTATTATGGTGTATTTATTTTATTTTTCTCTAAGGGCAAGAAATGATTGTGATTTCCTTTTAAAACCACTAAGCGTTCCAGTTGCAATTTCCTTCTGAAGCCGTTTCAAGATATTATAGTCATATCAGCATTCCTTTCTTCATTACCGTCTATCATGAAGTGGTACAATACTAGTGCAATGGTACTATTAACATTTTACTGCAATTTCATGCAGAGGACTCGCCAGTGCAGCAAATTAAATACTAAATACTGAGAACTAACATTCTGTAAACAAGCATAAGCAAAAAAATTTGAAATAAAAAAAATATGAACATGCTCTTAACCATTTAAGGGTTTCGTTTATTGTTAACGTTGTTCTAATATTGCTATTGTTTTTATAAACTACTTGTTAAGTCTTGTTTAATCAAGTAAGACCCATTTGCTGTTTATACGCTACATTTACATTTATAAGCTACATGCTGTTGTGCTTGAATATCAGCATAGCCCGGTTACTGAAGATGTCAGAGTCGTGCTGATATTACTTTTCTACTGCACTTCTACAGGCACCATTTATTATCCACAGATTGTGATTTGTTTCTTTAATTTATCCAGTTGTTTTGCTCAACACATATCCTTCCACGACTGGCAGAAATTAATCAACCGTGACTGGAGGAGCTGGGGATCAACCAATTGTAATTAACGGAGTGAAAGTATTTCATTTTTATTTATTTTTTTTATTCTGATCGGTAGGAGGTGAAGATAATAAAACATGGAGGTGGTGGACAGTCCAGAGAAACTTCCAAGATTTCGTTCGCACCTCAGATGATCATCTATCTTAAGAGGTTCTGTGGTTGCATGTGCGCCACAAGGATTCAGAGGTTAGCCCTGTAGCTTTGAGCTTTATAGTGCGTTTTAGCTGTGAATAGAAGAGCACAGACAGTTCAGAGGCAATTTGAAATTACTTGGAAGCAATTCCTAAGAAGATAGTGTTGTTTATGTCGATCTTACATTATCAGAAGTGTTTTCATGACCAGTTTTGAATGTGGGTTTTTGCACTGGTAGATGCTCTCCCCTCTATCTAGTACTGCGGATCGTAATGGCCAACTTTCACCCATACTAACACTAAGTGACAATTATTTGAACACCTGAGATGCATAAACTTAAATGTTCCTGTGCTGTTGTGCTCCATTATCACCACTTGTGGAATGCGTCTCGTCAGCTTTCTCAGTCGTAACTGAGTGTTATATATTTATGGTATAAAGTGCTCTGTGTCGTAAACCAGTAAAACAATCTGGTCGCTCTGATGTTATTCATTATTCATATCAATACATTAATGAACTCCTTATTTGTAATGTATCATTATACATTAACAACTAGAGCTGCATAATTTAAACAGTTCGATTGGACATTTGTCACTTTTTGATTCAGAATCTCAAATTTATCTGAATGGTTTATATAGCTTGAACAGCTTTTGCAAAAAATACAAACAGCTCCCACCTTTTCTCAAGGTACTTGCAAAAATACTCTAGTTTTGCAAGATTATCACCGCTTCGCATTTTGAGTTTATGGGTGATTGGTGCAATACTGCCACCTGCTGAAAAAATGGATTAGATTGGGAAAAATATTCTCTTTGTACAAGTAATGTAATTTAAGCATTCAGCACAAGTTACACCGCATTTCTGTGCTTCATTAGATACTTATAGTAGTTTTTAATGTATCTATAAAGATTAAGATTTTTATCTGGAAGTTAAATAATGTTAACTGGACTTCTTTCTTGTTAGGTTGAACTCTTTCACTATTCATCAAAATAGCTTCTTCAGTCTGTTAGATGCTGGTAGAATTCCACAAATTTGTATCCTCCAGGGTCAAGGATCCTCCCCTGAAAGATCTCATTAGGTGAACAATGGAGAAGGTGAGAGTAAGAGAGTGGGTCATTAGAGTGTAGGGAAGGGGGAGAGTTGTTGGGAAAAACCAATAATGGATAAAAAGAAATTAGGGAGAGTCATTAAGATGTGATGACCAGGGAATAGTAGAGTAGATGGAGTCCTTAGGTGTGGCTTTTCTGATGGTGCTGTAAAGTGGTCTTGATCTTCCTGGGGATGGATGGAAGGGCAGCATGAATAATAGGACCCAGGTTGTGCCTAAGACCTCTGTGGAGAGAAGGATTTTAAAAAAAATCGTCACTGCACTGGACCACATATATTATATTATATTATATTATATTATATTATATTATATTATATTATATTATATTATATTATATTATATTATATTATGTGTGTGTGTCGGTCTGTTGCTGGGTTTGTAGTGATCGGGTATGTGGTGTTTTATCAAAAATCCTTTTTAGCTTCTTGGACACAGTTGTTCCATTGGCTCTGGGTCTCAGCTCTATCTGTCGTCCTTCTGCTGGATCTGGAAGCTATCTTGTTAAAAGCACACTTAGGATATCCGCAGGCCTTGATCGCTGTCTTCAGATGCTTGTCTTCCTTCTTTTTTGTTCAGTGGAGGCGGGGATGTTTTCTGCCCTGTGGTGCAGCGTCCTAATGACCCCTAATTTGTGTTGCAGTGGGTGGTGGGAGTCAAACCGCAGGTATTGGTCCGTATGTGCGGCTTACTGTAGACTTTTATATCTAGTCTCCCATCGTTTTCTGCACAGTCCAGGAAGGCCAACCTGTTGTCCCCCTCTATTGTGAACTTGATATTAGTGTCAGTTGTATTAATATGTCCTGTGAAGGCCTGTACTTTTCTAAATTAAAGATTAGACAGTAACCATTAGGGCTATTGAAGGTAAAAATTGCAGTGCCCAAAACTCTAATGAAATCGGCAGTCTACGTTAGAGTCACAACTTGTTCACAGGGAGTTATGTAGCACACGCATCACGTAATCTAAGCATAATCAAACTGGTCCAAAAAAAGTGTTGTATAACGCTGCTTACGTCATTAGCATATAGCATTGTTTATAGAGATGGATAGATGGAGGCTCCGGCATCACTGCTTCAACCATGGGAAAGTTTTTTAGTATAGGAAATTTAGATTTTCTTTAAATGCCCTACCATATGGTTTTAGGTTATATTATTAGTTTCCTATTATATATTTTACAGACATAATCTATAGGGATGGGAATCACCAGTCACCACCTGATACCAAGGTGGTACCAAGATTTAAAGAAGTTTAACGATGAATTAAATGTGCCTCATACCATATAACATCAGTTTTTTCACTTCACAAAACAAAATAACTTACAAGAGTTGAAATTAAACAAAAACAACGCTGTATCTCTGTTCATATCAGTCATCCACCATTTTCGTTTAATTTGCCGCGGTGTTTTGAGATGGGTGCAAGTGTGTAATTAGTGGGTTTGAGACAGATTTGTTCACAGAGAGTGGAGAAAAAGGCAACTCGGAGACGTTTGATGCATGTGATTTCTGATCATGAAACGCCATAAAAATGCCTTTCCACTGAAGCTTCTGCACTCTGGTACAGACCCGTTTATATCCGAGGCTGATCACCTGTCACGGCCAATTAAACTGAAAATCAGCCAATTCTGGTCACTGACTGATCGACCGGTTCATCTGTATTATAAATGTCAAAATAGTTTCTAAAAATCACAGCACATGCCAGCACATTGGGCTATGGTTCGGAAGGTCCCAGGTTCAAATCCCATGACCACCAAGTTGTCCCTGTTGGGCCCTTGAGCAAGGACCTTAACCCTCAACTACTCAGATGTATAATTAGATAAATGTAAGTGGCTCTGGGTAAGGGTGTTTGCCAAATGCCTAAATGTAATATCTTCCTGATATCTTCCCACGCTTATTGTGTATACATGTTGCGAGAGGATTCGGTTCGCTATAAGGCGCACACCTACGGAAATCGGTAGCGTAAAACCTACATTACGAGACAAGCGTGAGAGCTTTCGATTTTCAGTGCACTTTTTTTTTACTTTATATTTATATATAAAGACACTCATAGTACTTACCACGGACGTTCTGTTCCCCCTTTTCAATCCATGGATTAAGGTCATCCAAGAGAGGCTTTGAGTGCTTGTGTGCAGAGGCGAAGGGGTGGGCGCACGTGTGTGGGATTGTGGTGCGATTCTCTTTTTCATTAGCTTTGTGTCGTGTATCTGAGAAGTGACACGACACCTAAACGGTCCGTGGGCAAAGTCAGGACGGCCGCCAGTGGCCCTATCTCCGCCACCTTTGTTAGTGTTATGTCTCACTTTATTGGGTGCAATGGCTTCCATGTTTGTTTATTGCACTATAAAACACATTGCGCTTCAACTCGAACACCACTTTCCATTTTTCACACCTTAATTTGTCACTTAGGCTTAATTGTTTACACTTACCCAGAAAGCTTTCTTTTACAACAGTACTTTTTTGCATTACCAAACTGCACTCATCTCCCTTTGATGCATAATATATATATATATATATTCTTTTTTTTCCCCTATTTTCAGACATTTTTATTTCTATAACTGTCCCCAGCTGGGCTTTTACTGATCACTGGATTCACTCAAGCTTCCCTCGCTAATCTGTTTTCTGCTTCAGTCAATCCCACTGGAGTTTTAGCCAGGCATGGGTCTATGATGGATGACACACACACGCGTCTACGAATAAATACGCAGGACCTTCAGATTATGTGTTCACTCACTCAGAAATCAACCTCATTTACATACAACTTGCACTGGGTAGGACAGGTGTACTTTTTCCTTAAACAGATCACATAAAGAAAGGTAAAACAGTAAATAAAGGCTGATTAGCACGATGTGGTAATGCTAACATGCCCCTCCCCCCAAAAAACAAGCTGTGCATGCAATCAAGTTTCTCTTTTGCATGACACCCCAAAGATTTACGGGTTTCTCAGAGTTTATAGAGGACAAGAGGAATGGACAGTTACCTTACACTTGTCTAGAGTGTGTGTGATTACCAGAGAACAGCGTTCCTTTAGATTAAGAAAAGAGAATACCTGTTCGTTTCCAATTCCCGCACATCTTATTAGGGAACTACGAGCTACCAAAACATTATTGCAGCGTAAAACATTTTGGGAAAAGCGCTATCCCACATTAATCCGCTGTGATTTTGATTTTGTGAGCAGTTTGGACTGGAGAAGAAAAGGTTTTTGCTATAAAAAAAAAAAGAGTATCGTTTTGTACGAGACACAACGTTTAAACTATCGCCAGCACAAGTTGCACGGCATTTGTGTTGATTTAAATACTTGTAGTTTTTGATGCATCAGAATTATTATCCGGGTAGAAACTGTGCAATATTATCCTTGTGCAATTTGTTGGACTAGTTCAATCTTTTGTAATCTATTGTATTGTTTTTCTTTTTCTTTCATTTTTATACTCTACTGTCCCTATTTTCTATCTGCACATTTTTTGTCTTTGCTGCTGTAACAAAGAAATTTCCCCGTTGTGCGACGTATAAAGGAATCTCTTTTCTTTAAAAAAATATATATAGCTGCTTGAGACAAATCATTCTATTTGATCTACATTTACAATTGATAAAATATACTCAGTTCGAATTGCGATGAATTCAATAAATGTAAACGCATTATTCTGAATTACCACACCCCCTGGACATTGTTTCCCTGATGCACTTTAAATATGTGAATTATGACACTTTCAGGCATAATTGCACACCCCCTGGACATTTTTATTTATATTCAGCTTCATTCCCACATGAACAAAAACCATAAATTCTATATTTTTCTATATTACTGTTTTTCTTATTTTTCTTGTATTGTATATTTTGTATTGTATAGATATTTTATTGCTTCTTAGTTAAATTTACTTTCTCTTTTTCTTTTTTATATTTATTTCCTATTAATAGTCTTTTATTTTAAGGTTTTAGCGTTCAAATGTTGAGCCAAAAAGCATGTGTGGATTTTCAAGCATTTCCAGCATTCATTCATTTATCCTTAGTAGCTGCCTGGTCGCATTTTTGAGGTAGCATTAAAAATGCATTATAAACTCTAGTGTTGTAGCGTTGAGGTTGAGGAACTGTTGGATGTTTTGCTATTCGGAACACCCAAAAGACGTCTTCAGCGCAACATCGTCCAAATCTGTCATCGGAAAAGGAAACAGCATTTATCTCGAAAAAAAAGCAAACCTAAAATGTATTCCATGCTGAATTATGTTCATCCAGAGTGAATTCACTCTTTCAAGCCATCATCCCGTTGAGATGATATAAAAAGGTACTCTAAATGCTGTAGCTATAATCAAGTGTACTGTAAACACACTCCACACACACAATAGAGGCGGAATGCATGCAGAGCAACACCATCCTGGATGTGTGTCTAACGGCATGCTTTTTTTTCTCCCTACCTAGCCAGGCATAATTATAGCTAAAAAGTGAACCAGAGATCCTTCATTTTCGTTTCATTACAGCCTCTTTATACCGTAAGAAGCTTCTTTGTGTGTGGGATCTCGTTTGCGATAGCTTTAAAGAGGAAAGTCTCTGATACAATCCCTAGAGTATACAGAACATGCTTGTCCATATGGAACAGACTTTTTCTGTAGGCTGCACCACGCTTGTTAGTGCGAGACTAATGGTTTTGCTGTGTCTTAGGTGTGTTTCATATCATTCATCAAGTAAGCCTTGCTTTATTCGGTTTGGGTCGCTTAATGATGTTCGAAAGGGAAACCTGGGTCAAAGTTCAGAGCATGGTTAATACACCATGTGTTGCAGTGTTATTAAAGGAGCTCGGCACCATTTTTGCATGAAAATGTTGTTTTCGGATGATACATCATCATGTTTCATCATAATTTTATTAAGAAAAAAAAAAAAGGTTAAACAAAGCAGAGCGCCAAGTCTAAATTATTTAACCAAAGGTGCCAGTGTTTCACTCCAGCATTTACAATTTTGATCCCGTGCTTCAGGTGGCTTAGTGGTTAGCACTACCGCCACGCACCTCCAGGGTTGGAGGTTCACCGACCCTCCGTGTTTATGTTCTCCCTGGGAGGTGAGTGAGTTTTCCTCCAGTTTCCTCCTGTAGTCCAAATACGTATAGTGCAGACTTATGGGTGTTTCCAATTTGCCCATAGTGTGCGATTTGGTGTGTTAGTGTGTGTCCATGTTGTGCTGAAGTTTCATGTTTTCTCCACCTCGTTCAATTTTTCAAAGTTAAAAGATGACAGTTAAAGATAGTAAAGAGTTCAATTTCATCACGAGCCAAATGTATTTCTCGTAGCTTTTGATAAACGATAGCAGCGGAACGTGGTGGCAGCAGACTCCTGAAAAAACGCTTTAAAACCTACTCTAGCAGTAGATCGCGTTCAGCTCAAATGACCTCATTCACCTGATGCTAACTATTTCCACACCAGCAGCTGTTCGGCAATGATAAGAGAAGAAGATCCAAAATGCACTCCCATAACCTTCCTTCTTATTACCCACATTTTCTCAGAGACCTTCCTGACCTGTTCTCCTTGTGTTCGCTCCATCCGAATAGCAATATTCAGCTCTCCGTATAAAGGCTTTTTTTTTTTTTAGCTTTATTCTTTCTGGCTGCATTCCGACATGCTATTCAGGCAGCTCAGCAACACGTTCTTTGAGCAAGAACCTTACGTTTTATATATTAAATATATATATAGATTTTTTCCCCCCTTATTATTCACCAGCAGAAAAGCTGAGTGTTTGAGTTGCAGGAGTGCAAGCAGTTGTAAACACTTTTAGATTATATGCAGAACAAACAGTCTGCTCGAATCCGAGTTGCACAAAGAGACTATCAAAAAAAAATACTAAAATATATCCAGGCTCCAAAATAAACTGTAAATATTTGTTCTACAGAATCACAAAATTCAGTTTGAGGATAATGAAAGCATTCATCTCATCTCACTTAATCTAAACTAATCTGAGTCATTCATTGTTGTTCATGCAGGTCATAAGCAGGTACAGTTCCACTTAACGTCCCACTCGGAGCTTTTATTCTCTGAGTCATTGAGCCACAAATGTTGCAGGGGAAGCCACGTTTGTAATATCGCAGTCAGTCTATTAGCAAGGATACTTGACTAATATTTAATGGCCCATTCACCACTTTTATGTCACAGGTTGTACAAGGATCAGGTCAGAACAGTGCAGCTGGGCGTGGTGTTAAGCATCAAGTCACCAGTTAACAGTTTTGTTCATAAGGACAAGCCCTCCTTATACTAATCATACTTTAGGAAACATAACGGAATTACAGTACATTATCCATATCTGTATTTAGATATCCAAATCTGAAAGTTCCCTCCTTCGTTCTCTTCCATAATTTCTCACTTGGTGACTGGTTTCCCTAATACCAACATAGTGTCCTTATTTAAATCAGGTGACTCGGAGACATTGAAATAAAAGGCAACAATTAAAATAAATCAAGGCTATAATCAAAAGGTATGTTACAATCAGTTATAATTTATTATAAGCTTGATCATTATTACTATTGTCATCATTCTTAAATGAAGTGGTAGAGTTTTACCCCAGATTCTAGCCAAATATTAATTGAAGGCTTGGAAACATTCTGCCTCCTGGCTTTTAATAAACTTTTAATTAGCTGCCTTATTTAAAACGTGTTTAAACCAAAGCATCTTCCTCTATGCCCATAAATTCTTTAGCACCAGTTGGCCCTAATGATGTAGCTGTCCTCTTCTGAAGGAGACAGCAACCCAGTGCTGTGCATGTCTGTGCGTATTGATGCCCTTTTTTTTTCCTTTGTGAATGGCTGAAGGCTGTTGCTGTGCTGTTCATCTCACTAAAGGGTAAAGATAAACCTACCTTATTCCTTAAATACTCTTCATACTTTTATACTGCTCTCGGACCATTATCCCTCTCACGCACACCTCTAACCACGTCCATTATAAAACGATCTTGTGACGCTGGTCTCGGATCAGCGCGCTGCCTGGTCGACTTTCCTGACCACAGACCACATGCTAAATGAATTGTTTAAACAATTTAAAGCTCTTGGATTGAGCCCTGGGTTTTGCCTGTGCATTTCTGATTTAAAAAATGAATAAACCACCATGAAGACCAGAGAGCGGGCCTCCGAGTGGCGCAGTGGTAAAGTGCTCGCCCTATCATCCGGTGATCGCTGGTTTGGTTCCCGGGTGATGCTGTAACCTCTCGCAGCCGGAGGCCTTTGAGAGAGCTAAATTGGCCGAGCTCTCTCAGCGGGGAGGGATGAAAGGTATTAGTGCTCCCACATTAATTGCACGGCTCTACGGCATTCGGGGCATTTGCAAGCTCACCAACGCGGAGGGAGCGGAAAGCGCTGGCCTCCGAGTGTGTGATACCGCCCCCAACAGTGCGTTAGCAAGCAGGTCGAAAAAAAAAAAGAGGTCGACTGGTGTCATGTGGTTCGGAGGAAACACTACTTACCTCCGACCAGCCAGGAGGGCCGGGTGCTGTCACGCGTTTCCTCCGAACCACATGACACCAGTCGACCCTCCTGGCTGGTCGGAGGTAAGTAGTGTTTCCTCCAAACCACGTGACACCATTTTCCTCCGAACCACGTGACACCAGTCGGCCCTCTTGGCTGGTTGGAGGTAAGTAGCCTTAATGTGGGAGCCCCCACATTATTGGACGAATAAATAAAAAAAAATTTTAAAATGAAGACCAGAGAGCTGTCTATGGTTGAAAGCCGTTTTAAAACTAAGAAAAAGCATAAAAAATGCTTACCATTTCAGGAAATTTGGAATGGCGAAAGAATAAGAGAAAACAAACACTGCTGTACTACAAGTTAGTCATTCAACAGGTCAGCCAAGAAAATCACCAGTAGTTAATGAGAAATACTTTGAGAGCTCTACAAGGAAAAAAAAAAACAGCTGCAGTCACCCGAACCCGAAATACAGAGATGCTCTACAGACGTTCTGGAATGAAGGTTAGCGTCTGCCCAACTGTTAGTAAGTGTGGAGAAGATACCGATCTGGTCCAAAACATGGAAGCTCATTGGTCAAGCCCAGTGGAGGTACTGGCATGGTTTGTTTGTTTGCCTGCTTCTTGAACAGGATCACTAATCTTTATTGAGGATGTAATTCTCAATCGCAGGAGAAGAATGAATTTAAAAGCGTCCATATCATTCTGTTTGCCAGTTTCCAGGGAAATGCATTATAGGTAATTGTTAGGAACTTCATTATGCAGCCAGATAATGCCCCAAAACACACTGCTACCAACACAAGGATTTCATCAAAGAGGGGAAAGTGGAAGGTTTTTGACTGGCTAAGTTAATCACCAGACCTTAACTCAATTAAGCATACTATTTACCTCTCAAAGTGGAGGCTAAAGTCAGAAACTCTCTAAAATAAACAAGTGAAAAAGCAGGAGTTTTATTAAAATGTATCTTCAAATAGCAGCTACTGGGAAATAAAATACCACGTGGGTGCAATATGAGGACATTCACATCAATATTTTTCAACTATAAAGAAAACGTATGTCTATTTGTAAAATACTTATGTGGAAATTGTTTTTTCATTTATTGTATAAATTTCCAATGCAATGACTAGGAAAACATTGATATTTAAATATGGTTGAGGGCGAGGTTTGAGTGTTTCAATTTATCTTTTTTATTTTTTATTTTTTTTGCACAAAGAACAAAGACTTAAGGGAGGAATGACTTCGTCTGGCTAAACACCAGAACATAAACTTTTTCCCTCCATCTCAAGACCCAAAAAATATTATGGTGTTAGAATGTCTGTTGGGGGAGAAAATGGCATTGGCCTTTCAGTGAGTGATTCTTTTAGTGCTACATCCATCATTTTACCGAGCACCTGTAGAGCAAAATAACCTTGACTCATAAAAAAGCAAGTGCGCCGTCAAATTGCTCCTGAATATAGCAAGGGATATTTTCGGAGTTGTGGCTCTGTGGACAGAACCTGGACTGGAGAACTTCTATAGAGATGTGTGTGTGTGTGTGTGTGTGTTTGTGGAAGAGGGGGTGCTGTCATGATAAAATATGCCAGCTCCAGGTGAACAAAGAGGATGGTTTCATTTGCTCCAAAATTTCCAAACATCTAAGAGATGTGATCTTAAAATAGTGACCACCTCTTATCAGAATCTTATTACACTTAAAGTACATCTACCAGCATAAAGTCAACATATGACATCTTTTTTTAATTTTTTTTAAGTGAATCCAATTTCCAATGAGGCGTTTTCAATTAATTCCACCCAGCACCCGTTGCCCTTGTCAGTCTGCTTTTACCGAAGCAGCAGGGACGCTGAACCTCAATTTCCAATTTATCATGTGTTCTTCCTTCATGTTCCTATGATGCTCATCATCCTCGCCAGTGATTTCACTCAGCTTCACTGATTACCTCCATGGCACTAGTCAACGTTTGCATCGTTTGATGACCCCAGAGCGCTCACTGACGGTTTTTGTCGACTCTCTTTGAGCAAATCGCAGAAAAACGCATAAATCATTTCAGCCCCGAGCCCTGTTTCTCTTCACACACCTCCAGCCAAAGTGGCTGGGATTTTACTTAATTGTCATGCTGACTGCCTTTACATGGCCACAGCTGCTGGATGGAGCAGGAACCTTGTGCAACATATTAAAGTAAATAGCTGTAGGTATCTCTCCCTACAAAAGCATTGGGTTAGCACGACGAAGGTTTTATTTTAAAAAGCGAAAAATGCGGTGAGAGCATGCCAAAACATGACGACTAAACCAGTGTGAGTTTTTTGTTGGTTATTGGAAGCCAAGTTACAGAATTGAAAGGTTTGAAAGAATAGCTCATTTGAAAGAAATCAGGTTTGAAAAGAATAGCCCATTACTTGCCAGATGTATATGAAACCATTGGGTTTAGGTACCACATAATCAAGCACACTTGGGTTATGAAGCCGTAAAAAGGATCCGAAACAAACCAGCCAGTCCACCTCTGAATAGGAACATTTTTTGGGGAGATTTGGAGTGGCCTAGTCATAAATTCAATTGAAATGCTATGGCTTGATCTTAAACAGGCTGTTTAATGTAGCTAAACCCGTGGTTCTTAAAGTGTGGGGCGCGCCCCACTAGTGGGGAATCCAAACATGACAGGTGGGGCGCAATGAACGGGAGGGAATTAGTGGAAAATAATAAGAAAGTACCTATTCTAATTCATCCTTTCCTTTACTAACTATAAAGATCGGACACTCGAAACTTAACAATCACACGCAAAGAAATGGATCATTAATACAAGTAAATTAAAATAACATCAAAGAACCATAAGTGGAACCATAGTGCAATAATAACGGTTTAACGTCGCCATGTTAATTGCAGAGGAACAATATATAAGGAAACATTTGGTATTATATATGTAATTTTATTTATTCCAATGTGTATACTGATGTTTAATCAACATCGTTCTACGCTTTTTGTTGGCGTGCGGCATTTTGCGATGATCCCTAAATCATTCGTTGCGCTGTACAGAATAATGGTGTTTATGCTTTTAAACATGTATAATTTAAGGCGGATGTAGCTTAAAGACAATGTTGAGAGGAAATATATGTGGGTATCTTATTTGCGGGTTTATTTACGCAGCTATTAAATTCGGAGATGCGAATATCAAACGAACTTTACCGCGGTCACAAACCGGGTCAGTAGCAGACTGTATGTAGTGAGCATAATGACGTCAATGGATACATTTGTTACTTGGACCATAAAAAGGAGGTGATTCACCACCATCAGCCTAATCAATCAAAAAGCCAGCCGTAAAGACAACATGATAAAGCCTATGTTGCGCTTGGATTTATGGTGAGGCAGAGGAGAGACCCGTGTGTGTTTTGTGTCTTAAACCCCTGGCAGCAGACAGCACGAGACACAACAAAGTAGGAAGAAACTTAGAGACAACACACCCCAGTCACGTTAATAAACCACTCGACTTCTTTGAAAGTAAGCTCTAGATAAGTGAGCCTGTTAAGCCTGTTATAACAATTTCATGTGTATTTTATCTGTTTTGAACTTGGTGTTATTTGATCTTATTGGCTTGGGAATTAATATTTCAATAAATAGTAAACTTGGATTTCGTTATCATTTTGTTGACAAGTGGGTCTTGAAAATTCGCCCATCCCCTTAAGTAGGGAATGACAGAAAATGTTTGAAACCACTGGGCTAAACTGAAGCAATTCTGCCAAAATGAGTGGGCCAAAATTTCTCCACAGCTATATAAAAGCCTGATTGCCAGTTTTTGCAAATGCTTGATAGCAGTTCTTGCCAACAATTGTGGCATAACCAATTAAGTTTATGGGCAGTGACTTTTTCGCATAGGGACATGGCTTGGAAAGCTTTTTTTTTTTTTTCTTTTAATAAATGAAATCATTTAAAAACTGCATTTAGTATTTACTTGGGCTATCTTGTACTTTTTATTTTGGGATGATCTAAATCATTAATTAAGTGAGCTAGCTTAATATAATACTTAGCTAGTTTTCTAGTTGAGATTGTGGGAACAAGTGCTAATATGTGCTAATAAAGTGCTGAAACTGGCATCATGCTGGGCCCTGCCTGGGTAAGAAGTCAAGCCTAGTATCCCATGCAAAGGCTGAGATAAAGAAACGTTTGCTCCTGCTACTTGGTCACAAGCTTCGTATGAACCTGCTTGTCCATCTATGAATAAACAGCTGATACAGTCTGTTTATCATCCCAGGCACAGAAAACACAATCCATACATCAGCTTTAACCCAAAGAAACGCCCTGTTAAGAAACCACAATGTTTAAAGAATGCAGCTGAATATTTGATGTCCAGAAGCCAAGAGTTCAGATTACTGGTTGCTGGATTTGAACTTTAAGCATTTGAAGCTCAGTTCAGAGTCTCAGACTGTCGTTTCTCTTTTAAGCCCAGTACATGCTGGTGCTTAGATGCTCATAGGCACACGTTAAATGCAATTATATAGTTTCATTTTACTTTTATATATATATATATATATATATATATATATATATATACTATATATATATATATATACTATATCCATTTTTCACAGGTACATACAGTATATATATATATATATATATATATATATACACTGTATGTACCTGTGAAAAATGGATATAATTGAGTGAAATAATAGCAACTCTTTAGAGTTAATGGCACCTGCTGCACGTTCTCAAAAGCTGTACCTTCAGTACGAAAATCATTAGAGGCTCAGTGCCGCCTTCATCCTCTAGACGTGTCGAACAGGGAAGGAGACTAATGGAGGCTGGCGTAGTGTGACCAGTCTGAACTGCACAGGGCCACAAATGGAGCTCTTTCTTTTTCTCTCTCTTCTGTTCTGTCTGTCTTTGCTGCACCTTTATCTTTACTCTTAATCTAATCGCTCTATATATGTTTTCTTTTTCTCTCCTTCTACTTTATTTTCTGCTCACAGTCTCAGACCGAGACTCATTTGTCTGTTCCTTGGGCAGTGTTTTTTTTTTTTTTCAGTCTCATGGCTTAGTTCACCTTATGTATAAAGCAGGTCCTGTAATTAATTTTCTCTTTATGCACTGTATCTGCCCAGACCACTGTCATAGACTTATAAGTGCTGCTCCTGTTTAGAGTGGATTCAGCCTGCAGCAGTAATTCCCTGGTCTTATTACCTGGAGTTATTATTCTGCATTTTTTAAAGACGTCCTTTAGAGCCTGGAGCAAGCTGTATGTAAGTAAATATGAGCCGAGACGAAAAGTCAAGAACATACACCTTAAATATCAGTCGCTTGAGCCAATGTTGCTGGAAAGAGTGTGGTGTTCATAATTTCAAATCCCAGGGAAGCCATGGACACCCGTGGCATACTCCATCTCTCTCTCATCAGTCAGAGTGACACCAATCATAGACAATAGCAGGTGTCGCTTTCTTCTGATGGTGGGTGGCGGATGACCAAATTAGGAAAAATTATATTGATGATATAAGATAAAACATAATTCTCACATAAAATCCTCACATAATTAAAAGTTTGGCTTCCTGTGGTATGTCTTAGCACAAGAAGCTTTAGGTCTTTATTTTCATATAGTTAGATTTCGAATGATTTGCATGATTAAAAGTCTAATTTTTATCCTTCCCTTTTTCATCAAGGTTTGATCCACTTGCCTTCAGCGCCCTTTTGCCCTCGTCCCTATAGAGTGCAAAACAACTCTGACCCACTCATAAGGTGTATCGGTTACATCAGTGACCTCAGTGTTTCTTTAATGAGGGTTTTAGTATAGTCTAGGAGGAGTACTTCGCACACAAAAGCACACTCACACACACAGAAGGTCATAGCTAACATGCTCTCAAGATGCTCAATTAAGGCAAATGATCCTCTGATTCACAGTACCTACTGCCAACCGGTCTCTTGAGCTAATGACCACACATTAGCCAACCCAAATCGCTCGTCACTTTCATCCGCTCTAGATCAATTAGGCGTCATGTTGGGATGCGAGGAATTTTCATTACGGTGCCTCCATGCCGGCGTGATGTATGGCTGCAGATTTAAACCGAAATGGTTAGTCAGAAATGTGTTTATTTTTCATCCTCATCCACCGTTTTTCATTCAAACTGCCTTCAGCTGATGGATATTTAGACAAGAGGAATGAAACGCATTTCTTCAGCCTGGTAGAAGTGTAGGAGGAAACGGCATGATTCTTTGATGGAAATGAGGCTGAACGGAAAGATATTCACGAGCTTTTAAAGGCTCTTTTTAACGAGCGAATTGTGGCATAAGGCAGAAATGAAATGTCCATCAGGTTTGCACTAAATCTCTCATTGGGATTTAAACTCCTTATGGCAGATACTGTATGAATACAGGAAGGTGACAAAAACCCTTTTTTCTTTTTTCTCTCCATTAGATTTAGCATATTTTTTCAAACCCACTCTTGTCTGTAATTTGTAATGATTACAACACTCCTCAGGAAAGGTAAGATGGCAGGACCCTGCTCTAGCTCGGGGCTCAGCTCCACTCAGGAGTCACCATTCAATTTGCCCAAAAAGAGACATAAAAGAGACAGCACAGATATGTGTGTTTAATTAGACCATTGACGGAGTTAACAAGTGATAATTCCAAGCTGTTTTTTGCAACAATACTACAGCTCAAGTGTGGACTTATTCTTACTGTGTGTGACTCAACTTCACATCTTGAAACTGTAAGTGTTCCTATTTTAAAGTTGTAGTTTAAGCTCATTTGTTGATTTCGGGCACTGTGAGGGTAATGTTGCTGACGATAGCTTGTATTGCATGCCAAAGCAGGATAAATCTTCTAGGTAGTCGTTTTGAGGAATATTGATAATCTACCAGAGAGTGACAGAGTAACAAAGTGACTAAACACAAATCTATTTTTTTGTATCTACTAGGTTATAAATCATTAAATATAAAAATGCATAGGTGAAATGGGTTAAGAAAAGTAAACGTTCAAACGTTTTTTGAGGGCACTCTAGGTTCAGTCTAGGTATGTGTAGCCACTGAGTACATCTTTTCGAGTTGCTCTTAGGGAATGGCACAACACACTCCGAGGAAAGCACTAATCCACCCCTTCTGCTTGCGTGAGGTCACAAATGCCCTCGATTGGCTAGTGTAACTACATTTTATGTCCATTTCTTGTGGCTGTGTCCTACTTTCAGCCCTGACTAATCTCGTCATAACTAATTATTAATGTTAATTATTACTCTGTAACTGCTTATCAGATGATGTCTGCTCTGTTTCAGCTGCCCTCGTGACTCCTTCTCGCAAAATCACTTTGTAAAATAATCACTGATTATACTAAGCTGTAAACATTATAATGATGGGCTGTAGCATTAAATTATGAAAGCTGTTTAAAAACCTGGATGTGCTTGGATGCAAAAACAAACAGTATTCACCTGTTTAAACAGCCACAAAATATCAGTGTGATATTTTGCCAGAAATGTGTGGGTTTTTTGTTTTTTTTTAAAGGGGAAAAAAACAGATGCTCTGTTTGGAGAAAAGGTCCAGCACTTTTCTTGTCTCTGTGGTTGTGTTGGCAGAGCATTTCCCAGTGCAGTGTGCCGATTGCGATGCAGCGCCACCACATGCCACGATGGCTGTTAATGACAGACTTTTTAGAAAATTGCATTCTTCATGAAGATGCCCTCCAGAGTCGAGACCCAGAGGTGGCACAAAATTTGATGAAGGCTGGCTTGTATTCTCCATGCAGGAAAAACCCTGACCGAGAATGTCGTTGTGAATAAATTCCCTTAAAATATAAATGCGATAAATCCGTTTTCAATCCTAAAAATCAATTTTCCTGTTTGTGTTATTCGATGGAAATGAGAAAGTGTGAAAATTCCTTATAATGTTTTAAACTTCGGGTTCAACTTTTGTGTCTCTATGTTCTAATCGGCTAGAAAAATGCACTTAGTTAAAGGGGCGTCTCCGTTTAAAGCCACATACTCCGTTTACAACGGCACATTTGATCTAGGTTTTATGTTAGCCAAATGAAAGTTTTATCGACCTATAAATGCAACATTAAAGCGCCTTAGTAAGGTGTTAAGCCGCCAGAACCTTCCGGAACTGTTTTAGAACATTCTTACAGACGGCATTCCATCAGTTGGCATCCCATAATTTGGCATCCATCTGCCTATTTATCAGTGTTTTATCTCAATTAATTCATTTACCTATTGTCTATTTACATTCATACTACCAAGTGTGAACTTTACTCTGGCTATTTTCACAACAAAATTTATTTCTCAGATTTGCCGTCCACACAACAGCCCATGGAGTCCCCTGTCTCTGTCTCGCTCTCTTTCTCTCTCTCTCTCTCTCTGTCTTGGTCTCTCTCCCGCTGTGAACACATCCTGTTTTGTGTTCAAGCCGTCTTGAGGTTACACTTACAAGGCCCATGTTTACGATATGCTTAATCTCGATGAAAGGAGGACCATCAAAGCAGCAGCCAGTGTTAATTAAGTCTTAATGCAGTTTAATTGAACCGTGATGAACATGCAGCTGTCAGAGAGCAGCGAGTTTTTGAATAACAAGTGTTTTTACTTCTGTACTTATTCACATTGAAAGGTTCTATACAGTGACTAAAATTAGCAGTTTTTTGTTTTTTTCGTTAAAGGAAACCATAAAGTGTGATAACCATTTAAAACAGCACAGTTGGGAAAGCTTTTAATAACTTTAGACGTATGAAAACTAAGCCACGTAACCCTTGGGTATTTTAGCAGCCAGTTTCTGCGTTTCTCACCCCTGCTGAGGCTAATTCGTTTATCATATTACTCAAAATCCTGTCAGAAAACACAGCTCGCTAAATAGTTTAATACAGCAGGCTTCTCACAATGCCCGAATCACAAACGCGTGGAAACAAAGAACTACTGTAGCATGCGAGCTGGGTGCATATGCACAGGGACGAATGACCAAGAGCTGTATTTGCTGCTTGGAAAATAGCTATGTAAGCTAGAAAACCGAAATGCATGCCTGATAGATGAGCTTTTGAATTACACTAGCTACTCATTGCCAACTAAATTTGCCAAAGGGCCTGCACTTCATAATGTTCATATTAAGCTTATGGACTTTAGAATATTAAACGACTCAGCAGTAATGATGTCTTTTTTCATTCTGCGAATTTTTATATATTTATATAGTTATTTATGTTTCCATTTTGCTTGCAGCTGGTTGGATGAAGTTTTCCTGTAGTATCAAAAATAAGACACGGACATTGCATAGAGCTGGAGAAATCAGTATTAGGATTTAATAGTGTCTATAGTCGTGGTAGTATCAGAATTAGACCTCAGGTTCTTCTGCACAAACATGTCAAGTGGAAAATGTATATAAAATATCCTCTATTTTATAATTCCCAATTTTCATCCACAAGCTCGAACATGACCTGAGCATACCACATCTCCTGACCAAGGGTGGAAAATCATGTGCTTTCTCTAAGACGTGTCAAGACTATATTCACATCTTTTCAGGGTTTCTGCTCATGCTGAATCACTGAGCAGCGCAACACATTCAGAGAAAAACTTTATCTTCCATGTTATCTTCCAAATACAGGATCTCACAGATTGCCTAGCGTTCTTGCTGAGTAGCCAGCAGTGTTGGGTGTAACGCGTTACAAAGTAGCGTTAGAGTACTTGGATTACATTTATGATGTAACGAGTAATCTAACGCGTTAGGGCCGCCATTTAAGTACAATTTATGTAAACCGTGAGCCAGACAGCAGTCATTCTCAATCCCTTAGTGTGCGTGTAAGAAAGTCGTCCTACAAGCCCCGCCCTCGATAACCCGCCCCCCCTGCTGTTATTCCTGCTGTTATACTCCTATCTCACATGCAGGTTGACTATGCGAGGACCGACGCGCGGAAAGATGAAAACCTAATCACAGCGCCAAAACTCGCAGTGAATCATGATGAACTGTACTTACGACCACCGCGCAAAAACCCGTTGGTGAGGTAGGGGTATTAGTAGTTAACAGATTATGGGCCAAACTTCACTGAGTGATGATGGTAAAATAAATTATAAAGGTCTCGACTAAAACAACATGCATAAGGAATCACAAAGGAGTTTACACTATGCTGTAATGTAACTGATTACTTTTTAAAGACAGTAATTTTGTAATGTAATTAGTTACTTTAAAAAGCAATCTCCCCCACCACTGGTAGCCAGTTATTTCACTCTTGATTCCTGGCATGGATGGCGAATGCTTTTCTGTTGCGCAACTAAAAGACTTGATTTAAACAGAGCTTTTTTATTTTCAAACTTTTCATTTTTCACTAATTGCATGTTTTTGATGATGTCTATTTAAAACGTACAGAACCAGATGGTTAAAACCTGACCGAAACCATACTGTAGTCTATCATTGTAGGAGGAACCTATAATGTAACCCCCTGGTGTTTCTCAGTGTATGGAGAGCCACAATAGCAATGTTCATGAAAGAACTCCTTCTGATCACACTAGGCTTCATTTTAGACTACATTCTTCACCAGCTCTGATTCTGACCCCATTGAAGCGGGGGGAAATTGAAAGGTCATGCAGCTACAACATGTGCCATGGGCCAGAGTAAGCTTATCGACTATTTTTCTCTTAATGGCCAAAGTGAGCATGCTTTGTGAATGCAGAATACTACCTTGAGGTTGTCTGGATGGAGAAAAAGAAAGAAATGCCTCACTTTTTTTTTACTTTTTGCTGGGTTTCAGAATGGAAAAATGATCTTGTTGAACTGAGCTCTGGTTATCAATTCCTGCTGTCCATCAAAACCCTGCACTGGAGCATGAAGACCGTCTCTGTTCTGATTTCTACCAGCTGTACCGTATTAACTCATCCGACCAACACAGATCACGGACCCAAAATCAGTGCTTGTTCACAAACCGTATCAAAGAGTGTAGAGCATTGTGGCATGGGTAACATTTGCTGTATTTTTATCTCTTCACAGCCACGCTTGGCACTCTGGACTTCAGCCTGCTGTACGATCAAGAGAACAACGCTCTGCACTGCACCATCAATAAAGCAAAGGTATGCAGTGCCATTATTACCTGTTCAGCCATTCTAGATATTATAGAGATATTCATCTCTATCGCACATGACACATTTAAGTTTTACTCTTGCGGGAATCATGTACATCAAGAACAATTACCGTATGCAAAAACATTGGGTTTTTTTGTTGTTGTTTTTTTTCTTTTTTTACAAGATTTATTTAGATCCTTATTTGGCTTTTGGAGAAATTGGTCTCGGTTTGCATATTCTGTTATTTAGTTATCTAGCAAGATCCAGTGGGACAGGCGACTGCTTAGGTTCGATGTACATAAGCATGACTTTGTGAACTGGGTGACATCACAAATCCAACTTAATTCCATGGAATCAATCTGCAGACATTGGCGCCCTTCGGTTCTTCAAATCTTCACTCACACCCTGTTCGGAAGAAAGCATTTTAACCATTGTTTTGTCGTATCTCGTCATATACCTGTATATATACGAGCACGCGTTAATTTGAGCTTAGGGGAAAAAAAGAAAGCTTGGAAAGCAGTCTCCGATATCATCTGTTGCGTTCGTAAGTGACGAGTTAGTAATCTGCCAATGAAATCTAGCATTCCAAAACAGGTAAGTGGAGACCCGCTGCTTTTTCATGGTGCTGACAGCATTGCGAACCCTTTGTGCTGCCCAGAAACCCATCTGCTTCTGCTGTCACCCATTAGCCAAAAGCTAATAATGTTGCCAAGATATTTTTTTTTCTCTCTTTGTCTCTCTCTCGGTCTCTCTCAATTTTGGTGTTTAAGATAACATCAAGATAATTTCAAGTGTTTCTAACTCATCAGCACTAGAGTGAACGGATTTGCTTAAAACATAACCCTATTTTTTCCCTTCATTTCTCTGCATGTTTAATTACATGCTTAATAGACATTGCATAAGCAAATATTTGGCTTAATCATTTCACTGTTGGTTAGATGACACTGATGTAACCTGATGTTGTTTATGACTGAGGACACTTTTTACCGTTCTGACATGAGACAGATGCCCTCGATTTTTACATACATACATACATACAACATATAGCTACAGTAATAATCAAACAACAAGCCCATATGCCTATATTTAGTTCTTTCCATCCCTGACTTTGGATTAGAACCCGACTAATTAGCGACTGGTTCTTTTTTTTCACTCTGTGTGTTTCATGTAGGCGTAGACAGGGGCATATTGGCTCTTGTGCTTGTTTACAAATTGGAACAATTAAAGCAGATTGCAGTCAAAGCATTAGCAAATAAGAGAGGAGATAATCACAAGGTTCGTTTGTTTCCTCTGGAGACCAGAACGACAGAGGCTCTCTTCCTCTCTGCTCTCTTTTGCTCTTATCCAGCTCTTTAATATTGTTCCCTATTATTTTCTACCCTGGGTCCATCTTACCTTTACACTTTTGTCCCAGACTCCTTCTAGAAAGATTATTAATGCTGTTTAGAGCCAGTGAGAGGAAACAGGTGAAAAGGTTTTTCATCTTACAATAATAATTTGCTCTGCGTTCTGAAATGGAATCTATAAAAAAATAAAACTGATTTAAAAAAAAAAATGTAGTAACACCATTATTTTTATAAGGAGTCTCTAGTGTCGATGCTTTGTAACAGTCAGAAGTAAAGCTAAAGCTTGTCTCTGGCTACGAGCTAAAGTCTCCAGGCTACAGGTTATCCCTGTTCTGCATTAAAAATAGTCTTTTTTTTTATATATATATTTTTTTACATAATTCTATCTTATCACTTCCAGATTTTACAGCCTGTCTAATTCTAATATACTCACTACTCTGCAGATGCGTAAGCACTGTTTCAGCCCCTCGTCTGAGATACAGCGCTCAGCTACGGCGTGCTTCTGGCCTGTGAAGATAACCTGGATGATTTTGCTTGAATTGGTGTCTGTGTTAAGGATTAAAATTTTTTTTTTTTTTTTAAAGCATGATATTCAGCGACAAGAGAAGTCGTTTTCTATCTGTTTAACTCCCCATAGCAATTAATTATACAGTAATTATGCTAGCACAGTCGAAAAACAAAAGGATATGTTTAGTTTTTTTTTGTTTTTTTAATGTTGGTTTATAAAAGTGAACAGGCTATTTAATGAGCCTGCACTCATCTCCTGGATTTAAGCTCAATATATTGGCCAGGCTCTTTGCTCAAGAGAAATTACATATTGGGTTATTTTGTTATCTTAAGAGCACAGACTGAGACAAACCCTAAAGCAAACAGAGACCTATTTAGCGTTCTCTGGTGAATTATGTCCCGTATGGTTAGATGTGGTGCTCCCAGCGGCAACACTTTTCTGCTTAGAGCTACAGTACTTCACCTGCCTAGTTTCCTCATTAATATAACTGGGTTTGCGTTTTAGCTGAAGAGAGTAGGAGTGAAAATTATACCAAAAGAAAAGTGAAATGAACTTTCTGTAGTGAGTAGAAAAAGACTTTGTTGCTCCTTTGTTAAAGATACATGATTAATCTTTCAATATTTATTAATAATGTGTCAATGCCGGCCCTGGCAACTGAATGTATGTTAGAAGCTTGATCTGAGTAAATATTGCATTTCTACATTTTCACAATTTCTTCTTACAGTATGTCTTATGATCTTCCCACTCTAGTACTCTATTTTATTCAGATGCTGTAAAAACACATCTTCCTGCATGTTCATGCCTTTTCTCAGTTAACACATGGCAACAGTGAATGGTGATTTCTGGAATTTGGAAAAAATTTCCAGTTCTATGGGTGGATATGTCTAGTTGACATGAGGCAAGAGAAGACAAGATACCCAGACCGGTTTGAGCTGACAGGAAAGCTATTAATAACCAGTCTTTACAACAAGGGTGAGCAGAAAGCATCCCAGAATGTGGAATTTGTCCGACTTTGTGGAGGATGACGGGCTGCAAAGAGAGATCTTCACACTAGGTTTGGAAATCAGAGGCTACGGTGGATACATTTTCGTCAAAAGTTCTCTTGTTAGAGGATTGTTCTCACAACACTGGAAACACAACAGTGGAGGAAAATAAGCCCTGGCAAAAGTCAACAAACTTCATAAAGTTAGCAGAAGACAAAGCCATCAAAGACAAAGCTCTGCTGGATCAGGACTGACCTTCAGTTTTTTTTCATCTCCTCTGTTTGGATCCAGATCTATACTTCAGCCAAACAGCTGGCTTCCCAACCCCTGCCGAACAGCAAAGATAGATCTGGCTTCCTTTTGCATACCAGCTGTTAATATTTCATTCGAACTGCCTTCGTAGGATGGCAGTGTATTATATTGATTTATGGTGAATCCCAATCGCAGGGAAAGCTCAAATTATTAACTGAGCGAACAACAAGAGAGGAGTTTGATAACTTTTTTTTTTTTTTTGGAATTGGAGTTTTAACCTCTGTTAAGTGAGGTTAGAAACTACAGTAAAACTTGGATTGCGAGTAAAGCGGTTTGCGAGCGTTCCGCAAGACGAGCAAAGATTTTTTATAAATTTTGTGTTAATTATTTTTATGTAATAATTTTTTTGGGCTGTTAAATGAATCATTTTAGTTTCCATTATTTCTTATTGGAAAAATCGATTTGATTTACAAGTGTTTTGTAATACGAGCCCACTTCCGGAACGATTTATGCTCTTAATTCGAAGTTCCACTGTATGTCTTTTAATGAATAAATGAACTCGGGATCGTTCCTCTGTGACTATCTCAATAGATGTACTGTATGTAATGTATGTGTAACTTTGTATATAATTTTGTTCTCAGAATATCCAGAGCCCAGTGACCTGCTTATGGTAATTAGAAAGCATTACATTTGCAGCGTTTGGCAGATGCTCTTATGCAAAGCGACTTGCATTTGATCTCATTATACATCTGAGCAGTTAAGGCTTGAGCACCCTGTTCAAGGCCCCAACAGTGGCACATTGGTGGCTCTGGGGTTTGAACAAGTGACCTTCCAATTAAGTAGTCTGTCCCACTGTATTATCAAGAGTTTTCTGCAAGGAGACCACAGACGCTTAAGCTCAGCTTTAATTGTTAAATCCACCGATTCGTTCTGTGTCCTTGGATTATGTTCTCAAGGCCAATGTGCAATTTGGTCTATCAGTTTGATATTCATTGCCTGCAGATGCTATTGAAATCCCCATATCATGTGCCAGATAATGTTTTTTTTTCTTTCTAAGTAGCCCTACGTTCACACAGAAGACTAATCTAAACCATTGGAGTCCTCTGAACAATCTTACTACACATATGGTCTGTTATTTTTTAGGTTCCCTCCTCACACTTAATTTTTGGAAGAAAAGATGAAAGTAAACCTCATGACTGAGGTTTAATTTTATCCCTGTCATACTCAAGCTCTCATTAAGTGCGTACAAAGGCATTACAAATCATAATAAAGCTTGGTTAAGATGTCAGTGGCTGCTATTGTTGCTACCAGGGAGAAAGGGGTATGAATGAGTCACTCAGTCTACATCATAGTTTATCTTAGTCTTTTGCATTTCAGGGAATATGGGAAGCCTCCGTCTGTCGTCAGCACTACACCTCATGCGACAAAAAGTAAATGTCTTTAGAGAAGCTGGTGAGTCAGTGGACCAGGTTGGAACACTGTATTTTTCACAACGCTGAGTTACGGGAAAGTGGAAAGCCTGTGTTGTTCCACCTCAGTCGATGTAGTGCAGTTCAACGTGGATAACGTGTATGTGACAAAAAAATGGACAGGCTGTTATTTACGAAGCAGATATTGCGAAGCACTGTATATCAGTCATATTGAGCCCAACTAGAGGCATTTGGAGTCAGAGGAAATACACAAGGATTATAAGGAATTACCTCTCCGGGCTTGTAGATAACGTAGCAAGAGCAGCGTCTGCAACTGCAAAAAATTCTCATAATACATGAAGCTTATGTCATTATCTTGTTTAATATCAAAAGTGTTATAATATGTTCTAAATATGAGTTTGTTTTAATCATCTTCCTAAGGTGCAAGTAGAAAGTAATTGGCTCTGGTCATGTGACCATTTGTATCACCCACATAAAAACCGTTCACAGGAAATTAGGACAGTTTATAATTCCATCAGTTTAATCTATGAGTTTAATAGGTTTATATCTGATCTTAGAGCCAAAGCAGCTTTACAGAAATCTAAATCCTTCCCTGACCCTGCATTGGGAAATAAAAAACCTTGACTCGAAAACCCACAGTAGCTCCTTACAGTTAAACATATTGGTTCAAGGCTAGGTGGAAGAAAGACACAAAAGTTCACTTAGTTATTTCACATTTTGTTAATATTTAAACCATAAGTACTTTTTATTTCCGTCTTTTTTAAGTTTTAAAATAATATGGTGATATTCTTGGTCTTGCATGTCCTGCTCTTTTGAGGTCTGTCCACAGAATTCAAATTGTGTTTAGGTCAGGGGAGTCTGAGGACTATGCCAAAACCTTCCTCCCTTGTGAGTTCTTTAACTTCTTCAGTCCACATGTTGTTTTTTTCCCCCAAAATGCAGTCAGGCTTGTTTAGATGTTTGTTTTCAAACGTTTAATACAGATTTTTATGGTGAGGAAAAAATGTTTTCTTTTAACAACAGAATTGCATTTATTTATTTCTTATAGGAGTAACAGCCATTCTTACAAAGTCACATGCTAAAAAGTAACTGGACACACTAACATCGTCATAAATGTTTAGATTTATTTTTTTTATTCTAGAACGTGAATCTTTTGTGCGCGTCGATTCCCAGCCAGGTTCGATTTCGGTCTCAGTGTGTGTGTGTGGAGTTTGCATGTTCTCCCCATGCTTGGTGGGTTTCCTCCGGGTATACTGGTTTCCTCCCACAGTCTAAAAACATGCAGATTAGGCTAACTACCACTCCCAAAATTGCCCATAATGTAGGAATGAGTGTGCATGTGTGTGCCCTGTGATGGATTGGCACCCTGTCCAGTGTGCCTGTGTTACCCTGCCTTGTGCCTTAAGTCTCCTGGGATAGGATCCAGGCCCCCCGCAACCCTAAATACAGCGGTATAGACAGTGAATGAGTAAATCCTGAAGTCTGGAGCACTAAATTTCACCAAATGCCAGGTTTCCTCCCTTGAGCTGCTTTGCCAGGACTTTACTGCAGCCACCTTCAGTTGTTGCTTGTTTATGCGTCTTTCTGCCTTTAGTTTTGTCTTAAGGAAATCGAAAGCATGCTCAGTTGGGTTGAGGTCAATTGACAAACTCAGCCTTTTCTAAGACTTAAGAATCTCTTGTGTAGTATTCACAGCATGCTTTGGGTAATTATTCCTTTGTACTGTGAAGTGTCGTCCTATCAGTATTACATGGTTTGACTAAATAAGAAGAAATTATAGCTCTGTGCACTTCAGAACTCATCCTTCGATCAGAGGTTGCATCAATGAACAATGAAGTGGCAGCTATACATTCCTGTGCAGTGACCCTGCCCTCACCATGTTTAACATACTGTATAGTGTGATGAGCTTTGGAACATTATCCCCTTTCTTTCCTTGTTTTATTATATTCTTTTCTTCCAATCCATAAAAGTTTAACTTGTGCCAGACATGGGCATTTATTTATAAATATTTTAAATACATATTTTCTATCAATATTCTTTTTGTTTATGTATTTATTATAGTAAAGCCTAATCAGCATTGAGCGGGTTGTGTCTTAAACTACCTACATGTACATTTAATAGTGTTCTCGACTTGGAGTTTTTCTTTACCAAGGAAAGGTTAAGGCATTGGTCTTAAGTTCAAGTCCCACAACCACAAAGTTGTCCTTGTTGGGCTCTTGAGCAAGGCCCTTAGCACTCAACTGCTCACTCACTCACTCATGCTTTATGCTGTATTCAGGGTTGCGGGGACCTGAAGCCTATCCCAGGAGGCTTAGGGTACGAGGCAGGGTACACCCTGGACAGAGTGCCGATCCATCGCAGGGCACACACATACACACACTCACACACACATTCACACACTACGGGCAATTTGGGAACGACATTTTTGGACTGTGGGAGGAAACCATAGTACCCGGAGGAAACCCACCAAGCACGGGGAGAACATGCAAACTCCATGCACACAGAGATGGGAATTGGGCCTGGCTGGAAATCAAACCCGGACCCTGGAGGTCCAAGGCGACAGTGCTAACCACTACACCACCGTGTCGCCCGCTCAGATGTATAATGAGATAAAAATCTACTTCGCTCTGGACAACGGCGTCTGCCAAATGTCTAAATGTAAATGTGATCATCCACTTCCATGGGCTTCAAGGTTTTTTGGTGTTGCTGAGTCAGTTCATTCCTTATTTTTAAGAACATTCCAAATAGTTAATTTGACCACTGCTTCAGGTTCCACTATCTCCCTGATAGGTTTGGGGTTTTGTTTTTTAGCCTCCTTCACTTGCATAGGGACGTTTCTGGACTGGACCGCATATCGAGAGCCACTACATAAAAATTGAACACATGGACTCAACTCCAGATTTCTTTTTCATTTTCAAGAAATAATGTGGAAACAGGCCACACCTTTTCATAAGAGAGTCTAAAAGTAAAAGTCCATTAGAAGTCCATTTTCGAAATCCTATTAAAATAGAGCTAAAAGTCTATACATCAATCACATCTTGATGGCTTAATTTTAAGTCCAAATTAAGCTAATTGCGTCCGCATCCAAATATTCATAGGCCTGCCTATATAAATTATATTGTGGCCATGATAATAAATAACGTATGTTGTAATCTTTGATCTGTTGGTCAGGAGAAGGTAAGTATTTCATTTTAAGAGTGTTGTAAATGTCTGATGGTAGGATCTAACCTCATCATGAATCACCGCCGTAAACTGAAACAGTTCTCAATGCTCTAAACAGATAGGATCAACCAAGCTAAAATCACAGTCATGATTCTGCCAAGGTCTGTACCAGCACACGCTAGAAATTCAAGAAAATGTTTGGGGGGGGAAATGACACAGAAGACATATGAAAGCACCCTGATTTGACAGATAGTCATTTTGTAGGTCATTCTGCATCCGACACATCAGTCACTACATGATCATTTGTCATTAGTTCAACGCATGATACTCAGTGTGTGATGGGCTGAGACGAATGACACAGACCCCCAAACGCTGTTCAGAAAACGGCGAACATGACTATCGAGTCGAGTGAACTCTATTAAAGAGAGGTCTTTCTGTTCTTGCCCACCTTCAACATTTATCTCCAATATTTCTCAACTAAAGTCACCTTCTCATGATCCTTCATGATGTTGTTTTTCATCCTCCAGTACTTCATTACGAAGTATTATCCACTTTAACATGGAATATTGAATCTTCCTTTAACCTTTTTTTATTTTTATTTTTTTCATGTATACTACGCATGGAATGTTCAATTTGGAGCACATCATTTAAAGCACTTCATTACCGACGCGTTAAACATCACTCAACGGATATTTAATTGAACCTCTAGGCATCTAATCAATGTGCTATTTTTTTTATTAATATTAAATTGATAGGAATTCTCATTATTTGTTTTGCCCGTGGTGTCATCAGTCTATTAGTTAGCACATATTAAAAAATGTGTCAAAAAAAGTTTAGTTTTGTCTGACTGACGCCCCAAGTATCTGTCACCCCAGTGCTCTCTCTCTTTCTCTCTCTCTTACAGCAGCATTTTCTTTTGTAATACATGCAAAGTGATCCGAGTAGAAATGGCAGGGGCTTGGTTTAGTTTCCACGTATGAATAGTGAAAAACCAGCTATCAGGCATTTGAGTTGAACAAAGGAACGTCCTAATCCTCGCTGTCAAGGTGAATGAATAGAGAGTGGGTGGGTGTAGGTGTGGGTGAAGGAGAGTCTATTAATTATTCATTTCATCTCTGCTTTTTTTTTTTTTTTAAACAGGAAGAGTTTGATTTTTGAAATTATTATTTTTTGGCTCATTCCGTTTATCACTTAATGACAGCAAAATGATGGCCTTGCTCACAAAATCACATTGTGCCATCAACTCAAGTAGCGCATCCGTTCACGGGTCAAGAAAAACAATTTCCGTTTCTGTATTAACACTTGTCTGTTTAAATTGCCATCCGGCATGTTGCTTTGCTTTGCTTTTTTATTCGATTTGTCTCAATGTTGTCAATTTCTTGTTATTCTGTTTTTTGTTTTTTTTTGCCTGCATGCATCTCTCTCTCTCTCTCTCTCTCTCTCTTTCTTTCTTTTTTTCTTTATTTCTCTCACACACTTTGTGCATGACTGATTTTGGGAATGTGATGAATTCCAGCTCCCTCTACCCAGGTACAAAAAGGTAAGCTCGGCTGTGTTTCTCTTATCCCCCCTTTTTTCCTTAGCAAACCCTCATTTTAAGTCTTCTTATTTCTCCTTAAATATACGTTCAAGCCAGCCTGAACCCGACTCCATTCACCATATTGGTGTCCCTGTCAAATGCACAATATAATTACTGATTAATAATTCAATTCTTATTTGACTGAATTATTAATGAGCACAGATGACTAGCTAGGAATGAGACTAGCTTACAAACCTCACATCCACGTCAGCTTAGTGCAGTATAGGACATTTTTACCGCCGTCTTCTGATTGGACAGGTCTTTCTCATCTAAGTTGCATTTGTCCTTTGTGTGTGAGTCGTGTTGCTCATCCAGAGATGTCTTGGATATTTGTGCAGTCTTGAGGAATATTGGGTTGTTCATGAACAATTTCTTCTTTTTGATCGAGTCTTTACCGTGTCTCAGAAAAATGAGAGAGATTCATTCATTTTTTTTACCTCCGTAGGTTATGTACAGAAAACAGAAATGAGTAGTTACCTTTGAATCTTTTGGTCCGAATCGTTTATTCTTTTGTCACGTGACTCTATGCAGTGCAGTACACGGGAAAAAGAACTGAACGGTTCTCAACGAATCTTATAGTCCGAGTCGTTCGTTCGTTTGTCCCGTGACTCCCATGGACTCTATGAAGTGCATTACACAGGGAACAGAATTTAACGGTTCTACTTAATTAGTCTTTAAGTCCTAGTCGTTTGTTCTTTTGTCACGTGACTCCCATAGACGCTACGTAGTGCAATAGATTCAAAAGAACGAACAATTCGGAACAGAAGATATAAGAGATGATACTCATTCTGTTTATCATAACTTGTCCTTAGCTGCATTGTAATATTTTTATTACTAGAACTATAGCCAAAATTTGTGTGTGTAAATTTGTGTAAATAACTCAAAAAAAGATCCATTCATTTTAATGTTCTTAATTCAAAGAACCGAGTCACTAAAATGATTCAAACTTCCCATCACTACTGGGCATTTGTAGCTCAATGCACAACCTCACTTGGTTGTGGCCACCATTATGTATGAAATTATACACTTAAAGCCCAAACACTAAACCTTATAGTAGCACCATCTGGATTTGAGATGGTGGGTTATGTAGGCTAAAAGATAGTCTTTGAATCAGTCAGTGTAATTCTGACACTGATAAAGTGGCTACTGAAGATGAATAAATGCAGTTATATCCAGTAGGTAGAGATTCCCCCGGGTTGGATCCTTTAATTGGGATTTTCTTGCTGGTGTCAGATTTCTTTGTTTTTGTTTGATTTTAATGATCATTGTTGCCAGTAAAGACAATGATCTATGATTTAAAATTGTCAGTATAAATTATGGCCTCGGGCAACATTTTAAATCCTTTCTTTCAATAATTGCCTTAGCTTTCCAGCCTCTTTGAGATGGGTCATTTTTCACTACCATTATTAGCACTCTGCTGTATAAATGATCTTGCGTTATGATGGGAATGGCACTTTGTCAACGTAAAGCATCGCTTATGCACTCACATGTATATATATTAATAAGGCTGTATGTATTTGTTGTATGTTTTCGGTCCAGGGAGGAGTTATTAAAGGAGTTATTAAGGAGTTATTAAAATAATATATACGTCTGTCTAGCAATTTGAGATGCTTCCAAACTTCTTCATCTGGTGCTGGCAGCTAGCAGTAGGCTGTCTGTGAATGAGTCTAATCATCAATCAGGATGCAGGATGTGGAGGAGAGCTTGGTTCTCCTGCCTGGTGCTACTTTAACTCCATGTCACGTCCTTCAGCGCTCATTACTGACGTGTTCCTTCCGCTCTCTTCACCTCTCTCTTCCACAGATTTGCCATGTCACTCGGGTCCATATTTACTACAGCAGTTCATACGCAATCCTTCCAGTCTCAGTCTCATGCTTCCTTCCAATCCACGCACTGAACACTTCCTCACTCTTTAAATAGTCGTCCATGTTTGCTTGCATTTAGTGGCCAGTGATTCCTGCCAAGCTCATTATACTCGAGGCCTGCCTCTTTCATTTGCACATGATGAGCACAGATTATACATCAAGCCTTCCCCTAGCACCCACAATGTGTCTAGGTTTTTCCATGAAAGATGATCATTTAGGACATAAAGGGACTCCAAGTACAGCAATTTTTTTTTTTTTTTTTTTTTTTGAGTGAATGCGGTCATCCAGCAGCAGTGATTAAAGCAATATGAATGAGTTGGGTACATGAAGCATTGATGCATGGCACCCATCTGGCTTTCATACTGGTCATTTCTCCTACTCTCCTAGCAATTATTATCAACTGCCTATTCAGTCACAGCACAATAATCACAGAGCCCAGGAAGCCACTTCATTTTGATGCTGCATTCCAAAATGCATTTCTTTTCGGTTAAGTGCCAACATCACCCAGAGAGAAGTCTAGTTATGCTGTTTCTTCAGAGTGAGATGTAGTTGGGGTCATTCCCTCCATCTAGATCAGGGAATAGACGGTCCAGCCATACAGAGCTGCTTTGGAGATTGCAAAGGTGTGATTTAAAAAAGTTGACATGCCGAATCAGACATTGGGTTGGTCTAAATTTTAAATAGAAGCAACTGAAAACAACACAAAAAAGTTCCTACCCCCTGGGTAAGGTGGAAAAGGTTGCATATCGGAAAAGTTTATGAATAACTGATGTCTGTTCTAGTGTGTGTTAAACTTTTATCAAATTTTCTGCAGCCCAGCAACAATAAAGGATTATTTTGTTATTTTATGAACAACAGTTCTAGTAGTCCTTAAATATTTATGTACTGAGTTTTGGATTTGAAACTCATTCTTTGTAGTCAACATGCTACAGTAATAGATATAAGAACTAAATAATAAATTTTGGTATGTTGAGTAATATTCTCCACCTCCACATTTTCCTTTTTTTTTTAATCCCAGATTTTCTGGATATATGCTTCATGACCCTGACTTTTCAGGACTATGCAAATGCCTCGTTGCTCCTTTACACAATATCACAACTATTATTTGAAAAGAAATAAAATTTCTGACATGAAGTTTAGTCCAAATTTTTTTAGAATTACCCTGTGACTTATCAGGTCCAAAAACATTTCATTTATGATTCATTACAAAATTTGCGCTTTTGCCAGTTCCTGTGTTTAAATGCGCAGCAATTGCAACTCAGGAGGAACAGACGTTAGTTTGATAACCAAAAAGTGTGAGCAGTGAACTTGAAACCAAAGCTATGATCAAATATGGATTGTGAGGGCAATTAGAGTCCATACGAATACACACAAACAAAAAGTGATGGAAGTACCCACTACCAACCCAAGGGCCGCCAACAGGCAGTACCCATTTTGGAATCTTTTATGCTGGCATCAAGTAAGGTGCAGAAAACAAGAGAGGGTTTTTTTGTGTTTGTTTTCCTCGTCTGATTAGGATTCAGAATCATTTCTTTTGCTTAATGCTATATTCTTCATGTCAGAAACCATGAAATTGTGCTGAACAGCCCAAATGTAAATTTTTCTGCAGCAGTAACAAGGCATCTAAAGGGCTTAGACAGTGCTTTTTCTTTTGTTTTATAATTTTATTTGGACAAAACAACTGATCACTTCCAAACAGGAGCCTGTAGTGGCTGTCAGAGGTGGCATACCAGACAGTGTGTTTTTTTTTTTTTTCATGTTTGCTTTTTTCCCTTATGGGTGATGCACTGAAAATACATGTAGGCAACCTGCTACCTCGGTCCATTGTGCTGAAACTATCCATTGTAGCCATGTGTTATGTAGCCAAGGGAACAAGATAGAGTTGATGTACTAGTAAGATCACGGAAACAATCACGCTTGATATTTGATTTTGATTAATACCAATTTGAATAATTTTATAGTCATCTCTTGAGCAATCCTGACTCAATATTCTGTTTGAACCAGTGATGTTGGCCATAATTGATAAACACATGATGAAATAGCAGTTCCACTGTCTCTAGAGTCAAGGGCAGCCCCGTAGGTAGAACCTGCATTTGATCATTAGTTTATTGCTCCCGGGATGACTTCCAAGCCTTAGTTCCTGGGAAGATTAGTCACAAAATCTGTTGTAGTGTGAAGCCAAAGGCACTGTTAGACTACACTGCAACTGGCAGCATGATTTGGCTTGGACACAGACCGAAGAGGAACTGATGAAATTATCGAGCTTATGTTACAGCAATAAAAGGCTCCATCAGATGTCAGAACGTCCATAAATTAGTCTCCAGTTTTCCCTATGAATAAGATCAGGTAACGCTATTATGTAAAAAAGGCAGTACACACTATGTCTTGTGAGTCATGCGTTCTGAGAGAGCTTACTGAAACAGGTTTAAAGTGTTCCACCTGGTGGAAGATTCCAATATGATATTGCTGTGGTAGGGGGAGTTTAGTAGATTTTGGATAAAGGGGTTCGGTGGCCGATAAGTGCAAAATGAAATAAATTCAAAAACGAAGTAACAAAACTAAAAACAATATAAAAAAATGACATATTCAGAAAGTGCACTTTTTTGCTCCTTATGCAGAGGAGAGTTTTTAAATTGAGATTTGATTAAAGCCACCATAGGATTGAAGTTTATCATTGAGTTGTTGGAGTTATTGGACAAATCAGGCCATAACTAGTCTTAAACTTTTCATGCTCTGGAATCTAGATTTCTGGAACTCTAGATCAGTGTCCATGTCTTTATTAAAAGATAAAACTTCAACGAATTCATGGTCAATGTACAACAATTTGTATAGTGCACTACTGGTGTGAAAAGGTATTGCACACTCAAATCCATTTTAGTTTGTTAGCACTGAGTGGCTTACACTTCATCAAGAGCTCTGATGGCACAAATGTACGGTCCAGGTTTCCTTTTCCTTAAATTTGTTAAATATAAATATTCATGCGAGGAGGATGATACATTTCTAGGCAGCTTTAGGCTTTTACCAAAAAAAGCAACTGGTGATGAACTATTAATAATATATTAATTAACAATTAAAAATAAATATTGACGTACATCATTTCGCTTCCTAATGACCAAAGAATGAAGAACTTCCTGGCACGAAACCTTAAGAGCAACCAGACAGAGGTTTGTTCTCATGGACTCCCTCTTTATACTTTGCACGTTGTAGAAGTCCTCTTTTGTGGTTCGAGCATACCCCAAGAGATGCAGCTTCAAAGCGAAAGTCAATCTGTAGTCCATGCACACACGAGCGCACTCGCGCTCGCACACACACAGCCGGAATATTGCGAAGACATTTGAAAGACTCCTTTTAGGTCTGTCAAGTAAAAGACAAACGAGAGGAGCCTTTATGTTACTGAGGGACATATGACTGGAAGCAGCTAATAATAAAAAAAATTTAAAAAAGCAAAAGGAGAAAAGTAACAAAGCGGAATGTTTAAAAATAAATAAATAAATTGCATTATGCTTTATTAATCTTGCAAGTAAAGCAGCAATTGCCCACTCGGGATCATCTTTACTTGCTTAAACCACAAAACACTTATTAGCTTTGTTTGTTCTGTCAGCCTGTGGGAGTAGACGAGGTAGGAGAGATTGACATTCTGTGCGGTGTACTTATATCCTGCGTGACTGCATGCAAATGCCTCAGAGACAAAGCTTAAACAGAAGGACCCTGTAAGAAATAAATTATGAACCAAGTATAATGTAGCATAACGAACCTGAAAAAAAAAAGTTAAGGACTAATTTCCCAACAGAACTTTGCAAAAAAATATGAACTAAATATAACAATATCATATTATAATACTACTAATTGTGACAAACTTCCCACACAGGAGAGACTGCAAAAGATTCCCAGATTAATTAGTTTTGCAATGAAACTAAACCAAGGGTTGAAGTCAAATCTAAATTCATATGATAAATTAAGTTTTGTTTTACTAACTCTTTTGGCTGGGAAATTGAAGCCATGAATATACTTTGAATTTTGCTGCCCTGTAACCTCTGATTGACCTGAACTTTTTTATTTAAACCTTAACACAACTCCTCTACTTTTCTTTGATGGCTGTCGAAGCCTGGTTAAGAGATTTGACAGAATATGTTGGTTATTAGATCCTGTACCGCAAAGATGAAAGGAATGATTTGTCTTGTGAACTTGGGAGCAGCTTTCTCTAAGCTTGAGCCTGCATCAGATATCTTCACCAATATCAAACCAGGCGGTCATAAACACATCGCCTTGCCCTTGCGCAAATGAGCCGGCTAACTGTAGTGCGCAATGTTTAATTTAAACGACTTATTAATGATTAATATCTTCTTGTCAGTGTGATATCATATTGATGCTTTGTCTCAAGCGGAATCTTTTTTTTTTCTTCTTCTTCTTCTTCTTTTTCTGTACAAAGCCCTGAACTCGGGCATGACACTGGACGGCTGGGTTGCTTTGATTGACCTAACCCAAATGCATGCTTCAGCAGACAAAATCCTGCTATGATAGGTGGAACAGCAGCGGATGCTAATACACCGCAGCTGTTTCCAACTGATTTCCTCAGAATGAAAGAAACGTCTAAAATAGCTCCAAGCTGCAAGCTAAGCTCTTTTGACATGCTAAAACTCTGTTGAGTTGCCGCATTTCTCAAAATTAACTTTATTGGGAAACCCTGTCCAACCACTCATCTATACTAACCAGTCATGCGTGGTCAATATGGTCAATACAGGTCATGAACTATGCTAATGCCCAATCTAGCAGATCAGATTCCTGTTCTTTGTACTGTAAATGATGTTGAACCCAACATGTTGTGTCAAGTCATTCTGTCAAGCTTTTCTGTTTAACATGGTTGTAAATTGTTTAAGTTGTTTAAGTTCCTGTAGCATTCCTGTCAGCTTACATTATTTTTCTCTGACCTCTATCAGTTTTTTTTTTTTTTTAAACGCTCCTGATAGGATGTTCTTTGTTTGCCACACCATTTAAAATCAGCAGTTGATGGAACTCTCGACCCGTACCTGCATGCTTATGCGAATAATAACCGGCCGATTGGTTTACTATTGTTAATAATAAAGTGGTTATTGGACCTATGCTGTGACAGAATCTGGACAAATAGAGCGAAAGTTACGAGTGAAAAGCGAAACAGGCAGCCCACGTATTAAGAAGATGAAAATATTGCATAACACCTTTGTTTGTGTGTTATTCCCATCTCGACACTCCCACACTTAGCCTTTAAATGTAGCCTCGTTGAGCAATTACACATGCGGTATGTATTAATCAGCTGTAGATGAACTTCACAGCCCTCCCCGTCGCGCGAAACAGTTCGTCTCTCTGTTAAGGTCATGTCAAAGCAGATTTCTGTCTTTGGGTATTTTGACATTTCAAGTAATTGTGGGCTTTTAACCCACACTTTGCCATCTTAATATTATCTTTCAAATTAGAGGAAGTTTTTTTGGGGGGGCTGTCAACATTCAGTTTTGACTTGTTTGTAATTAAATTGGTTTATATTGGGGCAAAAAGTAGGATGATATCAGAAAGAGAAAAGGGTTGGGTTCATCCTGGCTGTCATTGTTAAACATCTCTCTCTCTCTCTCTCTCTGGTCTTGCACAGGGACTCAAACCCATGGATCACAACGGGCTGTCAGATCCCTATGTTAAACTGCACCTGCTACCTGGAGCCAGCAAAGTATGTACTTATGAACTCTTTCCATACACACACTTTACATACCTTAAATGCATATTATCTCTACCCTCTGCATGGTGATATTAGCTTACACAGGGTGGAATATGTACAAAAATATGTAATAAATTCTATCTCTCTGGGCAAGAGGACATTTCAGTGTGATCAAGTGACCTGGGTTCATATTGTTCACAAAGCTAGCTAACTAGTGTTTATAAAAATTAGCATGTAATTAGACACTGCATGCTAGTTAGCATGCTGTATACATTAAGACAGTCCAAGTGTTTATTACCTGAGTGCAGATTATCATATAATACATCATGTCTGGATGTTTTTATTATCATATGCGACCTTTTGTTTTCTTGTATGTAAAATAGATCGCTTTAGTCTGGCTAGCATCTAGATACATTACCAGCATGATGTTCTAAATGACAGCTTTCCGCTCTGGTCCTTATTTGGCTCGGTTTCATCAGTGTTTGCGCACACCCGCAGGTTCCTGTCCTCTCCCGTGAGCCAGATCACCTCAGGCGATTTGTACAGTGCAGCAGGCAGTGGGGTTTAGAACCGATAACTTGCTAAATAGTTCACTGCAAAGGTTGATTTGGTACTTTTACAAAGCGAAGCCTTCTTTCTGGTACTCAGCAGTTTGTATGCCATCTACGAGGACCATTATGTAACATTTAATGCTCAAAGATTCACCCACCCTGGAGAGCAGTCCAAGCATGACATTATTTGGGCCAAAAAAGGTTTTGTTTACCTCTTTCTCTAGCTATGTGTGATTTCCTCCCACAATAAATGTTTTGTTTGTAGATGAACACAGCGCATGACATGGGGCCCAGAGATGAACTGTGGTATTGCAGAAGGAAGTCAGGATTGGCAGAGAAGGTAGTGAAATATATGTACAGGGTAAAGCAGTGTGGTATGCCACGAGTACGACCGAATGGTTAAAGGTGGAGGTGGGACTGCACCAGGGATCTGCTCCTAGTCCTGTTCTGTTTGCAGTGTTGATGGACAGGTTGACGGATAAGGTTAGACAAGAGTCCCCATGGACTATGATGTTTGCGGATGATATTGTGATCAGTCGCGAAAGTACACTACGGAGCTGGTTGACATAAGTCTAGAGTGGTGTACCAGGAATATTTAGGGTCAAGTGTCCAAAGCAATGGGGAGTGTGGAGAGGTAAAAGAGAGTGCAGGTAGGGAAGAATGAGTAGAGAAGAGTAGTAGGAGTGATTTGTGACAGAAAGGTAACGGCGAGAATGAAAGGGAAAGTTTACAGAACGAGAGCGATACCAGCAATGTTATATACCATATTGAGTATATTAGGTAGTATGGTTTGTGGACAAACTTAGAGAGGCCAGATTAATATGGTTTGGACAACAGAGGAGGGATGACGGGTATATCAGGAGGAGAATGCTGGAGATAGAGCTGGCAGGTAGGGGGAAAAGGTAAGGCCCGAGACGTGGTTTATGGATGAGTTGAGGGAGGACATGCAGGAGGTCGGCGTAACAAAGGAAGATGTGGTAGACAGAGTTAGATGGAGACAAATGGTCCTAACGGAAGCAGCCGGAGGAGGAAGAGTAAATGTCTTGTTTTAGGTTTAAGCACTCTCCACAAACTTTGTCTCCCTGTTAAGGCCAATAAGCTCCGAACCAAGACTCTGCATAACACCCTGAACCCCATCTGGAGCGAGACGCTGACCTACTACGGCATCACCGATGAGGACATGGTCCGCAAAACACTCAGGTACCCGCACTCTCCTGAATCCTTCTTAAATGTCAACATCACTACTATGTCTTTTCCGGTTTATATTGACAGCCTTTTCACACTCCACTCTGAACTGTCATAGTTACACGTTTCATTAAATTCATCATGGACAGCTGAGGTATAAAATATTCACTGTAAATCAGTGTTTTGTATTTGCACAAACAAGAGATTTCCCCGTTCACCTGGACAACTAGGTTAATCTCATTTAATGCTGGAGAGTCGCACACACGCACACATTAGCCAATGACGCGTGCATGAGGATGCTAATGTTGCTCTGCCTTGTTGTGTTCTTCATTATTGTCATCCTGACGTAAATCAGTATGAACACAGGTAGCTTATGTTGCATTTTTGGAAGGAGTCTCCATTGTCAGAGACGTTGCACTTTAGCATTACACAAGAAATTAAATGTTATTAAGACGTGTACACTGTCCTCATTTTTATTGCATAAAAAATGCAGTTTTTGGCAGATTGCACAAGTTAATGCTACTTTATTGAGTTTCATGGTCTATTAAGCTTCTCGAAGCAGCAGCATAGTTGCAGTGGGGTTATCCCTCATTACCCAGCAGCACGGGTTAATGTGGGTCACGCTTTTTTTTTTCTTCTTTTATGCACTGTCAGTTTTATACAACAACATTCTGATTTCTAAGCGGCTTCTCTATTTATATCAGCTCTGTCGTGCCGTCTTTTTCATGTCCTGTGACAGAGCGGTTAATTGACATTCTTCTCGTCTGGAAACCAGACGAATGCAACGCATTCATCCCTTTCAGATGTTACATAAAATTTGCGGTAGTTTCGTTGACGCACCATGCAAAGCCGGTTAACATATTGCCAGCTGTGTTATAAACCACATAACTAAGCTGTCACGTGTTCTCATGGGCGAAAGGTTGGCAGCGAGGAGTTAATGATGATTGAGGTCGCAGAGTGTTCAGTTAATATTGTTTCTGTTATTGGGTGGAAAAAAAATCGTAGAAGGCGTGGAATGGGAAGGCATTGCTATTCAAGTCCAGTACAATTTCTGCGGATTTCACGGATGTCCACAATGCATTCCGTTTTGACTTAATAGGAATTAGAGATTTCCTGCGGCGGATGTGAACTGTATCGGACAGTAGATATTGTAGGATTTGCTCCATCCTCTTTCATTCTTAACAGTGCAGTTTGTTCTCTACGCAGCAGAAGAGAATTTATCAGCCTTCGCTTGCTTGCCCGTACCGAGCACTTCATATCTCTCTCTCTCTTCAAATGTCGCATTCACAGAACCGTCAAGCCATTCTACTGTACATCAATAAATGAATAAAGAAGTAACGCACGCGTTTGTGACTGAATCGCGGCAGGTTAGGAGCAAAAGGGCGAGCGTGCCGCATCCCTCACATGTCTGTCTGGACTGTACTGAAATTAATGAGGCATGGCAACGGCTCTGCAGAGATCGCCTGTGATAAACAGCGCGACTCTGTACTTTCTCAGGACTGCTAATGACTGCTGGCAAAGTGTTAGCAAAGCATTAACCCTGTCATTCCTGACGCTATTAGACCTGCAGCCTTTTATTTTGTCATTTAAAAGAAAAAAGTGTAATAATAAATATTCATCCTACATAGTGATGCTCAGTGGTCAAATTTGTTACTTCCTGTTCCAAGACTGTGACCTGCAATGCGACCTGCACGTTCCTATTGCCAGAGCAAGCTTGTATCTGAACATGTGGTGTGTGTGTGTGGGTGTATGTGCAGGTAACGTGTATTGATCTGGGAGGGCCCACCTGATGATTCATCATGGCTTTTCTTTAGGCCCGTCTCTGCTAGTTTCCATGGAAACACAAAGTATCCTTCAAAGGTCTTTCTTTTTCGGGGGGGACGACAAGCGCTCGCCCTTCATGCAAATAAGCACTAAACAATGACAAATCAGCAGTCTCCAATCTGTCATTTCTGAATGTTTTCTTGTCCTCATCCCATACATCGGGGCTGGCTTTTATTTAAGCACCTTGTCTAGCCTTGATGCTTCCTGGCCCGCAAACCCAGCCGTTCTGCGTGGACATTTATAGAATGAAATATTTTTATTATATGAAAGTCTCTCTCTCTCTCTCTCTCTCTTTCTCTCTCTCTCTCTCTCAGGTCTCTCGGCAGCTTCTAAACCTCAAAAGACTTTCTGTAATGAAAACCATGCTAATTCACATGTCTGAGTAGGAGTCAAGAAGGGAGCACGCCCACACTCAACTGTTACTATGTGGATTATTTTACATCCTATAGGGAGAAATTCTAGACTTTCCAGATTATCTTCATTTTCTACGCGAAGGTTGTATGCGCAAAACGTCATATTTTACTACTTAGACAGAACAAAAAATTCCTACTTGAAACCTATTCACAATACACATTTTAAGTTCTTATAATGATGTCACGGTTGCCAAATAAAGATCAGCCATGACTGTCTGATGTCATAACACTACACATCAAACTTGTTTCGTCGCTATACGAGTAGTGCAAAGATGTAGAATTTATTTAACTTTTACAACTATATAGCATATGATATTTACTCCTTAGTAATACTGGCTTTGTAGCTGAACATCTAGAGGGAAAAAATTAAACTGTGGGATGATATATGGTCTGGTATTTCCTTTGTGATGTAGGCTGTAACACAGCTTCAAAACGGCATGGCTATTATCAGGGACTGGTCAAAAACCCAGACCCAACAAACTCACAATCCACTCCAGTTCTATTGAAGACAATACAAGACAGGATTCTGTGATTTACTGATGATCAAAATTAGGATTGTAAGTCTGTCTGAAGTCCACAAACATCATACCACATGTCTGCCTCTTTCTTAGACACTCTATTCATAAATCAGCGTTATGCAATATTAGTATTCAATAAGCCGACTATGGGAAAATTTTTTATATGGCTATTTATATCCAGGAACTATTACCAAAAAAACATAACCGTGTGTTAATAAAGTGACATGGTTAACTCTTTAGGTACAGTATTCATATCGACCTTCCAAGGACCATCCAAACGTCTCTGAGGCACATCAAATGTTTTCTGGTGGCTTGTAATGCCCAAACATTTTACTAAATACACTTTAGATCCGTTTTATCTTGAGCTGGAGAAAGAAAGAAAGAAATAAAGAGAGGAAGAGAGAGAAAATGTGTGATGGGTGGCAGACCTGATTAGAGCTGTAGTTATTCAGGGGATACCGTCAGCTCCAAAAGGATTTTAACAGTAAGTTTAACTCTTTTTTTTTTTTTGCCCCTCTATGAAGCAATGTGTGATTGAAAAAGATTTTTAAACTTTCAGGTTTTATTTAAGAGATACTGATATTGCATTCGCTGTATTCCATTTTCAAAGGTTTAAAAGTAATTGGACAAACAAATGTAACTAATATATAATTATCGCCAACTATACACCAGTAAAAAGGTGACAGGATCATATGCATCAAAGCCAGACCGTCCAGTCCCGTCCCACAAAAAATCCATGGAGCACAAATTGCAAAAAATTCTGGAAACAATAGAAATGCACCAGAACACCCAGTGCACTACAGCCGGCCATGCACAGGGCCCAACAGGCGCAAAGAGCTTAAGGTCACACACCCACCCACCCACCAAACTCACCAAACTCTCCAGACCCCAATCCGATTGTGCAAAGGATTTGCAGCCAACATCCTGGTGCCAAACAGCACACTCCCAGAGGCCCTGCAGAGCCATACCCTGAGGGGCCAGAGCCACCCCAGTGGCGCTAGGGGAACATAACACCTAGGTGTTTTTTAATGTTAATGTGCTTAATGATATGGCTGATTAGTGTATGAGGATTATTTTTAATACTTGGTTGAGAATCCTTTGCAGTCAATGACTACCTGAAGTCAGGGACCCAATGTCGGGGACGTTACCTAATAATGCTAATTTTCCTGCCTGCAGAAGCTTTTCAAGATTTTTACCGTAGCCGTCTTAAGTTGTTGTTTGTTTTGTGGGTCATTCGGCCTTCGGTTTTTCATTCAGTAAAGGCTCAGTTGGGTTAAGGTCAGGTGATGTTTTTTTTTATTCCCAAAGAAAGAATTGTGTGGACTTTATTTGTCTTCCATGGTCTTCAAGTCCTTTAAAAGTGCATTGCTTCTATTGAAGTACATACAAAGTTAATTTGATTTGGCCACTCCTAAAGTTACTGTTATCTCTCTGAAAATTCTGTTTATTTTTTTTTTCAATGAACAGCAACCAAAGCTCATACTCAATGCTTTAAATCAGCTCCTGTGAACTGTAGGGACTGTGTAACAACTACTACTTTTTAATGCAAATGTTTTAATTGCAACACACCTTTCACACCCACCGGCACGCAGAACTTTAGGTCCAAGTATATAGGAACTAATATTACGTCTACAGTTTACTGCAGTGTGGTTGTCACCATGTTCACCTTTTTATCTGAACTGTCAACACCACCGGATATTGCTGCACTTCTTATTGATTTCCTTTATGCTACAAGTGTGTGCTGCGTGGATTTATGCTTTGGCACTTCTCTAGTCTAAATGATTTCAGTTGAAGTCATCGTCTCCATATTGCACCCCTTCGATACAGCTATAAATCTAACCAGTATTCATAAACATCGATGTATTTGTGATTTAAGTCCCACGTTACAGACTCATGTTCTCTCTTGCAAACCTGTAGACATTCAAAGGTAAGGAGATGTGTTTGGAATGACTTGTATTGGCAGCAGATGAAACATGAGCACAGGCGCGCTTTAGCCATCTGTCTCGCTGCAAAATGGGTTATTCCATGCCTTTAAGGGTCTCCTTCAACTTTTGTCCTTATTATTTGATATTTCCCGCACACGTCTCCTAAGGATGGCTTTCACCCCTAAGCTCAATCTGACATGCTTCCTCATTGCACTCTTTTTTTCCTTTTTTCTTTTTCTTTTTTAGTAACAGTGATTGTTTCCCTAAACCGGTACACCCCACTGAGTTTCTTTTCTTTACATTTAACACCGTAAATGTTCCAATACCACTACTATAATGTGATGCAGGACCACTGGCGAATGTAAGATGGTGCAGATCTCTGACTCATGCAGCACTTCTGCTTTGTGGCACTGACATGTTAATTAAGAACAAAGGGGAAAACAGCTTGGATATTTTCAGGGGGGGTTTTTTTCACCAGACCTCATGTAACTTTTATAAACTAGCGCATGGATGACAGCAACATCTTGATTAAGCAGTAGAATTGTTTTGTTATTGTAAAATCTGCATGCAGGAGCTGCTGGCACCATGAACGCCAAGACCGTGGACATTTTATTATCAAGCTCCTGAAACTACAGGTTTCAAGTCCTAGCAGATTTTAAGAAGCCAGTTTCATTAATGACGTTAAACGTAGCCGGGTGAAAAAACCCTATATGCATTAAAATGAGAATGTGAACTTCATTCATGCTCCTACCAAAGCTGCTTATGAGATCTCTGTGAGACTTTGAGTGATTGAGGGTATGTGGGTGTATGAGTGAGTGGCCGGTCGAATACCTAATTCCCTGCACACAAACATACACATAAACACACACACACAGAGACTGCAATAAAAGAAAATCCTTAAGAATCCTTAAGTACATATGGACAGTTGCGTCAGTTCCATCTCATCTACAGATGGAATGAAGTCCAAATATAATCCAGCAATATGTGGTACGGGTTGGCGGCGTGACAAAAACATCATATTACAAAACACTGCTATGCTACATGACAAAGTGTTACTCTCCGCATTAAAAACTAATTATTTGTGGTATTTTTTTAAATCAATAAACTAACATTTTTATAGTAATACATATAGTAATAACTGCATGACCTATGGCTAATAATGAATGTAGTTTTGATGAGCCATTCTACATTCCCAAACTTTTTTGATTAGAGTGTGATGAATGGTCCTGAATTTAAATTCTTCATCATACACTTGGTTCCTCGATTTTGTGATGTAGATTAAATCACCTAAATATTCTGCCGAACAATCCAACAAGTGAATTTATCTACCAGCTTGCTGCAAAGTCTATCTACATCACACAGTTTGATATAAATTGTCAACACTTGTCAAAAACTGCTACTATTTCTCACCTGTGTAAAGTGCCCCCATACATGTTTTAGATAGATGTGATTACAGAAGTGATGAACCTGCCACAGTTTCAAACTAAACGTAAACATCTGGGCCTGTATTCACACAGCTCCTTAAAATTCTCTAAGAAAGCTCTTATCTTAGCCTAAAAAGTCCTAGCTGGAAGTCTTAGACTAAAAGTGATTTAGAAAACATTTTAGAGCAACTCTGAGTAAGAAAAGTACAAAAACCTTTATCTTGGTGAGGTGTTGTTGACCCCGTTGCTAGGGATGATGCCACAATTCTCAAGGACTGTGACTGGTTGATAAAAATAACCTCTGACCTCTGTAAAGGTCTTGACATGCGCTCTTCGTGAAAATGGAATGTATGATAGTAAAATCATAATGTTTGTATATGAAGAAATTGTTTAATTGACTACAGGCTACTTCATGCAAAGTTACTGTTATAGGCTAGGTATCTTAAAGTTAATTAAAACAGCCAAATGTTAAAAATGTGTCTACTTTTAAAGCAACCAATTTCCACACAGTAGTTAGGTTCATATATTTAAATTCCATACTGATTTTATTACTTGCATTCCATTTCAGATTGATGGGAGCAAAATGGCTCACCTTTTTACCAATTTACATGATTGTAGGACAGTTTATTTAAGTTGCACTTTTGGATGGTATGTAGCCAACAATTTTCTGAAAAGAAGTAAAACAAGAAAACCAAATTAGACAGGGCTAAGATGTTTCATGAATCATTTTTTATCTTTACTAAGATTTAATCCTAAATTTATGGGGAAATTCTAAGAAAATGTCATAATTCTAAGAATTTTCTTAGAATTTCATCACTAGGACCGACTTTTAGGCTTTAGAAGCTTTGTGAATACGGGCCCTGGAGTGTAGTATGTTAGTGTATACTATTTAGTAGTTTAATGCCCAGAGTTGGATTTAGCCAATGAATTAGAGGTTTAAAACAAGCACTTCTGTAATGACGGTTAACATTAACAAAAAAAATAATAAGTGGCATATTTTTGGACACTACCACCTATTACGAAGAGGCATGAACAGCCTATGTGAACATTTTTGGATTTTTTTATTTTATTTTATTTCAAACGTTAATTGCTAAACTTTAAGGAACGTCCTGACTAGAGCCCTTTGATCTTAAGATCTCCTCCAATCAAATTCAGGTATGTGGAGTGATCCCTGTAAAATGAGTTATTTTTGATATAATGACATTCTCTATAAGCAGAGGGTTTTTTGCCCTATTTATTTATAGTGTGACTGCAGTGTGTGTGTTTTTTATGACAATGGTTATGACCTAATATTTAAATGGATATCTAATACTCAAATTTTATCTATCTTCTATACGGCCTGTGAAGTTTTATCATCTGCGTGTCATGCTGTTCATTTTAGTTCAGTCCCTTTTTACTTCCTTTTTTTTCCCTGGAAAGCTAGAAATTTGTAAAACGGCCCACTACTTCACAGGAACACTAGCTAACCATCTGTCAGTTTCTGAGTACATGATACATGAACAGTCATAACCCATCAAGATTTAATAAAAAAAAAAGAAAGAAAAAGGATACTTGTACTGGCAAGAGCATCTTTTTATTTGGGGTCCTGACTGCACATAATTAAACAAACCAAAAAGCAAAACACTGGGGAGTATAGGGCTCTAATTTATTAAAATAAAATAAAAACGATCCATTCCTAAGTGTGTGTAGGAGTTGCGCAAAAAAAAGAAATTTCTTTTTTTATTATTAATAAATAGTTTGACATTTTTGTGCAGCACATCCACTCTTTGATTTTTTTTTCTGTTTATCCATCCAAATATTCAGAACATTTCTGCAGTTCTACAGCTGAAGCTCTGTTCATGTTTTTTTTTTTTTTTTTTTTTTTTGCAATTAACTTCAAATACAGTACGTCATTTTTGTTTCACTTCTTGCAGTCAGTTTCATTCTCAGTCAAACAGCTCTCTAGTGCTGTCAGACTTGGACAACACTAGGGTTTACTTGGAACTTGACCAAGACTTGCATATATGTGGTCTTAATCCAACACCCAAACTGCCTAAAAGAAGCAAAGGCACAGTCATGCTTCCCTGGTATATATTGGGTAAAGACTTTGGATCGTATCATTAGGATCCATATATAGTGTGTGGGACTTGGCACTGAAAAACAGTAGAGTGTTGAAAATAATCCAGTAAATCATATTCTATTATCTTGAGAAATAGTAAATTAAAATCGTTGTTGAGAAGTCTGTATATAAATCAGTATACCAGTCAGATGTACTTTTGGAAACTTGCTTGCTTTTTTTGTTTAAGTTAGGCAAGGTACACAAATGCTGTACTTGAGTAAGAGTTGAGATTCCCCATGGCAAATATATATCTAATAATATATCTAAAAGTCCTTCACTGACTTGTATACTTAAGTAAACGTACAGAAGTACAGGGCAACCAAATTACAGGGCTTGTACAAATCACTTTCTCTCTCTCTCTCGTCTCTCTGCTTCCCGGTTGTGAACTTGTTGTTTTCATCGGTGTCTGCAACTAGGTCCACTTCTGTTAAACACCTGTTAAACATGTCTTAAAGGAAAGGCAATTCCACATAAAAGTCAGCTAATACACATCACTGTGGTTAAGTATCGCAAGAAATGTAAGTAAAAGTACAAATATTTGCAGTACTTTTCAGCAGAGTAAAAGTAAAAAGTGTCACCTTAGAAAACTACTCAAGTAAAGTACAGATACGAGAAATATGTACTTATGTACAGTATGGAAGTATATGTAGTCAGTTACCTTCCACCTCTGATCCAGTCAAATGTACTGTAATTGTTAAGTGCCAAAGAAAAGCATACGTCTTTCTACCCACCTGAGTTAATCCATACAGCAAATAGCACAGAAAATGCATTTCATCGAGAGCAAGACTGATACAGATATCAGATTTAAGCCTAAAAGATTATGTGAAGGATATGTTTACCAGTCAGGTAGGGATTTTCACTTGAGAAAAAAAAAATTTCTTATGGCCAAGTATGATACAAAAGTAAGATCACTTGAATTTGGTAGAATAAAGTGCTAGATAATTTATTTCTTATAAGGATTTGATGTAAATAAATTCCTATGACTTTTATACTTACACAACACCAGTTAAAATACGCTTAAGGATACAGCTTTTGTTACTTTGAATCCTTGTGCCTGTAGTGATGCCCTATTATACATCACCTAATTGCAGTGTTTACATGCGATATGTTGAAATTTTTCCTCTTTCCTCCTACCCGTAGCTCAGAAAAGTGTTATTGCAGCATTTAATCTTGTCCCTGTGGTTAATGCTTTTACAGGATTTCCGTGTGTGACGAGGACAAATTCCGGCACAATGAATTCATCGGCGAGACTCGCATCCCCCTGAAAAAGCTCAAGCCTAACCAGACCAAGAACTTCTACAACTGCCTGGAGAAGCAGCTGCCTGTGAGTAATTCCCAATCACCAGACTGATCCAAGATCTCATGCACGTGAATATATTGGAAATCATTTATTAAAGTGAATCATGCATAATACAGGATTGCAGAAGTTTACAAAGATGTTTGAAGCTACAGATGTTAAACTATTATTGTTGCTTCTCAGATTGCATATCAGTCTAATCAAATAAGACATTAGTCAGTAATTGAGATGCCTGGTGGTGATGTGCATAATACGGTATTAATGATAATGGACTTGAATTAAGAAATGACTGACTGAAGGATTTGCACTTGACTGACCTTTGATTTGACCCTGACTTGCATCGACTAACTTACAATGTCATTTTGGCTTGTCCTTGTCTGAAATCGCATGTAACTTGGACTCACATTTGATTGACTGGCAGTTTGACTTGGACTTGCACTTGATTGATCTTGGATTTGTGACTTGCAATTTGGTTTGGACTTGAACTTGGTCATCTTTTTTCATATTTTAAATCATATTTTATTTTGACACAAATCATTTGCACTTAACTTGCAATTCCATTTGACTGAATCATGATTTTAATTGGATGGCACAGTGGTGTTGTGGTTAGCACTGTAGCCTCATACCTCCAGGGATGTTCACTTAACATCTACTGTATGTGAACCTAAGAAAACCATTTGTTATTGAGACTAATCAGAAAAAAATGCTTGTATTTACATAAAGAGCATAAAGATTGGACCTTGGAGCAATGGAAAAAGGTCACTGGGTCTGATGAGTTCAGATTCACCCTGTTCCAGAGCGATTGGTAAGTCAGGGTAATAGGGGAAGCACATGAAGTGATGCACCCATCATGCATAGTAGGTCCTACTGTATAAGTCTCTGGAGGCAGTGTTATGGTTTTGGGTTCTTTCAGTTGCTCAGGTCCAGGCTCAGCAACACATGTGGCAATAAAATGAAGTCAGCTGTTGACCTGATGTGGACATGAACTTGCTTAAAATCAGATCTTATTTTGACACATCGTTTGCTAATTGGCTTGCACTCACATTTGACAATATTAGAATTTGATTTGGACTTCACTTGCAATTTCATTAAAACCTTCACTTGACTGACGTGCAATTTTGTTTGCACTCATATATTAGTCTAACCTAAAATTTGACTGTGACATGCATCATGACTTGCAAGTTGACTTGGACTCACACTTGACCAATTTCAATTAGGCGGCACAGTGGTGTTGTGGTTACTGTAGTGTTAGACCTCCATGTTTGAGGATTCGAGTACCGCTTCTTGTCTGTGTGCATGGAGTTTGCATGTTCTTCCTGGATTTGGTGGGTTTCTTCCAAGTACTCTGGTTTCCTCCCATCAAACACAGAAATTCAACCCACCAAAATGTTAACATTTTAATCTTGTCCAGAAGAAGATGGCCAATGTAATTACGCATTTTCATAAAGAGTATATTTTGTTTATTGTGTTTTCATTAGAGAGTTATACATTGTTTACTGACATACAAGTCTTTCTTGAAGCTGTTCACAACCAGTAATAATTGTTCGGATGGCAAGTTTGAAGTCTGTTATTCATTTAGTCCTATAGTTTCTAACAAAAAAGTATAGCTATGAACCTTCAGACTCTTGAACCTACATGCACTGGATCAAGTCTCAGCAGCACTTTTAGTTTCTCTGGTTCAACAGAAAACAGACAATTTGTTCCGTTCCTGCCGTGCTGTGCATGCATAAGAGTCACCTTAAGAGACATTTTAATGTACAAGAAGTACAACTTCTGTCACAATAAATTCATTGCCCAAGACCTTCAACCTTGAAGAAGCTCAACCCCAAGGAAGACTTTCACCAATTAAAATAGGTTTTCTTCAAGCTCTAGTGCAGCTGTCTGAGGATTAGCCTGAACCTCACCACACTTTTACTTGTTAATGAAAAAAACACCTCAGTCTTAAGACCTTTCTGAGACCAGGCATTGTGTATTGCTCGGATTACAAGAACGGGTTCAGATGCAGTAACTGCGGCACAGCAAACACTTATCTGGATTAGCAGACTGTTCTCTTCATTTCCATTATTAAAGCCATTAAAGCCATTCATGTTTTTTCATCAGATTGGTAAATGAACCCAACCTAGCGTCTGTAACGGTTTTAGATTTCGTCAATTTCTTTCTAATTAACTTCAGGGCTTATTTTTTTGAAGAATTACTCCACTAAACTATTATGAACTTGCAATATGGCCATTGTAGCATAATATGGTGAATTGCTGCATTATGTCTTCCAGTGGTTCGAGTCGTGCTGTTTTATTTTTCCTTATGGAGACATTGCATTAAATGATGTTTTTAATATTTAGGTAATGACAGAACAATATGTATGCAAGCTTTTCATTGCATTGTCTGTTCAGCAATTTTTGGGCTTTTAGGTGTTACATAGGTAATACACTGCCTGGCCAAAAAAGTTTTCAATTCAAAAAAGTCAAAATATTAGTCTGTATCAATCAAAGACAAACATTAAAATTACTGTAATTGGGTTACGGACCATCCAGGCCTTTAACTAAAATCTGGAAAGAGAGTGGTCTAAAAAAAAATGCAGTTAAAATTAAATCATGAATGACTGTGATCACTTAAACCCTTGGTGCAGTTGCTTTATAAAAAAGTAGAAATCCCTAATCACCTATGGTTAATAGTAAGAGTGTTTTGACACAGTTTAATGAGAGCTCACAGGATCTATGTGACCCTAAGAAAACCACTTGTTAGTAAGACTAATCAGAAAGTCTTACATTTGCTATAAAGAGCATAAAGATTGGACATTGGAGCCATGAAAAAAGGTCATGTGATCTGATGAGTTCAGACTGACCATAGTCCAGAGTGATGGTGCATCAGGCTAAGAAAGGAAGCGCATGAAGCATTGCACCCATCATGCCTAGTGCCTACTGTACAAGCTTCTGGAGACAGTGTTATGATCTAAGGTTGCTTTAGTTGGTCAGGTCTAGGCTCAGCAACATAATGACGACCTGAATCTACTGAATAACTCATGGTTAGGGTAACACGTGTGTGGAGTTTTTATTCCCTGATGAGACAGGAATATTCCAGGACAATTGTGAAAGAGTGGTTCTGGGAGCTTGAGGAATCATTTTCACACATGAACTGGCCACTACATCAAAGCTAGAAATGGTCGAATAAAATCTTAGTGCGTGTTACTTTTTTTTGCCACTTCATTCCAAAACAAAAGCACTGGTACATGTGTCACAAATTGACATCTGAATCGATCCCCAGAGCTCCATATATTAATATTTTCATTTCATGGTCTTTAAGCTATGAGAGGTCAGGTCTCTGAGGAAAGCCTTTGGAAGGTCAGAGGTTCTAAAGCTCTTGATTGCCTGGCTCAGAAGCATAAAATGAAATGAAACCGTGTACTGGCACAGATCTAGACTTGTAGAATTTCACGTTTTAGACATAAAGACTGATAGATTTTTTTATTGGTTTCTGCAAACAACTTTTCGTTTTTGGTTTTTAAATGGAATGGGAGTACAATGAACTGGGGCAGTAGTATTCCCTTTCAAGTGCATGCTGCATAATCAGTAGTATGTTGAAACAGTAATGACACAATTTGATGTGCGGGTATATAGTATAGTAGTATATCTTTTTTGGGCTTGGTTTTGAGGCTCAGTATGGCTAAATACTTTCAGAGCAGTGAGAATAAATAAGGGAAATGTCCTACCTTTAGCCCAGGGTTTTTGTAACTTTTAGTTAGCTAGATTAAAAAAGACAACTGTGTACAATATAAGATGTCGTATAATGACTTAAATCTAAAAACTAACACTAGATTTAACACTGACTCACAACAGCCCAGGAAAATCCTGAGAATTCTGAATGTTTTTTTTTTTTGTTCGTTTGTTTGGTGTTTATCAGCCAAGTGTTTGTAGTTGGGGTTTTTTTCCAGCAAAATCTTTCATTTCCTCACAGATTTGTCACAGTCATTTAATGGAACAAATTCGGGCACTGGTCAGCAAAAAGGAGAAAGTGTAGAGGCAAGCAAGTCGATACACTCCATCACAGCCTATCGTGTCCGATATACGATCATTCAAGACTCAATGAGCAAAGTCATAGTGTCAGATCTGAGACCCGTGAGGCTGGGCAGAGATAATGAATGCTGATGGGATGCCCTCAGTCAATGTGTAAATTGAACATGACCCCACTTATCAATCGCCCAAGCATGGTTTGTTTTTTTCTTCAGAAGGTGTAGACAAACTGAGGGCAATGACTTTCTATTTTCTTGTAACAGAAGACCTAGTGGTATTGTATTCCTTGCTTACAGAATATCGTAACTGTTTTTAATTCATCATCTATCATTGTTATTAAAATTGAAAGAACTGAGAGTAGCTAAGATGAACGGATGGAACTCAGTCAAGTAGTTTTATTAGGTTTATTAGGTTTATTAGGCACACTTCAGTTTTTACCTTCATTTATTGTTCACTTTATCAGTTGTCCCCTACGATAGTGGAACCTCAGATTCTGAGTAACCCAATTTGCGAACGTTCCACAAGACAAGCTAAAATTTCTAATAAATTTTGACTTGATAAACGAGTCTTTAAAAAAAAAAAAAAAAAAAACATTCAGAACTTTATTAATCCCAGAGGGAAATTGCTTCTTCGCATTTATATACGAGAACCGAGTATTATGTGGCACGCAAGCGCTTTTTGTTTTGACACAGGGAGTCAGGTGGGTTGTGAAACGATTCGTTGGAGTTTCTATTATTTCTTATGGGGGGAAATTTGCTTTCAAACAAGAGTGTTCTGATATTCAAGCACGCTTCCGAAACTAATTATGTCATCACAGTTCTGCAGTGTCATCAGTTCTTTAATTTTTTAAACAACATATATAAACTCAGGTCAAATATGGCATTTACAATCATCATGAAAATAAAATTAATATAAAAAAAATCTAATTACATTTTAAGAATTTTTTTACGTTCTGCATCAGCCGAAAGTTACTTTTTCTAATTACTATATTTTTAAAGCTAGATATCAAATGGCTTTCCATTTACTATAAATGCACACTACATAGAATGTAAAATAATATTATAGAAGAAAAACTGTGCATTATATGTCCATAATAAATATAATAGAAATAAAATTCCTTTTATTCTTCAGCCACAATAATACAAAAATGAAAGGTTCCTATTTTAATTTGCAGTACAAATTTACGTATTTGTCTCCATGCTAAAATGCGTTATCCAATTTTTTGCCATAACATGTTCCACCTTCAGCAATGGAAAAACTTCACAACAGGACGACTGCTGAACAGCTATTACTCTCATCCCTGCAGTGACACTAGCATGGAATTCTTCATTCAATAGCAAATTTAATGTTGGTATCCGGTAGAGCAGCTACGATGGGATTCGGTGGGAGAGTGGGATCTGCAACATGCATTGCATTGAAGTGTTTTTAATGCGTGTATTCAAGGATTTTGATGTCAAAATGTTGATATCAGTAAATATAAATCTCCTGCATACTACATACATATTGGTGTCCTGACAATAAGCACATGCTTTGTTGCTTCATTCTTTTAATGATCTTATGATCTACCAGCTATCCAGCACTAGAAGATTTTTTTTAACTAAAAGCCAAATGTGATTTTCTTGCTTGTTTTCCTGCATTAATATGTTAATATGGCCTTATTATTCAAGAAGATCAGCTATTCAAATCAGCACTAAATCTAACAGCTAGGAGATGATTAAGGATAACACGGAGGCTGCTGCAAACACCCACATAAAAAAAAAAAAAAACTTCTTTTAATTGGTAAATTATGGCTATCTTTGAAATCACGGTCCAAACCTCTCATTCTAACTCTGCCCTAACTGTGGTCATGATGTGATGCCAGTCAGACAAGAGTTTAACCTCTTTAAAAAACTTCTCCTCTAAAGAGTTGATTCTGGCTTCTGGAGCAGCTACCAGCTGGCTGCCAGCATGAGCTGTTTGTTTAGGGGGGAGTGTACGTGCTCCGGAGGGGACGGAAATGACACAGCTCTGCTGTGGGCGACGAGAAGAGACGCCTCCTCCACAGCTAATTAACTTCATGCTTGATGGACTAAGGTGGCTTAGGGTTCAGAAAGAAACCAAAAAAAAAAAAACACACACTGAACTCTGACGGCATCAAATAAGCCGGGAGGCACAGAAAGAAAAAAAAAAACAGTCTAGACAGCAAGATGATATTCTAGCTATGATTATGAATCAGACAAAACTAATCACTGGGAAAGGGGGAAGGTGCATAGTGGGCTTTTTGCACCATACTGTGTGTTCTGCTTGCATGACTATATGATAAGCAATTAGCCTGTTCATTTCATTCTACTTTAACCTTCATTTTTCTTTTCTACACAAAACTACAGACACGGCAACACTGGCTGGTGGCAGAGACACAACCTGCGACCACAAGTTAATCTTTCGCTGTCGTCCACTTTTTTTCAGATCGATAAAACAGACGATAAGTCTCTGGAGGAGCGTGGGCGCATCATGATCTCTCTAAAGTACAGCTCGCAGAAGTGTGGCCTGGTGGTGGGCATCATCCGCTGCGCACACCTTGCTGCCATGGACGCAAACGGCTTCTCCGACCCTTATGTTAAAACGTGAGTTCCTCTCGCTGTCTTGGCGACTCACCTTTCCCGTGTAAATTCCTCTGTTCACCGGTAATCCTGTAATGAGCTTGGCTAGCTGTGTAAGGAAGCCTGGAAGCACCGGTTAGCTAAAAGGCCACCACTTTTTATTTACAGCAAGCTTAAGTACGGACAGTGACCTCGAAACGGCGAGACGTGAACCTGTCTCTTTGAGAAACTGTGTTCAAAATAAGTAGAAATAAATCCGCTGAACTGAAAGAAGGTAATCAATAAGGAGCATGACTCTAAGGTGGGCACATCTGAAAGAAATTGCCAAGGCATTTAAAAAAAATTTATATTCAGTCCTAAGTGCTGAGTTCACAGCAGTGGTTGAGGGTAATAAAGCAGAAATTCCTGCTGTGCAGAGGGCGAAGAAATACAGACTCGGATGCATTTAGAATTTCTTCTCAGAATTATTTGTACTATGTGGATAGCAATTATGATGTTCTGAGTATTAGGAAAAAAAGCTGAAAACACTATTAAACTAGATACTCAGTTATGATTAAACACATTTACAGATTAAAAAAGCTTTGGTGTACGTGGTAAAACAAGACCAGGTGAAGCAACCTTCTGGTCACGTCTCATGATACAGAATAATTAGATGGTCACAGATGTATAAATTGACAAACTTAGTGTAATGAACTTTATGTGTAGGAAAAGAAGCATCCTCACATTTAATCTGTTTATGAAACACGACCGGATTAGGGCTTTGTCTCTGTACTGAAACGTTTCAACAGCAATCAGTTGAGATTGAGTAAGAGATTACGCTGTAGCACCAAACAGATTGGCAAACCTGTTGGTCAATTGGTTGACCCTATCAGTGTCCGGCAAGAGCTTATAAAGTCCCATTGGTCAATTATACTGTTAACCCATGAATGTATTCACGGCTTTCACCATTACCCATATGTCACCGCTTGCATTTCATTCATTCCAGCCAACCTCTTTTGACTTGATTGGGGTGCTTATTTACCAATTTTTTTATTTTTTTATTTTAAGTCCAATCAGATATTATGATGCGGTTGAGAAAGTTTCATCTAAACAAAAGAAGAGCTTCTCCATTAACAAAAGGCCTTAAGGGATACAAACTATTATAGCCATCAGAAATAGTTAGTCATAGTCAGCTGCTGCGAGAGAGATGGATGAGGAGCCTCTCCTGAAGCATACTGGTTTATTGAGAGTTACCAGATTTAGTAGCTGGGCTGATCTCGGTATACAGAAAAAAAAAAAAAAGTGTGTTTGACGATATGAGAGAGAGAAGGCTCTGAGGTGTTCGAGTGGAACTGGGGATGCACTTATTAGATAATCCAGTTTACCCCTCTGTCTCTCTCTCTCCCTCTTCTCTTAACAGGAAGCCGTTAAAATTAAATGCAAGTTTCTCATTGTTAGAGGAGGTGTGTGAGCAGTCATTTTATTCACTTGGCTATTCAATGAATAAATCAGTCGATCACAGTGGCAGAACGGATGCACACACGCAGACAAACACGCGTTATTCTTGCTGTACTTGAAAGAACTTTCCATTGACATAATTGTTATATAGCTATACAAATACAGCTTAGGAGTGCTGTGCTATACATAACTCTCTGCCTAAATCCAGCCAGACTTTAGACCTTTAGACCTTATATTTGGATATAAATTCTTCTTTTATGAAGCAAACCATTTCCAACCTAAGTTCATGTAACATTCCTGGCATCTTAAATCTGAGTAAAGGGCGTGTCTTGGTGTTGTCCCAGTGTTCATGTCAAGGGTTCTTCCCCAAAACACCATCAAGCATCAAGATGATGTCCACAGGAGGTAAGAGTTAGAGCCCGAACCTATTAGATTACAGCAAGCGGCAGCGTTATAAAGCAGCTCAGGCAGTGAGTAAAGTGCCAGGGAGAGGATGGAGTGTGCATCTGTGTCGCAGGGATTAATTTCAGGGTAGGGTGAGGAAATGTACAAAATAAATTCAGTGCACAGTCTGTAGAATTAAACTACTGAGTCTGACTGGCTCATGCATTTCTGCCGCAGTAAGGGCGAAATCTGTTATTTAATCATTTAAGACGTGAGCTACGCTATCAGCTACCCTCACCGTACTTAATAATGCTGCTATCGACTTTCTTTATGACTGCTTTATATAATAAAGATGGGAAAAGTTTTAGCTTAGCTACACATCCAGAATCCACACTTAGATCACACACACACAATTAGATTAACCTGTAGATTCAGAGTCAGGTTAGTGGCAGCCATTTTGGATGCTTTCGAAAGTTAAAAAGTCAAGAATTAACTGTTTACCATGTTTATGCCTATCTAACCTGAATTCACTGTTCTTCTGCTCTTATGATCTAAGACAAAATATGCAGTCCATTTGAGTTACGTTTTGTCACTTAAGATTTAATTCTATCCTCTGGCCTATAAAAACCGCTTCCGTTTCGAGCCTCTAAAGACTCCAAACTCATCAGAACACTACACAAACACTGAAACGTGATTTAAACCATGCTGATCTTGACCTCCCTGTAGGGAATGTCTTTAATCAGCTTCCAGGGCCTGGGTTTCTCCGGCCTTTGGAGCAGTCTTATAATCAGAGGGTCAGAGCTCGCTTAACCTCATTTATAGCCAAGCCTTCAGGGTGTTTCTCTCAAATCAAATTAAACAGAAACCGGAGTATCTTTTTTGTTCTACTTTTTCATGTTTGTTGATTTGTTTCATGCTTTATGGTGAAACATCTATGATGTAGCAGTGCCCTCTGCTGGAACTCTGTTTTTATATAGTCTACATCTAAATGCATTTCAGATACTTGAAGCCAGACGAGAACAAAAAGTCAAAACACAAGACTGCTGTCAAGAAGAAGACCCTTAATCCAGAGTTTAATGAGGTACTGCTTTTTCTCTCTCTCTCCACTTCACTAAGAAACATACAATGTGTAGTATTTTATTACAGTAATCTAAACTACAACTACCCCATTTTGAACCACAGCATTTTCACTCTTGGGCTCCAATCTGATTAGTTACCACAGAGCAAAGATTTAGTTTTTCCTTTTTCCCTACAGCCGTTCCTCTGTGGATTGAACTTATTTTGTTTCTTGTTGTACAATCCACAGCCATGTCATAACCTCCTGGCAGAAGCAGTCTTTTTAATCATCTCTTTCAGTTCCCTTGCTTTCGTGATCACTGTAGAGCAGGCGGCTGGATGATCAGATTCCCAACACTGATTTAAAATATATATAACAATATACTGTATATTCTCCTCTGCTCTCAACACAATTTAATGACAGAAGTGTTTCACCTCGTGTTCGATCAGATCCAGTGGTGAAGTGTTTAAATACTAGTGAGCCGTTCTTACTGTTTTCACCACAGCTACAGCTACGTACATTCTCTAACTAGCCATATTTAGCATATTACAACTGGTTTGCATTCAGTTTCCTTTTCTGTCTATTCTCTTAAAGGATGGGGACAATTCTGGAGTTCATTACTTCTTTCTAGCTCTTAGCAAACATGCTATTATTCATCCACTGGATTCCTATGTTTAGATTGCTATATTCTGTTCTAGCTGTTTCATGTGTCTTCTTGTTTTACGCAGGAGTTCTTTTATGAGATCAAGTATACAGAACTGAGCAAGAAAACCCTTGAGGTGACCGTTTGGGATTATGATATTGGCAAATCCAATGATTTCATAGGTAAGTATGTATGCTTCTGATATTTGTTGTGTATCTTGTAAGTCTTAACTTGTTTCTTGTAACGTTCAGTGTTTGAGTTGTGTGACTAAATATATAAATATTCTTTTGTTGGCCAACTCTATTTATGAAAATCTGTGGTTCAGTTTATCGATTTAGAATTTATTTACATTTGATGGTTAAAAGTTTTTTGTTTTTTTTTAATCCTTAAAAATATAGTGCAGCTTTTGCAGAAAACAAAAACTCATTTTTGTGAGACTACTGCTTCTTCTTTTGAGTTTATGGTCAGTTGGCAATATCGCCACCTGCTGGAATGGAGTGTTGGACAAAAGATGTGTCAAGGAAGAAATTATTTACTTTGTTCAAGTTACACAGCATTTTAATAATTATTAGATATGTTTAATACTTTTAATACTTCGAAATCTGTAAGGAATACTGCTGCTAGAGACAAATCGTTCAGTAACTTTTAGTGATGCAGGATCTAATTGAAAAGCACAATGCCCCAAAAATAGTATCAAATAAAATCAACACTCTACCCATGAATCAGTTTTTTTTGTTTGTTTGTTTGTTTTTTCCATCCAGGTGGAGTGTCTCTTGGCATTAACGCCAACGGCGAGCGCCTGAAACACTGGTTTGACTGTCTCAAAAACAAGGACAAGAAAATCGAGCGCTGGCACACACTCACTAATGAACTCCCTGGTTCAGGCTTCAATGACTGACGACTGAGACGCCAGCATCTGTTTGCTCTCCTGCAAGAACCTGACGCTTGGCCTTTAACCGTCACCTCCAACATTACAGTCCAGAGATGGGTACCAAAGTGACCTCTTTTGCCGTAATCCCAGAATCTACCCCTATATGTACTTCCCGTTGTGTCAACTTTACTGTTCGATGTGGCTTTTGAGCTTCTTGGGCCAGCTTGTGTTGATATGAAGAGGTGTTTCTCCCTGGCGAATAGCAGGGCGTTGTGTACAAACGTTTCAGTACTGTTCAACTTGCTGTTCTCTCTGCTCTTTTTACGATCCGCTCTGATGTTTTAGTACAGTACGTATTCGAGAATCTTGTTTACACGAGCTGCCGATGGAGGTTCGGGTGAATCGCTCGATCAGATGGATCGTTAGACCAAAAAAAGATTTTGGAAGGCAGTATTGGTGGAAAAAAGCGTTGATTGTTTACATCTAGAATCCGGTGTATAAATTGAATGCCTGACCAAAATGGCAAAAAAAAAAATATAATAATAATTATATCCTTGTTCTAGATCTCCATTTGGCTGTTCTGTTTTTATTTCTGTTTTTTAGTAGTATTATTTTTATTATTATTAACTTTAGGACCCAGTGTTGGTGCAGATTAACAAATGTGTTTTATTCAGCCAGACCATCAAGAATGTGTGATGTTGAAAAAGCGATGGACCAACATCTATCCTGTTTACATGTAAAATGCCTCCAAGCAGAAATCCTGTTCCAAGTGAACGATTGTAGCTTTGCACCCTCCTCTAGTCATTCTGGTGATTTACAGTAACGTTGGTCTAGATGTCATTGAGGTCTGTATTGAATGAGCCACGTTCAGTACAGTGCTAAGGGTTAAAAAATATACATATTAAATTAGGATTGATCTCATCTATTTTTTTAATGTCATTTCATTCATTCATCCACTAAAGAGATCTTCTGGCACAATGTCAAAACATATTTAGCATGCATTCAGTGGTTTTTCTCAGTACTGGACTTTTAATACGTATTTATTTTCAGTGTTTATTTTTCAGGCTAGTATTTATATATATCTATTGCTATCTGTTTTTTTGTGTAGTGCATTTTAAATTGATGTGGACGTCCACTTTCGAGTAGTTTTAGAGCTGTAGGAATGTCGGTATCTTCATATGGCCAGGCATGTGTAACTGAGGACTGCTGCAGCAAATCTTCTATCAAAGCGCTCAGTGCAACAGCCAGACTTGTGACATCTTTTGTAATCTGTTGCCTTTGTATTCAAAGCTCTATGACGTGACAGAAAAAATAAATAAATAATCAAATAACAATGCATGCCGTGTTCTTAAATGGTCCTCGAACTGATTTTGCTTAACGCCCTTTGATGGACTTTGCTTAACGTTTGATACTCTTCTGTAAAAGCAAAATCATCAAAAGATCACTGAATGTCTGTTTTTTCTTCTTGGACATTTTTTGGTACCCTGTCTCATTGCCTGTCCGGCTCCTCTGTCATTTCGATAATATGATCGCATGTAAAGGCTGGGGGGTGGGGGGGTGTTGGGGGGGGAAGGATCATGTCTTGTTCTGTTTCCCTTTTTTCCCTAATCTCAGGCGATTGTTTGCAATTTGAGTGGAATGAAATTTCTATGTTCCTACTTCTTGTTCATCACCTCTTGCACCGAATGGCAGAGTTTATCGTGCCTTTTCTTTTCTAACAGTCTTTTTTTTTCTTTTTCTTTTTTTTTTGCACCGCTCACTTTACAACAATTCCTAAGGCGGATATTAGCTTTTAATATGAAAACTATATGATAACGTTCGGCATATTTCTATTGTGTCCGTGTCGGAATATTCTATCACTCGAAATATTATCACTCAGTGAGATGTCTGTGTGTCCTTACACTGGGTTACTGGGTTTAAGTGGGGGGGGGGGAACACATTTAAAGCATGAAACTACACATTCTGGTTTCTACACTTTTCTTTTCTCTTTCTCTTTGGGTTAGAACTAGTTATAGAAACCCTAACCACACTAGACATTCTCTAAAAACTCTTGGCTCCTTATTCAGTGAATTCTTAAATAAAAGATATAATTTTTAAGACTTCAACTTTGCTTTAATGCTTTTTTAATATTAAATTAAAATCTACCAGAAACCAGAATATGATATTTTCTTTATGTCCGTTTAAAAAAGGGGGAAAAAAGGTTCAAGTATTATATCTTGCGTGTTTTATACTCTGGCGAAAAATGTGTTATTTGTATATGTTCTGATTTGAAAAACATGTCTAATAAAGTAGAGAACCAACCTAGAAGCCTTGTTTGCTTACAGAACCTCCTGGGTTACTAGCAGAGCTCTTTTCACAGCGATGTTGGAAAGGCCCACATTTTACTTTTTAGTTATCACCAGTCTCTGTGCTCCCTAAAGTTTGTCTCTTCATATTCCAGCTGAAATAGCCCTCAAATTGTTTTTTATTTCTCATAATTTCTCCGTTTCCAACAGCAGAGCTTAGGAACAAACGAGCTGAGGGGTTTTTTTTTGTTGTTGTTTTTATGAGGTCACAATAGGTGGGAAAAAAGCATTTTTTGTGCACACACTGCAAACCCATTTAAATGTCTGAATAGATTTTCTAAAATGAGTAAATATTGCATAATAGATTTCCAAAAAATATTTGTAAAAAACTGAGAAGCCATGTCTCAAAGTTTCTCAGGTTGACACACAGCCCACAGCTTGTTGGGTCTAATCAGTATGCAAGTTCTGCATTGTTCAACCATACTAGTCAAATGTTGAAGCTGGTTATTACCTGATATCACCACCAGCTGATACTGTACAGTGGTGCCTAAAGTGAAATTCAACATTTTAATAACATTCAATTTTTTTTTTTATAAAAAAATCAATTAATAATAATTTGTTTACTTGCTTGTCACTCGCTCAATTTACACTTGCTCGACTGCTTTCTGAACGTGTACTGAAAAATGTTTTCTGTTGAGTTTAGGCCAGGGCTGCAGAAGTTAAACATCGTCATATAGCTGTTTTTCACTCGTTTTTTAGTTAATCATCACAACTCTTCAGAACAATAATACATTGGATATGTTATCTTAAGACATTTTGCCACCACTATACTGTATATTACAGTACATTAAGGTTTTCCAGACGTCAGGAGCCTTTGTATACTTCGGAAACACATCCAATCACTTTTAAACAGGGATTGGGGGGGGGAGTTTGATCTACACTGAGGATCCTGTTCCAGAATTCCTGCATGGAAACTGGCAGACATCAAATAAAACAATTGCACAAAATTAATTGAGTTCTTTGCATCTTTACATTTGATAGCCTGCCCTGTTTATGGAAAACCTATGGTATAAAGAAAACCAAACAGTATTTAACCAGAAATGAGTTTATAAGTTTCATTTTCAGAGCAGACTTCTATCTAGGATTTAGGTGCTTTAAGTTTAACTTATTAAAGACTTGACAATTTACAGCCAAGTAAAGATTATGCACATAACGATCAGCCATAACATTAAACTATCTAGGATTTAGGTGCGGGGCCTTACTAGATCAGACTTGTTTGTCCAACAACCTGTCTGCTAAGCCCCATATACAGCAGGCTGTGATGCACAAGGTGATATCTTTATATTATAATCAGTACTGATTTTTTTTTAGCAATTTTTGCTATATTGGGGTTTTTTGTGACTCCTTTTCTTTCCACAGGCATAGATTAACCTGCTCATATATAACTTATGTTATTCAATTTACCTGGCTGTGGTGTTATTGTTATGGCTGATCAGTGTATTTGTATAACTCAAAAAAAAAAATTCTAAATTGTTCTTTAATTTCATTTATTATAATGCTGGCAATATACTGTTACTATGATCAAAATAATATATTAAAATGAGTTTGTTAATTAAATTTTATTGACATTGGCTCCTGCTACAATTCAAAGTCTGAGCTGCTGTTAAAGATGACAAATCAATTGCTTCTGTGACCAATCAGGCTTGAGTATTCCACAGGTGTAAAAAGGAAAAACCAGGGTGGCGTTTCTCCTTCGTGGTCCCTGCAGTTATGCGCAGGAGCTCACCGTTGCTCAGGTCCTCCTCCTTCTCTGCTGCCACATGTAGATCAATTCTACCTCTTGAGTCTGCAGTTGAGATGTCTGCTTCCTGTCAATAACAGGATAATAACATGCATCATCAAAGAAGAAATGATGAGCTGGTGCGCACTTTTCTTCTGATAAACAGACATGAAACAATGAACACTGCTCATCAATCAGCAATGTGGAAAAAGTGCAAATGTTTGCAAAACACTTGATTAGAACAGCATCAGCAGAGATCTGAAGTAAATCTGAGAAAAGCCAGAGACTTCACCAATACAAGATATAAATCAAACTTTATGAATTCTCCAGTTTTTGATTCATGTACTGCAAAGCAAAACCCATCCAATCTATTTCATTCAGCCTCATTACAATCTGCTGTTTAAGATGTATTCTGCTTATATTCTAGGTATACTCATTTTTAACTCCATGTTTAGACAATAATTAAAACATTTCATTTGTTTATAAAAATGTATAACATGATCAATATCTCCAATATACATGCAATAAAATAAAAATACCTTTAAGTGTTTTTAACATGTATTTTTTCATAAACATTTGGGAACATGTATATTAAGACTTTATATATATTTTACTCATCATGATTGGCTTTTATATTCAACTGCTCTCTCTATGTTCAATTAGCCATGTGACTAGCATTAGTTAATATAATTAATGAAGAAAGAAGCCTGAAAGAAAGACAGATTTAAAGAATTAAGCAAGATAGAAAACTCAAAAACAGAAGCTTAATAAAAAAAATATTTAAAAAAAAACAAGAATGGGTGTAGTACATCAGAGAAATCACACATAATGATTCTAATGAGTGGTCAAGGTGGTCTAGTCGAAAGTTCGATTACCATATACAGTATATTATTTCAACTTTTACCTGTCGTAAAACCCTGTCGTAAAGTTTTCTTCCATTTCTCCTATAAAACTTGCTTCTTGCTCTACGTCACATGTCTGCTCGTGCCCATACATAGCCCTCCTATTGGATAATCTTCCTGTCTTTTGTTCACGAGTAGAAACTACTAGCCAATCACGAGGCAAGAGTTTTAGTAGAGAGGGCAGGGTTTCTCTACTTGTGGGCGGGAGATAGTGACGTATCTTGTATAACTCTTGTCGCCGAAGTTCTTCCGGTCTCTTTCTTTCGGCTCGCTTTGAGCTCGGTCCTATGGATATGGATCCTTTGCGCGGGTAAATATTTGTGGTTTTAGCTTTATGTGTTATTATGCCGTAAACTTTGTGTAAACATAGTATCATATTTCGGAGTCAATTTTAAGTACACATTTAAGACAATTTAGTTTGATTCATATTTAGGTAACGGTAGACTTGGGCCACGTGCTAAACATCCTAAAGTGTAAATTAATTAATTTGACGAGAACTACAGTGAGCCGAATGAATTATATTTTTAGGAAGGGGTTATTAATTACCTCCGCCACGTTTATCGCCCCCTGGATGTGATTTGTAGCCGAGTAGCTAAGCGAGTTAGAGGGCGCACGTGCAAATGCGCGCGCACACGCGCTGCAGCTCTCCTCTCTGAAAGCCATGTTAAATCATTTGTAGAGTGGAATTTCTCCTCTGTCATGGAGCATCTCCGCTTGGTTGCATGGCTAGATAATGTCCAGGTTTGCTTTCATCTCCGCACGACAGATTGCTGAGGTGACAATGAGGCCTGGGATATTTCTAACAACCATGCTGCTCTTCTAAAAAGGATATCATAAATGCACGAGTTTACACTTGTTTCCCCACCCCCTTTTTCTTTTCAGCATGCCTGGATGTGCAGATCACTGGGGCATTCACAATGACTCCCGAGCTTCAAAAAGGCAAGTAGTATTGAGATTTCTTAGGTAGCTTCATTGTGCACAGTCCTAGTCACGGCCTAGTGGTAGTGGGCTTAGGAACTAGTACAGTGCAAAGAGTACAACTCTGTTCTCTTGCAACTCACTGCTGTTTTCCATTGATAGCAGTGCTACTTATGGGAATGGACAATTTACTTATTAAACTCTGGATAAATTCAAGCTGTTATTGACTGACTGTCTTTTTATCATTAGGCTTGGGATGGGTGTCCTGACCAAACTTCAGGTAATGCTCACTTTTCTTTGTGTTGATATATAATGTAATGTATATTAATACTTTTGTCATGATGATTGGCTTTTTATGTTCAACTGCTCTTATACCTGTGAAAGAAATTTGCCTCTCTGAACACTTCTTGTTTTTGTTTTTTTAAGAAAAGTAAGCATGGGTTGATGTTGGAAAAACTGCTCACTTGTATTGTGTATTGTTTTCTAGGGCTGCCGACATGGTGCAAGCTTGTGGCCTTCGTGAGGATGCTTGTGCAGTACTGATCTGTACATGGTAACTACACTTTCTCAAATCTTTTCCCATCTGCCAATTTTATTCCTGAGGTCTATCCCGACGGGCCCCTCTCAGTAGAGCCTTGTCGTTGGAAATGCCTCGGAGATGAACTCTGTAGTATTAGCTTTACCCATAGTGTTACTGCCATTAATGCTGTGGGCAAACGCTGCAGGACAAACTTTCAAGCTTGTAACATAACCATAAATACAGTCTGTTTAACCCCTCTAATGTTGGAGTTGTTTTTCTTGCTTCACATTATTTTAGTATCTAGTTAATGCTGAATTAAGTTGCTGGTTTGCTTGCTTTTTACACATTTTGCTTGCTGTTGCAGCTGTGGTGTCCACCTGAGGGCGCACTGGTCCCAGCACCGGTGAGTGTCATCCCTGTATGCATTTATTTCCAGCACTGTGGTATCTGCATCCAGTTGTATGTCTGACTGGATTGTTCAAATGCCAGTGCAAGAACAACTCGAATACCTTCCACTATGGACTTTACATCCTTCGCATGTTGGGTCCTGGTTGGTGCCGAGACATGTCATGCTAAGTTTATGTATTTTATTAAGTGCTTTCAGGAATTGGAGCCCTTAGGGGGTAGATGAGCATCAAAAATGTTACTTTAAATTACTTTGTGCTATGGTAGAACACTAACCAGACTTTAGTCCTGGATGTTTCATAATGTGCTTGATGAACATATGGGTGGCAAAATTTTAGCAACAGTTCTGAACAATTCTGTAACAATGCTCATTTGTCACTTTTGTGCAGCCTCATGTTTTTTTTTTTTTTTTTTTTTTGGCTGTTGGTTTTGAGGATGCGCAGTCATGCTTTAGTCAGCACTTGCATGTGAGCATTCGTGGTATGCTGTGTCAGGCTTCAACCACAGCTCTAACCCCTGTGAAGGATTTGTTCAGCTGATGTGTCATTTTATCATTTGCAGGTCAATCCCTGAGAGGCCTGGATAATAAACATGAGCCAGATTCAGAATCCAAACCAGGTAACTGCTTCACCCAAACCCCCCCCCCCCCCCCTTTTTTTTTTTTTTTTCCCTTCCCCTCGGTCATATACCAAAGCTATCGGGAAACAATGTTCCCGACTTGCTGTGGACATGACCGTAAAGAATATCCCATCCCGGTGGATTGCTTCAGGATAACTGATGTGGTCTGCTGGGAACATGTTTGTACAACAATGTACAGCTGTTTTGCTTTTCTGAACATAGATTTAAAACTTATTTCTTTGGACAGGTTGTGAATGTTTCATCCTGTCCAGTCTGTGGGATTCTCCAAAGTGAAGGTGAGATCATGAGAGAACGCAACAGACGGATCACATTCAAAGGGGGTCAGCCATGTAGCACCACTGGCGATCCTTAACGCCGTGATCCCACATCAGCGCCCTGCGTTAGTTTTTGCTGGTCTTTGTACTTCAATGAGAGACCTGCTGTCCGCTGGGCAACATTTCAGTTTTCTATTGTCTTCCTTGAATGAAGTGCATTTGTAATTTTTTTTTTATTTTTTTTTTTTTATTCCCCTTCTATCCAACAGATCAACCTGAAAGGATGCTGATGTATAAAAGGTCAGCGTGGCGTTCTAATGGTCACTCCCAACGAAAGTGACGTGTGGGTTTTGTTTTTCTTAGTGTCGTGCAATTCTAAAACAATCCTTGCATGGAGGCCTGCAACATAGAATTGATATAATTGATTACTAAAAGAGTAGGTAACAAATTTCATAATCGATTCGTGGTGTTGTGCGATGCAGAGACATTTGATTATTTAAAATCAGAGTGAATACACTGGGTCTCTCTAGCGCACTGATGCTAGCAGAGTTTAGCACCTCATAAACAGGGCGGAGCAAAAATAAAACGAGTGAAGGTAGAGGAAAACTACATGGTGCAGACAAAGAAATCCATGTGACCCAAGTCATCCAAGGTGTGGGAGTATTTTGCTCTAAATAAACAGAAGTGTGTTGACTGCATAGTATGCAAAAGCGACATGGCATGACACAGGAGCACCACGGCAATGATTCAGCACCTGAAATGCAAGTGTGCATCTGTAGTGTAGAGAAGTTCTTACATTCAAGCAAATGCTGTTAAATGTTCTAATTTGTATTTTTATATATAAAACTATTGTTCTAGCAGGTGGCACTATTTTTAAAAGTCTATATTTGGCAGATGTAAGGCATTTGTTTTTTTTTATCCATTTTTATTATAACAGCTCACTGTGCAACATGTTTGTTCACTTTCTAAAGATTTTAGTTCTGTTTTTGAATAAAATTAATGCCTGTTTTTTTCTGGTTAATTGACAGAATAATAAATTAAAATAATTGTTAGTTGCAGCCCTTCTTGCATGTATCCCCTTGTTAAAGCAAATTTAGCTCCTTCAGGTTGTGTAAACTCATGTCATCCATGCAGCTTGGTCGTATTTTTGTTGCTGCGCTGTGTCATTTTCTGGCGTCACAACTCCTGGCTCGGTGGGGCGAATATCGTATATAATGTTTTTTTCCTTGTTTATTCAAAGCGTCACAGCTCATAAAGGATAAGGCCTTCATGTGTTACTTGTATTATAGGAATACATTGAGCACTCAAACTGCATTATAATTGGGAGCCTTTCTGCCAAGCAGAGACTCAACTCTCGGCATTTCCCACGGGTCATGGAATGCAGATTAAAGGATTCTCTTTGGGGAGCACAGCTTGCAGTACTCCTTTCATTCTCCCCTTACCTAAAAGCCTGTTTGACTGAAAATGCTGGTGTTTCAGTTGCGGCAGTCTGTTGTATTTCATACAAAATCAAAAGTGCTAAGCAATGAAGTTTAAATGAAAAAAGGGGGGGGGGGTCGGGGCTGGTGCAGTATATCTGTGGTTTGAGCATGTGAAGAATAAATTATAAACAAGCCATTGCTTTCCTTGATGGAATCTGAGGCCCGTATTAAAATTGTTAAGAACCTATCCATCAGGAATAGTTTCTTCCTTTTTTTTTTTTTAGAATTGTGAAATTGGTGTTACTGATTTTTGCCCTGACTCAGCTCTAAATCTGTAAATCATGGTTCTGTGTCCAAAAGTCACTATTAATAAAGTTATTTTATGCTGGAATAGTTGGATTTAAAGTCTGCTTTACTTATTTTAAAATGTGGGGGTTTTACCCTTTCCTCACTCAAATACAGAAATAAATAAACTCTCAAATGTTGTCCTTTTTCTTTTATTTTGCACTGTTTTGTACCAAGTAAAAGGTCTCGAGTTTTACAGTCTGATGATTTGTGCTCATTCTGTCTCCAGTATTGCAAGTTCAGGAAATGTGGAATGTAACAAAATGTTATACTTGTTTCACTGCAAGTTACTCTTCAAAGCTCGCCAGATCAATAAGCAGGATTTTAAAATGATACACCAATGATTAAAACGTTGCCTTAGCTCAGTTATTAGGTGGTAATAGTGTTGCTCAATATTCTCCCTGTTAATAAACACCTATAAAGCATGTGTTGCTTAATCTTGTTTATTTCTGCTCTTTAAAAAGAGCACAGAGGTATGAGTTTTCTGAATAGAAAATCTAAATCCCCCGCACCCACCCTCATCAGTAGCCTCTTCTTAGTACTTGAGTATCATTATCATAGTGAGAAGCCCACTCCTTTAATCTATTTATGACTCCTCAGAATAAATTCAAGTTAACTATTGGCTCTTTCCAGGTACAACATGCCAAGCATACAAACCTAAATAGCATCAGCTACTTGCTGCATGTTATGTAACATCAGTGAATGTGAAGGCCTGAAATCCCATCAGCAGATACTGTGATAGTATTTTCGAGCTAAATGGACGGCTGTCCTTTGACCTGATCCGATGCATGATTTAGCTTGTTTGGGAGATCAAATTAGCCTCAGGATCTTATCACTGCTTCACACAAAGACGGCCTGTGTTTATGACCCTGTCACTGGCCTGACACAGCATGTGAATTATTAAACTGCCGCCTATCTTTTTAATACGGTGACAGGGGGGTCAAAAATTCCCCAGTGCTGTGTGGAATTAAGACAGCAATGTTGGATATCATGTATGTTTTTTTTCATAGACAGTAAAGTTTGGTTTCAAAGAACTTGCACATTATAACCACCCACCTAATACTGTAGATCCTTCTTTTGCTGTTAAATCAGCCCTTACCCATCGAGGCATGGATTCAACTAGATTTCTGAAGGAGTGATGTGGGAACCGGCACCAAGCTGTCCGTAACAGATCCTTTAATTTCTATAAATTACCTTGTTTTGAAGATGCTCTTTCAAACTGACCAAAAAATTGAACAAATTTCTTTGTATACTGCTTTTAACAAAGGTCATTTTCACAAAGCAGCTTTTAAGAATCAAAAGAAAATTATTGAAATGAGTATAAAATGTCAGAAAATATGTATTAATTAAAATGATTAGATTGTCTCTGATGAGCAAGCCGAGTGTGACGGTGGAAAGGAAAAACTTCTTTATATGGCAATAGTAAGAAACCTTGGGAAATCATCCTCATTTGGGTGATGATATGAGAATTACAATGTGTACACTTACAAAAAGGGATTGCCTTTTTCCTCAACATTAAATATGAGAATAAACAACCATGACAATAAAAAAGGGGTCATTGTTTATTGCCTAGAAAATTGCAGTTTTTCAAAAACTACTTTTTTTTTTTCTTTGTTGTTTAACGCTGGTTAGAAATCAGTATGTTACATTATGGCCCACTGTATGTCTCATTCTCCCTCATCTTCCAGGCCTTTATCCAGACCGGCCTTCCTTAAAAACCTCGAATGCTTCCTTCCCTGATCTTGTCTTGACTTGTTTTGTGTCTTGAACTTTTACGTCTGCTTTATCCGGCACTTCCACACACACTCTTGCTTCTCAACACGCTTCCTCTCAGTACATCTTAGCATCTTTAGCTGGGGTTTTGTAGGTTGCATCACCGCCAGCTCATCTCTTTACCTTGTCGAGTAAAAGGAATAAAGTGTGTGGTTCTTGGAAAACATGTCACAACATGTCTCAACATGTTGTCACCATTTAATGCAAATATATTAGATAGATAGATAGATAGATAGATAGATCATATATCCAACGGCAATAGGGACAGTAACACAAAGACAGGTTATAGAAGTATAGTATATGAATGAATGAATGAATACATTTAAATAAAATGTATTTGATTTAATAAATGTGTAAGCATTTAAATTTCAAATCTAACAATTCAACAGTGATTACATTTCAAAAATTGATTGTGTATTTTAACATTTCAAAGGCTGAGGCAAATTATTATGACCCCAATGGCCTTCCACACTACTTACTGCCTCAATTAGCTCTTTTAAGCGGGAGGAAACTGGACCAAAAAATAAACAGCTAACGCAGGAGCTTAATAAATAAACTCATTAGTATATAAGTAAATCTTGTGAGATTGTTTAAACACAAGTGCTTTTGGACATACGGGACATATTTGTCTGTTAAACGTTAGCACGAGAGCTAAACTACGATTCCCCTCATGCAGCTCGCGTTATCCCTGTGACCATGACCACGCCCCCCTCTGGCGTTTGAGTGACAGGTTGTTTGTTTGAGCGCAGCAGCCAGCTGCCGGACTGTTCCAATCCCCGCAGGAGTGGAAACACGGGGGGAGGCGCACACTCCTCTCTTTTCTCCTTTTCCCGTTTTCTTTTTAACCTCGTTGCGCTTTGCCTTTTTTTTATTTCACCTTTGCTTGTGTCTTTCTCGCTCGCGTTCTATTCTTTCCTCCTTTCAGTGCGCAACTTTTCCTCCTTTTCTTTTCCTCTCCACCCTCCTTTCCGCTCCGTTTAAAGGTTCTTATTAAACCCGGTCCATTTGGCTTGCAGCTCTAGTTCATTTATTTATTTATTTATTTGTTTGTTTTCTTCTCCTTTTTTTTCTTCAATATACCTCGCTATATAAATCTATATTTACATGTCGAGACAGACTCAGGCAGGGGAATAGACTGGTCGTGTAGCTCCAAATGAGAAGACGCAAAAGATGGAGCTGCACATTTTAGAGCACAGCCTGAAAGTAGCCAGTATAGCAAAAGAAGGCATCCAGATTTGCACTCACGGATTAATTAAGCTCGCTTTCCTGCCGTCGAAAACAAGGTAAGTACCTCATTGTGAGTGTGTGTGTGTGTGTGTGTCGTCGAAATGAATGTCACAAAGCAAAAACATGGAGAGTGTTAATATAAACGCATCCTGAGCAGGCCAGTTAGCTGTGTCTCTGTATGTATGTGTGTGTGTGTGTGTGTGAGTAAAACAATTTCGACACAACTTCTTCCTCATAATAATAAGTTGTTAATGAATTCATTCTAAAACCTGAGGGGATAAAAATAGAAGGCGCACTGCTCCTGGATTAACCAGTTTTTTTGTTTTCATATCCTCCTCTGTCTGTTTTATATTAATGAAGGTCCATGTTAAAGGGATGTGTGTGTATATGTGTGTATGTGTATATATATATATATTTTTGTGTGTGTAGATGTGCTGTTCCCCCCCTGTTAAAAAAAAAAAAACATCAGCATAGGACTCATACATATTTTTATATATATTTTATCCTTATTGTGTCAACCTCATTTTATTATTTCTTTATTATTATTAATAATAATAATAATCCTCCTGAAGACCAGGTTCTGTGTTATTCCCCTTCGTGCTGCAGCGCTGCAGAAAAGCTGTAAACAACTGCAGTGAAGAAAAGAAGGAAGGGAAAAAATAGATATAGAGGTGCACCTTTCATCCATCGTTTTTTTTTTTTCTGTGCCGATCATCAGTGCTACGATATATCGTGATTTCATCCCTAAAATGCACCGTGTTATCAAGCGACTTCTGCGATTCTAGAACAATCTCCAGGAGTAGCAGGATTCATTTTCGACAGTTCTTCATCGGTTTTAGACGACACTAGTGCCAGTGCCAGTGACAGGATAGATCACAGGTTTATTACAGTAATGGTATAATACGAGGGGCGTTCAAGTCAAACCGGGATGTGTCATCGATGAAGACATGAAACCAATTTGACGTACAGTACGGTGATAAGTAAAATGTTTAAATAGTGCAAACTTTTTAAAGAAGTCTGTACGTCTGTGGGTGACGATTGATTGAAAGTTATTGCCACAGTTTACCATACAGTCCTGATCTCGGTCCAAGCCATTTCTACCTTTTTGGGTCATTAAAGGAGTTACTGGAAGGCCAGCATTTTAGACTTGAAGCAAGCAGGCTGATCATGGATCCAGCGTACTGGGAAATAAAATAAAAAAAAACTCTAGATGGTATCCAAGCACTAGTGAACCCCTAGAATAGGTGCAATAGTGTAGTCCCGTTTTGACTTGAACGCCCTTCGTAGTAATAATATGATCATTCCTATGTTTCTATAGTTTTTGATAGTAGGAGATGTTTGTCCGGTGCTTTTTGTCCAATGGAGGGAGATATGCTGGTGGTGAAGTAAGTGACTGTGTGTTAAAGGATTAGTCAGCAATTTTTAATCTAATTCACTTTTTGGGCCAAAATTTTGTGAATATCCTCTCTCAGTCTTCTAGCTGTCCATCCCGCATGTGGGTTAAAATAAGTATCCAGCCCTGGCTCTGTAGTGGGACGCCATCAAAGCAGTGCAGACCATGCCACACACTACTACTCAAGCCAGTCTGCTAAATGGACTGTTTATGCTGGATGATGTTTCATTATTAATATTGTTCTAGCTGAGGTGTTAGTGTTAGCGCTGCCTTGGCAACAACAGTTTCAGGAGATGCTAACTGCCATATAAAAGAACTACACTTGGTTGTTGATTATTTTCCTGTAACAGCATGCCTCCATGTGTTTTAAATAATCAAGCTGTGTGTAGGCATGGCAACCAAAAAACACTGTATATCATAAGACCAACTGTTTTTCAGTATGCATCATAGTATTTAGTACTGCTCAAGTTAAAATTCTGAACTATTTTACCAGAACTGTTTTTTAAAAAGTGTTAAACTTTCTTGAAACATTAACAGTTTTACAAAGATGGTTGACATCTCTGCATTTAAAAACATTGTATATATATATATATATATATATATATATAACAAAATGATGAAGGCATCTTAAATATGCAATAATCTCCTTTGAACTGTTGATATTGAGATGTGTCCGCTACTTACGATCTGTAAAGCCTTTATAACTGCTCTAATTTGAGCTGCTGTTTGTTAATTGGTGATTTCTGAGGCTGGTAACTAAAAGCAGCAGAGGTAAGTTTTAGTCTTTGGTGCTTGATGAGTTTTGCAAATGCACTGTTCTTCAGGTTCTTACATTACTGATTTACAAACATTAGTGTTCCAAAGTGTAACGCAAAGTTAAATGTTACACAAAAATATTTGTACGCCAGCAAAGAAAGCAGCACATTATAATTATATAAGCGACCAATTTTCTGACAATAAGTAAGTAAATAAATAAATAAATAAATAAATAAAATTGAAGCTGCTGGTTTTTGCATGCCAGAAAGAAGCAGGTGCAGCAGTCAAGAACTTCTGAAGAACCGTAGATGGGTCTGGAGTATGTACAGCAAAACTAGGTAGCTAATTCTTTATAGAAAGGGTCCACAAAGCATCATCATACATTATGCTGACTTATTTCTGTTTATATGTACATGCAAATTTAGAGCATTATATATAATATTATATTATATATATATATATATATATATATATATATATATATATATATATATAAAACATAATATTAATGCTCTAAATTTGGATGTGGCTATTGTGTGTGTGTGTGTTTTTATTATATATTTACACACACACACACAAGTGACCTATAATTAACATTGTATTACATCATGTTTGGTCACCAGCCATAACTGCAAGGAAATAAATAAATAACAAGGAAGATACCAGATACCATTTTTCATGTTTTAGAAAGTGGATTTAGTCCAATCAGTGTTCCACTGCATCGTAACATAACTGATTATGACTACATCTTCACGTCACTCTGCTTGTAGTTCACCTGATTTAACAGTTCAGCAGTGTGGACATCATTTAAAAGCAGCATGCAAGAACACGTAGTGCCCCTCGGCTTATTGGGCTTTAAACCCGATTCCCACCCATTCGCTGCTTGGTTCTTTCTAGAAGACTCCGTGAATCACTAGTGTTTAATGCCTTCTCGTTGTGTTTGCAGACACACAGTCCTGGAGGCCATCTCCTCTCCTGGATTTACCGAGGCGTGAGCCGGAGCCCTAATGAACCCTTTTAAAGTGAGCGTAGGTGGAGTTAAAGGCTCCCCGGCTCCAAGTAATACAGTCCTGTTAGTCACTCAACTAATACATAATGGGCCCAGTTTGGCTGCTTCTTTTTTTTTTCTTCCTTGAATGCAGATTAATCCAGGCCTTGAACACTGAATTTGTTCTTACTGGAGGTTTTTTTTTTTTTTGCTAAAAATCCTTTCTGGTTTTATTCTTTGTTGAGCAAGCCTGTTTTTTTTTGTTTGTTTGTTTGTTTGTTTTTGTATTGACGAAACATTATCAGGTGGCCCATGGATCCCAGAGTTGAGCTTTGCAGTGTGTCTTGATGAGATTTGGTATTTTAACTGAAGGTGATTAGATCAAGATAAAAGACTCTTTTTAAAGATAGTATATCATTTTTGTTCTCTATTTTTTGTATCAGCACTTGAAGGGATTTCACACGACCAGACCTACATAATGACTTTTATTTATTTCGGGAAGCGTTATTGCGTTGGAGAATTTGATTAATTTTATTTTAAATTTATTGACAATAATTTAATTTTAGGATAAAAAAAGCAAAAAGGGCAGTTATAGAAATGCTTAATATATATATAATTTTTTTTTTGTATCAGAGCTTGGAAACTGACAGCACCTGACAGACGTTAAAAGACATAAAATTTGCAAGTTCCTCTTCTGTCACAGGAAAAGTTTATTTAAAAACAAGCTCGAGCAAGAGGTCAGACTTGTTTTCGAATTCCTTCTGCCAGCGAATGCAGCTTGTGGTCTTGAATCTAGCTGTGAACAGTGTGTCTTCAGAGCCGGCCATTGTGTCGGGTTTTTTTTTCTCTCTCTCTCCTGAGCCGCAGGCACCAGGGTGTGTTTTTGAGTTGGCTTTCAGGATACAGCGATTTGAAAGGCCCTTTCTCCTGTTCATAAGGCTGAATAATTTCACATACTGTACCTTATTTGGCAGATGGTGTGTGTTTGCTTATTTGTTTGCTTTGTGCGTTCTCTGCGAAGTGTCTCGCAGTGGTGTCGAATGTGATGTGACGGCTCAGCGTGCGAGGAGGGGTGTGGTAAAAGTCGCTTAGTGTTCAGAATGCTGTCGAGGCTCGCGAGTGTGTTTGCTGCCTCACTGTTTTAGCTGGCTTCGTCAAAAGGGAAATTCAGCTGTGTCACCCGGGACGACGTGTAACAACGCGAAAGCTAGACCGAAATGTGTTCATGCACAACAACCGAAGCACTGTTTGCTTTTGAAATTTGTGTACGAACAAGTGAGATGTTGTTCCAGGGAAATGATGTAGGATTTCTTAAATTATAGTTCTAATTGAATTAAAAATGTCATGTGTGGACATTTTTAGCTAGCTAGTCTAAAGATAATGTCTCCTAAAAAGCTTCTGCCCTGTTTTGACAATCAACAAACCTCTTCGTACAACTCCCACCCCCACCCCTGTCTGAGAGGGAAAAATATATATATGGGGGGGGGTCATTTAAAAGGCCATAAATAAGTGCACCCAGATCTTGGATCTGGTTTTACGAATAGGCATAAAAAAAGAAAAATGATGCCAAGCACTCTGGCGTGTTGAAGTGTGCACGCAATGGATTCCATTTGCATAGCCCGAGTCATGCGGCAACTGTATTCAAATTATGTTCTGTTTTTGCGATATCACTCCAGCGGGGGAAAAAAACAAAACAAAAAAAACTTTGCACTAATGAGGTAACTAAAATTCAGCATTTAAAAAAAAATTAAGACGAAAGTTTGCTCCAAGGATGTGTGGGAGTCACACATGGCCAGATGGTTTTAACCAAGAGCTGTTATTCTGGAATAATCACAGAGAAGTGCTCACATGTGTTGTGTGATCTGTGTTTGCTCTCTGCCTCCAATTTAGCCCCCATTCCACAGATGCAGACTAATTCGGGGGCTCTCTTCAGCTTTCTCAAAACCGCACAGGAACTCTCGTTGAAGCTTTCTTTGTGAGCGTGTGTGTGTGTGTGTGTGGTTCACCACCTCATCTCCCTTTCCTCCTTTACAGATGCAAGTTCTTCAGTTTGACCGAAACCCCAGAGGACTACACCATCATAGTCGACGAAGACGGCTTTAAAGGTACTTTTGGAGGTTCTCGAGCTTTCCAGGCAAAAAATGGAACTATCACTCATCCTCCTCTTCTCGACACACTGGCAATGTTTGACCAAATTTTGCTTCATCAGTCACTTCACTTCCATTATGGGTAAACCGAGGCCAAGCTGTCGGCACGTTTGGTTTTGTGGTTGGTTGACTGAATGTGTGTCATTACACCTGGGTCGCCAAGGTCACCATGGATACCGGCGCCTGCAGGTTGTGAAGCAGGTGCAGGTTTCCTGCTGGTGATGGTGAATTAAAAATAAATAAAAAATTTTGGTCTGAAGATGAACAAAACCATAGTTTCTATGGTGGTACCACACCTGAGCAGTTTGTTGACATTCATTAAAAAGTTTAAATGCACAAACTGGGCGTTCAGGTCAAACCGGGACTATTGCCTCTCCAGAATAACAGAACCCTATTAAGTAAAAACTCCCTTTATATGAAATGTATTTAGTCCTTTTCTACACTAATGCACTTATCCCAATGTTGCACAAGCTCTCGGATACTATAAAGGTAGAAAGTTTTCCCAGTACGCCAGAGCCAAGGCTGGACCGTCTGGCCATCCAGAAACTCCTCTAAAGGACCAAGCATGTTAAAATGGCTTAGAGCGAGGTTCAGACTGTACGAGCAATCTAGGAAAACTCTCAGCCTTAGAGTTCCTGTACCATGCAAGCAGTGTTCCACTCGCTGGTTGTTCACCAGAACGACTATAGTGGCTCCTAGCCACTTCGGCCAGTATCTGGATCCACAGACGTATCCCTTTTTTTAAATTGCTTGTGTTTGCTCATCACCATACTGCGCTTGAAGTCTCCTGTAAATGTCAATCTGTATTACGGCGTCATTCACAAAAAAAATTATTACAAGTCCCAGGTTGATGTGAACGCTTCTCGTGTTATTGAACTCCTTTTATTTTGCTATGCTTAATTGACTCTCGGGCTGTAGCTATGGAATATTTTAGTAATCGAGTATTCTACCATGATTAATGGAGTAATCGGATAAAATGTACTTTCGCTTAACTAATCAGCAATGTAAAATATATAGGAGAAACAAAGATTAATTGGTTTTCTTTTTGGAAAAATCTACTTTTATTTTTTAAATGCATTATATTATAGCATTTTATAAAAAAAAAAAACTTTTGTCATTATTCACGATACAAGAAATAGCTTAAAGTTGACTGAGATGAATTAAGTGCATTACAGTGCCATACATTCTTATTTTAAAGCCTTTTCTCAGATGCAAAAACTGAAAAAAGGGTATTCTAAATGACTTTAAGCATCAAAAAAACCAAGGCACATATTAAAATAAATGTTAATATATTAAGTATAAATATATATTGGAGCCAGCAACAAAACGCTCCCTCAAATCAATACACAGCTAACTGTTTGCGTTTCCTTGCGCTTTTTCTTCTTCGTTGGTGTTTACTGGTGGCTTGCATCCTGAAGCGCACGATCACGCCAAACAAATAATTGCGCAAAAACATACCACAAGCTTTTAAAATTCAATAAAAGAAGCTTCAAGGCAGAAGATTTTGCCTGGATCATTATTTATGATCGAATTACTTAAGGAATCGTTTCAGCAATAATTGACCCCCCTTCCTCTCTTTCAGAACTGCCCGAGTCGGAGTATCTCAGCGTAGCAGATGCAACATGGTTAGCTCTCAACGTAGTGTCAGGTGGTGGCAGCGCAACCAGCTCTCAGCCAATCGGCGTGACCAAAATCGCCAAGTCCGTCATTGCCCCCTTAGCCGATCACAACATCTCCGTCTTCATGCTGTCAACCTACCAAACAGACTTCATTCTGGTGAGTCTCAAAGTTAACAGGAAGTCCCAGAAATACACTATGACCCACACTTTTTTTTTTTTTTTAGTATAAATCTGACTTTGTCATTGCTCTCTCTTTTTAAACATTGTCTTGCTGTTTACTCTTGGTCGAATGTCTTGTCATCTTGAGGGTTGTTTCAATGTTTTATGAGCTGCAGTAAAATTTTTAGTTCCTTTTAGAGGATTGGAGTAAACAGTGGTGTCGACTTCAGGAGCCCAAGCTTTGTGTACTGGTTCACATTCCAAAGGCATTGAAATCTGAAAAACATTTGACTGAACTGGAATCAGGCTTCACTAATTCATCTGGTCAGCAATTCTTTAAAAAATAGTTTTTAAAGACAGGAAGGCATGCAGTCATGGTCTGAACTCGATGCGATGGAGAATATATGAAACTTTAGTTTTTTCTTCACATTCCATAATAAGTCAGGACAAAAACAAAAAGGAGCAGAAAATATTACTTTGAAGTTAACAAGTAATAACGCATAGAGATAACGTCTTGGCCAAGTCATGATTTGCCTTGCATTCGAAGCATGACTCTGATGAGTTCCTCCCTGTGACCTGTAGTGCATGACGAGCTTCTGTGAGGCAGCAAGACTGCAGGGCAGCCAAGCTACGGTTTGTTCGTCACTATTGTTATCGTTATTATCTCTAGCCTGTTACAGATCCTCAGTCAGGACGGGAAATTAACTGGGGGTTGTTAAGTTTATTGGAATACAGTGCTGCAGAGTCTTCATGTTCTTTCAGAAAAAAAATGGCCAGTAACTTTGCCATTGATTAAAGTAAATGTTTAGATACAATTAGTTTATAAATATTTGTTTATAGTGTTTCATTTAAATCCAAATTATGCAGCTAAAACACAACAGGCCATGCGGTTATGGGATAGTAACCATCAGCGGGGGAGTGTATAGTACTGAGCCGCTTAAAGGACACAACTGATAGCAAGTCTCCGGGTAAGGTTCAGAAATTCCTACTTTATTCCGTGCATTATAACGTTCTCATCTTTAATAAGTCCAAAGCTTCGAGCTTAGTCCTGAAGGCGGACTTAAACTGTTGTGTTTAGCTACGTTTAGTCCAATTTTGGTTCATTATTAAATCTCAGTGTCTGTCTAATGTATAATTAAGTGATTTTATAAATACTAATGATGATAAAAAAAAATTTTAATGTTGGAAAACAAGTTTCAATGAAGTTAAGAAATCCTGCCTTATGCTTTAGGATTGGTTAGAAGAATTCTGTCTTATCTATGATTGGTCAGAAACCTAGATCATGAAGGCAGGACTTAAATTGTGTTTTAAAGTATATAGTAACACCTCAGATTGCGAGTAACACGGTTTGCGAGCGTTCCGCAAGACGAGCAAAGAATTTTAATAAATTTTGACTTAGGAAAACGAACAAGTCTTGGTTTATGAGTACAGAGTATTATGTATCACACATGCGCTTCTTGTTTTGACACCGAGCGTCACGTGGTCACAACTGAGCCAACGTTTTTTTCTCTCTCTTGCGCTGCAGAATTGTAAATCACATTAGCGATATTCCTTGCTAATTTTTCAGACAAAACAGTCTTTCCGTTAATGTGTGTTTGTGTGAAATTCAAATAAATGAGGAGCAAGGTTTACTGTAAGATGAGAAGGGGGAGACGGGAGGGGCAGATTCCTCCTCTTTCTTCACACACACACACACAGCGCCTCAACACTTATGTCAGGATTTATTTTAACTTTTTTTTTTTAAAGGTAAAGTGCAGGTTAATTTGTTTAAATTTTACTTTCTATTTTGTATTTTTATTTATTTTTTGGCTGCGGAACGAATAATTTAGGTTTCCATTATTTCTCAAGGGAAAGTTAAATCTGATTTACGAGTGTTTTGGAATACGAGCCCACTTCCGGAACGAATTATGCTCGTAATCCAAGGTTCCACTGTAGTTTAAAAGACCCAGAAGTTATATGCATCACCCGCAATGAAATGAAATCTTTTAAAAGAAAATTTTTTCCATATTTATTTGTGCCTTTAGGGGCACTGTAGTACTGTTAATATTATCAACTCTGTAATAAGTGTTTTATTCTTCTCATACCACAGCAATTTTCCAAATGAGAAATTATACTATATTGTGTAAAAATAAGATGTGATCAGTTTCTAGTAACATTTAGGGTGTTTTCACATTAGGGCCCCATAGTTCTTTTAGGATAGTTCTTTTAGTAGCAATGTCATTAGGGCTGTCTGTCTCCACAAAATCTCTGTGTACTTACAGTAAGCATGTGCCAGTCTCATCCTCTGACTTCCTACACAGCCATAGCTGATAAAGTAGGAAAGCTCACGAGAGCGTTGCTCTTAAATTTCTTTTTTTTCTCGAAATATCAGTAGTGTTAGACATTAATATCAGTAGTTAGTATCAGATTAATATCAGTAAAAAAAAAAAAAAAAAATTTTTGTCCTCTTCTTCTCTTGTGTTTTAATGGAGGCTCACAAAACAGTTAGGTGCACCCTCATAGTGCATACCGAGTGTTAATGCGCAAATGTACCTGAGAATGCCGAATAAATCGATAATCGTTTTGGGCACGGTACAAATCAATCGTGACTAATGTGAAAAGGCTCTTAATCTTGTGGAATGTCTGCGAGACCATTTCACTTTAAGTATTACAGCTATAAATTGTAATTTGCGCTTTATTTCTTTTTTTCTGGAATTTAATAAGACAAAGACAACAGTTACCAGTTAGAACGTTGAAAGTGCCTCCATAAACATTAAATACAGTAAGTGACTGTCTTATCATAGGAAACACATATTTCCAAGTTGTAAGTCATTACTATGGAAATGACCACGTAGGAATAAAATAATAATAATAATAATAATAATAATCTGCAGATGGAACTAGTGTCTGCTGTTAGAGGAAAAAGATTCAACACTTCGTGACCAATAAGATTTAAAGAATTCAACATTCAACAGTGCTGTGGTATAATCTCAAAGGCAATAATATCTACCCTGTAGATACCATGTATATGTTAAATGTTTTTCAAACGTTTAGTTAATGCACGCTCAAGTTTGACTCTGTGGAATTACTTGCATGTTTTACACGCAGCCCTGTATATTCTCACTGTTAATAGTTTTGCTTGCACAGTGCATTTCACACTAGAATAGACATCGAGTCTGGGCTGAAAGGCACACAGGGGAACGCAAAGAGGTGCTTTATTGTACAGGTCAGCGTTTTGATCGGACTAGCTAAAACATTTCGTCTAGAATATGGGATTGTTCGGGTCAGGGGTTTCAGTCCTGGAGGGCTACAGAACTGCTGAGTTTTAACATTCTGCCTCGTTTAAGACTAATATATTTGAGTAAATACCCAAGAATTTAAAGGTCTGACTTTGGTCAGAAAACAAGTTATTGCGTCTCAAATAGCAGTGTGCCTCATTTCTGTAGGGTTGTAAAAGAAGTCGTTCAAAACGTCCGCTTTAAAACTTTTGCTCCTTGTTTGAGTCCGCAGTGGAGCAACCCCCTGCAGTGTTTATTAATCTCATGCCTCAAGGCTTCAATAGGCACATCCATACGTGACTAAAGGAGCCGTAGAACGCTTGCAATGTTCGCACTGTACTTTTAGGGACGTGTAATATGATAGCTTTAAAAGCATCACTTTTTAGACTGTCATGATCGGTATGTCCGCTATACGTTAAATCCTACATCAGGACATCATGAGAGAGTACATTAATTTGACAGCATGCACCCCAGACTTTTTCGTAAGAAATCTCCACAAGTACTGTCCACCAAGCGTCATGACCAGAGCGCTCATTCCGACATGAAGTAGACGCGTCCAGATTCCGTCGGATTAATGCATAGGAGCGTGTGTCTGAAATCCTAGTGTGCTGTTTGAGACGTGGCATGTCTCAAGATGTATTATTCTCAATGCCTTACTGTTTTCCGAAAAAAAACAATCAGCTTTTTCGTGCCGTGCATACAAAATCTGTAATTCGAGCATATAACATGCAGAAAATATGCTGTCTCAGCCTGACTGTATTGTATTGTTGTTGAGGGGGAAACTGGCCATTGAGTTAGGAGAATAGAAAAAGCAAGACACCCAGACTTGTCTACTATGACAACTGCTCGTGCTTGTCGTCTCAGCACATTTTTCTCTTTGTGTAACGACTGCATGAATCTCCTTTCCCTGCATGCACACACACTTATCAGCTACATTTTCTCTATCTCTCTCTCTCTCTCTTTCTATACCCCCCTCCCCCACAGCCCGCACGCTCTCCAGGACCTGTTTATGAAAATAAAAAAGGTGAAGCCGATGGTAATCTGGAGGTGGTTATGTAAAGAGGATCAGCACGGCCTCTTGTTGGAATTCACCGAAACGTTCTCCTGGCTCTGGCTGTTCATTTTTATTATTTTTTTCCCCCTTCGGGATGTGAAAGGTTGTTAAAAAGGGTTTGGGCAGTTGTTGATCCACATCTCCGACTTGGGCCGGAGCAGATCCCTTTGCTTCTCCTCCTCCTTCTCCTCACCCTGGTATATGTGTGTTTTATAAATAGCAGGGCCTGTCCTAGCTTTGGGAGCTGGGCCACAGTGAACCCCTTTATCTAACTCAATGAGACAAAACTGACGCACATGTTTCTCTTGTTTCTTCTCACTTTTTTTTTTTTTTTTGGTTGAAATCTTTCTGCAGCCCAGGCATGGCCTAGTTTTCTATTGCTTGTGGAACTGTAATGTCTCCTGTGAAGATCTGTATTTCATAAAGGGGAGAGGAACAAAAAAAATTCAGGCTATTTTTCTCTGTTGGAAATATTTGCTTTTCATACGTTAATGATAGTCAGATGTAGCCGTCAGGGATATTGTATTGCTTTTTTTTTTCTCTTTTCGTCTGCTGAAAAAACGCATGTACAGAAAGGAGATCCACAGGGGTTGCCCTTGAAACAGTGTCCCCCCCTGCCTACTGAGTCTTGTTTAGCATGAGCCCTGTAGGACGTGTTTAAATTTCAGCCCAACTGTTTGCTCAAGACATCCTTGTAGGTTTTTTTTCCCCCCTCCCCCCTCTGTAATGTATTTGGGAGTTTTGGCCGTTTGAAATGCAAATGCGTGCGAGTTCCTCAGTTACACAGGCCTAGTAAGTAGGCACTTGCTTTTTTTTTTTTTCTTCTTAACAGGGATGCTGTTCACTGGAAATTCACTGCACAGTCGAGTTAAGTAACTTCTCCGAACGCTTGATATGAAGGTGATGACTAAATTGACAGCTCAGACTCAAATTACAGGCACGCTGGCAGAAATGTAGCAAAGAACCTAACAATTGCTTCAAAGCAGTGTAACTGATCCCTTAAGCATAGTGTAATAATACTGAGTACCTTTTTTCATGCCAAGTAATTCTGCTTTTTGGGGGGGTTATTATTTTTTGCATTTTGGTAGTAATGTAATCATCAATCTAAACTCAACTTCCTGTCTCAGTAAAGATGTATTATTTTAAGTAGACGAGTGTACAGTGTAAATGTGTGATATAACGTGTTTTGCAGTAAACAGTAAAGGACAAATGGGACCTTTAGCAAAGTTTATTCTTCGCCACACTAACATTTCCTTCATCTTGGCTAACTTTATGTCCCTCAATCCCAGGCCAGGGTGCTCTTTTGCGCTGCAGAAATCCTATACAGCTGATTTAAATCACCAGCTGTTTTTCCGATGAGCTAAGATGCACAACTGAGGCTTTGTTCAGACAGGCAGCTCACATTTAATAGTTTCTACAAAGAAAATCCTGCATGCATTCCTGCATACACTGGCTTAAAATACAGTTGATTTCTGGACGCAGTATGTGGTTTGTAAGATAAATTCAGTTCATTTGCCATTTTGATAATTTTGATGTCATTTGCAGCAGAAAACACTATGGATGAAAACTCCTGTGTAGATGATGGCCTACACAACTGTGTTTTTTTTTTATTATTATTATTTTTGCATTAATTTTATTAAAAAATTTAGCCATTGTTGATTCGATCACTTACGATACAACGTGTATCCGGTTCAGGCATCTCATACAGTAGGGTGTTGGAAACCAGAGAACCTGTGGACAACCCACAGATACTTGTTTGTAAGCTGTTGTTTAGTGATCAATGCTTTGGGCTTCTCATTGTAAGGTCATGAGATAACAGTATGACCAAGTGAACTTCAAATGTTCAGGTGTGCCCCGGGAATAAAAGTAACTTGAGCTCATGGACGTAGGTCATGGACTGTAAAGGCTTCACTAAAGTTTGTGAGGGTAAACATTTCAGCAAGCTTAAAAACTTGGGAAGTTTCTCACAGCACTTGGTGGCGTCGTACAGAAAGTCTACTTCTGTCCACCTGCCATATGTGCGAAACGGAAAAGCCTGCATGCAAGATCTACATGAAGTATGCATTGCCTCACCAGCTCGAGGGAGAGTTTTGCATGAATAGTTTTGGGGTTTTTTGGATTCCTACCATCACTCCAAAACATGATGGTAAGTGGTTTGGTGATCGTGATAAACCAGGATAAAGTTGTTACTGAAGCTAAACGAAAGTGTTTTTAGCAGGTTTTTTCTTTGTTGGCAGAATTAAGAGTAAACAAACATGGAAATAAATTAAAAAAATATTTTAACATGCAACAAATACGATGTGCAGAACATGGACTTCCAACAACTAAACCTTTTGCTTCTGTGGTTTTATTACAGCAAATTACAATAAATAATATATCAATCCAGTCTAAACCATATCTCCCTTGCGTCCTGGTTTTCCGCATCCAGGTCCGAGAGAGGGATCTCCCTATGGTCATGCACACGCTGTCTTCCGAGTTCACCCTCCTCAGGGTGGTCAATGGAGAGACGGTAGCCGCCAACTGCTCCGGGGTCACCAACGGTTTCGTCAAGCCCAAACTCGGTGAGAAGTTCTTTATATGCGCGGAGATGAAAGTGGTGATGTTTGTGGTGCCAACAACCCAATCATGGCTCTCTGATTAAACTCTCAGTCTCTCTCTTTCTCTCTGTCTTAGTTCCTCGACCCATCATCCACCCTCTCTCCAGTCCCAGTAATATGTTCTGCGTGACAAGTCTGGACCCAGACACGCTGCCCTCTGTGGCCACCCTGCTCATGGATGTCATGTTCTACTCAGGAGGGTAAGAGCCTCGCTTTCTCTCACATATGGCTGACTCTGTGAGCCATCTGCTAGCCTGATAGGAGAACAACACTGATAGACCTACAGTGCTCTGAAGGAAAAAGAGGAAAAAAGTAAATAAAAACCCTACCTCACTGTATGCATGCTGATTTTAGAAATATCTATGTAAAAAATTAAATTACTTTGGCATTCGCATGTCTCCACTCTTTTTCATATTGCAGCGTGTAAGCAAATGGCTATAATCCCAATATGGCTCATCTGATAAAGTCATAAATCAACTTAAATCTGTCATTCTGCACTTTGACCGCATTGTCAGTGTGTTATTCCAAATCCAGCATGTTTGATTACACTGCCAGTGCAACAAAAGAGTCACTGTCAAATTAATTTCAGACTGTAATCCCTTGTCAGTCCTGTTGACTGACATACAAGCACTCGGCTTCAAAGACAGCCTGTAATTACATTACTGCACTTATTAGAGAGAAGCACTCAGCAGAGTGTCTTGTTTCAGTATTTTGCTGAACTCTTGACCTCACTGCACTGCGGTTAAAAAAAAAAAAGAGAATAAAAACAGGCTGCACTTCAGACTGTATGCCTGTTGCGTAATACTGAGATTTCCTGGTCTGCTTGTATTTGTGACAGAGGGAAGGAGGCAGGAGCACAGAATGAGGATTCAGGACACATCCGCTTCTTCTCCTTCTCCCTGATTGAGGGCTACATCTCCCTGGTTATGGACGAGCAGACTACTCGAAGGTTAGACACTTCTCCATTACTCATAGCACAGGTGGGCAGGTGTGTGTGTGTTTGTGTAGTCAGTAGAGACAGGTTTGATGGATTACACTGAAATGTGGAAACTTGCGCTAGTCTTTGGTCAAGTCCCGATCTTCAAAAACTGTAATTGATTTGATTAATAATTTTTCTTTTTTTATCCAAATGATGAAACCACTTCCTCCCAACAGTGTCTGGTGTTGACATGAGTCTGTTTTGCTAGGTTCCCCAACAACGTCCTATTTACCAGCGCTTCAGGAGAGCTTTGGAAAATGGTTCGCATTGGCGGACAGCCTTTAGGATTCGGTGAGTTTTAAAACACGGCTGTGCAAACCCTTTCAATAACTCAATTAAAGCCCCAGTTACTGTGACCTGCTGAGCAACCCTGACTAAATATAAAGCAGGTTTTGTGAAATGTACAATTTGTTTTTGTCTTCATCAGACGAATGTGGGATTGTGGCCCAAATATCTGAACCCTTGGCAACAGCTGACATTCCAGCCTACTACATCAGCACCTTCAAGTTTGACCATGCTCTGGTAAGTGTTTTTATGTGACAGCACTTTCCACCGAGTGTGTGTTACATTATATTGTGACTCAGCAAGTCAGCAAGGCCGATGTTAGCCACGTATCACCCTTCACACCTTCCCTAGCTGGTATCGGTCATCTGAATGAGAAAAGATTCCATTATTTGTCACATGTACCTTACAGTACAGTGAAATGATTTCTTTGCGTCGGCCAGGATATAGCGCCCCTAAAGCAGATAGGGTTAGGGGCCTTCATCACCCCAACATTCCAATCAGTATTCCAGAGCTTTAACCGTTTGAGCCGCCACCACCACCCGAGGCAGATGACTGAACTGGAAATAAATAAGGGTTCACACCTCACACAATCAATCAAACAAACATAAAACCCCAAATACCACAATTCTTTAAAAAACAGAATGTCTAAAATCAGCATCTTGATTTCCTGCAGGTTCCAGAAGAGAACATTCAGAGTGTGATCGGAGCCTTGAGGACCAACGAGAGCACAGGACAGTGAGATCGGACACGAGCCTCTCCGAGTCCCTGATAGATTATCATTTTCAAAAGTGCCAAGAGCTTTTTGAGGACTGCTGTCGGGAAGGGAGGGGATGGGAAGGGGAGGGGGGTGTCGGGGTGGTAACGGGAGCCGGGGTGAGAATGAAAGGTGTGTGTGTGTAAGAGAGAATGTTTTTGAGAATGTGAGAGAGAAAGAGACAGACAGCTGGGTTGCTTTAGTTGCACTCTCCCACTTTGATTAGACTGATCGTGCCAATACCTGTCCACCAGCCTCCTGCCCCTGCCCCAGAGCGCATCCTTTTCTACAGGGACCCTTTAGCTAGTTTGACTGCAGTGTTCGATTTTTCTCCTTCTCCCCCCCCTGCCTTATCTCCCCCTTCAGACCTATTTCACGATGATAAGGCTTAACTGAGACACGGGGTGGGTCCCCCCCCCATATATACACTCCCCCACACCACGACAATTCTTTATTCATCGCAAATAACCATAATGTATTAGTAATCAGTCTTCTTTAATAGAAGGCCAAGAATGTACTTCGCCAATGTTTTGGTGTAAACGTCTGTTTCATTGCTCCTCCCTGATCTCGTACTGTGCCAAGTCACTTTAGGCCTCTAGTGTGTTTTCCTTGTTGTTTTTGAGTGCAATTCAAAAGCCGATTGTTTTAAATAGTGATATAAATCGATTGTGTTCAATTTATGGAAAAACACATTTCTCCCCATTTGTTTATGAAACCATTTTTTGTTTTTCATTTGCCCCTATTTCACCTGAAGTTTATATTCTAATTTTCAATGCCAAGTCACCGGGTTATGAATACGTTGTTGTTGTTCTTGAATCCAAACTACAATCAATGGGTTTCTGTGCTCCAGCTCTGAGTTGCGGCAGAGATTTATCAGATTGGAATCAAAGGCATCACGGCTGACATAGCTCTTGTACTTTTTCCAAAACAGAGGTGGGGTTTAAGTCGCTATCTCACTATATTAGTCACTATCACACTTCTTCATTCTCAATTTCAACTGAAAAACTAGAGCAATGGATTGTGCAATTTACTGTACACTATTTCGTTTTGGACATTTTCTTCCCCCTTTTAACGTGTGAAGCCATCTTGTGTTTTATAACTATGACAAAAGAAATGGCACGCAATACTCTAGCTTCTTTACCAAGTTTTTACCGTTCAGCATTTTTTCGAACGACAAGCCGTAAGGAATTACAGTCCTTTATTGAATGTTAGTTGGGGTCTAAGTGTTAAAGGACACTGGCGTTAGTTTAGGCCTTCAACTCTCTCACCCCAGTCTGCACTTTATTTAAGGTCTTTCCCTAAAGATCTTATTATTCTTACTGATGTGAATAATAATAATAAAAAAAGCGGGGAAGAATAATTGCTCCTTGGAAGGAATCTCTTTTTAAAAGGGTTACATTTGTTGGTCTTAATGCACGAATGGACCTTTTTGTCCCCCCCCCTCCCCCACAGGCTTTTTCTTTTTTTTCCTGTAAGATCTGATTAGCAGAAACCATGTATTTATCAGTGTTAAAAATTAAAGGGTGACCTATTTCTTCTCTGACCATTAAAGAAATGAAAACAGTATTTTTGCAGCTTGTAGTGTTTGTGATGGATTGTCTGCTTGAGCCTTTGAGAATTCATTTCCATGGAGTCCGGAGTTGCTATAGAAATTGAGGCGTGCCAGCCAACTGCGAGATTCGTGTCCTGCTGGTTTGTTTCTCATTAATTCACTCGCACTCTATCAGGATTGCATCGATCGCATTATTCAGTGCACTCGGCTGTCCTGATAAGCTTAAAGTTTTTTTACACGAAAGCATCTATTATGCCTCTTTAACAAGGGAATTTATTAAGGATCTTCTTGTCAAGTTGTTGTGTTCTTCATTTGCAATAGTGCACTTCAGGTCTGGGTGTGTGTGCATTAGGAAATGTGACTGAGCTTGGCATGGATTGCCATTGTCCTATAATCACACGCGGTGCAGCATGGAGCCATTTTGTGTTTTAGTATACGAGTTACACATGCTGCATCTCAAACGTCCTGTATATGGCCTAGTTGTTTACCTGCATATGGACTGACTTGTTTACCTACGCTTTAGAAAAGCTAGACAGTCCTATACAGAGATTTCAGGCTCCGGTGTTATTAACAGTGCCGTCGATTTTTGTTCACATTTGCTTTGAAACGAGGCAAATGCTACAGAGGACCGGACAGCTACATACGTTCTGATGAATCAAAGCTTAACACTTGTGATATTGCTGTAGACATCGTTATTATATATAGAGAGATTTGTAGATAGACTAGTTTATTGCTGATGAATTGGAACCCTGTATTTCAGCATCCTGCATCTATTTCTGCAAAGGAGCATTGTGAACTCAAATACACAAAAATGCAACACACTTGCAAAGTAGTGTTCTTAAACAATTATTAATGTTATAAATTAATATTTAATACCATTATTTAATGCTATTATTACTACAGTTTAAGAAAGAACATTTTTATTTTGCACCTGACATCACGATATCTGTCCACAATGGACACTTCTCTATAACAAAAGGCAACGTTACATAATAGATGCCGGTGCCAAAACCCACGTACAAAACCAGTCACGGAAGCACTGATTACATCTGACAATGTTATATCATCTTTAATGACAATATTTGCCTCATTAGAATAATAACTGCTTCTAAGTGGTTCCGAAATTGCCTCTAAACCATCTGTGTTGTTTTTCACGGCTAACCTAAGCTACAAAGTTAACTTGCTTCTAACAAGAATCCCAAACCCCTTTCTAACCACTGATACTAACTTGGTTTTTGTGGAACATGTAATGTGCACTGGCTTTTCCCTTTACGCTATTCAACCCCAGAACAGTTAGCTGGCTATTATTTAGAAAGCTTAAAATGTCAGTATTAGTTATCTGCACATAATTTTATAAAGAATAAACACCATGTTCCTTAGCGTGGTCTCTTTTACATTTACTGAATGAGCTGATGCTAATGACGATGCTAGCAAAAGCTGGCAAATCCAGGAGGAATCATATTTATACACGGTCTGAGGTAATGACGTTACGATAAATCAAACATTTGCAAATTAACATCCTTATTACCTTTATTCATCAATTTTCACATGCTTGTTTCTCTTTCAAATAAATTGTGAAATCCAAAACATCATCAGCTATCAATTGTTAGGTTTCTCTTGAAATTCTAATTTTATTTGTCACATACACAGTCATACACAGTACGATATGCAGTGAAATGCTTACGGCCGCCAGTTAAGAAATAAGAAATAAATATGAATAAAAAGATTTTTAAAAATACGATAGAAAATTTAATTTAACTAGGATAAAAATAGAAATTTTAATAGAAATATACTGTACATAATGTATACATAATGTACATTTTTTTTAAATTTAAATTTGGTGAAAGAAAAAATATGGGAACGCTTCACGATTTTAAGTAGTCACGTGTCTATAAAAGATCTATAAGGAGGAAATTTTCTATCATTACCTTTACCAATTTCAGACTATTTCCTTTAGTGTACTATAAAAGCATTAATGTAATGTAAGCTTTCTGTACTGTTGAGTGCAGAGATGCCTCCTTGTTCTGTACCTTTTTTTTTTTCCAACCCTGTTACCCCTGAGGCACTACGCACCCTGGACCTTTTTACAGATATTTTATTGCCAGCATTGAAAACGTAAATAGAAGCGAAATCTAAACATCCCTGACCGTGTCTTTAATATTAGCTTTGCTTCGATGCGCAGTTGGCGACTGATCTGCGTGTCGATTATGTTTAACAATGTTAAGACAAGTTTATTACAGAACACACTCGAGTTACTTGTACAATGAAGCCAAGTGAAACAGATGTTGGATTTCTCTGCTTTGACACAAGGGACTTGATCTTCCCAGTGAAATTTTCAAATTCATGGCTCTTTTCTGACTAGTCCTTTTATTTATTTCTTTTTTTGATGTATTTATATAAAAAAAAATAATAATAAAATAAAGTTTAATATTTCAGCTTGGTTTTGAACAAATCACTCACAGATCTAAATTAAACAGTTAATTACTTGTTTCGTGTCCCACTCACATAAAATACATTCTTTTTTACACATTCCATGTGCAAGCTCCAGTAATCCACTTCCAAAAACCAAAGCAGCAGTCTAGTCTGATGCTCATATGACAGACCTGACCAGCGCCACCATGTGATCCACACCACACGCCACGTCCACCACATGACCTGGGACGGTCACCTGTGAAAACCATGCACATAAGTCATCCTAAGTAACATTTAGACACAAAAAAACACTAGTCCTTTAGCGTTCTTTAAATTGTTCTCTATTACAGCACATGTGTAGTAGATTAGGTTAAAGCGTGACAAGAGTGAGAAGTGAGAAGCTCTGCAGAGTACGAACCCGCCATGGAAAATACTGGTCATCCTTTTTCCCAATGCCAAGACATCCTCGCACGTTCTTGCCCCAGACGAACAGTTCACCGCGATCTGAAAAAACAATCAGCGCTCGGACTTGATCCCGAAAGATAAATCGCAGTCACATTTTACTTAAAACATCAAAGGCTGAAAAACAGTTGCATACTAGAAGATGGAACAATTCAAAATAATGACAATTCATTCATAGCAACAAGATTTTAAATATCCTAGATGTTTTTTTCTGCATTCGTTCTAATATATTATTATTTCTCTACTAACTATTTACACAGAGATGTGTGATGAACACGTGGTAAAATGATCATGACTTATTTTGGATTTTAGAAGGAGTCTTCAGTGTTAGCACTTCGTACCACCCAGAGGTAATGCTGCACATCCAGGTTTTCAGGATGAAGGTTTGCAGATTCCCTTATCCAGATGTCCGTCAATGACTACATCATGCTACTTGCTTACAAGTTTACTGATATGAGAATACCATCACAAGTGTCTATAAAATACACTAAGCAAACCATAAATTAAGATTTATTTTTTAAATTCTTACTAAAGTGATTATTAAAGTATTTTGGCGGGGGTTGGGGGGGGGTGTAGGTTTTCAGAATTCGTTTGTAGACTAACAGTGACTCAGCTGTTCAGACATTAGGGAAGTTTGTTTCATCACATAGGTGCATTTCACCACCTGTGGGACCAGTTCAGCAAAGATAGAGTATTAGTGTGGCTTTGTAGGCAAGCAGCAGTGTTTTAATTCTGTTCTGGGCAGCTATAAGAAACCAGTGGAGGAAGAGTAGCAATCTTGGGGAAAGTGCCAGACGTGCCAGGAGCAAGTGGAGGCAGTGACAGGTGACTGAACAAGTGCCCGAGTGGCCTGTGTGGACAGAAATGGACTCCTTTCACTGTTGCAAAGGTGAAATCAGATAAGAAATGTTAGAGGAAAAGGACACTTGATTGTTTAAAGTTGTATACAATGACTTAAGGTGAGATCAGAGAGGTGTCCGGGAAGATCGCGAGACCCTGACGTGGCAATGAATCGCCTGGGATAGACAGCAGTTCAGTTTTGTTGCGATTAGGTTTCAGATGATGATCCATTTGGAAATGTCTGGCAGGAATGCTGAAACCCGAGCAGAAACTTGAGTGTCTCCCTCAGGGAAGGAGAAGATGAGAATAGCAGCGTATAAAATATGATCTCACTAAGAGATTGAGTAGACGGGGAAACAGTAGAGGACCAAGTTCAAAGCCTTGTGGGACACCAGTCAAGAGTCTGCGTGGAGCCGATGTACTTTACCTCTAAATCACCTAAATTAACCCGACCATCTAGAGTATTTAAGATTGTGATTCATCCAAGACGGACATGAGAAGCTTGTGGTTGATTATTGCTGAAAAGAGTGGGAATGAGTACTGATGGCAGTCTGGTGCATCTAACAGCATGGAAGAGTCGGTAGATTGATTTTAGTCTAATTATCTTTCTGGGGGGGGCGGGGGTGTTTATAGCTGTCATAGCAAAAGTGTTAACCTGTTTGGTGAAACTCTGCTTCTTAATAAGCTGCATCACACCACACTGTTATTGATTATTTTTCTATAACTGCACCTTTTTCATGTTTTATTCCTTATGCAACGTGTATATCTATTAACCAATGTTTATCATTCAAACACATTTAATTTTTAAAATTTCATATCTCACAATCCGAAATACGGTTTCTTTTCCAAAAAAAAAAAAAAAAACACAGAGAATGCAAATGTTTGCACTCAACTGTCACATGTTCCAGCTCTAACACTAAAGCTCACCTGTAATGGCTGCAAAATGGCTGAGGCCACAGCGGATTTGAGACACTTTTACCGCCGGGTTGAACTCTGACTTCCCAAAAAGCGTCGCTGGCACCTTCTCTGGGATTTCTGACTCAGCCAGATTGGGCCCTTTTCCCAGGATTCCGTAGCCCCACACAAACACTTCTCCATCCTCTGCAAACAAACATCTCCTGTTACATCGCTTGCTGCATCATTAATGTGCAATAGGAAAGATTTCAGGACACCTAGTGAGATTACAGCTTTCTATCACCAAAACAAAGCAACTGAAAACTTGCCAGGACGTGACAGGGCAATATATTCATGACCTGTGTATAAATAAAACAATCTAGCACTTTTGTATCGTGCCAAGTGAACACCAAATATGCTAGCAGCTGGTTAGATGAAGAGTGTGCAGCAAAACAAGTTCATCGTCATTTCCATGCAAAGACACGATGCTCACCGTTGAGTACGGCGACCTGAGTTCCCCCGCACGCCGCCTGCGTCACCTTACCCACGCCTTTCAGAGAAAGCAGCCTTGGGGAGCTGATCTGCAAAAAAGCCACAGGGATGCTGCATAACCTAATGACTAATAAAGGGGATCTTTTTCTTATTAACCTAAAAGCTAAGAGAATAGAGGAATAAAACAGGAACTATCTTGTTTCTAGGCTGTCCTTTAGTAAGTGAAATGTATTTAATAGTAAATATGTGTTGTATAAGAGGAATAAAGCATAATGTAGGTGCTGTTGTTAATAAATAATCCATGATAGCGTTGCAACAGATATGCTTCATAAATTTGCCTCTGATATGTAATATTGTAAGTCAAAGGAATTTTTGACAATTATAATTATATATTATATTATTATACAATAATAATTATATTGACAATTACTACAGTTCTAGCAACTTCTAAACAATATAAACTGAACCTTTTAAAAGGTTAGCTTAGCTCGTACCTGTGTGGACTCAGTTACCGAGGCGAGTTGCAGGTACTCAGAGTTGCCCCAGCCAAAAACATGACCGTCTGTGGACACAGCCAGGCTGCAATCTCCATACGTGTTCACCTGCTGAACTTTGACGCCTTCCAGGTCTCCGCCTACTCGGACAGGCATCGCAGCCTTGTTGTGATGGCCCAGACCTAAGGAGGCACGCAACATCCGAGTTAGTCCCGGTTGTTTCATATGACTAATAACTCGCTTAATCACAACCTGGCTTGAAAAACCTCTGATTAAAGGAGCATATTTGTCTATACAAACCTTTGATTAAAGGAGCAAATTCATCTACAAAAACCTCTGATTAAAGGAGCATATTTGAAAGAAGAGGAAGAGAGAGAAGATGAATGGCACTGACCTGTCTGTCCATCTGCCCCCCAGCCACAGGCATACACAGCGCCTGATTCAGTCAGGAATAAACTGTGGTCCTGCCCACACACCACCTAGAGAACACGACTTTTTATTTAGTAGATCTGTGAATCATACGTAGACTGACAATTGTTCAATACAATTTTGGAGCATTGAGATTTTCAGTTTAGATTCAGATCAATCAGTTAACGGTCTGGACCTCTAGGCCTAAGGAGGAATACACCCTAAACAGGGTGCCAGTCCGTAACAGAAGATACAAATCATACATCCACACACACACAGTACAGGCAGGAATTAAACCCTAGACCCTGCAGGGGCGAGGCCACAATACTAACCACTACGCCACAATTAGAAACAAACTTCTAAAAGTATCTAATGTGCACTGAAATGCTGTGAAACGTAAGTTGATTTTTTTTTTTTATGTCTTATTTCTACATATTTTCTATCTTCTTCTCTACACTCCAGTCCAGTAGGTGGTGGTATTGCACCAAGCACTCATAAACATAAAGAAGCGATAAGGTGGAAATGTAAGCGCTTTGCATTTCTGTAGTGACTGTGGTATATTTTTAAGGAATCCATGAATTTTAGGGAATTAAAGATTTAAAAGTTACGTCAATCGATTCTAAATCGAACAACTGACTCAATTGAAACTGACACAATTTAACATTGACTAATTTCATTAAATCAGTCAACAAAAAATTATATAAACTGCACAGCTCTCCAGAGTGTTGGTAGTAAAAATTAATCTAGTTTTTCGGACATAACATACAGTTGTGTGCAAATGTTTGTGCACCCCAGCAAAATTACATATTGTTCTGTTTTCTGGGGTAAACTAAAGCAAACCATTCACCTTACAGAAGTCTAGGACCTTAAGTAACTTTCTAGACTTTAACTGTCACTTGCTAGGCAGGTCTACGATTGTCATTAGATATAACAATTCCAGAGCGTAATACTTTTTCTGGTTCATCAAACAGAACACCTTAGTTATTAAAAAAAGAAAAGATATCAAATTACTTCCAGCTTGAAATTTCAGATTTGAAAGACTTTCATAAGTCCGGGAATCCGGAGGAACCAAAGGCCTGAAGGTGAAGCAAATCTCCCAAATGATAATAAAAAGCTGCAGGAAGATTTAAGTCTACCATTGAGCAACACTGCTTACACAGCACAATCTGCATGGAAGAGTCATCAGAAGGAAACCTTACCAGTTCATTATGTACAGTACTTGGTAAAAGTATGGCAAGTGCTTCCAAAATACATCTTACAAGCCAGATACTTTTGCCAAGTACATATTCAACACTTTGGCCACAACAATAACACAAAAGTATTTGGCCAAACCTGTTTATTGCTGAATTCAGGCCCCTTATTCCCTGTGAAGGACAATCTTAATGCTTCAGCATACCAAGAGATCTTGGAGAATGCTATTATGCTTCCAACTTTGTGGAAACAGTTTGGGGAAGGCCCTTTTCTATTCCAACATGGCTCTGCCCTAGTGCACAAATCAACTATTATAAAGACATGTTTTGATGAGTTTAATGTAGAAGAACTTGACTGGCTTGCACAGACACCTAACCTCGACCACAACCACATCAAGCACCTTTAAGATGACCTATTTTGGAGGTTGTGAGCCAGGCCTTCTCGTCCAACATCAGTGCCTGCCCTCGTAAACGCTCAACAGAATAAATAGGCCCAAATTCCTATAGAAACACTCCAAAATCTTGTGGACGGCTTTCCAAGAAGAGTGGAAGCTGTTATAGCTACAAAAGGGGGACCAACTCAATATTGACAGATACGTGTTTGGATACAATGTCAGGTTTGGCCAAAAACATTTGACCATGAAAAAAAAAAGACGCATTTGATTAAAAGAACAAACAGCTGGCCAACTGTTAATCATCTAATATGTTTGGAGCTGTGTGGCAGCAGGTGGCTCAGAAAGGTATTTAAAATGATTCTTAATGTTCCTTCCCAAGCAGATCATTTTAGTATTCAAATCAATCCAGCTGGTTTTATTAAGCATCAGATTAAGCTCCTAACAGAAGGAGTTTGTCAGGTGAAAATATTAATGATTGATGTTCCAGAGGTCATTTTAAAGAAATTATTTCACACTGTCTTTTTACAGATTTATCGATCACAGCTAATGTCTTTAGTCATTTTTTTTTTTGTCCCACAGTACATTAATAAAACTCACCTGAATAACTCGACTATCAAATCCCTCTATCTTGTGGACAAGATGGCTGCCACTGCAATCAGGACAGGAATAAGACATGAGAACTAAAGCAAGTAAAAAAGAAAATCATTTGCAATTTAGGCACCAACCTGTAAACTTCATCTTCAATGATTTGCCTTCCACACTGGCCATAAGCATTGTTTCCCATGCTGAACACTGGGACGGAAGGGAACAAATATGTGATCACAATTAAAACGATTTATTATTATTTTATATAATAATATTATATATATCTATATATATCTATATATATCTATATATATAATTTATTTATTTATTTATTTATTTATTTTCAAACTATAATAATAATTTTTATAATACTGTTTTTATTGCATTCACATGCACTTATAAAGTGACGTTAGGACAAACGAGGGCTCATCCTTCTAACATAAATCTATTAATAAGCGTATGAAATGCAGACATTTGATCTGGCTCCCTCAGATCACGGCTTACCTCCTTCGGAGTCTGTGAGCACTAAAGAGTGAGCACGGCCGCAAGACACCTGGAGGACACGTGTCTCCTGAGGGTTCGCCAGCGGCAGAGACACAGGGGATGGCTCCAGGATATAGTCATAACTTTTATCTGTGGCACAAGAATGAAATAACAATACCAATAATAATTTCTATACAAGGACAACTTGGACATGTTGGGGGGGGGGAAAGGAATTGATTGCATGGTAGCAGCATTAGCGAGCTCTTGTGGTTCAAGCACAACAAAACCACAACCTCAAGACCACCTCAACTCAGCACAGAATACAGTCAGTGAGTATTTTCATATTACAACGCATCACAACATGCTTTACTCTTTATATAATATAATATAATAGCCAATAAAAGAAACATGACAGTGAGTTTCAAATGATGCCTAGTTTTATTTAAAATTGTTTATTGGAATTTTAAGTAGCATTTTTATTATTTTATTCATATTATATTACATTTTAATTACATTTAATTTGTATAGGGCTTTTAACAATTGATATTGTCACAAAGCAGCCTTATACAGTCAAAAGAAAATTATGAAAATTTATATGAATTGTAAAAAATGTGTATAAATCAAAACGATCAGAAAGTCCCTGATGAGCAAGCCGAGGGCGACGGTGGCAAGAAAAAACTCCCTGAGATGGCAGTAGGAAGAAACCTTGAGAGGAACCAGACTCAACAGAGAACCCATCCTCATTTGGGTGATAACGGATAGCAGGGATTGATCTGCATCATACTGTGTGTCAGGGTATGTCTTTAAGTTAGTATGGAGTTCAGTTTGTTACTGGATGGTAGATTTACAATCCCTTTCAAAAGTATTGGAACACCAAGTGATTTTTCTTTTCCTCTGCACTGAAGACATTTGGGTTTAAAGGTCAAAAGATGAAAATCTGACTACAGAATCTGAATTTTTAGAAATCTTTAAAGGGTAGAAGATGGAAAGCATTAGTGGCTTGTCAGGCACGCCATGTGGAAGCCTAGGTTCGATTCCCATCCGATATCCCAGCCCAAATAAAAACGGGAGGGTTCCTTTAGGTAAGTTGTGCATGGATCAGATGATCTGCTCTCACAATGTTTCTGTTGTTAACAACCAACCAATGTGTTTTAAGTCTCATCATCAATACACCGGTGGTTTCTTTCTCTTTTTTAGAACATTTGACATATGATAAGCGACCTGCCTTTCTCTCATCGACATCTCTCTGGTCTTTAAGTTGATTTACCTTTTAAACTCACTCATCACAGACAAATCCTAAACTTGGAGCTCATATTGACGACTGTCTAACACAGGAAATTTGTTAGGAAGTGTTTTTGAAATTGTAAAATATTAACCATTTGTTCCCAAACCCAACTGAAAAGAATTGGCCCCGTTGTCCCAATAATTTCTGTTTTGGGGCAACAAAGGCATACTCATTGTATCAACATACATGATCATATCTTTTGCAGATAATATTTGCTTATGGGAACTTAACAGATTCTAGAGCAGACATGGCAAAGCACACATCTTTTTGTGGTTGTAAAAATAAACAAAACTTTAAGAATATCTCGACCTTCAAACTAAGTACAAACTTCCCTAGAACATTTGTACACTAGAACATTTCCCTAGAATGTTTGCATATGTTATGTGCAATACAGTCCAGTATGATTTTCCAGCATGAGTCAACTGTGTGATTCAGCTCGCCTTGCGCTGGTTTAACGGTTACACATCAGTTTAACTACCGTTATTACACATTAAACTCATTAAAATCTTAGACCTGGAATTTAATTTCAGACCAAGCTGGGTCACGTCCATCCTAGAATCGGAAAGTAAAAAAAAAAAAAAATATATATATATATATATATATATATATATTAATAAATAATTATAATAATAAATGTCACAGCGAGAACTTCTCTCTGCCTTATAAAAGATCTAAAACACTCACTCACATTTTTATACATTCGAACATTATCATGTACAGTATGGGTATGAAAGAAGGCTACCTCAAAGGCTTGTGGGTTGACCGAGTACACAGAGAGTCTAAATGAAAAACTCTAATAAAAAACAACACACCCTAAAAGCATACAGACACACAGGAGAGCCATTTATAAGCTTTTTTTTAAAGCTTGGCCTTAAGGTGAGAAACAAGACACTTTTTTTCATATGTTTTTACAAAGACTGGAACAATGATGTGCTTTATCTGGGAAAATATTAGGAATAAAAATGAGGAAATCTTCTAAGATTAAGTATCAGGAAATGAAAAGAGCAGATCCTGATCTCTCTATTGTTTGAAGCCCTGCATGTTTTCCCTAAAATACAAGTAATGTAGTGTTCTCGTTATTGAGGGTCAAAATTTAATCAGTAACCTTGAGGTTGAAGTGTTTTATTCCTCCTACACCGCAGACAGTGATTCTGATTGTGTAATATACCTACATTTAACATCTATAAACGAGTCATTCATTTATGAATCTTTCTTTCTCCAATTTAATAAGATAAAAAAAATTCCTTTCCTCTGATATTTGACTTATTTCTTATTTGACCCAACTAGACTCTGCTATTCTGCAGATCTCACTCTGCTGCTCAGCCATGTGTTTCTGCCACCTGTTCATTCAAAATCACACTGCCTTGGCATGGACTCGCAATCAGAAAACAGCTCAGCTGTGGTGTCGTGAGGAGTAACTTACGCCGGTCATGTTTGGTGCGCTGGAAGCCCAGCTGCGAGTCTTTGTTAAGGCCCATACCCCATACTTTGGTGATGTCTTTGGTATTCGATGCCAATAATGTGAACCCATAACCACATGCTGCTGAAGAGATCTGCCAAAAATCCAAAACAACAGCTGCTCATACATACACTCATGGAAACACTACACTGCAGAGCATTTGTTTTATTTCATCTATTCATTTTCACATTTTTCAACTGTGTTTAATTTTAAAGATGTATTTGGATTATGTGACTCTAAGATTTTGGTGTATAAATGAAACCATACCAGCCATACCAGTAAAAACATTAACAACGCCTACAACCACTAAGGATTTGGATAGGCTTGGCACATCATGGTGTGGTTGTGCAGATCTTCTGCGGGTGTGTCTAGCACCAGGACTTTGGCCGCAGATCCTTTTAGCGCTATGGATTGCTAGGTGGGGCCTCCAGGAATTAGACTTGTTTGTCCAGTGCATCCCATTGGTGCTTGACCGGACTGAGGTCTATGGAAGTTTGGAGGCCAGGTCAGCTGTCTTGAGCTGTTTGGCTGCTGGGCCCCATGTATGGCGGGCTTTTGTGTACTGGATGTTTAGGTGCCTCTCTCTTGTGAGCAGCATTGAGATTTTTCGTGCTGCATTGGCTTGGCCGGCCCGGGTAAGCCTTATGTGGACATGATCCTGACCACTTTATTTGTGTGTAATTAAGTAAAATCACATGAGAGGGAGTGCTGTTGGACTGAACAGGTCATGGATCAGGAGGACACAATGTCGTGACATGGTATGTTGATATTTAGCACAACAGCGCAACCTTGAGTGTGATATTGCTTTTGTGAAACAGTATCACAGTCACCATTTATTATAAACAGATACGCTTGATTACTCAACCAGTTATTTTGCTTCACCAACATATATCTTCTACAACAGAAGGAACTAACAGTAACTGGCGGAGCTAGTGACTGTTACAAATAGTGTAATTAACGGAGGTGAAAGTAGTTTTAAATTCTGTTGTGCTATTTAAATACTATGTGACCAAAAGCTACCAAAGAAGAATAAACCATAGAGGTGGTTTCTCTTTAAATGTCCACTTATTCCATTTTAGAATATCAGCTATGTTAACTTCTGGGTTCGAATCCCTAATAGTGTTACAAATAAAAAGCTAGTGCACTATGTAGGGTGTACAACCCTATGTCCCACACATCAGGTTTAACAAAGGGATCCTGGATTCAGCCGTGTGTTAGGAGATAATTAGCTTTGTAGTCATAAATAAAAAAAAACACTATATTAAGTATATAAATATTATAATTATTAAGGCAACTGATATCATTATAAGATGTGTTTTTTTTGCTAAAAGTGCTTCCATGTCTAGTTTTGAATGTGGGTGTTGGCAGGCAGCAATCTCTCCTCAGTACTGCAGTCTATATAAACCTACTTTCACCTATCATATGACCGACAGTTATTTAACAATTGCGAAACACTTTAAATAAGCCTTGGCCACCCATGACCCTGCCATCAATTCACCGGTTTTCTCCCTTGAATCACTTTTAGTATGTTCTGACCACTGAACAACCCAAGTTAGTCTCACCATCAGAATTTGGCCCTCCAGTAGCTAGAGTTTCAAAATCCCGTTACAATCACATCTGGAAGTGAGTGGGATATATTAGGCAGCATGTTTTGGAAGCAGAAAAGAAATAGGCAAGCATAAGGATTCGAGTGACTTTGACAAGGGCCAGATTGTGATGGGTAGAGATCTTGGTCAGAGCAACTCCAAAACTGCAGCTCTTGTGGGATGATCCTGGTCTGCAGTGGTCAGGACACACCAAAATTGATCCAAGGAAGGAAAACAGGGTCATGCACGGCGAGGGGTCACTGATGCACATGGTGAGCGGAGGCTGGCCTGTGTCGTTCGATCCAATAGAAGAGTTAGTGTAGATCAAACTGATGAAAATGTTAATGCTGGGTATAATAGAAAGGTGTCAGAACACACAATGCATCCCTGTTATTTGTGGTGACTAAAGGAAGACCTACTCAATATCAGACAGGTGGTCATAATGTTATGGCTGATACAAACACTTTCTTAATGCATTTATATATTTCATTACAATTACTGTAAATTGATGCGAGTGAAACACGTGACACGTTGAAGCCGGAGGTACCTTTCCTTCCGTGTCGAGGCGGTAAGGGGTCAGCTGGTATTTCCTGGGTCTCTTTTTGCCGCTGTCAGGAATCACGAAGCTGGGAATGCCGAGCGCTCCGCTGTAGCTGAAGCCCCACACGAACACTTTATCAGTGGGCTTCCTGCGCTCTCCTACATAGCGGAACAGCGGCAGCTCGTCCCGGGCTTCTCTGTCTCTGCTCTTCGCTACGGAGGAAAATAAACGGCAGCTCAGGACAACTCTGCAGCGAGAGCGAGCAGCGGTTAACGCCATGGCTTCACTTAACTAGGAGAAGCTAACAAGCTAAATGTGCCACAAGTCTATATAACCATATCTAGCTCTTGTTATAATAATAAATAAAAGTCGACCTCGCGCGCAAACACACTATATAGACTTATCTTTTTCTATTAACCTCGCTTTTTAAAATAGTAAATGTTTCGCTTATATTTCTGTTTACGGTGTTATTTTATTATGAGACATGTTTTGCCATTGGAGGCAGCCATGACAGTTCACTTCCGACACTTTGGTTGGCTTAGTAACAGTCTGTCGCACATGTGACGTCATCGTTCTCGGTCCAATCAGCGGCCTGCTTATGAACTGGAACCGTTGGGCCTCAAAATGAAATGGCAGGTAGTGATGCAAATGATCGCTAGAGGGCGCGTAAACTCTATTTTCTGAACAGGAGAGAGGCAAATGTCATCTGAGCTAAGAGAGATAAACCCTGGGGTGGCTAGTGCTATCATAACACAAAGCTTGGGCTATAAGCCAATAATAATGACAATAATTATTGTTATGATTAAATAATTGACCATAGGAAAATAATCTGATTAATCTTAATCTGTCTGTCTGCATAGAGTTTTATTAGTATATTAGTATACTTATTAGTATAAGTATTGGCACCCTGTCCATGGTGTACCCCATATCCTGTGATAGACTCCAAGCCCCCTATGACCATGTATACAGGATAAAGCGGTATAGACAGTGAATTAGGAAAAATAAATAATCTAGTCAAGTAGATTAATAATCAACTTTAGGGGAGTACCAGACATACAGACATAGCAGCCATCCCGTCAAACAGTGTTAACAATTGGACCATGTCACATTGTCATTTTCTCTCTTTTTTTTTTTTTTTTTTTACAGTTCAGCCATATTCAGTGGTGGCTCTGCACTAGTTTTCTTGCCTACCACTGAGCCATTGAAATGCGTTTTAATTCCTAGCCAATGCCCAAACTTCAGCATTGTATCTGGTAGTACTTTCCACCTTCTTAAACTATAAATTATAATAGAGCTACTCCCACTTACTGCATTTTGATGATTTTACATTTTCCATTAACGCTTTCTTTTTGTTAATTCAAGCATGTCCACCCTGTTAGTTCTGCTTTCCACCTGTACATCTTATACACATTTAACCTTTAAACATTCCACCCTATTAGTCAGAATTATACTGATATCTTTAGCTGCCGATATCAGCTGCATAACGTATGATTTATAAATACCTAAAAGACATTACGTACAAGGAATGACACAGAAAGGCATTTGCTATTTTTTTGCATTTATTTTAATAAAGAACAATGAACAAAAACAACACTATAGCTTATTACCAAGTACATATACAGTCATGTAACATCCTTACACAGAGCTTAAAACTGCTATGTTCCTCTTTGGTTACAGAGATAGAGCACAGAAGTGAAGCTGCCAGCATTCACAGATGTTGGATATAAATCCTCGAACGGGGAAATGAAACTGTGCCGTGTCTAAGACTGACAATTCCATGCCATGCAACTCTTCATGAAAGATGCATCAAGCAAAAGCTGCAGCAGTGACAGATTAAAGCTTGCCGTTCTTCATCCTGGTGCAGTGTTGAGCGTTTAGGAGCAGTGACTAGTCCACCTCAGTTGGCGTGAATACTGATTCTCTTGCGTGTGTTTTCTGTGCAACGCTCCATAATAAGCTCTGGGCTAGGTCTAGGAGGTATGGCTGGGGTTTTCTTTGCCTCCTCTTTGCTGCCATCTTCTGTTGCAGGGTTTTGGGTACAAAGACACAAAAAAATGCACTTAAAACTGTTGAAATGGGAGTAGGATGAGTGATTACCAAAGTATTTAAAAAAAAAACAGTAACTTTTGCAGCAAGGAAACTTTTTCGGAAACTAGTTTGTGCAAGTTTGTCATGTAGAAACCTACCTTCCACCATAGCAGATCTGGAGTTTTTTCTTGGCTGGGACACAAGTCTTCCTCGCTGCTGTAGGAATTTGCGACTCTGCCTACGGTATGAGTCCTGGCTGATGCGTTGGCGACCTTTGGCATGTATGCTCTTGGCATTACGTATAGTCGATCTGTGCACAGAAGGATGAAGACATTGTTTAGGAAAAAGGGTAATATAGAAAAAATCTTATCATGCAATAATGCATGTGTAAACTTTTAGAAATCTATGGTGGACATTCTAGGTTGCTTCGAAATTGCCTCTATAAGGAAACTTTTTTTTTTTATCTTAAGACAACAAAAAGAACAGCCTTTATGATGCATAGAATCATTTTATGATTGTGTACTTTAACATGTTAGCATGAAATATGGCTACTTTGCACTCCAAGCTGTTTGCAAGGTCAATGTTTATAACATCCTCAATTGAATAAAACCTTTTGTGAAAGTTCTTTACATTACAAAAGTTGTAGGGCTTTGTGGGAAAATATTTGAATGGGAATAAAAATATTAGACTTGAAATATTTTCCAACCTTGTTGAATCTATCAATAAAAAAAGCAAACTGACAATGCTTTATGTCATTAAATGGATCCTATAGGGTTCTACAGATAGTTAAGGGCCTAAACCGAAACTAATATAGTACATATAATCCTTAGGCATTCCCTAAAACTGAATACCTCCTGGGTGGTGGGGTGTTCCTGGTCACAGCGCTCCTTTCAGCCTCCACTTCCTTCCTTTCCCCAGTACTCCAAAGAAACATGGATGGATAGTACCCTGTCTCGTCTCCTTTCCTGTCAAGCAAGAACATTGATTTTAGGTGAGATATTTATCGATCTTTGCTATCTACTTTAAAAAGTTATTAACTGCTACGGTTAAAAGTTAGACTTCAAGGAAGACGTATCTCATACCTGACCACCCACCAGCCATCCAAAAGTTTATGGATGACCTCAATGATTTCTCCAACCTCCAGGGTGAGCTCATCCTCCTCCACTGCTTTGTAGGCTTTTGTGGTTTTGTACAGTTCTCCTATTTAATATAAGATTGAGTCATCAACAGATGTTATCTATTTTGTCAACAAAGGACTAACTGATCTAAAAGAATTTCTTGACTAAGAAACTTTTGATAATGCTGACGAATTCTCTTTAGATTCACAAACATACATTGATGAATGCCCATTACACATATATTACCAAGTACGTCCATGACTAATTTAAAGCTGATTTACAGTTACTTGAACCGACAATGGCAAAACTGACAGAACTGAAAATGACAAAATGATGATGAAATGGTGCAATAAAAATAAAAATGTTTGATTATCTCTTTAAAACTGATTTCAAATAATGCAATTCAAACTTAGGGTGGTTTGTAGTCCTTCCTTAAGTCCTTCCCCTTCCCTTTAGTCCTTTGTATTTCTATTTTAATTAATTGTAGCAAACTTGTTTTTATAAAAGTCCTGTTGTTTCTAGATCGCACACTCAATGGCACACTGACCTGCATAGTTTGGTTCTGGCTCTTCAGACTCATCAGGTCCATCTAGTGGCTCTAGATAGGAGGCTGGAGCCCATCCTCTATGTGTATCACACTGGCAGAACCACCAACCTAAAGCAAAATGCACACACAAACACACACACAAATATATTTTTCATCTTCAGTTGTATAGAATCTGACATTACATTTTACATTATGAAGAACATCTAAAATTTAACCAATATAATAAGTGAACTCCATCCTTATCTCACCATTGGAACTCTTCTCCACAATGTCCACTAAATCCCCTGCCTTCAGGTTGAGCTCATATTTTGAGGTTTTGCTGTAATCTCCAATCACTCTGTAGGTGTCCAGCATGATTGGACCTGTGATTTCTACACCAGTTAAAAAAAAATAATAATCAAAACCTCTTACTGGTAATGCTAAAGTAGATTCATCACTAATAAAAAAGGATTCTGTGGTAGGGGTGTACATTAAGAGTTCAAGAGACATCATAAGAACTTCATGAAAATGGGAATGGATTGATATATTACCAGAGTTGTTGGTTCTGGCTCTGTCATTGGGTGAGACAAAGGTCTCGTTCCGTTTAGATCTGCAAATCCGAATCATGTCCGTGAGGCATTATCTTGTATGGATTTATTAGTGAACTCATGAAGGCATTGAGCGCATCAGACTTACGGATTTGGTGCTGGTGGATTCTCGTCATCTGGCCGTACTTGGAAAAAACTTGTGACTAGCTGACATTGGGTGATCTTTGAAGACAGGTTGAGCAGAGATTGAAAGTATTCAGTCAGAGTCCCCTGCCTAGTCTCAGTTGACTTCTGGCTGTCGATCCATTTTGGAGCTACACAAGGGCATAAGTACAGTTTTAAGTAATGAATTATTATTGTGCGGCCTGGTAGTTAGTGCTATCATTTCTCTTTTTGCTTTCTGGTTGCAGCTGAAGAGGGAGACAGGTGTGCGATGTGCGAGCTGTGGGAAAGTCCACAAGTTTCAATTTCATGACAGTTTGTAAATGCAACTTTACAGAGGAAAACGTTGGGCAGAAATGAAAGTCCAGCGCAGTGCACAAGTGCGTAAATTCCATAAAATGCACACGGGCTATTTAAGATCTGCTTTCAATTTCACAACGTTTTCGAATTCTATTTATGTTCTCATACAGATTCTCATAAAGGATATGATTATTATAGCTGAAAAGCAATTATATACCGCTAATATCCCCTAATATGTGCCAAAATAAATACATGTTCAAATGGAGTGACACTTAGCTAGTGTTATTCAGTCAACAGCAATGTATGACTCAGATATTATTATCACACTGTCACATTGTAATGCTTGATTTGAAGCAGGTGTTTCCCTAAAGCAGGGTGTAAATCATTTTATCCGTTCAAATGATCACAATGATGTGGAAACAATTTGATTGCGAAAATAAAATACAATCTGTACTTGGATAAGAGTCGCTCATTCTTACCTGGCAATCTAGGAATGACACGATCTTTAGCATCAATGTCACCTGCCTCGATTGGAAACATCTCCTTCAAAGATTTCTAGATTTTAAAAAATAAATAAATAAATAAATACAGAATGGGGATTAGATATTAGAAACTGTGAACATTCGTGTGGAATACTTTGCTTCCAAAAAAAAAACCAGTGAAAGTGAAAAGCAAAAATGTGAATAATGGGCAGAATTGGGCTTACATGGAAAGTATGGATTTCTGGATATTTTCTGTAGATCAGTTTTTCCGACTGGTCGCTCCATTTCACCATGATCATGTACACCTTATTACATGAACAAGCAACAAACGCGTAAATCCTTTCTCATCCAACCTATACAACGTCAAGGTTTATGCTACATTTAAAAAATATATACTTTACTTACATAATGCTGGCTTGGATAGAACCTTTTCTCATAGCCCAAAAGTTCCAAGTGTCGCACGTTTGGTTCTGCCATTCTGAACACTTCACACAATCCTCACAGCAGGAAACTAAAAGAAAACATACTACACTGATATTTATAGGATTCACTTTCACACAGGAAATCTGTTATGCGACAGTAGGTGGAGTGAAAAAGTTTCCTCCTTCTTTCGCAAATAAACCATAACCCTAAATGTTGTGGGGGATTTTTTGATTGTATGCTCGCTTTGTTGTGCAATAGGAGAATGAATCCAGATTCCAACTGAGGCCATCACCCTTATGTAATTATTCCATTAATAATTGGATATTCACAAGTGAATCGCTATTAGATTCACTTGTGAGCTATTTATTAACCATAGAGAATGTTTTGCATGCTGATCACAAAGGCATTAAACGAAGGTTGTCTGTAAATGTTTTCAGTTCTTATTACAGGCCTTATCTAAGAGAGATAAGAAAATATTCCCCTTGCTTGTGTAAAACACTAAAAGTGTAAAATGGAAACAAAAATGCTTCATGTTTCAAAACCCCTTTACTAAAAACAAGAAGGAAAAAACATGCAATGCTCCTAACTTACTTCAACACGTATTTCATCACTTTGCTAAACGCTGATCGGTTTCTTACAACTGGGGCAGTTTGTTGAGCAAATCTCAACAGGAACTGCAGAGACGTTATTATTATTAACGTGCCGTATCTCACGTCCTCACCTATTGAGGAAGAGATGGCTTTTAACTTCCTTTAGAAGTGTTAAAGTTTTACATTCACTTCGCTTGACTAAAAACAGATGCTTCCTTACATGGGGCAAAAAAAAAACCCACTAAAACACTTTCTCTTTTTCACTCGTTAGCAAAAGAGCTTATGAGAGCTAAGGTTTCATATTAAAGGATTATAACTAACCATATCAAAACGTAAGAAATGTATTTCTATTCACTTTTTGGTCATTTCTAGCTTGAAAAAGTTCAGTACTGTAAACTCCTGTGTTTAGCATTGAGAAATTCTACCTTTTTCTTTACACTCACTCACTCACTCATCTTCTATACCGCTTTATCCTGTATTCAGGGTCACAGGGACCTGGAGCCTATCCCAGGAGGCTTAGGGCACGAGGCAGGGTACACCCTGGACAGGATGCCAATCCATCGCAGGGCACACACACATACACACTCGTTCACACACTACGGGCAAGTTGGGAACGTCAATTAGCCTAATCTACATGTCTTTGAACTGTGGGAGGAAACCGGAGTACCCAGAGGAAACCCACCAAGCACGGGAAGAACATGCAAACTCCATGCACACAGAGACGGGAATTGAGCCTGGTCAGGAATCGAACCCAGACCTTGGAGGTTCAAGACGACAGTGCTAACCACTACACCACCACATTTACAATAATTAAAAATGTGCGAGTTAATCAATAAACCTTAATTTTCTCGCATAACCTTTCAGTTTTTTAAATGTTTGTTTGTTTGTTTTTCTACGATTTGAGTCGTCATCAAGCTCCACCCTGAAAACTCCCAGTGGCTACTTTTCTTGTAATTCCTGTGTAGCATGTTTCCTACACCCCATTAACTGAACATGATCTATTATGAGCTTTGAATGTGTATTTTGAATGTGGTTTGAACCTCAACCTTTTTCTTTAGATGTTATTAGATATATAGATATTGTGGAACACATTAGAGCATTTTTCAATCACAACCAGGCTTAAGAATATGTTTTCCCTGCAAACTCTATAAACAGAAAGGTAAAAAAAACAGGATAAAGCGGTATAGACGATGAGTGAGTGAACCTTTTTTCATGAAATTGACGAAGAAGAATGAAATTAAAACAGAAAAATTGGGCAAGCATAAGGATTTGGGTGACTTATGTACAGTATATATAATTTGACATTATCTTCATTCCGAATCAATCAATTTCAGTATTGATACTAGGTCTTAATACTATAACTGTATTGCAATATGTTTACTCTCCTTAATACATCACACATGCATGGTGCTACTGTATTTAACAACAAAAATTAGTACTCAGGCTTATGTTTTTAGATCACTGGTTTTTCAGTGGGAGACTTCTTGCATGTCCGATTTTGAGCCATTAGGGTTGCTTAGTGAAAGTCCCTAGGAGGGTTGTGTCAGGAAGGGCATTTGGAATAAAACCTGAGGTCAGTGTGTGTGTGCTGAACCTCTAATTGAAGCAGCTGATATTTTCTGCTATAATGTAAGTGATAAGTTCAAATATCCCCCACCACCTGCATATTTTCAACCAAGAAGCCCATGTTGCATCACTGTTTTAGTAACTGTTTTCCTAAAAGAGCATGTGCCTCTGATACCTCGCTCATAAATGTACAATACACTCACTTTTATAGATGGTACAAAATGCTGAAGCGACACAGTTGCCACAATAACTTTGTATTTCTGTTGTGTCTGTGGTGCAACAGGTTCTGAGAAATGGCTTCATGCCTTTACTGATTAATCATATCTCCTACAGTCTGCAAGTTTTCTGAAAAGACTGTCTGTACTTCCATGAATTTACATTCAAAGCTTATGATTTCATGAGAGTGTGCAGTTACATCCCTCACATTGCAACCAAGACATTATTCTCGAAGGAAATAGCCAAAGATAGCACCATTTTTTATTTTTGTCACTCACAGCAATTTCCTATGCTATTTCAAGCTCTTTTGCGTAATTCTTTATGTTAGTCTTGTACGTAAACCAATCCCACACCAAGTCTGCTTACATTTGGTACAGTTACGTTATACCCTCATCAAGTATGCCCATTACCTGGTTGGGGAATCTAAAATGATAGTTCTTCTGCATCAGCAAGAGGAAACCCTGTCTTCTCTTTTTCAGAAAGTGGAAGTCACTGGGTTAGAATTGTTTATATATTTTGCCACCAAATAAAAAAATATGGGGGGAAAATTTATAGAAAGTACAGAACAGATTTTCCCAAACATTTATTCCAATAAACAATAGAGTCTAAAGTATGTTAAAGAAAATCTCCCCCACTGAAACATCACTATTATGTAGTCAAACCACACCGTAGGAAAATATTAACCAAAGAGAGAACATGTAAAAAAAAAAAAAAAAGTTTGAACATGTCCACCCAAAATAAATATTAGACAGTGTTAATTTATAGAGATTAATATGCAAACTGGAACACTGGGACTCTCCATAGTCTCGTCGAAGCCTGATGCATAAAGAACATTAGACATCTATGAAATTATTTTGTTGTATTAGACTTCAGCCTTATAAGATTTATGTAAGACATTAAAGTTTGAACTTTTGCCAAACTCTGACATTAAATTTAACTGTTAAACCCATTCAGAATCAAATGAGTAATGTTTAGGTCGCACTGGTAACCAAGTGACAAGTGGCCTATTGCACAACTTCTAAAAAAGGGTATTTTTACTTTTGAAATCCCAGAATTGTTTATCCTTCAATGTCTGAAGGAAAAACTGTTGTTAATTAACATTTGTGGGTCATATGAGTGGCTGTGATGAAAATCACTGATGTCATATTTTTGGAACCCAGAGTCATATGAGTCACATGGTTGTGGAAATTTGAAGGACAGGTTCATGACTAGGATCATGGAGTGTCTGTCATATACTTGCAGCTTTTTTGCTCAAACCCCATGTTGAGTCGTATGACATGGGATAAACTGTCAACAGTTCTGAAAAGATTCAGAAAAGCTTCTAAAACTGTTCTGTATGTTATTAACAGGCCCTTATCTAGGATCAACACAACCACATGGCCGCCGTTGACCACTGTGCCGTTGCCATGTTGCCTCAAACAAAACATTCTTTGCATTTGCTGGTTACTGGTTAGGAAATTAGCTAATCTTCCCTAAAGTTTATACTTTCTAAGTAAGCTAAGGAAACACCAGTGCCATAGCCATATTCATGCACGCAGATAGCTATAGGGATAACTACATATTAAAGCATTCAAAAGTCACAACAGGATTAATAAACTGAAAAACTGAATTTATATAAAGTGTACAGTTAAGTATTATAAATATTTCAAACTGCTTGGGGAGAAGGAGAGTCAGGAGGGAATGCAATTAAGAAATTTCACTTCTTATTATAAATAAGGTATCAAATGTCAACTTGTCTAATAAAAAAGAATATATATTTTGTTTTGTTCCCAAAATAGTTCACACACTCTTTACAAACTTTAGATTATGTTTATGATCTCACTGTCTGCTGGCACCAAAAAGAGAATGGGTTCCCTTTTGAGTCTAGTTCCTCTTATTTCACGTCATTTAAGAGAGCGTTTCCTTGCAACAGATGTCTCTGGTTATTGTGGGTCTAAATCTACATCTGTAAAGCTGCTTTGTTTTAATGTTCATTGTTAAAATAGGCCACATTTTACTGTAATACAATATTAAATGATTAATGATATTTAGTGTATTTTCCTTTTCTCAGTTCTCTTTTTGAATGTCTTTATTGGGAAATTTGCTTTCATCATATTAATTTTGGGTGTTCTAAGCTGCATGGGGATGACCTGTTCTGTACTCACACAACAAAAAGCCTGACAAACCATCATTTATTTTGCAACCAGAAGCGGAATGTTCTTTTTTAAAAATGGCATGATCAATATTACACACACACACACACACACACACACACACAGTTTACAAAGGTCCACATTTGACTAGTGTAGCTTCTTCCACCAAAGACCTTGTCCATTTTGATTTGCTCTCATAACCACTATGGCTAAGACAACTTTGGTCTCCAGAAGATGGTCTTCCATACAGTAGCTCTGACTGAGGTTAATCTTGGATGTGGATTAACCTCAATAGATGGTCTAAGACAATATTCTTTATGTAGTAACATGGCAGATTCTCCAACATAATATACAGCTTTAAATACATATTATTTAACATAGAAAAATAGATCATTGATGACTACACTTAATTCGCTCTGCTTCCACTTTGCACCATATCGGCTTTCTGTCGTGTGTTATTTGTCTCTTTTTACAGGACATATAAAGTAACTCTTTATCACTGTTATGATCTTAATTTGTGTTACTTAGGTGTTTTTTCTATTTTGTTCTTTTACATTGTAATTTTTGTACTTAGTGTTGTTTCTAAAAGAATGAGAGTAACGTATTTTAAATCCCTACATGCATGTTCTGTACACGTAGCAGAATCGACAATAAAGCAGACTTCGCTTCGACAGTGAAACATTTTTCCGAACAGATGTTTATTTTAGACTTATGGAAGGAGTCATCAAGATCAACATTTGTAACAATCAGCATGTTTTCTACAAGGGGAAGTCTTTAAGTTAAAGAACTTTGTGCTTTCCAGGTTCTCTGTAAGAATGTCTTTTTCGTCTAATTATCTCCACGTGGGGAAAAATGCCAGATAGACGAATTACAATTTGTTGCTGTTTATTGAAAAAATTAACATGTCTCATGGCTGTTTCACAACATTAAACATAATCATAAACTTTTTTTAAAGTGTGGCCATTACACCTTCCAGTAGTTTGAGAATAAGCTTTTTTCTATAACAGCATCTACAATCAATCCCTTTTATTGGTTATTCATATAGGAGGGGGTACAGTAGATCTACCTCATAGAGGATCCCTTAGTCCCCTGCAAAACCATAACAGTAGTGACATGTAAGTGGTTGTTGTTTGTCTTTGGTCCACTGTGGTGACCTCTCGATCCACACACAACTTGACACAATTTTTAAATACAAATGTGACCTTAAAATAAAAGACTATGAATAGAAAATAAATATAAAAAATAAAATAGAAGGTAAATTTTACTAAGAAAGAATAAAATTAAACTATAGAATAAAAATAAAAATAAAATAACTGTACAATAAAAAATACAGAATATAGGAAATATATGAAGAAATATAGAACAATAAGAAAACAGCTGGACAAAGTAGATATAGATTTATGGCAATTATGTGTAGAATGATGTTAGATATAAATGGTAAATGTTAAATGGTAAAATGTTTACACCGGATGCCCTTCCTGACGCAACCCTCCCATTTTTTCTGGGCTTGGGACCAGCACTGCATCCAGTGGCTGGGGTTTGGGCATTGAACCCAGGCCTTTCGCAGGGCAGACAAGAAACCAAAAGACATGTGAGTGGCATCTGTACATAATTAACTGTAAGTTCTGTGGAACTCAGCGGAAATGGTAGCCAAAAAAATCCCGACCAGCTCACACATTCCAGAGGTGCAGTTGTGCTGATATTAATTATCATCTGAAGAAATGTTTACATTTAGGCATTTCCTCTCATCCAGAGCAACCTACATGATCTCATTATACATCTGAACAGATGAGGGTTAAGGGCCTTGCTCAAGGGCCCAACAGTGGGAACTTGGTGGTTGTAGGGTTTGAACCTGGGATCTTTCGAACTGTAGTCCAAAACCCTAATGAGGTATTATCTTCATACTGTAAATGGGCTAAAACTACATAAAGGTCACTAGCATCAACACCTCTGCTAGCTGTAGTGACTACAAAAATCACTGCAGGAATGTCACAACTCAGCTTTATTATACACTTAATGCTGGTTCCAAAGTTAACAGAGGTTCGTCTAAATTGGTAAATTGGTGTTCAAATATGAATCCGGGTAAAAGTCTCGGTACTGTGCACAAGTCGTCACAAAAATCCAGGGTTTACAAATCTCTCTAATGCAGTGTCTAACTGTCCAAACTAAAATATGAAATATGGTCAATTCGCGACACCTAGTGGCTCGATGTGGCTTTGCTATTATATAGCGTAATCTCCGAGATGCGCAAGTTAATATAGTGACCTCTTGTGGTGGCTAATGGAATTCTTTTTTTTTTCTTCTTTTTTTTTTACTTTATTTAACAATTGCACAATTTACAAGATTATTAATCTCCATTATAAAAATAATAAATTGCACATTTCAAGTTTATTAACATAAACAAAACAAACATAAATAAGACTCACATCACATTTTGCCAGGGGAAGTACTAGTTTACAAAAATATATCAAAGTGTTTACAAACATTCACAGTTTTTTTTTGCCTTTTGATTAGGAGAATGCTTAATCGAGTTGACATATTGCTTGACCTCATTGTTAAACGCAATAAAATATGTTTTTAAATGCGTAAACTTACATTTATGAATGTGATATTTTGCCAACAGAATAATGAGATTAATAATAAAAGTTTCATTAGGCATAGTCCTAGTTCTACTGAAGTCATAAATGCCAAAAAGAACATCCTTCCAAATTAACTTAAAATCTTTCTCTATTTTTTTAGCAATAAAATTACAAATGTCAGACCAGAAACTTTGGACAAAGGGGCAGTGCCAAAACAGACTGTTTCAATATTCACAGAACAAAAAGTGCACATTATATTAATATCTTTTTTAATTTTTTTAACAATATGATCATAAGACGGGTAAAATTTATGAATTATTTTAAATGCGGAATTCACTTTCATGTATATAATTCATGTATATTACGCTGCTTACGTACTTTACGCATGCCCCAACTGTGCCAAGCCGCCCAAACTGAAATATGAAATACGGTCAATTGGCGACACCTAGTGGTTCGATGTGACTTTGCCATTATATGGCTAATGGAATTCACTCTCATGTATATTACGCTACTTACGTACGTAGCTTGCGCATGTACGTAAGAGCAGCATGTTTCGTACTAGCGCTTAGTGCAAACACACACACTCACACACACATTTAATAAACTCAGAGAAGATGAACGCGCCGCCGGCATTCGAGTCGTTTTTATTGTTTGAGGGGGAGAAAAAGTAAGTCTGGAATGTATTCTTTTGATCAATTTTTAGATTTCATTCCAATGAATTGCATTATTTCTTTGTTACTTTGTTTGTGATGAAAGAAGGTTTGCTGGTTAGCTAGCTAGCTAAGCTAATTGAGCTTGTCAGAGAGTGACGTTAAGTTTATTCAATTGAGCTGGATTAAGTAGCGGGAAAAACAAAGGTATCGATATATTTTTACAGTTTCATTTCAAGTGTTAAAATTAGCTTTTAAAGAAATATTAAATATTTGGCTTCACACTGCTAGTTAGCTGTGTTTGCTGAGTGTTTACAAAATATGTGTTAATTCATTGTAACAGCAGCTATAAAGTTAGTCCGAGCTGCACGGGTTATACATCAATCAGCCATAACATTATGACCACCTGTGTAATATTGAGTAAGTTCTCCTTTTGCAGCCATAACAGTGATGCACTGTGTGTTCTAAAACCTTTCTAACATAACCAGCGTTTATCTTTTTTTCTCAGTTTGATGTACACCAGCTATTGTATTGGATCGAACTACACAGGCCAGGCTTCACTCCCTTAATTCTGTCAATTAATACAGGGCTAGTAGTATCTACAGCTTCTGTAGTATATACAGATACACACCCAGGTATCGTATCAGTACTCGGTATCGGCAGATACCCTGAGCTCAATTATCGGTATCAGTATCGGGAGGGGAAAAAATGGTATCGGAACATCTCTATTTAAAAAAAAATGAACTTGCTGCATAATATGTTCTGCTTACTTCCAGTCGCCTTTGTAACAAGATATTGAAACAGTAGCTACTGTGACAAGGACCGAATTGTGATGGCTTCAAAACTGCAGCTCTTGTAAGATGTTCTCGGGCTGCAGTGGTCAGGACATGCAAAAAGTAATGCAAAGAATGAAAACTGGCAACAGGGTCATGAACTTGCAAAAGGGTCGTGGGTGGCCAAGGTTTTGTTGCACATGTGGAGTGAAGCCTGGCCCATGTAGTCTAATCTATTAGCCCAAGTATTGGAGAAACATTATTTGTGTGCTTTGTTCTAATATTCCATTATTTCCATGGTAACAGTTTATTCACAAATACTTGTATTATATTGCCCTTGTATTTATTAAATATTTGTAAGTTAATGTTTCAGTAACATGAACATTTGTTTGTGGTTTCTGTAAATGTAATAGTTCTTGTATGTAGTAACCACTGATGTGATTATTATTGCAGAATTACAATAACAAAGGACACCAAAGTGCCAAATGCCTGTTTATTCACACTGAATAAAGAAGACCACACGCTGGGAAACATCATCAGATCGTAAGGAATCTCATCAGACCAATTCTTCATCGTAGTCATGCTTACAGTTCTTAAATTTCCTTTCTTTAAAACCCCCTTGTCCTTTTTTTATGACAGACAGCTGCTGAAGGACCCTCAGGTGCTGTTTGCTGGATACAAGGTTCCTCATCCACTGGAGCACAAAATTGTGATCCGGGTCCAGACAACGCCAGACTACAGTCCTCAAGAAGCCTTTACAAATGCAATCACTGATCTGATTAGCGAGCTGTCCCTGCTGGAGGAGAGGTTCAGGGTGAGTGTTGGTACAGCTGAAAATGGCTTGTTTTGTTAGTACTCACTATGGTTTAGATTATGACAATACAATAATTTTTTCAGTCAAAAGTTCAGACACACCTTATCTATTATAATTATATACACCTTACTTATCTTATTTATTGCTTTTTTTCCTTATTCTAGTTTATTGTTTTAAACATTGTATATAAATACAGAAGACAGTGAAATTATAACAGAACAAGTATAGAATAATGTAGTATAAATGTGTGTGTAAACGATATGGCATGTTGCTGCAAAATGCTGTGGTAACCATGCTGGTAAAGGGTGCCCTCAATTTTACATACTGTAAGTTACCAACTGTGTTACCAGCAAAGTACCCTTACACCATCACACCTCGTCCTCAATGCTTCACAGTGGGAATTTCAGATTCAGGAACCACCTTGTTCTCCTTGTGTTTCTTGGCCCAAGTCTTGTTTTTCTTCTTTTTGCCACAGTTTGACCATGAAGGCATGACTCAGGCTTCTCTGAACAGTGGATATTGAAAAATGCCTGTCACTTGAATTCTGTGAAGCATTTATGTGGGCTCTAATCTGAGGTTGATCATTCTAATAACCTTATCATATGCAGGAGAAATAGCTCTTGGTCATTCTTTCCTGGGACGGCCCTTATGAGGGCCAGTTTCATCATAACGTTTGATCATTTTCCTTCATACATTCAAAGTACTTAAGATTTTTTAGATTGACCAACCTTAATTTATTAGAGTAAGGATGGACTTAACAGAGTTGTTACTTGCCATAATGTGGATTTGTATAGTAGATCTAGTAGCACTAATGGGGCTTATTGACTCTGTACTTCCACTTTCTTTGCACAAGACAACTAATGGTCTAAAGCACAAGAAGCCAAGAAATGTGAAAAAATAAACTGTTGACAAGGCACACCTGTGAATTAAATACTGTTCCAGGTGACTATGTTGTGAATCTAATGAGAAAATGCCATGAGTTTAACATGTCATCAAAGCTCAATGTAGGCCAGTCTAAAAACATTGTACGGATTGCAATGTAATTAAAAGGTAAATGTAAGTATTGAAATGTAATTGAAGAGCTTTTTTAGGACAATAATACATTTTTCTACTCCTTTAGGTTTCCATTAAAGACAAGCAGGAAGGAATTGAATAAAGGATACAGCTGTGTCTGACTACGGATGTCCATGGGTGACTACTCCAGCCTCATAGCTGGAGATTATAGTGTTCACTATGGTGTGTCTCTTTCAGCGCTGGTCTTCCCATGGTGAAGTTAACAATTTTCCCCACAAAAACTGTTGAAGCTGTCTGTGAGCTCGTGTTCAGTTTGAATATTATTGTGTTGACACAATTTAAACCCTTTGTATTGTAATGCTTTAGTGATTTCTTCTTTTTTTTTTTTCTTTTTGCCAAATGTGTCTGGTCTTTGCATACTCTTTTGCAACTAAATCAATTATGTTATCTTGAATAAATGTAAATTTGATACCTGGATTGTTCAGTCACTGTTTGTATAATGGGGATGTATAAGGCAGTGGATCTCAAACATTTTCTGTAATTTCCCACTTAAGGGGGTGGGCGAATTTTCGAGCCCCACTTGTAAACAAAATGATAACGAAATCGGCCAAGTTTACTATTTATTGTAATATCAATTTCTAAACCAATAAGATCAAATAACACCAAGTTAAAAACAGATTAAAATACACATGCAATTGTTATAACAGGCTTACTTTGTTACTTATCTAGAGCTTTCTTTTAAAGAAGTGGCTTATTAACTAGGCTGGGGTGTGTTGTCTGTAAGTGTCTTCCTACTTTGTTTGGTCTCGGTTTAAGACACACAACACACATGGGTCTCTCCTCTGCCCCACCATTCCCACCATGAATCCAAGCGCAACATAGGCTTCATCATGTTTTCCTTTCGGCTGGCTTTTTGGTTGATTAGGCTGATGGTGCTAAATCGCCTGCTTTTTTGTGGTCCATGTAACAAATGTATCCATTGACATTATTATGCTCACTACATACAGTACGCTACTGACCCGGTTTGTGATCGCGGTAAAGTTAGTTTGATATTCGCATATTCGCATTTCCGAATTCAATAGCTGTGTAAATAAACCCGCAAATAAGATACCCACATATATTCCTCTCTACATTGTCTTTAAGCTACATCCGCCTTAAATTATGTTTATGTTTGTTTGAAAACACCATTATTCTTTATATCACAACGAATGTTTTAGGGATCATCGCAAAATGCCGCACACCAACAAAAAGCGTAGAACAATATTTTTTTACTCAATATTTTTATTGATTTTAAACAGGGATATAACAGGGTAAACATGTAAAGTTTCAATATACTGTAGATTCTATGACCCCCTTATAAACCCTGTAGCACTCACCCCTCCCTGACTCCAAGCCAGCTTTACATGTATAAGAAAGGCTAGACGCCAGGCATCTAAAAAACAGGAGAAAAATGAATATATATATATATATATACATATGGAGCTGGAAGTTTTTTAGTTCTGCATACAAAAAAAAGGGAAAAGAAAAACAAACAGACAAACAATTAAATAAGAATGGAATCAAAATATAAATGTATATAAAAAAAAGAGAAGGAAGGGCCCCCACACCTGCTGAGCCACTGGGCGTAAGTGGGTGACGTGGCATCCTTCCACTTGAATAAAAGAGAACGCCTAGCCAGGAGTGTCGCAAAAGATAACAGACGCTGTTTAGCAGGAGTTAGATGCTGGAGTTAGATCTTCCTCTCCAGTGACATCAAAGAGAGCGATCAGAGGGTCTGGTTCAAGGTTGCATTTCAATATGTACAACAAGGTTTTAAAAACATCCCTCCAGAATTTTTCCAAATTCGGGCATGTCCAGTACATATGAATGAGAGACGCCTCTCCACTTTTACATTTATCACAGCAAGGATCAATGTCTGGGTGAAAACAGGAAAGTTTAAGTTTAGAGAAATGAGCCCTGTGTACAACCTTAAACTGTAATAAAGAGTGGCGGGCACATAAGGAAGTTGAGTTGACCAGTTTAAGAATTGAATTCCAAGTATCATCTGACAATGACAAATTTAAATCTTTCTCCCAAGCAGTTTTAATTTTACACAAAGGGGCGTAACTCAAACCCATCAATTCACCATAAATAATATAAATATTAGGCCTTTACGCAACGGGGACAAACAGAGGAGATTATCTAGAATATTTACATCAGGAGCTTCAGGGAAATTTGGTATTGAAGAGCTAATGAAGTGTCTTACTTGCAGGTATCTGAAAAAATTAGAATTGGGTAGTTTAAACCTTTTAGAAAGCTGTTCAAATTATGCAAACCTATGGTCAACAAACAGATCTTTGCAAAGCTTGATGCCCTTATTGTACCATTCCTGAAACACTGAATCATGTCAAGAAGGTTGGAAGAGATGGTTAGAGACAATAGGACTGGACAGAGAGAAGCCCAGAAGACCGCAGTGCTTTCTGAACTGAGCCCATACTCTCAGTGTATGCCTAACAACTGAATTATTGATAGATTTAATTGAGGGGATCGAGAGTGCAGATCCAAGGAGTGCAGAGACAGAGAGATTTTTTACGGACTTTATCTCCATTTCCACCCAGGCAGGCCGATTAGGTTGGTTGTGGAAATATGACCAAAAGATGACAGATCGAATGTTTGCTGCCCAGTAGTAAAAACGAAAATTAGGCAGAGCCATGCCACCGTCTCTTTTAGATCTTTGAAGTAGGGACTTATTCAATCGTGGATGTTTACCTTTCCAAAGGTAAGAGGATATAATTGAATCTAAAGCACCAAAGTAAGATTTGGGAATAAAAACAGGTATAGACTGGAAAACATATAAAAATTTAGGAAGAACACTCATTTTAATGGCATTAATGTGTCCCACCAGGGACATGGACAGTGGTGACCATTTTCCCAAGTCCTTTTTTGTTTGGCTCAACAACCTAATGAAATTTTCTTTAAAAAGGTGTTTTTGTTTCCTTGTGATTGTAATATATACCGAGATAGGTAAACTGATTTTTCACTATGTTTAAAGGAAAATTGTGCATACCAGTTGTTACTGCTGTATTATTTAGCAGAAAGAGTTCACTTTTGTGCAAATTCAGCTTATATCCTGAAAAATAGCTAAATTCACTGAGCAATGACAGCACTGGTGGCAGGGAGGAGATTGGATTTGATATAAAAAGTAGAAGGTCATCTGCATAAAGAGAAACTTTATGTTCTTCTCCCTGCCTCCAAATCCCAGATATATCCCTCCAACTGCGAAATGCAATTGCTAGTGGCTCAATGGCAAGGTTAAAGAGCAATGGGCTAAGAGGACACCCCTGATGAGTTCCCCGCTGAAGGCTGAATGGTTTGGACCGCTGAGCATTTGTCAGAACTGACGCAGTAGGGCTTGAATATAATAATTTAACCCAAGTGATAAAACTTGGACCAAAATTGAATTTTCCTAAAGCCCTAAATAAGTACTCCCATTCCACACGATCAAAAGCCTTTTCAGCATCCAAAGAAAGAACACACTCAGGGATCCTCTCTGATGGTGTGTACAGGATATCCATAAGGCGTCTAATGTTAAAATAAGAAAAACGATTTTTGACAAAACCGGTCTGGTCCTTAGATATAATTGAGGGTAGAACATTCTCTAATCTACAAGCCAAGACTTTAGCAAGGATTTTAACATCCACATTGAGAAAAGAGATTGGTCTATATGAAGAGCACTCTGTTGGGTCTTTATCTCTCTTTGCTATAAGGGTGATGCGAGCCTCATCAAATGACGCGGGCAGCTTACCTTGCTTAAAAGATTCAGATAGAACCGAAGCTAGTTGTGGTGCAAGGTATGAGGAGAATAATTTAAAAAACTCTGCAGGGAACCGGTCAGGACCCGGGGACTTACCAGATTGCAATGATGAAATAGCTGAAATGATTTCCTCCTGTGATATGGGCCCTTCTAATTTTAATTCAGAATCAGGGGACAGTGTTGGGATATCTAGTTGAGTCAGGAAATTCTCAACTGAACTATGGTCCTTTGGGAACTCAGAAGTATATAATCGAGAATAAAAATTCTTGAATGCATCATTAATTTTAGAATGGTCGGTAGTAATGGTACCATCCTCCATCAGAATTTTTGTAATGTGTTGTTGTGCTCTAAATCCTCTTAACTGACTAGCTAAAAGTTTCCCAGATTTGTCACCATGAATGTAAAATTGGCTCCTACTCTTTAATAATTGACGTTCGATAACATGTGTTGAGATACCTTTGCAATTCTACGCGTTTTTTATACAGATCGGGGTTTTTAAATAGAGCATACTGCTGATCAATTTCTTTAATTTGGTTGATTAGATCTTTTCGCTCTTTATATGCCTCCCTTTTCATATTTGCAGTGTATGAAATTATCTGTCCCCTGAGGTAGGCTTTCAGAGCATCCCAAACAGTTAAACATGACACTTCAGGTGTTTCATTTGTGTGTAAGAAAAAAAACTATCTGGTCTTCCATAAATTTTACAAAAACATCCTCTATCAGTAACGATGAATTAAAACGCCAATTTTTATTAATCTGAGGTAGATCAGGGATCTTTAGAGACATAAGAACCGGAGCATGATCCGATATCACAATGCTCTGATAAGCACAAGAATTAACCGTTGGGATCAATTGATTATCTATGAAGAAATAATAAATACTGGAGAAAGTATGATAAACATTCGAGAAAAATGAGTATTCTATCTTTTTTGGATTAAGGAAGCGCCATATGTCAGAAATACCAAAGCTGCAAAGATAGGACCGGACTAGCGTGGCGGATTTACTCAGAGGTATAGGATTGGGAGATGACCTGTCAGGTGATGGATCTAAATAGCAGTTGAAGTCTCCCCCTAATATGAGAGAGTATGAGCTCAGATCTGGTAGAGCAGAGAAGAAATGTTCAAAGAAGGAAACATCATCGTAATTAGGGGCATATAAATTAGCCAACACTACATTAGTACTAAATAACTTCCCTGAAACAATGATATAATAGAATTATCGGAACTGCGAATGTGAGTTTCTTGTAAAAATGCGATTGTAGTGTTAAGTTGTTTAAGGTGTGAGAGCACCTTCCTTCTCTTGACCGGATGGTTTAAACCCTTAACATTCCAGCTCACAAAGTTTAAAGAACTATTTATTCTCCCTGAGAGGAGATGCAGATAGATAAACATAAATAACACTGAGATGCCTAGCGTCAGCCTTAAAACAAAAGTGTACAACACAGAGCAGCCTATCAAAGATACACCGTGTATACTGAACTAACATAATACTGGCTTTGGAGAACCCCCACCCCTGCCCCACACACCCCACTGCCCCCAAACAAACAAAGATAGCTGCTAGCAAACAAAGCAGCAAGCTCTTCCATCCTTCCATTCTCCACCTAACCACTCTTCCTGCCGCTAACCACACCATCTTCTGCTCTCTGACTAGAAATAGAGAAAATAATAATAGAAAAATAACAACAACTACACGTGTTTTACACAATACTCATACCAGAAAAAAACGTAAACATGGCTAGATTTAAAGTTAAAAAATGGTACTTTCCTGAGAATTGTAGTATTAAAAAATAAAACTATAGTGCACTACGTTATTTTCAGCAGACTGTCTATGTATTTTTGCGCCTCTTCTACCGAGCGAAGCCACTTCTTCTGTCCGGTAGAGAGAGTTATCCGGAGCCGTGCTGGATACAGGAGAGAAGGCCGGAGTCCACGGTTGTATAACTCAGTCATAACGTCTCTATACTCGGCTCGCTGGCTTAAAACTTCGGGAGCGTAGTCTTCCACGATACGAACCTGCTGACCGCGGTATTCCAGCCTCCCGAACCAGAAGGTCTTTAACCTGGTGTACACGGAGAATGACGGGCCGAGGTCTCTGACCTGAAGCGGGTTTGGATGCAGGTATGGCGGGGATGGAAGCGTTTCACTCCCAAACACCTCGCACCTCGGTAGAGAGTCCACTCTCAGTACCCTCCGGAAGACCCAGGACACGCAGGTTCTGTCTCCTGCTCCGGCCTTCCAGGTCCACGACTTTGGCCGTTAACTTAGTGTTACTTTCCCGAAGTCCGGAGCAGATGTTCTCCAACTCGCTCACACGCTGGCTCAGGTCATCTGCAGCGAGTTCTTGTGAAGGTAAGCGCTGCCCATGGTACTCTACTTGGGCCTGAATTTGGTCCAGTTTACTTTCTAGTAAACTAAACGATGATTTAAATTCAGCCGCTAACGCTTCATGGTGTTTATCTAACAGCGCAGAGATAGTCTCGACTGTTAGAGCGGTCGCAGTGTCGTCTTTTTTCCCGCTTTTAACACTCCTGGTAGCCATTATAAATGAAAAGTAGATAGCCGTGGGGTAGAGTATAAAGTTATTGTAAACTAAGGATTTAATTCAGCATTTAAAGACGAGTAAGGGAGTAAAGAAATTAAAAATTGTCGGAGCACCTAACTCACACGTCTACTCCATGTGGCTGCTAACCGGAAGTCCGTAGAACAATATTGATCTTCCCTTCTGTTCATCGCCTGAAGGATCAAAAAGCAACTTTGTTGCCACACTGGAAACTAGAAATGCCAGATGATAAAATAGAAAATTTTAACAAAAATACAGAAACATCAGCATACACATTGGAATAAATGAAATTACATATATAATACCGAATGTTTCCTTATATATTGTTCCTCTGCAATTAACATGCCAACGTTAAACCGTTATTGTTGCATTTTGGTTCCACTTTCTTTCTGATGGTATTTTAATTTACTTGTATTACTAATCCATTTCTTTGCGGTGATTGTTTAGTTTCGAGTGTCCGATCCTTATTGTCAATAAAGAAAAGCATGAATTAGAATAGGTACTTTCCTATTATTTCCCACTAATTCCCTCCCGTTCATTGCGCCCCACCTGTCATGTCTGTATTCCCCACTAGTGGGGCGCGCCCCACACTTTCTTTATACCTTACACCACGGCTAGAAGGAAAAAGTGTGTGTATTAGGATCTGCAGAACACAACCAAAAAGTTAAAGGAGTGAGCAGTTTTTGGTTTCATGCAAAAGAAAGCTGGATGTTGGATATTAAAGTAGTGAGACACTCAGACATTTGTTCACACTTATTAACAAAGAAGCATGTTTGACAAACTTCATCTTTTTAATATTAAACAGGAAAGATTGTCATGTTTGCATGTTCTGTCCGTGCTTGGTGGGTTGCCTCCTGGTGCTCTGGTTTCCCCCCCACAGTCCAAAGACAAGCAGATTAGGCTAATTTGTGTTCCCAAATTATGGGGCGTGTCCGGTGATAGATTGGCACCCCTTCCAGGGTGAACACCACCAAGTCTCCTGGGATATCCCTGCAACTCTGTATACAGAATAAAGAAGAATAGAAAATGGGTAAAAGATTGTGTTACAGGAGCAGGTGGCTTGGTCAAACTTTCTATGAAAGTCAGGGGTAGTTCATTGGTTAAGGCATTGGACTAAGTCTCAGGTTCAAGCCCCAGTGCCACCGATAGGCTCTTGATCAAGCCCCTTAACCCTCAACTGATCAGAATTATAATAATATTAAATAAAAAGTAAGTTGCTCTGGATAACCAAATGCCAAATTAAATATAATTGTAAATTTGGTCAACAAAAATTTCAAATTCGTCAAATTACTAGGAAATTGGACAGGATTAGTCAAAGTCTCTATGAGAATGACTAAATATTTTTTTGTGGCAATGATTGGAGTTTGTAGTAACAGTTAAAGTTTTCAAGATTGGTCAAACATTCTATAAAAATGGTTGGGAGTGATATACAGAACTAGAGGATATTCCCAGGGCTGCATATTGAATTTCTGATTTATACACAGTATTTCGCTGTGGCGACCCCTCGTGGGAGCAGCCCAAACATAGACCCACAACCCACGAGATTTGCACACATTTCTAGTTGGAAACCCGGAACTCTTTTAGTTGTTGATGTTGCGGAGGGACACATTAACCAGTTGCACAGGAACAAAACTTGATGGCTGCCAAGCAGCAGACGGCTATCTGTGGGTGTAAAGGCATTCGAACGTGCCTGATATGTGAAGCAAATAATGACAGGAGACATCTGCTAGACAAGAAAGACTCGGTAAGTTAGATAGCGGTGTAGTAAAATAGTTTGAGTGTGACTTTATATTTAAAGGGCATGTGTTTAAGCGCTGCATTAGCCCATGTTGGTAGGTACTCATATACGTTAACGCGTCCGCCATATTGGGAAGGAATTGATGGTACTGTATTGCATTTCAACTGTTATGTGGTGGTGTGTTGTCTGTTATTTATATTAAATAAATGGTCGCTTACTCACTTTTATAGTCAATAGCTAAATGTCTAGTCTGTCTGTATTTTTGTTGGGTTTTTAACATTATGTATTTACATTCTTTATTCCAGGTGCAATATGATTTCATCTATGATCAAAAGTCAGAATTAGCAGTGCCAGTTAGTGGTAATACTTATAAGGCCTTTTCATTTCCTGGTCTGTTCCTGTGGGAAGATTTCGTCTCTGAGGATGAAGAAAAAGAGCTGGTTGCGAAAATGGATCAAGATGTTTGGAGAGAGTCTCAGTCTGGTCGGCGCAAACAGGTATTTCTTCCAAAAGGGAGACTGTGTACTCCATGTACACTGCCAGGCCAAAATAAAAATAAAAACATTTAAAGTCAAAAATTCTTTTAAAGATTTCATTCAGTCACCTTTAGCTTTGATTACAGTATACAATATGGCAGACAGTTTATGTGTAAAAATGATTCCTCATGCGCCGAGAACCACTCTTTACCATTCCAGTCCTGGAATATACCACATGCAATGAGGGAAGAAAAACATGATAGATATAGTGATAACCTGGTTAGTCAGTACATTCGGGTTGTCGGCTGACTTCATTTTATTGCAGCATAACATTGCTGAGCCTAGAACTGACCAACGGAAGCAACCCCAGATCATAACACTTTTTCCAGAGGCTTTTACAGTGGACACTATGCATGATGGGTGCATCGCTGCATGCACCTCCGTTCTTACCGTGACACGCCCATCGCTCTTGAGTAGGGTCGGTCTGAACACATCAAACCTCATGATCTTTTCCATTCTTTTTCAAAGTCCAATCTTGGTGCTCCCTTGCAAAATAGAGCATTTTTCTGATTAGTTTTACTAACAAGTTGCTTTCTCACAACTATTTAGTCCCACTCCTGTGCGTATGAAAATTCTCTTACTTTAGCTATTAAACAGAGCTATGGTTTTAAGTGTTGATTTATTCATTTATATATATATATATATATATATATATTTTTTTTTTTTTTTTTTTTTTTACAGTGGAAAATGTGTTCATTCATGATTTCTTTTTTTCTCACTCCTCAAAGTTGACGGTTCAGCACTTTGATGTATTGGAGGGTTCAGAACCCAGTTTCTGTAATTTTGAATCTCCTAAGGTGTTTTTCTTTGTTTGTGGCAGTATATTTTATATATTTTAGATATACTGTATAGACAAGATTATGAAATTATATTTTTGAGGAGTCTGAGAAATCCTGTCACATCATCGAATTTTCTGTGAAGTTTTATATAAAAGCTTTCCTGGAATGAAATGTTCCTCTTTTTTGCGCATATAGTCATAAATAACATTGTAGCATTTTTTTTTTATTGGCTGCCTTTAGAAGTGAGAATTTTAAGAACTTTATCCAGTAATATTAAGCGAATAAACAATCTCCTTCACATTTTATGTTATGTTTGGCTTTTTTCTTTTAGAAAGAAAAAGCATGGCTCTTCTGAAACTAGAACTGTCTGGTTTATTTCACAAAGCCTGATTAGTCATCAGTTACAGGCAAAGTGATGATAATCTGATGATAGCATAGGTTTTTATAAATATTATTAATGAAAATCCTTCTGCCATGTGAAATAGTTGTACTTAAACAAGTTGTTTCTTTTAGGACTTTGGACCGAAGGTAAACTTCAAAAAACAGCGTGTTCGCCTTGGAGGTTTCAGTGGCCTTCCTGCAATCAGCCAGAAGCTAGTGGACAGAATGCGCAAAGAGCCTCTGCTGGCTGATTTTCACCCGGTAGAGCAGTGCAACCTGGAGTACAGCCCCGAACGCGGCTCTGCCATCGACCCTCACCTGGACGACAGCTGGCTGTGGGGGGAACGCCTGGTTATTCTTAATCTGCTTTCTGACACTGTGATCACCATGAGCTTAGACCAGGGCTGGGGGGACATGGACCAAGGTGAGGTCAGAGTGGCTGTAAATCTGCCTCAGAGGTCTTTATTCGTAATGTATGGCGAGGCACGCCACCGGTGGAAACATGCCATTTACAGGGAGCACATACACAGCAGGAGGGTGTGCAGTAACTTCAGAGAGCTGAACGCTGAGTTCCTGCATGGTGGAGAGCAGGAGAAGTTGGGATCAGAGTTGCTGGGTATAGCGTCAAGCTTTAACGGCGTTCCTGTGTAAAAATGTTTTTATCATGGACAGTGGTGCAGTGTTCATTAATGTATTGACTTTTATTCTGTATATCTGAATGTTAGATTTTAAACATGATGCACTTAAAATGCTAAATATTAAGAAAAGTGGTCTACCATGTTTATGGTGCAAAATTGCTTTTACTTTCATTTAAATGGAATAAATACTTTAAGATGTATTTCTCAATAAAAATGATGCATTAAATCGATAAGACGCTGGAAAAGGATAATATTAGATGCAATTTATTGAAGAATTTGTCTGCTGAATGGAAAAAAGTATTTTGTTGCAAAAAAGAGCATATGAATGGATAGGGAACTTCAAGGAAGGTGAATCATTACTGGTGACAAGACGCGGATTCATCACAACGAATCTAAGAGTAAACAGCAGAGTATGAAATGGAAACATCCTTATCGCTAACCAAGAAAACGTTCAAAAGTCAACCATCAGCTGAAAAATTTATTCTTTCAGTTTTCTGGGATTCTCAATGGCCAGTATCGGAAAATACTGGGTAGCCAGGGGTAGCTCAGTGGTTAAGGCATTGGACTATATGGAAGTAAATTTTATTTGATTTTCTTTGGTTTTACTTCCTTTTAAGGAATAAATGGTAGCCCATAGGAAAGTACTCAGCAATGTGTGTGCGAAGCTGCACGTATAGGCCTGAGAGTCTGCTTGCATAAGCAGTCTGATATATACATTGAGGCCCCTAGACTGGGGAAGCTTGAAGAACCCCAGATGTTTAGGATGACATCGTTGCATGTAGAATGAATTCTTTTGTCCTGGTTGACTATATAAGTGGCGAGCCGACGGGACAGTGTTGCGATTCTGCAGTCTCCCCCGGCCGTTATTGCATGATAAATAAAGGTCGTGATCTTCTGAAACCAAAGCCTGGGTCTTCAATCAATTTCCACAACATCTTGGCGCTGCGAGCAAGGGTGGTGAAGGGGCAAAGGTGTGGCTGATCACCGTGGGCATCCTTGGCGGGCAGCACAAACAGGTGGCCACCTAAAAAGGTAAGCAACTTTTGCTTATATACTTAGTTTGTGTTGTTTGCTGGGATAACCCGTGGTGGTAAGGACACCTGATAAAGACCTCTCCAAATTAAGTAGTCTCTACATGGGCTTTGGTTCCAGAAAGAAATGCATGCATCAGCTTACTAACTGTTGTACTGATAGTAAATTGATAAAATAAGCATTGCATTTGTCTGTTTTGTTGTCAAGAGGGCATTGATTGATGGCAGCAATAACAGGTGGTATGAGAGAGCGCATTTGAGTATCTATTTAAGTTGCTAAGAGGGCAATATAAAAAGGTAGATAGTCTTGATATTAATTTGTCCTTATTGTCAAGTGGGCCTTGATTGGATGGCAATAGGGGAAAGCAGGTTAATACGGAGTTGCGCTTAATTAGTAATATTGTTTGTGTGAGGATACGCAACAATTAATAAAATAATACCCTTTTGTATGAGGAACACTTTGGTGTCGTAAGCATTTTGTAGCCACCTAAAATTTGTATTGTATGGGGTTTTGTGGCATTTATTGATATCTTTTCCTATGCGGAATGTACTGTTGTACATCATAAGCATTGTGTCATAACTTTTTTATGTGGGGCACTATTTTGTGCCATTAAGTTGAATGCAATTGCAATTGTTTGTGTCTAATTGATGTTGTGTCTGTCTATTACTGTTTGAGTGTGTGAGAGCTCTATGTGTGCCTGAGTGTGCCTGAGAGAGAGAGAGAGAGAGAGAGAGAGAGAGGCTGGTTGAGTGAAGTCTTAAGCTTCGTGTCGAGTAAACAGGCCTGGACCTCCCGAGGGAATTGTGTGTACAACCCTCAGAGGGGGGGCAGCTTGTTGCCAGACCGGAGTCGTGTGTGTGTATGAGCCCTTATTAGGTTAATAACTAAACAAAGAGTTAAATAGTTAAACATCATTCAATAAAAGGGACACGTGTGAGAGTATTAATGAGCCCCAATTAGTGGAGGGGACAAGTATGTAAAGAATAAGCCCTATTTTCCAGGAAAAAAGGGATAAAGTATGAATGCTTAAGCCTATGAATAAATAAATAAATAAATAAATAAATAAATAAAAAGTTTGAAGTGGTGAGTGTGTTTGAACCCTATATTAATACTGTGCAATTACTCGGTTGCTGTGTATAAAATATACTGTGATTTTGGCAATATTGTACATTAAGAAGTGATTATCATTTTAAAGCTTGTTAAGGAAGGTGGATATTTCTGGCAGTATACAATATTGGATGTTGTTGTAAGTAAAAGTTTATTCATTAAAATAAGTGCATAGGCACAAGTTAACGTACGACTAAGTGGTGGTGAAGTAAATTATAAAGCATAATGGCAGCCTCTCCAGAGGAGATATTAGTGCTGAAACATCCTTTGTGTGCAGATCTCATAACTAAGGTCTCTAATAAATGGCAAAAGCGGACTAAAGATCTGTTTACTAAATGGCCAAAGGGAGGGTCATTTGATGTGACACTGTGTTCGGAGATGGAAGTTTTGATCAGAAATTATAAAACGGCATCAAGAGAGAAAAAGCGTGTACAGAGAGAGTCGAAAAGACAGCAGGAGAGAGAGATCCTAGCGTTGTTTAAGAAGGAGGGGGAGGAAGTAGTAAAACAGAAAAAGCAAGCTAGGAAAAAATCTAAAAAATCAGGAAGTGAGGCCCAGAGTAATGGAGGGGACATTTTAGTCACCCCTCCCCCATATGTGCAGACTGAAGGACAGTTCCCCATGCTTAAAGGCGTGGTGGAAGTGTCGGGTGAGATGCAAATGGAAGGTCATGTAGATTTAGACGGAGACTACAGAGATTCGTGTGTGAAGTCAAGAAAGAGGCAGGAAAGGAAAACGGATAGAGAAGAAAGCACACCATTAGATTGTTACAAGGAAGTAAAGGCAGATCTACAGAGAGTAAAAAGGTTGTATGGGAAGGAAGATAAGTTAGAAGAATGGGAAGAGGTGCAAGCAAGTGGAGAGAGAACAGACAGGAGTGCTAAAACACCCGTAAAAAGTCAGATACAGTTAGATACAACATTAAGGACTGGGCGTGGGCCCTTGTGCAGTGGAGAGGAAGGGGGTGAAGAGGATTTGTCAGTTAACATAGGTAGTTGGAAACTGGGAAGGGACACAGGGAGACTCAGGGACCTAGCTCCACAATTTCCAATCTTAATTAAAGGTGCACGGGGACAATATGTACCATGGGCAACTCAGGATCTCGAGGGGCTTGTCAACCGCCTCCCTAACATTCACGAGGGTGCAGGGAAATGGATTAAGGTCTTAGAAGAGGAGACCTCAGGCAAGCTGTTGTCGGTGGGGGACATAAAAGCTCTGTTGGCAAAGATTTTAGGCGGAGGGAAATTGGAGGAGATCCTCCAGGCTTCTGACCTGAGTGAGGCCATAGATACATACCATATGGATGGAACTGTGTTTGATGCTTATCGTCCTTCTGTGTGGCAAGCTTTGCGTACTGAATATCCAACTAGAGTGGACCCAAAAGCTTTAAAGGGGGATGAGTTGGAAGAAACAGAGAATCCAACTCTGTACATCCAGAAGCAGCTAAAGAGATGGAAGCAAGAGACTGAAAGTGATCCAGAAGGAGATGCACTGTTGTCTACGCTGTTCAGACAAACCATAGTAAATGCCATGCCTCAACCAGTAAAAAGTAAACTGGAAGATGTGGTCGGCTTAACCTCTAAATCACACAAAGAATTCTGTGATCACGTCACACATGCTGTTGAACAGTATAGAAAAAATGAGCAGAAGTTGAGAGCTCAAGAAAAAGAACTGCAAAGAAAACTGGCTCAGTTACAGCTTGAAGAACTAACAAAGAAAAACAAGAGAAAAGTCCAAGCTACTCTAAGAACAGAGGAAGCAGAGCAAATGTCCGTGAGGGCCCCAAGCAATCCATCATCCACAGTCCAGCCAGCGGCAGTTACTGCGATGACAGCACCAGCCGCATTCTCTCCAAACTCAAACCAGATGCCTGCGCCTGTCATTAACGTGTTTACTCAAAAGCCAGGGCCGAGGGAGTGGAGAGCCAATCAACAACAGAGAGGACAAAGGAACCCTCAGTCTAGCTTTCCCCCAGGCGTATGTTGGGGGTGTGGACAAGCTGGACACAACAGATCACACTGCCTTTCCCACCCATGGCCTCAAGCCCAAAGGAATGCGGTGGGAGGGGGGTGGCAACAGCCTCCTCGAGATCAAGTTCAAGGCCCAGTAAACCCATGGGGGGGTCCAAAGCTGGGATATTAGGGGTGCCCAGAGAATCCTACAGGGGAGAATCAGTTACCTATTTTAACAACTAGTGCAGAACAAGAACCCATGTTACACATTGAGGTAGACGGTAAAAGTACACCCATGTTAATTGATACAGGAGCGGTTTATACATGCTTAAACTTAAGTCATGCCTCACATCTCCCCATGTCTGGAAAATTTGCCAAGACAGTAGGATTCTCGGGAAAAAAGCAGCTAATTCCTATGACCGCTCCAGTCCGTCTACAAACTAACAACAAAAGTGTGACCCTACCTGTATTAGTTTCAAGTCAGACACCGGTAAATTTATTAGGAAGAGATGCTTTATGTAAATTAGGACTGCAAATATTGTGTTCCCCAGAGGGTGTGTATGTTGACATGAAAGGTATTAAAAATCAAATGGTAATGCTTGAGCCACAAGCAAATGTGTATTGGGTAGGACAGCTGGAAAAAGACGTTAGTCAAATAATCCATAAATGGGGAAAGTTTATTAAAGCACAAATTCCTGAAGCACAACTGCCTTGTTCGGCTTTCCACTGCACAATGATTTATGACCCAGCTAAAGACACTGACTTAGAACAGACATGGCAGAAAGAGACAAGAGAGAACAAGGTTGAGTTAATCACACAGTACATCATCATAGGTCAGCAAGGAGCAGCTATCAGTGTAGATGAGTGTGATTTTGTAAAAAGGTGGTTTAATGTAACTGATTCTGTTCCTCATGTGACGTTGTATGTAGGAAAAAACTACAGCTCAAAGGACTTAGGACCAATGATGAAAAAAGCTAAAGAGGTCCAGTGGGAATCAACCATAAATCCATTGATTTTTCATTCTGTAGATAAAAACTATATGAAAATCTTGTGTGGTAATAACTTGATTGGTACTCCTCAGGAAGTAGTAATTAGCAGCAACTCACAACCCCAAATGACATCAGCCTCTGAAGTAACTGACACTGCCGAGGAAGAACTGTATAGGGACATGGAAAATCAGGTCCAACCTGAATTATGGTCTCGGCATGATACAGATGTAGGTCTAATTAAGTCAGCCAGCCCAATTCAAGTACAACTTAAACCAAATATAAAACTGCCCAGGATAAGACAATATCCTTTGCGACCTGAGGCAGAAGCTGGCATAAAAAACACTATTGAAGGCCTTGTAAAAGCATCTGTGCTAGAGGAGACAACGAGTTGTTGTAATACTCCAATTTTCCCGGTGATCAAGCCAGGTACAAATAGATGGCGTCTTGTGCATGATTTGCGTGCAATTAATAATATAACTGAAGATTACCCAGCTGATGTTCCAAATCCACACACACTGCTGACTAATGTCCCTCCCGATGCCAAGTACTTTACTGTGATTGATCTTTGTTCAGCTTTTTTCAGTATTCCAGTGGCGGAAGAGAGTAGGTATTTGTTTGCGTTTACATATGCGGGTAAACAATATACATATTGTAGGATGGCTCAAGGATTCAAACACTCACCAAATATCTTTAATCAGGTGTTAAAAGCTGATTTATCAGATTTAATAATGGAGAGTAACCTGCTGCAATATATGGATGATCTCGTAATCTGCTCATCCTCTTTAGAAGCATGCCATAGAGATTCCATTAAAGTGCTCAACAAGCTTGCACAGGGAGGTCATAAAGTGTCTAAAGCTAAGTTGCAATACTGCAAGCCCCAAGTTGAATATTTAGGGCGGCAAATTTCTCATGGTTCAATAGCCATAGCGCCTACCCAGTTAGAAGGCATAAGTAAAGCACCGTTACCACAAACAGTTAAACAGTTGATGACCTTCCTAGGCTTAACAGGTTTCAGTGCTGACTGGATTGAGGAGTATGCAGTAAAAACAGCTCCACTGAGGGAGATAATGAAAGACGAAGGAGTGCAAAATCTAAGTGCTCCCTTAAAGTGGAACACAGATGCATTGTTAGCTTTCGAATCCATCAAAAAAGAAATGCAGACAGCACCTACCTTAGGTATACCTGATTATACCAAACCGTTCTATCTGTATGTGGCTAACCGAGCTGATGGATATGCCTCAGCTGTGTTGATGCAGGAAACCTGCAGTGGTAGGAGGAAACAGCCCCTAGCTTATTACAGCACTAAGCTAGATAATGTAGCACAAGGTTATCCTCCTTGCTACCAACAGGGTCTTGCAGCAGTACATTATGCATATGACAAAGCATCCACTTTGACTATGGGTTACCCAGTAACTATTTACACACATCATAAGGTGGTAGAATTAATAGAACAAGGGAAATTTGTTCTTACTCAAGCTCGCATTCTAGCATATTCTTCACTGCTCACATATCCTGACATTACTATAAAGAGGTGTGACACAGTTAATCCAGCTGAATTGATTCCTTTAACTTTTGAAGGAGTAGCTCATGATTGTGTGGCGAATTCATTGTCATTTACCAGGTTACGGCCTGATCTTGAGTCTAAACCTATAGCTGACGCAGAAGTCACTTACTTCGTTGATGGATCTAGCTTTAGAGACCATGTAGGAAGTCACACGGGGTATTCAGTAGTAATGAAGGATGGAGAAGATTTTAAACCTATTTTGTCTCAGCACTGTTCACAACCGTGTTCGGCTCAGTTAGCCGAGCTAAAAGCACTCACCGCTGCTTGCCAATTAGCCAAAGGACTAGTGGCAAATATTTTTACAGATTCAGCCTATTCGCATGGTGTATGCCATCTGTTTGGAGCAGTGTGGAAACAAAGAGGGTTTAAAAGAAGCGATGGAACTCCCATTCAGCATGCTGAGCAAATAAGTAAGCTAATGTCTGCTATGATGCTACCAAAAAGATTGGCTATCATTAAATGTCAGGCCCATAAAAAGGGAAATGATTATATCACTAAGGGTAACAACATAGCAGACTTAGAAGCAAAGCAAGCATCTAAGTGTCAACTAGCTGTACAAGTGCCAATAGTCCTTATAGAACCGCAGCCTCAGTTGGAGGATATTATTCGGATTCAACAGCAAGCAGGACCGTATGAGCATTCTATGTGGCTCCAGAGGGGAGCTCAGAAGGATGCACAGAGTATTTGGCGTTCACATGAAGGTCTGATCATAGCTCCTACAGCGTTGTTGAACATTTTGATTTCAGATGCTCATGGATTTGATCATTGTGCTAGAGGAGAGGTTGTGAGGAAAATCAAGCAACAAGGATATTGGTCTCCATATCTGCATGCTATGGTTGATGAGTTTCTAGCTTCATGTGAGATATGTGCTAAGCATAACGTTAGAAAAGGAACAGCGACACCTATTGGCCATATACCGGTACCAGAGGGACCTTTTAAGCATTTGGTTATGGATTATGTGGATATGATAAAGTGTGTTCGAGGCAAGAGATACATGCTTGTAGTAATTGACAGATTTAGTAGATGGGTAGAAGCAATGCCATCTGCTGATGAAGGGGCAGGAACAGTTGTGAAATTCCTCACAAGAGAGGTGATACCTAGGTTTGGAATTCCATCAGAAATCAGTTCAGACAACGGATCCGCGTTCATTCAGAAAACGGTAAAGCAGGTATTACAACAGTTGAGAATAAAGCAAAGATTTGGGTGTGTCTATCATCCGCAGTCTCAAGGTATGGTAGAGAGAATAAATGGAACACTCAAAGCTAAACTTAACAAGATTTGTGCTAGTACAAAACTTAACTGGGTTGATGCTTTACCTCTTGCACTAATGAGTTATCGCATGCAAATTAACAGAAATACCCATCTAACCCCGCATGAAATGCTTACGGGTCGACCCATGCCTGTGCCATTCTGTAGAGGGCCCTATAAAGGCCCACCTCTAGAACAATTACAACTGGAACTCAGATCATATATAAAGAAACTAACTGCCATACATAAAGCCATTTATGTGCAGGAAAAAAGCAAGGAGCCGGAGGAAGAGAAAGACGCGCCGTGTCCCATCACTCCAGGAGACCAGGTCTATCTGCGTGTGTTCAGGAGAAAGTGGCACGAACCCAGAAGGGAGGGGCCATACAAGGTCGTAGCAGCCACCCCCACAGCAGTCCAAGTGGAAGGCAAAACCACCTGGTATCACTTAAACCATTGCACAAGAATCCCTAAAGTAAGTAAGGGAAAGAGTGCAGAAGAAGAAGAAGAAGAAGACCCACCACCCGACAGTGATAAAGTATAGAGTTTTGAAATCTGGGTAACGGGGTGGAGGAAATAAAGAAGAAAAATGGGGAAAATAGAGTGGGCAGCCTACCTAATGATCATTATTTTCCAGGTATTAAATCAAGCTGTGGTCAGCTCACCTCCACCAAGAACCAACCAGACTTCCCAAGAATTAACCTTACAGCAAGTAAATGTTGGCCAAAAGGTTCTTAGTTATCAATCTATGGCCAGGAAAAAGGAAAAACTCTTAAGCATGGCACAAAGTAATGAATGGTATAAATGGGCTGCCTACACAGCCCAGGAAAATAGAATAACTAGTTGTTTGGTTTGTACTCCATCACCATTAGAAAAGGTTATAGTGGTACCCAATCCATATGACTTTAGACATTGTGCAAAATTTACCCAACAGTTTTGTCATCTACATGTCTTCCGAAGACCTCTGTGTCCAGCTGAATGTTTAGCAATATTGAGTAGTCCAGATTACTTTAATAATTTCCACACACCTGAATGGGGGGAATGGTGCCAACAGCTAGATGTAAGAATTGAGGAAAAAAAGATAGAAATCCCCTCTGAGTATGAAATAGATTATACCCTTGAGTATGAATGTTTCAATAAAACAGTGGGAAATAACAGTGTGGGAGAGTTTCAAGGTAATTGTATGATAATGTGGCATCTGGACACTGGCTCTTTTACACGAATGGATGTTCATAAGAAAACTATACTTCATGCAACAGTCACAGTGCAGGGTAATATAACTATAACACATAACTGCATGAATCAAACATTATTGTTTCCTTTAAAGTTCCGTTATGATGACCAATCAATACCAGTAGCTGATTTTTTCTGGCTTTGTGGAGGAACATTATTGAGGGCAACATTACCAAAAAGTTGGAGAGGAATCTGTGCTAGAATCCGGATGCTTCAAGAAATGTCAATAGCGGGCTGGAATATAGACCAGCCTGTACAGCGTAACTCAAAAGACCATCATAGAATGAGAAGGGCTTATCAGACAGATCCCAACGTGTACATAGACTCAGTAGGCCAACCCAGGGGTATACCTAATGAATTTAAAGCCAGAGATGAGGTAAAATCTGGATTTGAGTCTATTTTTTTATGGATAACACCTAATAAAAATGCTGAATGGATTAACTATATTTACTACAATCAACAGAGATTTATTAATTATACCGAGGATGCTTTGGCTGCTTTAGGAGAACAATTAGTAGCTACTAGTACAATGACTTGGCAAAATAGACAAGCATTAAATTGGTTATTAGCTGAAAAAGGAGGTGTATGCATTCTGTTTGGTGATCAATGTTGTACATATATTCCTAATAACACAGCACCCGAGGGAAGTTTTACTAAAGCCATGAACCAACTAAAAAATCTGAGACGGGAAGTAACTGATAATGCTGGGAGAGATAGTAAAATATGGGACTGGTTAGATCTAAAACTGGGAGCTTGGGGAGCATGGTTTGCTAAATTTGGTATGTTTTTGGGATTTGCTATATTAATAGGAGGATTGTTGTTCTGTTGTGTGCTTCCTATATTAAAATCTTTGGTCATAAAAGCTACAGTTCAACAAATGGAAGTATTAAAATGGCAAGATGAAAAAATACCCTTAACCAATGACAAAGACATTTATGACCCTGACTGTGATTCACAAGAATCAGAAGAAGATTCAGGCACCTCGGACGAGGACGAAGAAGATGATTAACGATGAGCCATGCCTTGGGTGAAAGCACTGGCCAGGCCTCTCCCCAAAAGGCGACCCTCTACGATGCGCAAAGTATCTGGGTTGAAGATCCATATATTAGGACACAGCTGTTTGAAATTATATTTGCTTTTAAAATTGTACTGTATTATGCATGGATCAGTTTAAACTATACATATATGTTATCCAAGTTATTTAGCTTAATGTAATCCTAGGAAATCACTGTATTACTCATATATGCATGTCATGTTATTGTGTTATGGAAAGTACTGTATAAGGTAAAGGAGGTCAAGTCTTTTACTCTGTCCTAGTCAAATGAGGGCGGAGAAGTTTGGCTCGATCTTCGCTAGAGTACAAATACATGGGTTGGTCATTGATAAAAGTCCAGTGATTTAAATTAATCACTAGCTAGTGTAAGAGGGGCTAGCACATGGATTTGCACTCTAGATAACCAGTGATATGGGACTTATAAGCCCCAGAGGGGGGGATATGGAAGTAAATTTTATTTGATTTTCTTTGGTTTTACTTCCTTTTAAGGAATAAATGGTAGCCCATAGGAAAGTACTCAGCAATGTGTGTGCGAAGCTGCACGTATAGGCCTGAGAGTCTGCTTGCATAAGCAGTCTGATATATACATTGAGGCCCCTAGACTGGGGAAGCTTGAAGAACCCCAGATGTTTAGGATGACATCGTTGCATGTAGAATGAATTCTTTTGTCCTGGTTGACTATATAAGTGGCGAGCCGACGGGACAGTGTTGCGATTCTGCAGTCTCCCCCGGCCGTTATTGCATGATAAATAAAGGTCGTGATCTTCTGAAACCAAAGCCTGGGTCTTCAATCAATTTCCACAACAACTACAGTTCGGAAGATCCCAGGTTCAAACCCCACAACCACCAAGTTGCCACTGTTGGGCCCTTGAGCAAGGCCCTTAACTCTCAATTGCTCAGATGTATAATGAGATAAAAATGTAAGTCGCTCTGGATAAGAGCGTCTGCCAAATGGCTAAATGTAAATGATCAGAAAAAAGTTTAAAAAATCAACAGTGCTCATTACAATGGGACGCTTATTAAAGAGCTGAAGCCTAAATTTCAGATTAAACGCAAAGGACTGCTAGCCAAGGGCATGGTGATTTTGCATGACGGTGAATGTCTGCACACTTCTGCCCACACTGTCGACACTTGTTTTTAAGGTGTTAAAGCATCTTCCCTATAGCCCTGATCTTGCTTTATTGGACTTTCACCAATTTGTTCCCTTGAAAGCAGCCCTATGAGGATGAAGATTCACTTCTGCATCGCATTTGTGGCTCACAGCTCAGCCTAAAATCTAAAAAAAAAAAAAAAAAATTAATACGAAAGCTTGTTGACGGATGGATAAAGTGTATTTAAAAACAATTAGATTAAGTCTAATTATACAGTAAGTCTAATTTTCCGCAGTGGCCACATAGAGTAGTAGTGCGTTTAGGCACTATTGTTTGGCGCCACCAGTCTGTTGTATGCATCCAAGGAGTTCTTTGCTTAACATTGCTGTGTATTTTTGTGTAAATGTTAACCATCAAAGAACATGTATTTCTAGTGAAGAATGGTTTTAAAGCTGGCGATAAAATACACAGATTTAGTTCATTTCGAGCAGCACACATTGGGATACTGTGCGAGATTTAAGAAATTAGTACATGAGTGAGGATAATGAGTTTCATTAAACTAATATTTTCTCATAACCTACTGTACGCAGCCACGTTTTTTAAGGCCGTTATAATATTTATTTTATAAAACTCACCCTCATAACTGCTTTTCATCCTATCACAAATAAAAAATTTAAATATATTTTAAGAAATCAATAAAAAAAAATTATCTACCCATTAACTAAAATATGATTTTAAATATTCAACTTTACAGTTGTAGTTCAACACGATGGATGTCCTTTTCCCAATTTTCTTTCTCTATTTTTCTTTCTTGAAGGTTAGATAATGAAGAAATAAGTAAAAGAACCAATTGAAATTTTTTATTCGTATTTCATTTAGTCAGGGAGAATGTGCTGTGGTTGGAAGATGACTAGTGTTTTTCCTTTTTGTCCTTCAATACAGTACCTGCCTTCTCTTTTGTGTACCTCTAATGTTTCAGTACTGAACACGGAATATATAACCTAAGTTTAGACTCTGTTTTATTGTACAAAATATTTCAATATGGGCAATCAGTGTAGATAATAAGTACCATAATCTTACCAAAATTTATAAAAAGCTGTTTTAGCCATATTTAAGTCAATTGTTTTTTGTCATTCCACTATATAGCTAGTTGACTTTTAAAAAGAAATTTTGCTTCTTCATGACCATGGTCCAACATGTGGATAAGGCATTGGATTACGGTTCGGAAGATTCCAGGTTCAAACACCACAACCACCAAGTTGCCACTGTTGGGCCCTTGAGCAAGGCCCTTAACCCTCAACTGCTCAGATATGTAATAAGATGATAATGTAAGTCGCTCTGGAAAAGAGCGTCTGCTAAATGTAAATAACAATAGGAAGCAGCACAGCAGCCCATCTGATCCACTACAATACAACTTTGGCATGGGTTTTACAGCAGATGTCCTCCCTGATGTAATCCTCCCGTTCAATGTGGGCTTGGGATTAGTACTAAAGATGCCCTGCATCCAGTGTCTAGGTTTAGGCATTGGCTGGGAATCGAACTTGGCACCAAAGGTGAGAAGCCTACCATGGAGCCAATGATGCTGCACAATAAAGTGAGATATATGCAAGGCGGCCAATACATATAATAGTGAATTCTCAGGATAGTTGAGAAACAGCGCAATGGACATTAATTACAAGATCAATGTTTGAGGTTTAAATCTCACTTCCAGTGTCTGTGTGCATGAAGTTTTTATGCTCTCCCTGTGCTTAGTGGGCTTTCTCCAGATACTCTGGTTTCTTTCAACAGTCCAAAAACATGCCCTGATTGGCCTTATCAAATTACATACAGTATAGTGTGTGATTGGGTGTATTTGTGGTTGGGACTTCATCCAGAGTGTACCCTGCCTTGTTTGTTTCAAGTGGCCTTTTACAAGAAAAAGCGATAAAAATAATTAATTATTTAAAATATATATATTAATATTTTCTGAAGTTGACTTCTTCTTTACTTCTGCTTACTGAATTTTATAGATACAGAGAAACCTCAGCATACAAATGTAAATTATTATCCAGGCAAGTTCTTAAGGAGAAAATTCGTATTTGCAAATAAATTATGTAAATGCAGATAATCTGTTCCAGGCACCCAAAAATATTACCAATTGCCAGTATTACAATTAAATATTTTTGTATAAAAACAAATAACAAACATTTAGAAAAGATATGAGAATAAAATTCATAAATTCGCTTCACTTGGCTTTCCACTGACACAAGTAAGTACGATCCAAGGCGTACACACAACTTAGCCGTAGCATTATAATTTTTTTGGTGTATTTCAAAAATGCTTCATATGAAGATGCTAATTTGTTGAATAAAATGTATTTCTTATGGCGAAAAAATCATGTAATGTATATTATATTTACTGTCATTTGCATTTATTTACTTCAGTTTACTACTTTGTCTACTTTGTTTTACCATTGACCTTCCTGGTGTTTACTTAATTTGTAATTATATTTACATCATATAAACTTATGACAACATTTTCTTTACTGAAAAAGAAATAATTTTTACTTGTATTTACTTCACAGTTATTTTATTCACTCAGTTAAAGAGCAGAATTAAATGTAGAATATGGAAGCACGTGAGGTTTGCCACACTCAACATGGCGGACACGAGGCTCCGCGCGCGAGCACAGTGACGTCACTCCAGTCAAAGTTCATGGTGCGTTTTCCCGGGAAAACACAAAGTAAACGAAGTTGAACCCGGGTGTACACGTGTAAGTACTGTATGTCTTATTAAGCGATATATTTTTGTGTTGATGCAGCACCACAGTCTTTTTACAACGGACAATATTTACTGTTTTCTTTGACAGTTATTAAATGTTAGGTTAATGTATCGTATCGCTCGACTCACGTGCGTTGCTGGTGCTTCGGATATATTTTATGTGAAAACACAAGTTATAAAATACACAAATCCTAATCGTTACTTCCATAATTTGGGGGTAGGCTGTAGTGACTTTGATGCAGTTGTTTCTTTTGTATCATTATAATAGTAATCGCGTCGAGCTTTCCTGCAGTTCCGGTGAATCACTGAATGACCTGACTCACTGAATCACCTGAATGACCTGATTCACTGAATCACTTGAATGACCTGAATAACCTGACTTACTGAATCGCCTGACTCACTGAATGACCTGACTCACTTGGCTCACTGAATCACAGTGACCTGAATCACTAGGTGTAAAGTGGCCACTTAAGTCCCATTCTGTCTATTTTCATGCAGAAAACTCTGAAACCTGACCACTCAGACAACGGCTGGAGCATTAACCCGAAACTGTAGTGCTATTTAAGCTGGACAAAACTACCATCACTTCAAATTACTGTTTTGTCCCTCTTTCACACAGCACCATGGCGAAGATTACAGAGAGAATCCTGCTGGAGAAAGGATCCCCTAAAGAAAACAAGCTGGAGAAAATCAAAAGTGTGAAGTAAGTAATTTGAGCGATATGATCTGTGTATATTAGAGTATACGCTGTGTACTTCTGGATGTATGTAGTGAAATATACATTAGTCATGATTGATGTGTACTGAGTTTTGTGTTTTAGAAGTCTCGCTTTATATGTGTTTGGTTTATATTCATACAAGGCATTTTAATTGAATTTCACACATAACATATGATTATATACAGAAATATCTTACATTGTTTTCACAATTCTTTTATATATTATTTAAGGCAATCAATAGTTTAGAATCAAAATCTTTGCTTACTATGTGTAACGTTCCTTTTTCCTTTTTTTTTTTTTTTTGAAGTCTCTCTCGTATGGGGTTAAAGACTCCGGATCTCCCGGTGGCCTTGTTGAATAAGCTCTCTTCCCTGGAGGAGTTGGATCTTTCTGGGAACATGCTGCAGAAGCTCCCAGCAGGACTTTCCCTTCCTCGTCTTCGGCTTTTAAACTTTTCCAACAACGACATGGAGGAGGTGACCTCGCTGGAGACCCTGTCTGGCCTGGAGGAGTTGCGGCTGGACGACAATTTATACCTCACTGTAAGACACAAACTGTTGACTTGCGGTTTAAGGACATGGCATTGTAGTTGTGGGTTTTTATTCATTTATTTTTATTTTGACTTCTGTAGGTCAGCGATGAGCACAAAGTGATGTTCCTCTTGCACAAACTGAAGATCCTAAACGGGAAGGACGTCAGTGCGACGGCGAACCACATCCGCTACGTCAACAGCGAGATTCTTAGGAAGCGGGTGAGTCTGGAGGGTTTTTTTTGTGTGCGTGTGTAATTAGGAAATTGCCTTTTTTTCTCAAAAATTGCTTGGTTTTTTTTTGTTACAGGTAATTGGTGTATGGGAGAAGAGCTTCACTCTCCCTGATCCACCAACTTCACAAAACTTGAATGAGCTTGAGAAGAAATTTGTTAATGCGGCATGCTTTCAAGTCAAATATGGCCCCAGCTCTTTAAATGACTACACTAAATGGAGGGTGTGTGTTCGAAATATGACATTTCTTTGGCTTGTTATACATAAATTGTGTTCCTGCAATTAAATTTTAATTCTGCGGTTCAGGTTGAAATGATTGCGAAAGAATATCTCAAATCACTGACTGATCCAGACCAGGAGGAGACTGGAGACATTACATCAGAGACTCCTGTCGAAGACTGTGGGGTAGGCCTGTTTCAATTCAGTTTAACAACAGTACTGAAATACAGTATGTCATGTTTTAGGGTGTTATTAATGCCTTTTATGAAACAATACCTGTTTTCAGACTCCTTCCAAGAGAAAAATAAAAGATTCCAATGCAAACAGCGAAGATGAAACCCCCCGAAAGAGAAAGACTGTGAACCAAGCAGCCACGCCAGAACCCAGCCCACGCAAATCAAGTCGGTTATCCTGCGCCACTTCGGTCGAGCCGAGTCCCAAAAAATCCTCCCGGCTCCGGGGGACTCCTCAGAAATCTGATACGAGTGCATCAAGCTCAAGGTGTGTGAAAATGAACACGCCTGAGGCCAGTCCGAGGAAATCGAGTCGTCTGCAAAACACCCCGAAGAAAGCGACGACAGCACAGGTCGCCGTGACGCCCACTGCGAAGGGAGCGAAAAAAAATCTAAAAAACCAGCTTATGACTCCACGAGCATCCAGTTCCACCAAGAAAGAAAATGGAACAGCAACTAAATACCAGGTGCCAAAGGTATGCGTTGGTTTTATTCTTTACACATTATATACCTGGTAACATGCACAAGCTTAGATGTTACTATGACAATGGATTGCTACAAGCCCTCCCTCTCGCTTGGTGGATGGCCACCGTCTCCCGCTCTCACAAGTTGTGTGTATTGTTGTTAACGACTCATCGGAAAGCCATTACTTGATCGTTGGGTGTCTTCATGCAGGAGCCGGCCAGTCTGCAGCCTCTTCACGTCCTGCAGTGCCACAGTAAAAACGACAGTGAGGAGGATTTCAGCACCCAGCTGTGGGCATGCGCCTTCGAGCCCAGCCATGACAAAAGCAGTGAGTATCTTTAAATGCAGAGAGAAACCAAGGACCACTATTGTAGTTACTGCAGCAACAACTAACCATTTCACTTGTCTTTACTTTTCATATTTATATTCATTTTTGTGTTCTGACATAAAAAACATGTAAATGAAATCAAATATGAAAAGTATGGAAATGTTTGGAATTACCTTTATTGACCTTTGACCTTTTTTGATTTTTATTTGTTCAACCACAATGTTTTTGTTTTTTTAGATACAGGTGCTTGGGCACAATCAGTGGCCACATGTGGAGGGGAGACAGTGTGTGTGATAGACTGTGAGTCTGGCCATGTGCTAAAGAAATACAAAGTCCCTAGTGAGGTGTGTAACCAGTTATTCTTGTAATACAATTTCTTACCACTAGGTGTCTCTCAAAAACTGCTAAGTATTCCCTTTATAGGGAAAAAAAAATCACTAAACACACAAGCTAAACTGAAATGCAAAAATAGAAGGCACACTTCCTGTACCCATTTGTCTTTACTCCTAGGGTATCGCTATAGTATCACTTTTACAAAATAGTCCTTATTACATAATCCCATGCCGTAAGTGTAAGAATAACTGTCTGTCTAACTCGTGGCACATTTATTTACATCACCATGAAAATGTTATACCACCATTAGGAGTTCTTTACACTGGCCTGGACCACGGTGTCGATGGTGCGTGAGGGTGGAAGTGCTCGATCCTGCAGCATCCTCGCCGCTGGGGGGAAGAGGGGCATGGTGAAGCTCATCCACCCCAGAGCCAACCTGGCATACGGCGAGTTCCGTGCCAGCCGGCGAGCCATATCCGTGCTCCGCTTCAGTCCAAGCCAGACCAGCTTCCTGTTCTGTAAGTACACATCAAGAGATCAAGAACTAGATATTCCGAAGTCCTGATAGACCATAACAAGAAGATATCTTGTGCTAGATTAAAAAATATCCCGTTCATCAGGTCATCAGTTTAAGCCCACTTTTGGATCTCATCATGCATGTTGTTAAAAAATATTTTGTGGATCTTTTAAAAGTTGTTTCATCCAAGTACTTGTGCTACGGACACATTGCTATGCCATATAACGTTATTTCGAGCACATTGCGTTATATAGAATGAGAAAATTAGCTAAGAAACGATTTAATCGATTGATCGTTGCTTCTAGCGGGCGCATACGATAACAAGATCATCATGTGGGACATCGGCGGGCTGGACCGAGACTACAACTTCAAAACCAGGTTTGTTATTGTGACTGTGGCATTTTTATGTCACAAATAGCGAGTGTATTCAGTCTTTTGTTTTTGAAAAAAACAAATGTGCCTGTGCATGCACGAATGTAAACGTTGGCATTTCTTGTTCTACCAGTCAGCTGCTAGTTATGGAGACCTGCTCCACTCCACTGCACCTCTGCCTACCACCACGTTTCCCAGAAACGCACCTTATCTCAGGCTGCGACGACGGCCTTTACAGCTTCGACATCCAGCTCAGCAAGAACACGCAAAAGAGGTGCTTAGAATAGAGATCAGATCAGCTTCTTTGTTAATGCATCAAGTTTTCAAACACTCAGAAGTGTGTGCATTCTTCCCCAAACATGTTATATTGAGTGTCTTTGCGTAACGTGTCTTATCAATTGTGTGTTCTTCTGTCAGGGCGGAGGAGATGGAGATTGTGTTTCCAGTATACAAGAAGAGTAATAAGGACAGTAACTACCGCACTATTGATGGACTCAGCTTCCTTACAGAAGATGTAGTAGGTGAGTCCCGGGGGGGGGGTCATGATGTTAGATCTATATTTACAGTTTCCATGGTAACAGGTCTGACCTGCGTGACTGATACACTATGTAAATGCAGGAAATAAAGTGCGGTGTGTGTATATATATATAGATGTCGTAACATCCACACTAATGTCCTGTTCTGTCTCCATCTCAGCATCTAAAAGCCACATGCAGGGCTCTATCTACCTGTGGAGCTGGGGTGGAACCATGGCGTTGCACCAAGGGAGGAAAAAGGAGGTGCCTGCTGTCATCCTGGCTGAACTGCAGTGGACCAACACTGACATCCCGTACCTCTCTCTGAACACCTGCCCTGGTCAGCATCACTCAGATTCTATACTGTTTAGCATGTATACATATATTATTATCATATATTATGTGCACACGCGATATAGTTAAAGAGCTCTATTAAGCACAAATATTTCCTGTTCCAGTTTGTCTCAGTATATCATTACAGGCTTATTACTGTTTAAATACATCATTTCTATCTGATTTTCACTCCGGTTTAAAAGGCCACTGGGCACTTATCAAACATCTGCTTATGTCTGAAGAGCTTTGTTCACTTCTCTCCAGGCTTCGGCTATGTCGTGTGCGGAGATGAGAAAGGCCGGCTGTGGACGTATCACATCACAGATCTTGCGAAGGCCAACTTCAAGAGTGGAAAAGCAATTCCTGCGACAGAGGTACGAGCATTTAATTTGTTCCTCGAGCTATTATTTAATGGAGAGTTAACAATCACAATCCTACATGAGAGTTAATGATCCAGCATGGGTGTTTATTTTGGTACACTGTGTCTCGTGATGTGATATGAATCGCTTATTCATAATTCCAGGCACAGATTACACAACTGTATGGCGCAAATGTTGCTTCTTATCTAATGGGATGAATGGTTGTGTCTGAATAAACCTCGCCTAATAACCCATTAAGAAATAGCAAGCTAGTGTGCCAGTTGGCAACATTCGATTTGCTTCATTGACAAAATCAGCCTTAAACTGCACAAATAGAGGGATGTAGCATTGCGTTGCTGACTCACAGCTTTATAGTTCCTGGTTTGGCATTGGTTTCCTTCGGTGAGAGGTTTCAAAAGTTCTCCTGTGTTCCTGTGGGTTTCCCTTTAATTTTATTTGTATTTTTTTAACTACTTCCTATGAATAAGCATTATGCAGCGTTAGCCTAGGTGTGACTTGCCTCATGCTCGTTGTTCCCAGAAGAGGTTATTAAGAACTGGTAAATGCATTATTAGAAAATGGAAGGAGAGCAGTGAACCATCATCTTCAAGGAAGAAGTGTGGTCGGAAAAAACATCCTAAATGAGCTTGGTGGGAGATCACTTAGTGAAATCAAATCGTAAAAAACAACAGTAGAAGTCATGGTTATGATCGCCAGGGAGCATAAAGAGTATAAGACTATGGAGCTTTTGGGAAAAAAAGGTTATGTGGTCTGATGAGTCTAGGATTACCCTGTTCCAGAGTGATGGGTTCACCCACCAGTGTTATGACCTGGGGTTGCTTCAGTTGGTCAGGGCTATATGTCCATATAAATGAGGTCAGCGGTGACCTGGATATACTAAATGAGCAGATTTTTTTCTTTCCTGCTGGCACGGACATATTCCAAAATGACTGTGCCAGGATTCAGCGGGCTCACATTGTAAAGAAGTGATTCAGGGAGCATGAGGCATCACCACCACAGAGTTCAGATCTTAACCCAGCTGAGAATATTCGGGAGGTGCTGGAGAAGACATTTTGCAGCAGTCTGACTCTCTCATCAATACAAGAAGCAATACATTTTTAATGTATACATTCCCATACATAAGATTTGCATTACATAACTGAATCGATTGCTCTTTCCCCCCAGTCTGTAATTAACATTCTTATATATACCACTTTGTCTGATTAAGTGCTGACCAAGAGCGCATGCTGTTGTATTCATGAACATCAAGCACCTTAAGGGTCTTAACCCCATGTCATGATGTCATTTCAGGTTCTAGAGTGGCCGTCTCCGGTGAGAAGAGGAACAGGCCCGGTCGAGGGGCCGTCCATAAACAGCGTTGCCATGGACCCCGAGCTTCGTTATTTGGTCGCCCTTAGTGACAAGAACATGGTGGTGATTTGGAAACGAGCACCCGTGCCATGAAGTGATGTGAATTTATGTTTCTTCCGTTTATTAAGGAAGTGTTTCAGACTTCGAGAGCCACAGAAGCATGTGAGCGAGAAACACTGCAGGACTTACACACACAACGTGGATTAAGTTCAGTCTTTCGCCCAAATATTAAGAATTGATGAGACGTCTGCAGCAACAGACTGCAGTGCTAATATGGCACCAGCTCAACAGAGACAATAGTGGTTTATTCTAGGAGAATTTAATTAGTTTAATCGTTTTTTACTTTTATTTTTAATTGTGATTTTTATGTTTTTATTTTAAATACTGTGTTTTTTGTACCACTGTACAGATTTAGATATGTAATGATGGTAAATAGTTTTTTACCTCTGTAAACTAAAAGAAATTTGTTACATGTGATGGTGTGTTGATATGAGCGACTACACAACACATATAGATAAAACAGTATACAGTTATCGCGCACACACTTACAAATCAATACATACTGTTATTGTGTCATTTTGCCAGTGGTGAAAACCTGATATGCAATATGATCATCTTTACTCCATATTATATAATAGTTTTAGAGTCGCAGTCCTAAGAATCTTTTGTTTAGAACCCGAATAATTTCCTAACGGCCAACACTTTAGATCAAGCTCCCAACTTATTATTAAATACTACTTGATATTTTTGTCATATTCATTTTACTACCCCGATGCAGACCATGTGCAGGCCACATGTATACTGTAGGCTACCAACAGCGTGCCAAAAGTCAGATTTGTTGTTGACGTGGTGAAATTTCTAGACGCACATGTTGGCAAGTGAACATTTGAATATCTCTGGACTTTCCTAGTCATCCAGATCATGGTTTTCCCAAATGTGTTGTTTATTGGCAGCTGGATGTGGATGAAGTTCTTGAAGACATTTTACCTCTCATTCAATACATTTAATCAGTTCTTAGAACATTAATTATAAGCGAAAAGCCTTTCGGATAAGCAATGAACATCTTCAAGAACTTCAAGCAAGTCCAGTTGACTGAACAACAGTTTTGGAAAAACTTCTGATTAAAAGAAGACAACGCTTATTTGAAATATGTACAAAAACTTGTGCCATTGTTGAACCCAACCCTTGAATCCTCTTTAAAACAAGTTCACAGTTGATGGTCTCCATGGTCAGTTCTTCTATATCCAAGGTCCTGGAGCCAATCCCAGGAGACTTGGGGCATAAACCGGGGTACACCCTGGACATGGTGCCAATCCATCACAGGGGGTACAAACAACTTGGAAATGGCAATTACCCTACTCTGCATGTCTTTGGACTGTAGGGGGGAATCCATCAAGCATGGGGAGAACATGCATGCACACTCCATGCACACAAACCCAAAGAGGGAAGTGAACCTCAACTACGAAGGTGCAAGGTGACGGTGCTAACCACTACGCCACCATGCAGCCTCTGCTCACGTTTGCATTAATACTACTAATAATAATACATTTTATTTCATGACATATTAGTTCATGACATCTCAAAGTCCTTATGTAAAAAGATAAACATGAAAAGTAAACAAAAAATTAACTAGGTAGTTTTTCAAGCCTGATTTAAAAGCAGACATGGACTATGGGGAGCATAAATGATCTAGCAGAACAGAAGACTTTGTCTTCCATTGACCAGAGTTTGGTCCTCGGGGGACGAAGGAGCCAATTGTTGTGGGCTCTCCAATTGTGGTTGGAATTTAGTGAAGAATATAGTTCTTTCATAGAGGGACTGATAGAGGGGCAGTCCCATGGTTGCATTGGTGGGTGAGGAGCAGAGTTTTAAAGTTTATCCTGTAGAAAACAGTGAAAAGACTGCTGAACAAGTAATAGATGTGATGAAATTATGAACATATTTGAGTTTCAGAAGACAAAGGCATGGATAAGTTTTTCTAGTCCTCTCAGTCTGCAGAACTGAAAGTGGGACATGGCCTGGTTAGGTTCTTGAGGTGAATAAATAACGTTTTGCAGAGGTGTTTGATTTAGTTATCAGAGGTAAAATAAACATTAAACTAAATGACCGGGTTAATTGCTGAGGAAGATAAGGAAATGCTAATGCCAGAGAATGTGAGTGGAGTGAGAAAATTGGTAGGGGAGCCAACTAGAAGAACTTGTTTCATTAATGTCTGGATAGGCTCCAGGGCATGAGGTTAGGTTATTACTTTTGGTACAGCCATTGCATTTGGAATGCTGATTTGGAATATGAGTTTATATATCAACAGGTTTTTTTTGTGTGGTTTGTGTGCTAGTACTTTTAATTATAATGGGAAGAAGTACAGCAGTAGCCAAAGGTTTTAAGAATGACATGAATTAATTAAGGTCTTCTAAATTTAGTGTATTTAGATCTTTTTGTCAGTTGGTATACTGAAATATAATTACAAGTATTTCCTAACTGTCAAAGGCTTTTATTGAAGATTCCATAAAGTTTATGCAAAGAGTGAATATTTACAGTGTTTTGACCCTTCTTTTTCGAATCCTCTGCAATTTACCCTGGCAGGCTGGGCCACATCCTGACTAATGGCAGCCCATTCATACATAATCAATGCTTGGAGTTTTCTCCAAGCAGAATAGGAGAATTTGTGGATGTGGGTGGACAAACCTCTTGTGTGGGTTGACCCAACATGCACCCAAATCTTTGTTGTTTTGTTCGCAGAACCACTTAGTTATCATGTTTGACTTATGACAAGCTGGAAAAGGCATTGATTGTGATAAAACTGATTTTGGATGGTTGGGAGAAGTTGCTCTCGGAGGAAGTTTTTGTAACATCCTTTATTCATGGCTGTGTTCTTAGGCAAAATTCTGGATGAGCCCACTCCCTTGGCTGAGAAGCAGCCCTACACATGAATGGTCTCAGGATGATTTACCGTTGGCATGACACAGGACTGATGGTAGCGCTCACCTCCATGTATTTCAAGAAGGGCAGAAAAGAAGTCACTCCTCTCCAGGAAAAACATCAGGACCAGACTGATATTCTGCAAAAGGAACAGACATGAGACTGCTAAGGACTGGGGTAAAGTCATTTTCTCTCACAAATTCCCCCCTTTTTTATTGTTTTGGGCATCAGGTAAAAAAAAAAGCTTGCCTGGAGAAGAAAAGGTGAGCGTTACCATCAGTCCTGTGTCAGACATTGTGAAAATTAATATTTGTGACATTTTCTAAACTTTTGGCCCTCTGTAGACTGAGGCAAACTGCCTAACCCTTTATTGGTGGATGAGTATTGAATTGAAATGGTGTTACTGGGGTAAATGTAATGTAAATGTAAATGTACTGGGGTGCACCGCACACTTCTGACTTCAGGCTGTTGTAGAAACGAACTAAAAAGCCTAGCAGAACCTGTTTTTATGTCGACATAAAAATGGATGAACCCTATAAGCATTAATGACGTGTTTTCTGCTTGGGCTCTGAACAATAGTGCGAGTCTGTAAGGGGGTGTGGCTTTCCCCACCATTCTAGCTTCTGATTGGCTAACTGCTCACTCCTTTAGTCGAAACAAGCAGCCGAGATATAAAACTCCGCGAGCGTGCTCGTGAGCGTGTCGGTTGGGACGTGCCTTTGTGCACATACACAGCGAGGTTAGATGGCCTGCTAGGCTGCGTGTGATCAGGAGAAATACCGGGGAGCGGAGAAACGGTGGAAAATGCGGCGGAGAGTGGCGTGCGGTGCGGCAGAGCTGCTGTTAGGCCGCGGTGGCGCTGTGAGGATGACCGGGCTTCGGCTGCTCCCGTCGAGCACAAAACCCCCCGCGGTGGAGAGCGGCGTTCACCAAAGATTCCGGTCGACGTCCTCGATGACGACTTACTCCGAGCTGGCTAGAGAGAGATCGAAAACCGTCACGTCTTTCTACAACCAGTCTGCCATTGATGCGTGTGCCGAAAAGGTGACCGTTAACTAAGGAGATAAAACCGCTGGCGTGCGCCGTGACGTAGAATTGCTGCGTCACCTTAGCAACGCTAACTTTTTATCTTAACTAGTAGCATGCTAATAGGTTTCTGCCCCTCAGCTAGATTCTGGCACTAGCGCGGCGGAGGTTCGACCTAAAATATAAACAGCATGGCTTTCAATTGTCTACCAGTTCAGACAGGTCTACTGTCAACATATGAGGTCAGACAAGGACAGCAGACCTGGGCTTGGTCCCAAATACCAGCAGTGAAGTACAGAGGGCGTGCAGAAGCTGATGGCACTTTAGGGACATTGTCATTGCAGTTAAAAAAAATATATAGTTTTAGGATTTATTATTATGCATAAGAAAACCAATGCTTAAATGTCTGCATTTTGCTAAGTCCACATCTGACTTTTTTCCTTTTATATATTATGTGTATAAGGCTATGATCAGGTGGCTTAGTGGTTGGCGCTGTCGCCTTGTACCCCCAGGCTCCAGGTTTGATTCCTGCGTTGGGTGTGTGTATATGGAGTTTGCCTTTTCTCCCCGTGCTTTGTGGGTTTCCTCCTGGTACTCCGATTTCCTCCTGCGATTAGGTTTATTTGTGTCTCCAAATTGGTCATGGTGTGCGTGTGTGTGCCCTGCGATGGATTGCCACCCTGGTTAGGGTGTAACCGGCCTCGTGTCCTAAGACTCCTGGGATAGGCCCCGGGCCTGCCGTGACCCTGTATCAGGATAAGTGCTATACACGATAAAGGTGAAGCGGGTTTAAAATCGGCTATGTCTTTATCTAACACAGATTTGTTTATCACGCTTGAAATCAGAAAAATACCTGATATGAGTCAAAGGATTTTTGCACAGCTATATTAAAAGCCTTTTTTTTTTTTGTTATAGCTGAATTGCCTGCCATTTAACACACCATATAAATGCAGATCAATTCCTGCTCTCTGTTTCACCCAAATGAGGATGGGTTCCATGTTAAGTCCAGTTTCTCTCAAGATTTCTTCGCATTACCATCTCAGGGAGTTTTTCCTTGCCACTGTCGCCCTCGGCTTGCTCACCAGGGACTATCTGACCATTCGGTTTCTACACAATCACAGTCCATACAAACTTAAATAATTCCTTTGATTGTATAAAGCTGCTTTGCGACAATGACGATTGTTAAAAGCGCTATACAAATATAATTGAATTGACTTACATTTTTTTAAACTCACTGTCCTAACAGCGCAATGCGGGACCATATTCCAGTCACTGCTGTACAGGTGTGAATGTGAAACGCAAGTTCATTTGTAATTGTTGTTGAGCTAAAATACATGCTTCTTTTGTGATTTGCATGAAAGAATTGTAGCATGCAGTAATGAGTTTTTTTTTTTTTGTTTTTGTTTTTTTTTGTGGTCTAAGGTTGTACCTGGTTATTTATGAAAGCCTTTTTTTTTTTTTAAAGAATTGCTTATAAACGGATGGAAAAGTTTGAGAGGTTTCACAGATGTTAGCCATTTAGAAGGAACCAGATGCCTGATGACAAATAGCCGCACACTTGTGCCCACACTGTCAACATTTTGCAAAAATGTACTTTTGAAGTGTTCAAACGTCCTGTTGTTGCTTTATCAGACTTCAATCTGTTTGGTCCTCTGAAAGCACCTTTACAAGGACAAAGTGTATGTTTTTGTCAAAAGATTATGTATGTCTTTTCTCAAAGCTATTTGAAAATAATTCTAAGCCAGAGTGGATATTTTGACTCACCCTCGTGCTATAGGAATAAGGAATCACAAATATTTATTTGTTCTGAAATAACACGCATGATTACGCCACAAAGTGCCTGCAGAGTGAGTACAGCGAAATCTGGAGTGTGTTGAACTTGTTTGTTTTACAGTGTTTGATTGAATATAGAAACACGCTGCTTAAACAGTTCACAGGTAGAGTTACTGTTGTAAAGCTGTTTTTCGTTAGGTCTGTAGCTCCCCTAAATAGTTGAATCCTCACTAGCCTCACTTAACAGTGTCGGTTAAATGAAAATATGTCAAATATTATGGTTCTGCCTCGTCAGGTTGTGGGGACCGACTGCGAAAATTCCATGGTGGTGTGATCTTTTTTTTTTTTTTTCCCCAGATTTGATTTATTCCCTCTACACTGCAGGAACTTACCTAAGATTAAGATTTCCAACTTAAACAATAACAACCTGTGTTTTTTTTTATTTTTATTATTACATTTTATATTCTGGAATTTTAGTAAAACGGTCCTGGTTTTCACTCGATATAGAAAAGATTAGCATTTCTCTTGATGCTACAGAGAAGCTGCAAAGTTCTTTGTATGTGTTGGGGGAGAACAACAGCTCTCACGGTTACAAAGTACTGACACTGGAGACTCCTTTCAAGAATTCTTTAGAAAACAAATCCTCTTTAAACAGGATTTGTTTTTATCAAATCAGATTGCATGCACTGGTTGTCATACAAGTCAGCACTCATGTCTCCGAGCTCCTGAAGAATCAGCATCGAGCATTTAACCTTGTTTTTTTTCAACTGCCGTTTTTCTTTCCTCAGCCTTCTGTCAGACTCACACCCGGCACCTTACTCTACTCAGGCAAGCCTCAGGATGAAAACCATATCTTGGTAATTACAGCCTGTAATTATAATCTATTTTAAACTCAAGTCCTTGTTGCTCTTGTTGATCATGTGTTGTCCGAAAACACTCCATAATTTCTCATGGCAGTTTGTGACCCTGTTTTGCAGAGCAGTGCAAGATACCTGCATAAAGAGCTGCCTGTGCGCATCGCCCATCGCATTAAAGGTTTTCGCAGCCTGCCCTTTATTATCGGTTGCAACCCCACCATCCTGCAAGTGGTGAGTTTACCTCCAGTTAAAGTGCTATTAGTGATACTGTAGTTTGTATGTTTGTGTATTGTAGTTGACGTGCACCTTCACAGTCGGTACGGAAGTTTATGGTGCATCAGTCAAACAGGCATTAATATTTTTAACCACAGTGGACATCAAGTGAAGGTGTTTCAGTCTTTCGCTATTTGGCTGTACTGTTCGTGCAAGAAAGAAATCAGCCCCAGCCTTCGAACTGACATGACTAAAATGTGCGCCCTTTATCATTACAATTACGAGTCCTGCTTTCTCGTTATCTGTCATGAGGCATGCTGATGATTTAAGACAATCTACCCCCATCTCCCCCTGCCTCGTCACCCGATCACTCAGAAGTACTGTAAGTGCTTTAAATATGCACATCCTTACTTCTTGTAAATCCTTCTTTTACTTCTGTGAGGATGCCTCAGAAAGCTTTATATTACTCCTCACAACATTAAAACGTCAAATTACATATGGTGTATGAATGCAGTGGGAAGCTAGTGCACATTTGTTTAATATCATTACATTATTTCAAGACATAAATATTCTTAAGGTGTGAGTTTAGCCTTTCTTTTTTTTAATCTGTGCAATCAGGCTTTTGTGTGCAAGTTGAGCGTGTTTACAATGAAATTCTCTCCTCACAGTGAACTCTAACCTACATTACATTCTTCTCACACAGGTGTGACACTCTAGGAACTTGTGAGAGAGACAGAGCTCAGAGACGGAGTGTTTTTTATCTGTGTAATTATATATAGCAAGATTTGAGTATAGTCCATTATATAAACGCACAAACATCAAGCAAACACATGTGTGTGACATGTGAGGGTTGTCCACTTCCAGTTTTCTGCTTGCCAAATGCGTCGTCCTTCCTTTTATTCGAGTTCTAGGAAGTCCTAAAGAACGCTGACCATGTGTGCGCGCTGCTGGAACCCTGCCATCTGGATCTAACACCCCCTTTTTTCTTCTTCCTTTTTTTCCCCTCTCTCTCATCCTGTCTCTTCTTCCCACAGCACGAGCTTTATATTCGGGCCTATCATGTGCTGAGCGATTTTCCAGCAGTAAGTACCTGCTCGTTTTTATCTCACATAGTTTAAAAAAACAAAATTAGCCAAAAAGGTTGGGTAAAGTTTACCGATCTGCTTTTAGCTGCTCTATAATTACAATTTTAACCGTCACTGTGGGCCAGAGACAGGAGCATGGGGTTAATTGTACTGTGAGTCCTAAGTGCTTGGTCATGGAGGATTTTTCAGTGTTGCGCAATGCATGTCATGAGGGCAGAATTTGGCAGGGCTGTTGGGAAGCAAGTTGTTTATAAAGTTTTAAGCTTTGTAAATATTTTTCTACAACGCCTTGTTTGGACTTTTATCTGTATAAACATGACAGAAGGTCCGGTGCCCGTGCTTGTTGGAGCAGCTTTTTAAGAACCACTTCAGAATTCATGCACAATAAGGAAGTCTTATTGTTTGTAGAGGTTTTCTAATATATTCTGTAAACAAAATAGTCCAGGGAATGACTGGGTCATGGCACTTGAGGACATTTATTTTTAGGGAAATATAATTTCATCGCCATGAACATGACCCAAGCAAGTAATAAAGGTCGACTTGCTAGACCACTAAGGAGCAGCTCAGTATCATGTTTTGGTTGCCTGTAGCTGACTAGACTGAAAAGTTGTAGACGTAATGACAAATAAAATAACAACCTAGTTAAGTGTGTTACAGACTTGATTCTGTTTTCTGGTTTCTCTTTTCTTGATTTTGGTTTCTGGCGCAAATAGCTTGTAGTTACAGCATCATAGACGCATTCACATTTTGATAATAATATTGAAACATAAATTGTTTTTGCGAAAGTCAACCAGGAACAAAGTTTATTTATAAATTTTTTTTAGTAGTTGTTGAAACTGCTTGTCACTACAAAGTAAAAAAAACAAACTAAAAGCTCACTCTTGAAATCTTCTAAACTGATAATGCTTCATCAGAGTGGATTGCAGATTACCTGTGATGATATTTTTTTAAGACAGTACATTCTCAAAGATTAACAGTCAATCTCATCAACTTCACCATGGTATTTATCATCTTATCAGCTGGCTCTTTTGTGGTAGAAACAAACCGTTCTAGATCACACACCAGGACCATTGTGTTCATTGATAAGGGTGGGGTTTTTTGTTTTTTTTTTTGGCTTGATTAAGCATTTTGGGTGTAAAATAAGGAGTTGCAATAGGTGACTGCCTTCTGTTTTATTTTATAGAGTTTAATTAAGGATTCCTTTTTTTTTTCTTGCGTGTTTATATTTTTTATTTGTTATCCAGATTAAAGACCAAGACACAGAATCTCGGTACAGCAAGCTCATTCAACAGCTCCTCGACGATCACAAAGACGTGGTCACCCTGCTTGCGGAAGGATTCCGGGAGTGTCGCAAACACATTCAAGTGAGCAAGCATCCATATCGTGGCCTTATTTGCGCTTAGTTCTTTGACAGTTGTGTCGCGTTAATTATTGATTTGTATATGCATGTGTTTATTTTTGTTGTAGGATGAGATGCTAGTGCGTAACTTCCTGGACACAACGCTGACGTCTCGTCTGGGCATCCGCATGCTGGCCACACACCATCTTGCCCTGCATGAAGAAAATGTACGTTTCTTTGCTTCTTTCATTTTTATTTTTATTTTTTTTTTCTACTTGGACTTGTAGTCTAGTCCACCATTTTTACTTTAACCTACGAAGGTAATGTTTAAAATCCAGCAAGTGCCAAACATGACCCCTGTCAGTTAGTGTTACTCCATGACAAATGTAACGTCTAAATATAAATGGCTGCGCTTTTGCTGATTCAAAGAACTTGTCATTGTCTCGTTTGTTAGAAAGGCGTTCAAGCCAAACCAGGAATTTTGATTGTGTAGAATAACACAACCAGTGTTAAAACAATATATTTTTTTCTTTTTAAATTTTATATATAATCACTTACACACTAATGCACTTAGCCCAGAGCCATAACGGGAGTACTTTGTTTACGTCTGAAACACTGGCCTTTTAGGAACTCCTGCAATAGACCAAACATGTAGAAATGGCTTGGAACGATGTCAGAACTGTACAGGGAATGTTTTCTTTTTTTTAAGAATCACGAGTTCCACTCGCTGTACACTTATGGGAATGACTACACTTGGCGCATTTAAAAATGTATATTTTATTTTTTTCCATTTGTGCCATTTAAACATTTTACTGTGGTTAAGTGTTCTGTGAACATCATTCGGTTTTGTGTCTTTATTTACATTTCAAGAACATTTTTTATTATTATTATTAAGTCCTGATTTGACTTGAACGGCCTCTCATATAAACTAATTCAAGAAATTGGGGCTAGTATTTTATCATATTTGCTGTAGTTACTGGGTAGATATTGTTCATGTCTTGATTATTACAGAACTAAAACATTCACCTTTTTTCACCTTTTGCTTTGTCGCTATTCTGTTATCGTTTAGTTACACAGTCATAGAGAAAGCAAGCTTGACTTGGAAGGAAACAAATAGGTTGACGCTTAAAACGATGTCAGGCCTGTAATGAGTTTGTGATCGTGGTCCTGCAAAATCAAATTAACTGGGCATTAAAGAATTATTTACAGAGGCTTGGACTTCCCTGTGTAATAAGTGCAGAGGTCGTGAACATGCACTTCTGAGTGGATATACAGTGTAGAGTGTGTGTGTTTATGTATTCTGCCATGGTCATTATTCAACCGCTTTGAAAATTGTTGAACCGTTTTTAACAAAGCTCTTATTTGGACTCTTCCTTTGCCATGTTCAGTCTGACTACGTGGGCATTGTGTGCAGACGTCTATCTCCTAAAAAGATCACTGAGAAGTGGGTGGACTTTGCAAGGTAAGCCTGTCTCTTTACCGTTATCAGCCCGTCTGGTTTGTTACTTTACACCCAACTGTATTTACATGGCCTAGAGTTTAAAGTGAAAGGACAAACTGCCCAGTTTATTCCAGGTCATCAATGATCTAAAATTAGATCACATCAAAGAGCATGTATCTGCTGGTAAAGACAACATTGCATGAGAGTTTTTGGTAACTGCTTTTACACAGGCTCTTCACTGTGACGTTTTCCTGAATCCCTTTTAGGTAAACAAAGCAGTTACGTAACAGATCATTAAACATTTCCAATTAGAGGATGGCACAAGCTTAACCAGAACAAAACACAAACAAGTCGAGAACATGCCCATAAGAGGAACAGAGCTTGGATGGTTATCTGCTCCTGTTCCTGGCAGGATGGAGTTCATAGTTGTTTGTGTTCTGTAGCATTTGAAGGAAGCAGAGCTGTTACTTTTAAAATGCTTATTGTTCATTTTTCTTGTAGTTATCGAGTTTCATGATGATCTGCACTCGTTGTCATGGTTACTTTCCAGCATGCTGATGTACAGTAGGTTGCCTTGTTTACGGATCAGCCAGTCAGAAACTAGTGTTTTCGGTATTTGTTCTACATCATTTATGTTCTATTTAATTCTGCTGCGTCACTCAGTTTGTCTTTGAGTTCACGTTATTGTGTTTTAACTCACTTACTTGTATGAATAATTAAATTTTGCTATTCAGAAATGCGACCGTCTCAACACTCTGTCCTCTGTGTTCTGACCTGGCATGTTTACAGATTTTTTCAGCACATAAAGCAGCCAAGCTCATGACATGCAAAAATCCAGTAGGATTTATCATCATAAGCACGTTCTGGTCCTTTTGATCTTTTTTACATTTCCATTTTGACTCTCTGTCTTTCATCGCTTTTATAATTTGAATGTGATATGTCCTGGAGTACTTACTTTAATCGATCTGTTCATTGCCAGGATCAAAGGCAGACTTTTTAGTCCTGCATAAGCAAATTAAACGAAGAGCTTTTTCATCCATATTAAAATGCCTGATGCATCATTGCTCTGATCTGTATACCTCGTCACCATTTGCAGACGCTAGAAATAAATTTATTTACGAATGCACCACTATAGAGATGTTAAATCTATTGCTGTCTGAGCTCATGCATGCAGAATATGGTTGATGGCTCTGTCTCTCTCTGTCACACTGCCATGTGATGCAAGAGTAAAAAAAAAATAAAAAAAAAAAAGAAATTGGGAGGCTTAGATTTCACTATCCGTTATTGCAGTACAAGTTCACGTCAATTCTGTTTAATAGTGAAGTAAGGATTGTGCACCCAAGGTTGATGGATACACATGCATTGCCTGGCCAAGTTGCTGCGAACATTTAATTCAGTCACCTTTAGCTTTGATTACAGCACACAATGTTTTGGTCAGTTCATGTGTGAAAATTATTCCTCATGCTCCCAGAGCACACACAGCAATGGTAAGAAAAACTGCATAGATGTAATAACCTGGTCATTCAGCAAATTCAGGTTGTCCCCTGACTTCATTTTATTGCCACATAACAATGCTGAGCTTCAACCTGACCAACTGAAGCAGCCCCAGATCATAACAATGCCTGCAGAGGATTGTACAATGGACGCTATACATGATGGGTGTATGTTCTTCTCCTCTTACCCTGATGTGCCAGTCACTCTTGAATAGGATCAGTCTGGATTCCTCAGACCACTTGACCTTTGATTTGATTTCTTTTCTTTCATTTATTTATTTATTTATTTATTTATTTATTAATCTTCACAAAGCTGACAGGTCTGCACTATCCTTCCAGGTTTTGATAGTGTATTAAAGGGGTTTTTAAACCTAGTTTCAGCTGTTTTCTTTTTATGATGCAACCCAATAATTTGCCCATTCAGGAATTATTATTTTTTTCTTTCCCCTTTTTTTTTCTCTTTCAGTACATTAACCATATATTTAAATCTGATTTATGTTTATACAATTCATGGGCTGCAATTCTGTTTAATTGGCACAGACCTTTGGCCCCTAATTTACTGTTCTAACTGATGATAAATATAGTAAGGGTTCTGAATAATACTGTTGTTATTATTATATAATAATATATCTGCTCTAAATATTTGATTTATGAAAAGCAACCAGTTGTCCAGCGTTCTTAATATGAAATCTGTTTGTCTGGTTTAAGATAAACGAAATGAATTTATTCCACTCGTTCTTAGTCAGAATTGCCACATTTATTATTTATATATATTTATTCATTTCTGCTTATCCTAATTCTCCTCTGTGCCCCTTTCAGGCGACTGTGTGAGCACCAGTACGGGAATTCCCCACGCGTCCGCATCAACGGTCACGTGGCTGCCCGCTTCCCGTTTATTCCTCTCCCCCTGGACTACATCCTGCCCGAGCTACTGAAGAATGCCATGAGGTAACCCCATGATCAGTTTCCCTAATGTTCCCGTATGCACAGTATGGTTCATTCTCACGCTTCCCAAATAGACATGAATTCTCTACATCAATCACCTGTGTTTGTTAAAACCTTCCGCTAACATCATGATCGTTGTTAAGGACTGCATCTCGAATCGCAAAAACTCTGACCTGAGATTTAAAAGCGTTCAAGTATGCGTCATTGTTAATTTGTTTAGGATGACTAAATAAAGTCTATTCCTCAGGTGCAAGGAGTCTGCACTCTTTAATGCACTACCATTTTTCCACTATGAGGATGTTTTTTGGACTGAGGGTTTATTTATTTTTGTTTTGTTGTCTTAAGTTTTGTGTAAATGAGTTTAACAGTAACACAACAAGAACAGTACCTTCAGTCAGAGCTTTCATTTTGAAAAGCTTGGTCAGACATGGTAACAAGTCAGCACTCTGTAATGCTTTCCTGGCATTTGGTATGTGATCTTATCTACAAACACTTGGGTCAGGGTGACCCGACCTGAACTTTCCACGCTGCAGGTCAAATCCTGCCCGAGTTGAACAGCTCCAGTTAGACCAAAGGTCATTTAGCACCTGGCCATTGTGTGTAATGACTCCAAAACAGTTCATGGTTGAGATTACTTGGCATTATCATGAGATTAAAGGTCGTCAAACAAACATCTACACAGACGTATAGTACTCGTTCAGACCTGCTATCCTTTGTTGATTTATGTTCAGATTATCTTTCATTAACAGTGTGTTGAATTTGGTTGGTTAGTTAGTTTTTTTCTAAATGTAGAAGATAAAGGACATTTTACTTTCACCTAAATTTAAAACACAAGGTGCGACATTCACAGTGGCAATGACAGACTTTTACCTTCTTGCCTTGAAAAATTGCTTTCATGCCCTATTAATTTCAGAAACCACAGGGGCAAGGATTTATTGTTCCCTTTTCTTATGTTCCGTTGGTGCAGTCATTGAAATGATCAAAGTGCAAGTAAAATCTCCACCCACTGATGCTGTGGCAGATCACCACACTTATTATGGAAAACATATTTTGGAAAACAGTTCTCCACATGCCCCACTAGCACTTTATACTCTGCGTAGTCTGTTTAGCATGTCACGTGACTTTACTTTGTGCGCGTGGGTCATGTGTACCTTATGTAGTCGTAGGTCTACGTGTGTGGTCATGATATTTGCATAAAGTCCATTTGGCAGTGAAGTAAAAACAGGTGTAAAATACCTGTTTGGCAGCTGAATGCCTGAAACTTTATAACTTTTTCACGTGAGGAAAAAAAATATTCTCTCATCTGGATATTTTTACTATTTGATAATTGATGCACCAAAAGGCCAAACTGTTGTGGTTGCAACAACTACAAGGTGCAACTCGCCCAGTGCAGGGCAGATATAACTACAAAAAAAACTAAAAATGCAGTCCTAATAAATGTCTTATTACACAAGATGCGAAAAAAGCAGATTTGTTCTACTATAATAGGGCAATCAGAAAAGTTCTCTAGGACAACAGCAAGTACTCTGATCGGTACTCTGTGTCAGAAAGTACTCAAACTGCTGGCAAAAAGTGGCATACATAATTTGGCTTGTGTATAATATCCTAATAAACTCTTGGCTGTGACGCTTGCGGTGACTCTGTTTATGCTCCATTTAACCCTTGCAAAATATGTTTGTGGTTTTTATAGGGCCACAATGGAGAGCCACCTGGACACGCCTTACAACGTCCCCGACGTGGTGGTTACCATTGCCAACAACGATACCGACTTTGTCATCAGGTCAGTGTGTGCAGCAAACATTTGGGGATATTCTGTCTATGGCAGTATGTCTGACTTGGCTTTTTTTTTTCTTCATTAAGAATTGACCAAACAGAATGTTGACAGCACATTGAAACCTTGAGACCGTACCTTTTGACGTCTGTGACTTCTATTTGCTGTAAAAGCACTTTTGGAAAGTTAATCAAATTCTTTTTTTTTTGCTCAGCACATCTAAACTAATGTATCTTCCTGATGACCCAGCACTTGAGCTTTGAGGCTGTTATCTAAGCTTTTAAGTGCTTATGTGAGGGCAGAGAAGCAGAAGTCCATTAACCCAAGGCACACAGGCACACATGTTGAGTGCTGAAAATAAAAATCTGTTTGCATATGTGATAAATTTGCCCATGGCACACAAGGACTATTTGTCTTACCATGTCCTAGTCAGCACTTTATCTGCTTGTTCACGACCGCAGTGATCAAGCATAACACAAAACACAATCGCCATCTGTTTCTAGCCTCATGCAGCTCAGGATTCACCCTGAGCTTTACTGTGTTTGAACCTGTCTTGCATTGTGGGTGAAGGAGATGACCCAGTGGTGACCCTGATTCACTGAGTTCTTGTGCAGGATCTCGGATCGGGGCGGAGGCATCCCCCACAGCATCATGGATAAAGTGATGGACTATCACTTCAGCACGGCCGAGCAGAGCACGCAGGACCCACGCATGAGCAACATCTTCAACACCATGACCAACAGCGGCCCTCAGTCAGGCCCCATGCACGGGTGAGTGAGCGTTACACCAGTGTTCTAACATTACACAAGCGCTTATACATGACAGTGTTTATTGTTGTCTATTTCATTTCTTTTCATCTTTTGATTTTATATCTGTTGATTTTGATTTGGCCAGCTACTTTGGACTACAGTTCGCTGCTTACTAGAAGATGAAGAATATTTAATACACTATACATAATGCCTACAGACTGTCTCTTTATGCATATACTCATTGGAGATATTTATAACTACAGGACAGTTGCATTCTAGTCATATGATTGCCTCAACAGTTGAAAGGCTCAGGTCAAACCAATCCAGTATAGACCAGTTTTAGCACACAGGCACTCTGGAAAATACCACATGGGTATTTTCGAACACCACTGCCCCCTACTGGGAGAATTTTTAAAAGCACCTGCACACATCTTGCTCAGCATTGACTCCCCACACACATCGCCACTGCATGATGTAATACCTCTGCAGTTCTTTCATTTCTTTATCCTGGTATGCCACAATCGAAATCATTATAACTACAGAGTTTTCTTGACATTTAGATATTTTTTGGCTTTATGGTTCATCACAGTTGAGCTCTAGCTAGGGCACTGGTGGCTCAATGGTGGGTTTATTGCCTGCCATGCGGAAAGCAGCCAAAAAGATTAACAGCAGCAACAACAGTTGAGCTTAGGCTAAATGTGTATCATTTAGCATGTTGCCATAATATGGATTCCATGCTCTGGATTACCAAGTTTGTGTAACTATCATTTTTTTTTTATTTTTTTTTTATTTATTTATGTGAATAGTATTATTGTTGCAGAGAGATGTTTCAATTTGAGGTAAGGCAGAGTTTAGTTGGATACTGTGGAAAAAAAACCCTAGTGATAGACCCCAGATGGTTATGCTTTTAACCTCCCTTTTGTGTCCAGTGGGCCGAACCTAAAACATCCAAAAGACAAAGTACACATATGCCATTTGTATAATCAACCAGCATGAAGAACCCATTTGCTACACCCAACAAAAAAAAAGAGGACTCTTATGTTACAGTTGTCCTTCATGCTCACATGTCCATAGCATCTTGTTGCTTGTGGTGGGATTCTTGTCATGGCACACGCTTGTGTAAACTATTTTTGGCAGGCTTTTTTTAAAAAGCTTAGTGTTTATTTCCAACCTGAATATTATATTTGATTACGTATCTTTAAATGTTCAAGTTTGAATTAGATACTAAAGAACTTTTCTTTACGAGGAGTAAGCAGAAATCTTACACAAAACAGCGTTGTCAGAACAGAACATTTTATTTTATGCACAGATCTACATGTCTAACATGATTTGCTGTCCCTCACACGGTGTCTCATCTGTAGGTTTGGTTTTGGTCTGCCCACCTCAAGAGCGTATGCCGAATATCTGGGTGGCTCGCTGTCTATCCAGTCGATGCAGGGAATCGGCACTGACGTTTACCTGCGCCTGCGTCACATTGACGGGAAAGGAGAGAGTTTCAGAGTGTGACGTAGCAGCCAAAACTGCCAGTCACCATGATCACGCGTGTTTTTCACCAACGCCTGGAAGCTTTACTGTTCACCGATCTTCACGGACATTGCTTCCTATGCTTACTTTTTCTTTAAATATAATATTTTTTTCCCTCTCTGCATGGAAGAGTCTAAAAAGAAGAAAGACAAAAATTTAAAGTTACTGACGTGAATCGCCTAGAAAAGCTCCTGGAAGAAGATGCCTTAGGATAACAACTGAACTCGTCAGAGACTCGGCGCTCTTTTCTGTGACTGATGCTGAGTGAAAGGCTTATCGTAGTGGTTATGAGTGATCATGCTATTGGCATAGATGCAGAATGTACTGTACTTAACTGCCTTACGGAAACCCTGAACTCTGGGATTGGGCCGCTTGTTCTGCATCACCCAGTGTGTAATCAGAGTCGATTAAAAGTGCACGTTTTCCCCTAAATAAGCTTTTGATTTTATGTAGGTTTCCTGGGCAAAGCAGACTGCCTATAGAACAAAGCGTGGTAAAGTTTTTTTTTTTTTTTTGTCATGCTTGTCCATCTCTTCAGGATTTTGTTTAAAGGTGTATTGAAGTAACATTTTATTCATATTTGAATATTATTTTTCAGCTGTCTTCTACATGTGGCCTGGTTCCACTCACATTCCAGTAGAGGTCAGTCGTGAAAATAGGACATAATTCATCGTTTAGTTTAATTTAATATTGTTAGTCACAGCAGATCACTATTGGAAATGACTATAGGATATGACGCATTTGTACCTGTGGAGTTTTTTTTCTGAACATGCATGTTGAAGGACTAGAGGGTCTTTTTTTGTTGTTGTTTTTTTTTTTTTTTTTTGTGGTCCGAGTTTGCCCTCTACAGGTTCAAGATAAGTATCAATCTATGCTCTAACAAAGCTATAGTATATATTACACTGCCTGTAATATTGTGTACAAAGTTATGGACTAACCTGCATACTTGCCACAGATTCCTTTTGTGAGGTGTCCAGGTTGATGTCAAGGATGGGATCATTTTATTAAATTTTTACTTGTCAGTGTTGTTGTGTTTCCTTTATATATGCCAGGTTTGTGTAGTTTCTTGGGCATTATAAAAATCCTAATTTGAGCAAAACCATCTGCCTCACCTGTTTTTTTTAGCTAACTTCTCATTCTGTTTTTGGATTCATTTAGTAATCCAAGTAAAGAACACTACACACTGGACTACGCTGTTTGTAGGAAAAGAATAAACTGATATGAACCGGAGGGACTGTTATTACCATTAATGTGCTTGTTTTCCTGGAACAGGGTTTTTTTCGTATCATGTTCATCCTCTCGGTATTTTTTTTAATATTGTTTATCTAGTCATAAGAAAAGTTGTACTTTTTTTTTTTTATCCATTTAGTTTCATTTAATGTATGTGAAACTGATTAGTTCCTTGTTATAAGTGATCTAAACAGATGTTCCCTCATCCGCCTTTCTTTTTTCTGCCTATTAAAGTTTATAAGGTTACTAAGAAACTAAATTTCTGAATTTAAAAGTTTAAAAATGTCTAGAAACAGCCTTATCTCTAGACTATTATAAAGAGCTACCACCTTCCAAAATGCTAGCTATACTCTAAGTCTTTTTTTCTTCTTCTTTTATCAATGATCATACAAGTTTATCGGTAAGTAAATATCAGTAATAGATGAGTGCATTTGCACATATATAAATGTAATTTGCTTTGGGTGTGAAACCATTGTCCATGCTGCTTTTCTGTAACATTAATCACCCCTTTTGCCCTCACACATTTAAGGATTTAGAAGTGGCATGCCATAAAATAGAATATCTAAAAGTTACAGGCTCAGTCTCTAGAGATTAGACATGGGAATGAGTCCAGTTTTTCAAATTTCCACATAAGGAGTAGATCTATTTTTAAAATGTGATGTAGCCATCTTTCCAGCTTTGAGACCAGAATCCTTGTGTTTATACTTTAAAAAAGTACATATATATATTTATTAAAGCTGTAACATTTCTTTAAAGGTTTTACAAATTTAAAGGCTAAACTAATGTTTCAATTAATTAAAATTTAATTGACATCTTTTTGTTCAAAGTGATATATTTCAACACAAACACTGTTTTCTGGTACCTGTAATGTTTGCGTTACTGACTCAGTCTGCCATGGCTTAAACTGATTATTAGTTTATTGTTCTCGCTTTTTGATATGGCCTTCTAAAAAAAGAGCATAGAGTGAAACCTCGGATTGCAAGTAACGCGGTTTGCGAGTGTTTCACAAGATGAGCAAAAAGTTTGTTTTTTTTTTTATAAATTTATGACTTGGAAAACGAACAAGTCTTGATTTACGAGTGTCATGTATCACACATGCGCTTCTTGTTTTGCATCACATGATCACAACTAAGCCAACGGTTTTTCTTTCTCTTGCGTTGCGGAATTGTGGGTAATCGTCCCCCCTGTTCGGTCTTAGTGCGCGTCTCTTACTGGTATAATCAACATCTGTGCACGCGTGTACTGTTTACTATAACACTGTGACCACGTGTGTGTGTGCGAAAAACTGATTTTATTTTGTGTCTGTATGCGTGTACAGTGCGTGTGCAAAGCAAAAGCAAGTCTCATTAGTTAGATGAAAGATCGATTTTCTTTCTCTGTATCAGCCTGCTTTCAAAAACGGAAATACTTATCTGACTAAAAATTTTTTAAAGGTAAAGTGCAGGTTAATTAGTTTTATTTTCACTTTGTATTTTGTGTTTATTAATTTTTATATATTTATTTTTCCTAATTTCTTATGGAGTTTGCATGTTCTCCCTGTGCTTGCTGGGTTTCCTCCCACAGTCCAAAGATATGCAGGGTAGGCTAATTGGCGTTCGCAAATTGCATGTAGTGTTTGAATTTGAGTGTGTGTATATGTGTGTGGATTGTCTGGTGGGTTGAAAGCAGGAAAAATATCTGATTGACTTTGATTAAAGACTGCTTGACTAGCTCAGACCATTTCCAAACAGCAGGTCTTGACGGTGTTTCCAGTGTTTGGTGGTTAGATCCTACCAAAAGTGGTTAGATGAACTGGCAACAAAGGCTCACTCGTGCGCATGAGGAGCAACGGCTAGTCTGTCTGCTCTGATTCCCCACCAATTTCTGAAAAAATTATGTAACAGATAGGTGTCATACCACAGTGATTCTTAGTTCGTTTAAAACATCATGTGGGAATATGTGTCTTTCACCTGTGGAAGACATGGCACCAGTCTGCATTATGGGAAGAGGGAAAGTGGCGTAATTTAATTTTATTTGTATAGCGCTTTTAACAATGGTCACTGTTGCAAAGCAGCTTCATAGCATCCAAAGCTGATTAGGGAAATGTATGTTCTCGAGGGAAGACTTCGGTCCTGGCATTCATATGGATGTTTCTTTGACACGTACCACCTATTTGCAAACCAATTGCACTCCTTTTATAGTAATGAGAAACTTCAAGGTGTTGCCTCCAAATTCCCCAGGTCTTAATCCAACCTGATCAGTGGGATGTACTGGACAAACAAGTCTGATACATAGAGGCCCCACCTTGCAACCTTCAGGACTTTAAAGGATCTGATGCTAATGCCTTCAGAAATCCTGTTTAGTCCATACCTACTTGTGGACTGGTTGGAGCAGTTTTGGGGTATTAGGGGGTGGATGTCATGCGATGACATTAGTCTACTTGGTCTTTCTTTAGATAAATTTGGGGAAAATGGTAAAAAAAAAACCACTAAGATTAAAATCTAGACTTGTCTTCTATATATTTTATTCATCCATCTAGGACCTTCTGTAGTCAAACTAGGGACCGTGGAGGGCACTATTGTATTTATTCCTATTTTTTACCTCTGGATAACATTCACATGCACAACATGTGAATGTTGCAACACTAACATTAACAACAACACTATGGGCAATTTGGGAATGCCAATTAGCCTAATCTACATGTCTTTGAACTGTGGGAGAAACCCACCAAGCACACAGACCCCAAGGTGGGAATTGAACCTTGACTCTGAAGGTGCAAGGCAATAGTGATAATTAGTCCTGTTTCTTTTCCTGGAGGAAAAAAAAACATTTTTTTTAAATAGGTCCAATTCATTTCAATAAAAAAGATCTGTGCAAATACAAAAATAAATAAAATACAACTGTTGGAATGATGATAAATGGAATTGGTTATTTACAGATTATTTTAAATGTAAATCTAACCCCAAACACAAAGTTAAGACAGACTCATTGTCTTGGTGATCCATTTTAAGTAGCACATGCAAAAATGGGGCAATTTGTCTATAGTACCGACCAATAACTATAAAATACACCAAGGCGTTCACAATGTGTATGCGATGTAAAGTTTGTCACTAAGTGTGTATTTAACACTTTACACTTACTGCCCTCCTACACTCTAAAAATGCTGGGTTGTTTCGTGTACTTTAAACACGTTGTTGGGTTGCTCTATGTTGGGTTAAATGAAATGTGGGTCATTTACAAATGAACATCTGGTTGGATTAATTTGACCCAACAACTGGTTTATTCTTTATTCTTCGGTTTCTCCAAATGGCAGCCTGCAAAATGTTGGAAATATTACTGTTAGTGTCAGAAAAGAGAAAAAAGCTTTTTGCATTGAATACATATCTGTACGTCTTTAACAAAAATGCTTGACATAAATGTTAGTTTTATTGCAACACTAAGTGATGATGTGTAATCCAACATGGTGGGAATGATATCTGCAAAATATGGAAATGTCTGGAGCATTTTTCCATATTTTGTGCCTTGGGAAGACAAGAGGGACCTGACAGACCTTTCCCATTTTTAGAGGTAATGCTATCGATACAGACTTTTTAATCTTTGATTGTTAACTACACAAAGCAGTGTGTTCTCACCTGCAAGTTTCTCCAGCATACTGTAGATCAGATTGATGGACACGAGTTAAATCTGTTAAATTTTTTAGGAGAACATTTTTTTTTACCCCACATTTTATTAATATTTTTAAAGGTTTTATCATATATCCTCTTACCTTTGGAAAGGTAAACATCCACGACTGAATAAGTCCCTACTTCAAAGATCTAAAAGAGATGGTGGCATGGCTTTGCCTAATTTTCGTTTTTACTACTGGGCAGCAAGCATTCGATCTGTCATCTTTTGGTCATATTTCCACAACCAACCTAATCGGCCTGCCTGGGTGGAAATGGAGATAAAGTCCGTAAAAAATCTCTCTGTCTCTGCACTCCTTGGATCTGCACTCTCGATCCCCTCAATTAAATCTATCAATAATTCAGTTGTTAGGCATACACTGAGAGTATGGGCTCAGTTCAGAAAGCACAGCGGTCTTCTGGGCTTCTCTCTTTCCAGTCCTATTGTCTCTAACCATCTCTTCCAACCTTCCTTACATGACTCAGTGTTTCAGGAATGGTACAATAAGGGCATCAAGCTTTGCAAAGATCTGTTTGTTGATCATAAGTTTGCATCGTTTGAGCAGCTTTCTGAAAGGTTTAAACTACCCAATTCTCATTTTTTCAGATACCTGCAAGTAAGACACTTCATTAGCTCTTCAATACCAAATTTCCCTGAAGCTCCTGATGTAAATATTCTAGATAATCTCCTATGTTTGTCCCCGTTACGTAAAGGCCTAATATCCACTATTTACGGTGGATTGATGGGTTTGAGTCACACCCCTTTAAGTAAAATTAAAACTGCTTGGGAGAAAGATTTAAATTTGTCACTATCAGATGATACTTGGAATTCAATTCTTAAACTTGTCAACTCAACTTCTTTATGTGCTCGCCACTCTTTGTTACAGTTTAAGGTTGTACACAGGGCTCATTTTTCTAAACTTAAACTTTCCCGTTTCTACCCAGGCATTGATCCTTGCTGTGATAAATGTAAAAGTGGAGAGGCGTCTCTTATTCATATTTACTGGACATGCCCGAACTTGGAAAAATTCTGGAGGGATGTTTTTAAAACCTTGTCGTACATATTAAAATGCAACCTTGAACCAGACCCTCTGATTGCTCTCTTTGGTGTCACTGGAGAGGAAAACAAGTGTCTAACTCCAGCTAAACAGCGTTTGTTATCTTTTGCGACACTTCTGGCTAGGCGTTCTATTTTATTCAAGTGGAAGGATACCACGTCACCCACTCACGCCCAGTGGCTCAGAGATATTATGTCCTGTTTGTCCCTGGAGAAGATTCATTACTCAATCCATCATTCAGACTTGAAATTTCAGCAGGTGTGGGGGCCCTTCCTTCGCTTTTTTCATATACATTAATAGTTCGATTCCATTCTTATTTAGTTGTTTGTCTGTTTGTTTTTCTTTTTCCTTTTTTTTTTTTTTTGCACGCAGAACTAAAAAACTTCCAGCTCCACACATGCGTACATATATATATGTGTGTGTATGTGTGTGTGTATATATATATGTTTTTTTTCTATTTTTCTTCTTTTTTTTAGATGCCTGGCGTCTAGCCTTTCTTATACATGTATAGCTGGCTTGGAGTCAGGGAGGGTTGGGGTGGGTGTTATAGGGCTTATAAGGGGGTCATAGAATTTATAGAATCTATAGTATATTAAAACTTTACATGTTTACCCTGTTATATCCCTGTTTAAAATCAATAAAAATATTGTTGAGAAAAAAAAGGTTTTATCATTTTTGTTTTTAATGTAATTTGGAAGAAAATTAAATAGTGTTAGTTAGATAATAGTTAAAATATGGGATGTTTGATGTCATGTGGTTATTATAAGATTTGTATTGAAAATTATGAAAAGTGTTTACACATTGTATTAAATGCAAAGAAGAAATGCAATTTAAATTTGTTCATGTTACATTTATTTTCTATTTAACAAATGGTCACCTTGGAATTATATAATTTTGTCTGACATTTTTGTCAAAATTGAGTTATTCACATTTTCTTATTCTGTGACAGTCTATTTACATGATGTGAAGTGTACATTTTGTGTTTTTTTTAAAAATAAAATAAAAAATCAAATGGAATGTGTCAACCCAGCAAGGGTTAATTTTACCCACTGGTTGTGTCACATAAAATAACCCAGCACTTTAACATTTAACCCATCTAAAGTGTCTGAGTTAACCCAGTTAACCCAGCAGTTTTTAGAGTGTACAGTATGTGTGGACATGCCTTATGATAGTATTTTCTTTTAAATGTTTGGTTAAGGGGAGGCACAGTGGCTTATTGGTTAGCACTGTTGATTTGCAACTGCAGGGTCCGGGTTTGAATTCTGCACACCCTGTCTGTGTGTATGTATGCATGTGGGTTTCCACCGGGTACTCCAGTTTCCTTCCTCAGTCCAAAGAGATTAGGGTAATGGGTATTCCCAAATTCCCCTAGTGTGTGAATGTGTGTCTCCTTGGAGTCTCCAGGCTCTGTGACACTGTTTACAGGAGGAAGCTAGGAATTATCTTGTTAAACATCTAGGACATTTCGTTTTTTCGTGTTTTTTTGCTTCTTGTGCTCTGTAAAGCTGCTTTGAGACAATGTTCAATATTAAGAGCGCTATACAATTAAAATTTAATTGATTTTTTTTTTTTTTTTTTGCGTGAGTTCATTTAAGCGGTGTGTATGAGCATTTTGGTTTTATGAATAGGTAACAAACAGTGTAACAAACGGAAATCTCACCAAAAACAACAGACAAGACAGGCCAATTTTAACGCGCATGCGCATTTGATATAGAGGGGATTTCCTCTTAAAGGAAATGGCTACACGGTGTGTCACGTGACCCGCAGAAGCCCAAAAAAGAGGAGGAGCCGTAGACGGAAACAAAAATATCGCGAGTCGATGTGGTTTTGCCACACGCGCACTGCGTGTCTCTGCACCTCAGCTGGAAATAATAAACAAACAAGCAAACAAAAGCTTTTTTTCCTGCATCTTATTCGTGAAGGCGAGGATTTTTCTGATAGACATTACTCAGAAGGTGAGCGAGTCATCGACAGAAGTAAAGCGCGCCTCGACTGGGATGTCGGGCTGGGTGTAAAATAATATGCAATATCATCATCATCATCTATGGAGCGCGTGTTTTTAATATAATTGCATTTAGGACGCAGCTGATGTCCAATACTAAATGTACTAAACTGTGTGTTATATGAAGATGTCTAGCGGTGCTATAATTACTCAGGAACTTGAGTCAGGAAATTATTAGATTACATCTAGTTAGGGAAGAGGACTTGTCTTGTTTGTTAGGGGTTTCTTTTGGACAGCAGAAAAAAATGCAAACAGACATTGGTCATAAAAACTTGTCATCTGTATTTGTGTAAAGTTGTATTCATGTGTGACGTGGCGATGGTCTCTGATTAAATATAGTGCATTAATAATTAGTGGTGCTCGCGAAGCCCTACTATTGTTATCTCGCAGGCTTGTCATTCCCTTTTCTGATTCTTCTTCTTCCGTGCAGAAGTTTGGCGCGTAACTAGTCCCGCACTGTTTGTCCTAGACCCATGAATGAGGTGTCAAATCGTGCGTCTTATTCAGGAATGGGGTGCTATGACTTTTCTTAGGAGTTGGCGGTTAATTGCTCCAAAAAGACCCATAGACTTAACATTGAGACCAACCTCAGCTATGACATCATAGTCATGACATAGCTATGTCTATGATGCCACGGCCACTCTTCAGGAAAGTGTGCCTCTCTAAAACTTTGGACCGTTTTTGACTTTTGGTGGGGATTCGTCGCATGGTTTTCCCAAAGATCCCCGAAAACCGCCGCAAAATGTTGCGTACACCAGGCTTTGAGACCAGCATCAGCTATGACATCATAGTCTATGATGCCACACGCATTAGAAATGACCCGGCAGCGGCATAGGCACACTTAAAATTTCTTCAGGAATTTTCGCTTTCTAGTTCTCTTTACTCTTCTGTTAAACAGCATGCAATAATTGAACATATCACTTTTTTATCTCTTACTTTTTAATGAGCTGATGTTTGTCCTTTTTTTTGTTTTGTTAACCAGAGATGTGCAATGCAAGCCGCTTATAAAGGCGGGGAGGCCCAACCCTGTAAGTACTGTATCAGGCAGCCTTCAGACTCTTTTTAAATGACTTGTGAAATAATTAAACTCATTCTAATTAATTAATCAAATTAATTGGTAGATCTGAGTGCTGTAAATCATTCCATTCGTGTTTCTTCTTGAACACCGATGCTGTCTGCACTTTAACACTACTAGGTTATTTTTGTCATTTAACATCAGAGTTTTGTCTTCATAAAGTCCTTGTTGACTGTTTCAGGCATTTTTAAATCTGTACGGTGCTTTCTAGATGTTGTAAAATCAGGAAGACTTATTATTCTACTTCTTATTATTTATACACCTAACAGTCAAAAAAGGGAACTGCAGCAAATGCTAATTGAGGCCCATTGGGGAGGCAGTTTCACTGCCCCATGCTCCTGCTTCTCTACTTAAAGTGGCAGTGGACTAAAATTAAACCAAAAATTAAGGGCAAAAAGGTGATCTGTAAGTGCACACATTATGTACATAGCTATATGGATATGCAAAGTGGAACCTTGGATTGCGGGCATAATTCATTCCAGAAACATGCTTGTATATTGTATATTAAAGTGGAATTTCCCCATAAGAAATAATAGGAACTCATAAGATTCGTTCCACAGCCCAAAATATCCACATAAAAATAATTAATACAAAATATAAAGTAAAATTAAACAAATTAACTTGCACTTTACCATTTGAAATTAAAACTTTATTGGTCACATACACATGAAAAGAATTTTGACTGGTGTTGAACGAGAACAGGAGCAGCGGGGCTACCGTAGGACAACTTTCTCTCTCTATTAAAAACAGAATTACTCTAAACAGATTTTTTTTTTCTTCACGGAGTCCATTGTTGCAGTACAGTTACTAAAAAACAGTCAGTACACAGTACATGCACGCACATGGTCACGATGTTATGTACACGCGCACACGAATTTCATCACTTGACTACACGAGTGATGTATGCACTTGAGCAAGGCCCTTAACCCTCAACTGCTCAGATGTGTAATGAGATAAAAATGTAAGTCGCTCTGGATAAGAGCGTCTGCCAAATGCCTAAATGTAAATGTAAAATGTATGCACACTGAGACTGAGCATGGGAGACAATTACCCATAATCCACACAGAGGGAAAAACCATTGGCTTAGTTGTGATTACATAACGTTCGGCAGACAAAGCGTATGCATACTAGAGTACTCGTAAACATAAGCATTTCACTGCATATCGTACTGTGTATGACTGTGTATGTGAAAAAAAAAAAATTATTTGTTTTTTTGTATACCAAGACCTCGCTCGTTTAACAAGTTAAAATCTATTTTAAAATTTTGCTCCTCTTTTAAAATGCTTGCAGACCAAGTTACCACTCCAAGTTTTCACTGTATAACAGATTTACTTCCCTGTTGAGTCTGGTTCCTTTCAAGGTTTTTTCCTATTGCCATCTCAGGGAGTTCTTTCTTCTCACTGTTGCCCTCAGCTTGCTCATCAAGGACTATTTGACCATTTTGATTCATACACATTTACATTTCACACAAACTTAGATAATTCTTTTGATTGTGTAAAGCTGCTTTGCGACAATGACAATTGGTAAAAGCGCTATACGAATAAAGTTTTAATTGAATTGAATAGATATTGATATAGATGTCTATATCTCTGAAATGCGTGTGGACCATGGTCTGGTCCATTTTATTACTTCTTTTGTGTGCATCTTAAACACAGTTGAGCAAATGATCATTTCAAATCTAGACTGTAATCGAGATTTGTACAAATGTACAAATCTCGTACACAACTCTGTACAAATCTCGTACACAACAAGTACAAATGTTCACAACTCTCAGGTTTACTCACAATAATTTGCTCAAGTATTCTATATCATAATTGAAATGTAACGTTCCTTGTTTGTGTTTTTCCACACAGTGGCCATGAACAGTGAACTGAACGTTCCTGTGGCCTCGTCCACTGCCGGGATGTCTGATCGGCTCCAGGATGGAGGGGGGATGGATTATCGGGACTGGGTCCGACGCAGCTATCTAGAGCTGGTGACCTCTAACCATCACTCTGTGCAGGCGCTCTCCTGGAGAAAGCTTTACCTAAGTAGGGCCAAGCTCAAAGCGTCAAGCCGGACATCGGCCTTGCTCTCCGGTTTCGCCATGGTTAGTGTGCCTGTTGCAATTAAGAGAGTCTGATTGTGTCTCTCACATGACTGTTATAGAGTGCATGTTAGTACTGTGAGAACTTTAACTGAAATTGTCTGTTCGCTTCCGGCAGGTAGCCATGGTTGAGGTCCAGCTGGAAGTGCAGTACAACTACCCGCGTGCTCTACTGGTGGGATTCAGCGTGTGCACAACCGTGCTGGTGGCTGTCCATCTGTTCGCACTGCTCATCAGCACATGCATTTTGCCTAACGTGGAAGCGGTAAGCAACATCCATAACCTGAACTCGGTGTGCGAGTCACCCCACGAGCGAATGCACCACTACATCGAGCTGGCCTGGGGGTTTTCGACGGCGCTCGGCATCTTGCTGTTCCTCGCCGAGGTCGTTCTGCTTTGCTGGATCAAGTTCCTACCCGTGGACTCTGGGACGATGACTAAACCGGCGGGACAGGGGCAGGCATCGACAGTGCCTGTTTCTGAGCCGGGGCACAGCGGCTGGCAGGCGGCACTTGCCTCCACTATCATCATGGTGCCCGTGGGGCTCCTCTTCGTCATATTCACTGTGCACTTTTATCGCTCGCTGGTGCGCCACAAAACCAAGCGGCACGACCAAGAGATCGAGGAGTTGCACAAGATCAAAGTGCAGCTGGACGGCCAAGAGCGCGGCTTACAAGCTGTGTGATCTTCAGGGATTTTTTGTTTTGTTTGTTTTTGCTTCTTTCTTTTTTTTTGCAGTCTTTATGCAGCAAACACTTTAACTTTTAAGTTCTTTCCCTGCATCTTTTTAAAGCTAATGCAATGATTTCGGATGCAGAGTTTACAGAGGTGCAGCAAGGGCTATTTTGTTCCCTGCTTGTTTGGATTTTTCTAATGGTTTAATGATTTCTTTAAGGGGTTTCTCTATATTGGACTCCTAGGTTCCACGTTTGCAATCTGTGTGGTGTTTATGCAAGGGAGACCAATGTCTTTATCTAGCCTCCGATGGATGACTAAAAACATAATTGTCCAGATTTTAAGGTGATAGCTTATTGGTAGGTATTGGTAAACTGACTAGTTAGGAGCATAAACACAGACGTAGAATTTTTTTGTTTAAACCTGTAATCCCTATAACCTATAAACATGCAATCTGCTTGTCCTTGACTACTGATTTGACCGTGCCTGCATGTCATAGCTGTGACAAAACCAATCCTACAATACATATGGATGCAAAGAACTCAAGAAATTTCTGTAAGTAAGTTAATGTAGGCTCACTGCCAAAGTGTGTCATATATGTAACAATGCCAAACCACATCTTTGTGCGTTTTATGAGCTTTTAATGTTTGTTGTTGTTGTTTTTTTTTCTTTTCCCCCCTATCACAAAGGATGTAGTGTTACATGATTCTTATATAGAGGAGTTCATGCTTACAGCCTGTAGATGTTACAGCAGATGTTTGTCTTTTAAATAACTTTAATGGACCATTTAATAATGACTGATAATCTAACAGTCTTAACCTCTTAATATTTACACCTCTTTTTTAAAAAAAAGAAAAGGAAAAAAAAGAAAAATTGCACATTTCAGTATTTATAGTTTGGAAGCACAAACCAGAATCGTTGTGTACTGGGGCTTTTGGAGTCTGTTTGTGTCAGTTTACACTACAGGTGGTTTACATGAGGAAACTTACCCAGCGTCAGATATAAGCCACACAGTCTCATATCAATATTAAACCCACGTCGGAGATGCGCGAGGCTCGTCTTCGTCCGACAAGCTCGAGACGTCTCGTCTGAACTTTTGAATGCTGTTTACGTCACTGGAGGACATTGTGAGGACAACATTCCAAAGTGGCTTGGCCAACAGTTTGCCTGCCTTATCTTAAACACAAGACATGAAGTGCACTTGTAGTGTAATGAGTCGTATTCCATTAAACGTGATCACGATACATGAAACATGCTCTACACCTTTTGGGTCAAATGCAAACGAGTCGTCGGATCGTTACTTTGTGCTTGTGTATATCGATGCACAAACTAATATTTATGTTCCATATCCATTTATATTAAAGCTGTAGAAATCATGTGCCCCTCCCACCAAGAGGAACACCTTTGACATCATGAAATGCACATCTTGTAGACATCTTGTAGCTGCAATCTGTGCGGTTTTGTGAGGATGGACATCCCGGCACAGTCTATAACCAAGAGAAATGTTATGTCACGTTGCATGTCTGTCAACAAACCTGTATGTTAATTTATGTCAAATAAACACCTTATTTTGTTTATTTTATATCTCTCAAACCGTTTATTGCCGTTTATTTGCTAAGTGTTAATATTCTGTAGGTTAGCATACTTACTCTTATTGGGTTTATGTATATCTAATTTTATATACTATATATAAAATTTTATTTTTAATTATAGAGATTAAGTCTAAAAATGATGAGCCAGTTGGAGAGATTATTATTTTTATTTTTTGAATCGGTCATCAGTGTAAGCGAAACTGAATCTGGCACTAAGACAGCTGATGCAGTGAAAACACCGTCACTCAGTATGCATGGAAAACTGTCTCCTTGGAGACTGAATAATTTTCAGCTCCAAGTAGGTGCATTTGCAGTACAAACAAAGTGTATGCCTGTTTTTTTAACCAAAAAGACTTGTTTGAGATGGCTTTGTTTCAGAAACTGCAGATCTCTTTTGGTTTTCAAGCACAGTAATTACATGTACAGTACATTTACACAGAATTGTGCAAAAACATGAAGGGAGCAGAAGTTCTGTGGGTGGAAATGTCTGTTGATGATTGAGGTCAGACGAGAATAACCAAATTGGTTTGAGCTGATAGGAAGACTATTGTAAGTCATGAGCAAAAAGGACCATATGGTCAAATAATTGACGTAGGGAAGAAACCAACTGCTGCAAAAACGAAACCCATAAAGCTACGAGGGGTGTTCAAGTCAAACCGGGACTTGTAATGACATTTCTCTTGTAAATGAAGGTGTAAAAACTAACAATCCAATACTACCTTCATAATATACACGCACTAGTGAAACACTGGGATAAGTGCATTAGTGTAGCTTGGGATTATATATAGAAATAAAGTTAATTTTTATACCGTCATAACTGAGTACTGTACTATTATTTTGCAAAAACATGTACAGACCAGGTTGACTTGAATGCCTCACGTAAACATAAGGTCAAATCAAGTTTGAATAAATACAGTAGTATTAAAAGCCAAATCTGTTTACTGTTGACTTGGCACCACCATAGTTTTATGCCATCAAGCGTGTACATGTCAGAGAACAAGGTGCAAAGTGTATGATGCCCAAGTTCTCGACTTTCCCAAAGTTCAAGATTAAATGATTGATACGCAGATTGGAAAATTCCAAGTAAACAGCATTGCAACATTAGAAAACTTGTTCAGTCTTTTACTAACCACTTTGTCTTATTTACCGCACGCCTGAACAAGTAGGACTAACTCGAGTGCACACTTGACTGAAAGAATACAAAGGGGTCGGGCTGGATCTATAAGCGTTTAAACATATATACATATAAATATATACAGTATTGTGCAAAATTCTTAGGCACCATATTATATGCTGTACAAAATTTGGTAAAATGTTTATCATGTCTGCATAATTATGTACAAAATCATCCAGTATTTCCATATATAACTTTTTACTAAAAATTAATAAATAGCATAACAGGAGAATGAATATATGCCTGGCTGTAAAGAAAAAAAATGTAGTAGAAGACAGACCAGTTTTCAGATGGAAACAAAAACCCTAATGTACGATTTGCATGAAAATAGAAAGTGAGTGTGACAAAGTTACCAGTAGAACTCATATTCTCCAGCAAGCTCAGTAAAACCTAACAGCTGTTTTACTTATAGTACTGTGCAAAAGTATTGGGCACATACAAAACTATGGCATAAGCAAAATATGCTTTTGAAAACATTTCTGCATAAAAAAACTTCAATAAAGAGCAATAAAGAGTAATAAAATAAACAGTCAATATTTGAAAAGAAAACTCTTTGCTTACAATCAGGAGTTTTAGACAAATTTTTAAATAAGAAAACAGCTGTTAGGTTTTACTGAGCTTGCTGGAGAATATGAGTTCTCCTGGTAACTTTGTCACACTCGCTCCTTTATATTTCTATGCAAATCCCAGGAGCGTACTGTCTTCTACTATATATATTTTTTTACAGCCATGTATGTATTCTCCTGTAATGTTATTTATTTATCAATTTTTAAGTTATATATGAAAATACTGAATGGTTTTGTACATAATTATGCAGACATAAACATATATGACAAAATCGGCACTGCATATAATATGGTGCCTAAGACTTGTGCACAGTACTGTGTGTACTGTATATACATTGAAAACAAACGAATAAGGATTGAGTAATATGAGTTTTATTTGAAATTATAATCTGCCAAGTATAAAATGATGCGTAATTCTTGTGCTCGACGTATACACAAGTGCTGTGAGGTCTTTAGTGTTGTGTAACAACCTGCAATGTGGGAAGATGTTGACAGAAAACAACTTAAGTTAAACTTGACTTAAGCAATTGAATAATGCTTGAATACATTTCCCAAATGCTACCATTTGTACAAACTAGAAGCTAATTAATGTCAGGTGAAGCCTAATGAACGTTCAGCAGGGAACGAGCGAAGCCATGCACTTTATATATAAAAGGAACTCATGGATGTGCCATCTTTTCATGCTCCTGATTGGCAGGTGTTGGTGTGTTACTGTGAAACAGAACCTGCTGTCTATCCAACAGGTAACCTTGATGATAAATATTTAAAGTCATTTTCTTCTCACAACCATTTCAGCAGAGACACTGGATGTCGTCCTCACCATGGCTGCATTTGCACATTAAACAAATCTGGTTGCTGACTTGCTTTGCATGCTGGGCAAAACCAGTGTTTATTTTTGTCCACCAAAAGTGTGGTGTGGCAGCTGTGATGAGTAAAGGAACATGGCTGACTTGGTATTGATGCCTTCGGGTGTCTCTGACCAGGGTTTGATTGTGTTTAATCTTCTCTCTGAGCTGCAGAGTCAAACTTGTGTGGGTTTTTTTTTTCCTCGTCTTTCCTTTCCCCCTTCCTTTTTTTTTTTTTTTTTCTTTGTGCATTCCAGACTGTGTGGGTAGACATCCATCTTGGGCGGGGGCTTTTACTATGAAGCAATGGATGCAGCAGATCCTGGATCTCAAGACCACTATATTTAGGCTTGCTAAGTGAACCTTCAACTTGGGTTACTTTCTGCTTGTGATCGTTTTTGCTTACATCCCAAGTGTATTTTTGATTCCCTGTACTGCAGTTCAAGAGTTTAATGGCCCTGTGTGAACTGAGCATTACGCATGTACTGTAAGCGGGTTAAAAAAAGTGGTATCATGTGGTTGGATCCAAAATTGATCATTCAAATAAAGCTTTTTCTTGTTTTCTCTGTCTAGACCTGTGAGAATTTAATGATCTGATTTTTTTTTTTGGGGGGGGGGGTCTGAGGATATTGAGTACCTGGGAACCATTAGTTATTGTTGCTTGTCTGTACAACTTGCCATTTCACTTTCAAACAAATGCAAAAACTTTCCAAATGTCACTTTGAATGCTTTTATCTTCTGTCCCAGGTCTAAATGATGCTGCGATATTGACAACTTTGTCCAAAATATGGTGTCAGTAAAATGCCTTTTTTTTTTAAATTTTTTTTTTTTTATTGAGAAACGTGAGCTTGTATAATATAAGAATGAACTTTAACTGAATGAACAGGTTACTCTGATGGGCGAAAATTCCAAGATGAGATCTCATGTTAACCTCGTCTTTGTCTCATAAACAGAAATGAGCCGTCTTTGAGATTTAGCCGTTTTCTGCATCTAGTCAAATGTCTTTCTTTTAAATCTGTTTACATTACATTTGTCATAACATTTTTTAAAAACATTAAGTTTGTTTTTGCATGATCAGTTTTTGAAAACCAGAAGACTTACTATAGTGAACATTACTAACTTTTTATTATAATTATATTCTATAAATTAAGACCAATGTGTTTGTGGAAAGGGTATCTTGGTAATTACTTTTTACTTCAACTGTTTTTTTTTTTTTTTCTCCAAAAGCATGCCACCTCAGGAGACCAAGAATGCAGGAGAATGTTCCGGAGTCTCCATCAGCACATCATCAGTCAGGTAAGCACCAGCCCATGAGCAAGCTCAAGCCCACCTCTTAGCCCTCAGAAAGTTGGGAATGGAGTAGCTAAATGGTGTTTAGGTAAATCTTAAATGTTTTAATATCTTATATATATTTTTTTTGTTCCATTAGATACTAAAACTCCAGGAGTTGCAGACTTTGGACCAACTTGTTGGACATCCCCCACAAGAGAAGACTGGTGTAGCCGGTGAGAGGACTTTTCCTGGCAGAAATGAGATGTTGTAGCCCTTGCATACAGCAAGCGACCAAGTATCCTTAAATTTAATCTTTTTAACCGATTCTTTTCATCGGAAGATTATCACCATGCTGTGGCCTCTGTAACTTCTGTATAAATCATTCTTAGAGTTGAGCGGTGTGACGCTTGAAGTCTTTATCAGGTTGGGTGACATTTTGTATCATTTAGTGTCCTGATTTGCCAGATTTTGCTGGTGTCTGTTATATTGTGTGAATTGTAAACTTATTTCAATGTATGCCGTCAACTGAGGATTTTTGATATGTTCAATAAACTAATATTTTATTATTTATAAATTCCCATTTATGATTTTAATCTCATGATTTTGTATGTGGTTCATTTGCTTCTTCAAATGCAGTTGTTTCTCATGTACATCTCAGATTTCTCAAAAGTGTCTGTCTCTTTCTTTTAAGTGGGGTTTAGAAGAAATAGAAAAGACAAAGTCGAGCTTGTAATGAGGGCTCAACCCAGTCTCATGAGCAACAAAATTTTGCTATTGGTTTTCATTTAATTGAAAAAATATCTGGGATTGAAGACTAATCACATCATACTGATCACTGTGTGGACAACATGGAGCCTTTCAGATCATTTCAAAGCATTTAAACATTAAAACAAACCAAGCATTTATTTATAACCATAACTCCTGGTAACACAATGTACCTGTATTTACATTCATTACCTAACTTGTAAACAATTTAACTTGAATGTAATAGTCTGTTAAGGTCATGTGAGGAGTACTACTAAAGGAACGTAAAATGTTTTGTGTAGTTGTACCTCATTTGTAAAACACTAGATACCAGACAGTGAAATTTTTTTTTTTTTTTTTGGAAGGTGTAAGTCCTTAAAAAAATTTGACTGTATGGTATCTAATGTTTAAAAAATATATATAATTAAAAAATAAACTCAAGTGAGCTGAGCCTTTGTGTTTCGTATTGGAACTCTCCGATGGATTTCATTTGTTTATTGTTGAATCATGAACACTGCCCTTAAGTGAGGTCTGCAGTTCTATAGATGTTGTATGTGGTCCAAGATGAGTCGTCTTTGGAGTAATTATGGTAGACCGGCCACTCCTGGGAAGGTTTACCACTGTTCCATGTTTTCTCCATTTGTGGCAGTCTCTCTCAGCATGTTACACTGAAGTTCCAAAGCTTTAGAAATGGCTTTATAACCCTTTCCAGACTGCTACATGATCTGAATCAATTAAGAGCGACAAATAAATGTGCAAATAAATAAGGACAAATACTTTTTCACAGCATAAAAGTACTATATTTTACATAAGGGAGTTCATGCCATGTACTTTATGAACATGTATTTTATTAAAATTCATTTACAGAATAGAATAAGTATTGAAATTAGCAGCATGTTCCAGGCAACACGATAAGCGCTTCAAACTAGATGTGCTTAAGAATGAGTCGACTCTGAATCCGTTCTTTGAATCAAATCTCACATGTGACCTGCGTGATTTGTTGAAAGTGATTAATTACACTCGCTCCCATTCACTCATCTATACCACTTTATCCTGTATGGAGAGACACAGGGGCGTGGAGCCTATCCCAGGGTGCACACATTCAAAGATTCAAATCTTGAATCTTTAAATGTGTGCACCCTGGGATAGGCTCCACGCCCCTGTGTCTCGGCATACACACACTCACACTCTCATTCACACGCTGTGGGCAATTTGGGAATGCCAAATAGTCTAATCGGCATGTCTTTGGACTGTGGGAGGAAACCCACCAAGCGCGGAGAACATACAAACTCCATGCACACACAGATGGGAATCAAACCCGGACCCTGTAGGTGCAAGGTGACAGTCAGTTCAATCCTTGATAAATTACATTATAACCCAAATTAAATTATCAGAATAACAGACAGTGCACAAAGGGATGCTTAGTGTTTTTGTCAGTGCACATGTGTAGTACCTTTCTGATTGAGTTAGGGTAATTTAGGGTAAGTACAGGTATTTTGCTAAACAATTTTTGCCATAATTATTTAAAGAAGTACAACCATTGGTCATAATACCACAAAAATTTGCCCAGTTTTTATTATTAGAATTATTATTATTAAAATTATTCAAATGGCAATGTGGCATTTGGTAAGTTGAGTCAAATGAGATATCTGACTATAAAGTCAATTTCCCAGCATATGTTTATCAGTTTAATATAATCAGTTTGCTCTATGCCTCTGGAGAATAGATCTTAATTAGATGCTGCAGTTCCGACGGGTAGCCGGTTAGCGGACACCTGTGGTTAGTTTTTACATACGTATAAACACAGCGGTAACAGAAAACGTAGCCGGAGGTGGCCAGGGCCGTGTCGTTACTGCGCACTTTCCTGCAGAGCGGGCAGATTTTGCCGGATGCCGCTGCAGCGTTCTGGTCCTCCAGATGAAGCGGGGGCGGAGGTGTGGGCAGAGAGGTGAGAGACTTCATAGTGGTCTGGTTCTCCGATGAGTACCACCACTCCAAGAACTGCAGGAAAAACACTCCCATCGAGAGACTAGTGGAGAGGGTTACGGCTACACTGCCAAGCACCGTGGAAAACATGTGCTGCAGGCGTTCTCCAAAGCTGTGAAAGGGGAAAAGATTGTTATTGCAGCATACAAGACGATTTCATAATAATGATATGCTCAAGAGTATATTAAAGGCATAGTTGGTGATTTTGCTAAATGTTTTATTACAAAAACTTGAATGGTACAGAAAATCTAATCGAGTGCGAACACTATAACGTGCATAGATCTAAGTGCTTCACGTGTTTGCACTCACCTTTGGCTAGAGCCCAGTGCTTGCCTCACCGGCTTTAGATCCATGTCACGAATATCCTGAGCTGTCAGATAAGACAATTTGACTCCCGCCAACCACAGCAGGGGCGAATGTGTGCGTGCATTGCCGAAAATATACAGCAAATGATGGCAAAAACTCCAGCCGTCCCACGCCATACAAACGTACGGATAAGCTGCCAAGAAGGCTCTGTACATCTTCTGAGCAAGGGACTGGGGCATCCTTATCGAGAAGTCGTCCTCGTCTCTCTGGCGAGCCAGCACCTTCTCGAGTTTGGTTCGGAGGTAAGGAAGGAGTACTAAGAGGAGCAGAGAGCGCGCATGGCGCCTGCGGCCGAGGCCGTGATGGGCGCGTCTGTTGACATCTGGAGCCACGCGCTTTAGCCCGTAGAAGTTCTCAGAAAAGGAGGCGCTGGTGCGCAGCAAGAAGTGGTGCTGCAGCAGAAGGTCAAGAACGCCGTAGATCTCATCGAATTTCCTCCAGAGGACTCCATATCGGGCAGGGTTGGACTCAGCCAGGATCTATGGATGCATTGTGAACAATAAACACTGGGTAATGTGTCTCAGAACTGTTAAAGCAGAAGTGTAGTGACTTACTGAGTTGCATATTAATGAAATTAGTAATAAAAATTTCAAATCAACTTTATTTTACCATCATGTGTAAGCGCCTTTAAATTTTATGGAAAGATTATCAAATTTCTTACTGCCATTTATTTCTATCATAACAGGAAATTAATCATTTACCGCGTATGTGCCGCAACACAATTAAAAATAAAATCAATATTAAAAAACCCTGTGCTGGTATTATTTGCCATCTGCCATCTTTGTGCCCACAGGTTCCTGTTCACAGCTGACAGGATGAGTTTTTTTGTTGTTGTAACCCACCCAACTCAAGATTCTATACGATATACAATCCTGTACAGAAGTATTAGGCACATGCAAATAAATGCTATCAAGCAAGAATTTCTTCAAAAAATTAAACAAACAAGAAAACCACACAGTCCGTATGAGGATTTTACCGTTGCACCTGCTTCTTTTTTGCATGCAAAACCCAGTAGCTTCCTTTTTTTGTCTGAAAATTGCCCTTTTAGGATATTTGTATTCTGGCATACAAATAGTTTTCTGCAAAATGTAATTTTGTGTTAGAATACTGATGTTTGGAAATCAGAAATGTTGTAAAAAAAAACAAAAAAACAAAGGTGGCTAAGATTTTGCACAGTACTGTACACCCATAGATGCTTTTCTGCCTACCATGGATTTAAAGACTGGTTACTCAAGTCAGGTCGACCAGAAATCTGCCCATTCTTTTGACTTCTCGCATCATACTTTGTGTCTCTGCTTAAAGACCCTGCTGTTTACTCCATGCTTTTTCTTTGTTTGTCTGTTTTTCTGCCCCATTCCGTCTTACTCCAGAGACTGCTGTGGATAGAAATCCCAGTTTTTAAAATACTCAAACCTGCACCACAAGTCATGTTCCCCATTCTGATGTACGTGGCTTGCACCTCCAGGGTCCAGTTTGATTCTGGCCTCGGGGTCTGTGTGCATGGAGTTTGCATGTGCAAAATGTCCCCCCTGTGCTTGGAGGGTTTCCTCCCACAACCCAAAGACATGCAGCTTAGGCTAACTGACATTCCCAAATTGCGTGTCGTGTGTGAATGTTAACTGAAGGTCCTACCACAGTCGTAAAAAGGGAATAAGTTGGACTACAGAGGTAGGTTGCTAGATAGATGAATAGATTGGTGGATGGATGGATGTTTGATGTAAACATTAACTGAAACTCTTGACCAGATCTGCATGATGTTAGGCATTGTACTGCCCCAATCTGATTGGATAGCTGCTGAACGAGGTGTTGCACAGGTGCATCAGTGTGCACAGGTGTTCCTTAGTGACCGGTGCATGTATGCACTGCAAAATTGTATATATCAGATGTTATAAAATAAAGCATGTTTTACACATTGTGCATATAAATAAGCCAATATATCAGACTTGGACAGAGTGATCATTGAATGTGTTTACAATGACTTACTTTAACGGCGTGCTGAAGTGCAGGTTTAACCGCACTCATCAAAATGTCCTGAGATAAAACTTCAAAGATCGAGGGTCTGCCTTCTCCTCCAGCTGTGGTCAGATGTGCTCCTCGCTCCGCCATCGTGCACGATTTAATACTCAAATTCGACTTGAATCAGCAATCAAACACTGGGTCAAAACAAATATATATGGGTTTATAGTAAACTAACAGAACGGTCATATAATTCTGCTCATCCTACTTATAAAACTTCAAAACGTTTCCAATATGTTCAAAGCAAACCTGTCATTTTCCCGTGTTACACTGTAATCTTTCCGTGTTTCCCCCCAAACTAGACCTAAACTCAGTTCCGGTTGGTTTTTCCTGGAGGCGCTCCATCTTTTCCCATCGCTTACATCTGTGTGGCCTGAAAAACATAAAAGAGGCAAAAGCGTAATAACACTCCGACCCGGTGGAATTACTTATCAGAGTTTTGAGGTTTGTAGTTTTTACCTTGCCCTTTCTATACCCGCGGTTTGCTTGATTGTTTTGTCGGAGACGGTTATGAGTTATATCTCTTTAATCGATATGTTAGCTTGGCGGCTAAGCAAGCTCCGTTAGCATGAAGGGTTAGCTGCGATAGCCGTGTAACTCATAAAAAACAGCATTATAAATAATATTTTATTTCCAACATTTGGTGTAGCACATAAAGTAACAGCATTGTGTGTGTGTGTGTATTTTTTTAAACTGACATTTGACTGTTAAATGGTTGACATTGCTAGTGCTAGCTACCCGGTTAACAGCGTTTTCTTCTTCTTTTTTCAACAAGCAGTGACATGTACATAAGTAATACATTTATTTACAAATACTACAGTTTTGTATATTTCTGTTTTAGTTTATGCTTCATATAATAACTTGCATTGGGTTCTTCTATTATGCAAATATTATACACTGCTTGTTTTGTTTGTTTGTTTGTTTTGTATCATGAGTGACAATAATCTAGCTGTTTTTTTCCCTTCAACAGACCTAAAAACCACTCAGAATGACAGACTCCAAGTACTTCACCACGAACAAGAAAGGTACGTTGATTTGCCGCTACTTATGACGTCACATAGGAGACTAAAGTGTAATACACTATAAGGACAAAAGTATTTGGCCAAACCTGTTAATTACTGAATTTAGCTGTTTTAATTAGGCGTCTTATCGCCTTATCCTAATGCTTCAGCGTACCAAGACATCTTGGACAATGCAATTTTCTATTCCAACATTACTGTGGCCCAGCAATTACTATAAGGACATGGTTTGATAAGTTCGGTGCAGAAGAACATGACCGGCTCACACAGGGCCCTGTCCTCAACTCCTGTCCTTTGGGATGAACAGGAATGGAGAATGCGAACCAGGTCTCTTCCTCCAACATCAGTGTCTGACCTCATAAATGCTCGAATAAATGAATGGGCATCAATTCCCACAGAAACACTCCTGTGTGTATTTTGTGGACAGCCTTCCAAGAAAAGGGGAAGCTGTTATCGTTGCAAAAGGGAGATTAAATCCATATTGAAGTATGTCATTGCAGGTTTGGACAAATACCTTAATCTATATAGTGGATCTACAGTTGTTAGTCTTTCAGCTGCTCCTGTAGAGGGGTCGCCACAGGGGTCGCCATCCGAACCACACAGGTTTTTATGCCGGATGCTCGTCTTGACGCTCTTCCTGAGGCAACCCACCCATTTTATCCGTGCTTAAAACTTGCACTGCATCCAGTGACTGGGGTTTGGACATTGGGTGGGATTTAAACCCAGGCCTTCCGCATGGTAGGCAAGAAACCTATCACTGAGCCACTAATGCCCCTAAAGTTTTTAATCTACAGTGAATATAAAAAAAAATACATTAAAAAACACTGCACATTAACAGACAACATTAATACTACATGGATTGATTGCACGTACATAATCGTACATAATTCAGAGATAATTCAGAGATAATTCAGATGCCAATTCTCTTTTGGGATTCTGTCCTAATATATCCTAATTTAATAAAATTTTTTTTTCTGTTTGTATTTTGATGCAATCTCAAACTTACTTGGGATATAAGTCAATCCTACCACAGAACACGCTGTGCTGCTTGGCGAAGTTTGCAAAGTTTAGAGTGCACCAATAATGCTCAGTGGGATTTCCTCTGTTTGATTTTTTTTTTTTTGCATTGGTATTAAATTGAGCATGACCAGTAAATTCACGTTTTAATGAATCTTATTTCTATGTAACGTATGTGTAATATTTTATGTGTAATATTTTCTTTAATTTAATAACACTTGACTGATCATTTAATTTCTCAACAGACCAAAAGACGTTTTTAATTTTCTTGGTTGTGATGTGAAACTAAAGAAGGGAGGAAATCTGACAGGATTGATCTTGGTTTTACTGAAAATGTTTGTTTGGGGCTGTATAGATTTTTTTTCTTTCTTTTATAACTAGTGTATCTATACTCACCAATAAAACTGTTGGTCAGTGCAATGCATTAGACCGGATCAGATTTGTTTCAATCCTGCCGTTTCTTCCAGGAGAGATATTTGAACTGAAAGCTGAGCTGAACAATGAGAAAAAAGAGAAGAGGAAGGAAGCGGTGAAAAAAGTCATTGCTGCCATGACTGTAGGCAAGGATGTGAGGTATGATTTGTTTTATGATGTGTTGATTCTTTACCACAGGCCAAGGATCAAGTTCAAGGCCAAAGCAATTTCTTTCTGTGTTACAGCTAGGGCTTCAACTGAACCTTGTTGCTCGCCAGCTGCGGTGTCAAGTCGTTAAGTAAACTTAATAGCCAGTCAATATTTTTATTAGACGGACCGTCAGGTTGCGAAATTGACCTGCTTACATCTTTAACATATCGAGTGCACTAAGTTAATGAATTCAATAAGTGCACCACAATGATAAATCCTGTATGTATACTGCATTAATGAATCCAGTAGTGTTGTGTCATTATAAAGGTATCAGACAACATAAGCAATTTTAGTCAAAAAGGCTTTTATTTTTCTCTTTACACTTTTTTTATTCAATCTATTGCTTACATTTAGTTCTTTTTTTCTTTTTTCTTTCTGTCCCCTTTTCCTTCCTCTTTTTCATCCTTACTTCTTTCTTCTTGCCATCCTACCTCCCTTTTTTACTTTTTTCCTTCCTCCCTCTCTTCCTTTCTTGTTTCCCTATTCTTTCTTTCTTTCTTTCTTTCTTTGATCTTTTCCTCCCTTCCACTTTTCCTACCTACCCTCATCCCTACTCTCCATACTTTCTTTCTTTTTCTCTTCCTTTATTTGGGGCCTTTTTATCTTCTTTACCCCTTCTTTTTCTTTCCTTTTTCCTTCCCTCCCTTCCTGTTTTTATTCAGTGTGTGTGTACACTGCTTCTGTTCTTCTTTTTGCACTTTTTATTTTACACTTGTGTGTATGTTTAGCCCTGCTAACCCTGGTTGAAATATCTGTGCTAGATTAATCGTCTAGTTAATAGTTACATCATCTGCTAAAATAATGCAATGGTACAAAGTAGATAAATATATAAATTGGTGGTCTGGATAATGATGAAGATGATGAGATGAAGTAATGTTCTCTTTTCCCTCTTCAGCTCTTTGTTTCCAGATGTGGTAAACTGCATGCAGACTGATAACCTGGAGCTAAAGAAGCTGGTGTATCTGTACCTGATGAACTACGCCAAGAGTCAGCCTGACATGGCCATCATGGCTGTCAACAGTTTTGTGAAGGTGAGTGAATCTCCAGGTGATGGAGAAGTGAACTGATTGACAACAGTAAGGTAACTTGCTTTGTGATCTGTCGAGTCAAACAGCTCAAGAATAAGTATCCATGGAAAAGCTGATGTGGAAGATTTGGTGTCTAACACTGGATTAAACTTAATGTGAATCTTCCTCTCAGGACTGTGAAGACCCTAACCCTCTGATCCGTGCACTGGCCGTGCGCACTATGGGCTGCATTCGTGTGGATAAGATCACAGAGTACCTGTGTGAGCCCCTGAGGAAGTGCCTAAAGGATGAGGACCCGTATGTGAGGAAGACGGCGGCCGTGTGTGTGGCCAAGTTACATGACATCAACGCGCAGATGGTGGAGGATCAGGGCTTTCTGGATTCCCTCAGGGACCTTATAGCTGACTCCAACCCAATGGTGCGTAACTGAGTGTGTCTCCATCTAATCTGAGAAAAATTTAACAGTAAGGGAAATTATTACTGAGTTCTGAGTACTGATTGCTTTCAATCAGTCCTAACTGGAAAATTGTAAATAATAGTTTTAAATAATATTACCATCCCATCGTGTGCATTATTAACGCTTTACTTTTGTTGCTTTATTTTACCTTTTTTATTTTGTTTTATTTGGAATTTCTTGTCATTTATTGCTTTTTTGTCCCTTGTTTTTCTCTCAATATTTCTTATTTTCTCCTAACTTTCATTTTTTCTTTTCTTCATTCCTTCCTTGAGTTCTTCCTTACTGGTGTTTCTCTCCTGCCTTTATTTAATTTTTTTTTTCCATCCTTCCTTCCTTCCTTTTTCCTCCCTCCTTTTCTTTATTTATTTTCCTCTTTTTTTTGTGTTTTGTCAACATTTATTTATATATTTAATTGATCCCTCCTTAATTTTTTTTCTTTTTCCCTTTTTAAATTTGTTTTCCTTTTTCTTTTTTTCTTCCGTACCATTCCTTTATTTCTTTCACATTTTCTGTCCTTCTTTTTTTTTTTTTTTAGTTGTTCTATGCTTCCTTCCTTGCATACTTGTGGTCCTTCCTTTTTTTCTCCTTTTCTTCATGTCTTCCATCCTTCCCTATTCTTGTTTCTTTCAAGTCTTTCTTCCATAATGTTGCTTCATTGCTTTCTTCCCTCCTTTCTTTCTTCTTGTTCTGTTTTTACTTTTATTTCCCCTCTCTTTTTCTTTAATTTCTTACATTCACACTTATTTTTTATATATATGGGTTGGATGTGGGGGTACAGTCACTGCTTTTCATCACATGTTCAAGGATTGATTAATTTTGAAGAGATACCTTTAAGTCTTTTACATGTTCCCTGTCTGCTCTCCTCTCCACAGGTCGTGGCTAACGCTGTGGCGGCTCTGTCTGAGATCAGCGAGTCTCACCCCAATAGCAACCTGCTGGACCTGAACCCTCAGAACATCAACAAGCTGCTCACAGCCCTGAACGAGTGCACCGAGTGGGGACAGATCTTCATCCTCGACTGCTTGTCCAACTACAACCCCAAAGATGAACGGGAAGCCCAGAGGTAAGAGAACAGATTGAATGGCAAGTTCTAAAAAAGAAAAAAGTTTTAAAAAATTGCTCTCCTAAGTCGTAGCCTGAGAAAGAACCAGAATGATAATTCCCAGTAAATTTTCAAAGATATTTAGGATTGAACCCATCTATCACAGCCTGAACTTGTATTTAGTATTGAAGTTATTGCCATTAGTCATTATTTTTTACTATTCAGGAAAAAGTTTATATTTGGTCATTGGATTGCAAAGCATATCAGTCAAAGCTCTTTAAAAAATGTATTTATACATAAACAAGATTAAGGCAATTGAATGTCAGCTGTCTAGTAATTTAAAGCATTCAACCTTGAATTTCTTTTCCCCATTCTCTAGCATCTGCGAGCGTGTGACCCCGCGCCTCTCGCATGCCAACTCGGCTGTCGTCTTGTCGGCCGTCAAGGTCCTGATGAAGTTCCTGGAGCTTCTGCCTAAGGACTCGGACTATTACAATACGCTCCTGAAGAAGCTCTCTCCTCCTCTAGTCACGCTGCTCTCCGGTGAGCCCGAGGTCCAGTACGTGGCCCTCAGGAACATCAACCTTATTGTGCAGAAGAGGTAAAAGTGACAACATTATTCACCAGTGATTTATGCTCCTGCGTTAAGTCTATGCAGTAGAAATCCCACTGTAAATAAATCCCAGGTATTTATTACAAATACCTCAAAATCTGTTGTTGGATTTGTTTTGGTGATCGTATAAAAGTTAGACACAATATTTACACAATGTTTCCCCGCCTGTGACAAAAAAATGTGGCAAAGTGATACAGGTGATGCCAGTAGGTGGCAGTATTGCTGTACAGTTTACTTTTTTATTGTACGATTTATAATTAAATTAAAGGTATTGTTAATACTATACAGATTACAATCCACATTATTGTTTGAAATGCTTTTCAATTTAGACATTTTTAATGCACAAGAACTTAATAAAAATGATAATTAGAGGTAAAGTTTGTATTATTCTTTTAGGCACCCATTACTTATGTCCTACAGGTCTTTAATTTTGCACTTTACTGGTTCGGGGTTGTCGTGAGCCCCTTTTGACCGACATTGCAAATAATAATGTATTTAAAAATGTTCAGTGACATTTTATTTAAGAGCAGAGAAATTGCAACCCCAGTACTGTGCCAAGCTGCTATTGCTTTGTGTGTGTAAAACAAATTTTTTTTTCGTTTAAACCAGACCTGAGATCCTGAAGCAGGAGATTAAAGTGTTCTTTGTCAAGTACAACGATCCCATCTACGTCAAACTGGAGAAACTGGACATCATGATCCGACTGGCCTCTCAAGCCAACATCGCCCAGGTGTTTGTTACTCTGTCTGTACTTGTGTATTTGCTATTAAACCAGGCCTACAAGGGTAGTGACCGCTTAACCGTTCAACACATTCGTAGTGGCTTACATTTTGACTTGTATTTGCTTTAAGTGTGAGATTTTTCTTGGCACTTTCTGCATTTGCACAAAGCATTCTGTCCATTGCAACACTCAAAAGACAAAGCCTGTAGGGAGCTCGTGTAACAGCTTCACCATCTGAGCCACATGCTGTTCAAGAGCAGCCAGAAAATCCCAGTGTAAGCGCAGGCATGCTCAGACAAGTCAGTGGAGTAAAATCTGAATCACTGTGCAGGGGCACTGTCAACGAACAGTAAATATTTTTCTCCCTGTGGTGATAACCTGCCTCTTGTCTAGCAGGTTGTGTCAGCTACACAGCGCACAAAGCACAGAATTTGTTTTTGGCTGTTTTGTGGATTAACACAATCTGTCGCGATTTGGTTTACACTTCATAAAAATATCACAAATCATAAAAATAGCATTCGAGTAACCTTTCCTGTGTAAATCTTTCATCTCGATCAAGACTGTACAAGAATAGATACATTTTGAGCTTAGTATGAAAATATCTCAATTAGTAAATGCATTTCAGAACAAAACAAAGCCTTTTTTTGTTACATGTTTCTTATGTAACAGCGTGAAATGCTAAAACTCGTAGCCATGACCTGCCAGCCTAAATTAACATTACAATTCCCCCTCAAATATAGTGTCTATAAATAGTTTGATATATATATATATGTGTGTGTATATGTATATATTATATTATTTTATATATTTTATATATTTTATATACATACATACATACATACACATATATAGTTTGATTCCCGGGTGATGCTGTAACCTCTCGCCGCCGGAGGTCTAGAGAGAGCTGATTGGCCGAGCTCGCTCAGAGGGGAGGGATGAGAGGTACTTAGTCCTCCCACAGTAATCACAGCTCTACAGCCAATCAGGGGCGTCTGTAAGCTCACGCAAGCGGATAGAGTCGCTAGCGCAGTGTGTTATGCTGCCCCGAACAGTGCGTGTGTGAGCAGTTCGAAAAGTTGTGTTTGGCTGGCGTCACGTGGTTCAGAGGAAACGTGGTAGTATTTGGCCCTCGACTGAGTGGTAGTAGAAGCCTTAATGTGGGAGCCCCCTAGTGACGGGGAGGAATTGGACACGAAATTAGGGACAAAATCGGGATGGATCTCTTAATTTGCAGTATGTTCCACTCTTGTTTATGTTGATATGGTATTAAAGTAGTCAGTTCCTGGCTAAGTTTGGTCCATGTAAGTGAAATGAAAAGGGTAATATTTTTGCTTCTAGGTATTGGCTGAGCTCAAGGAGTATGCCACCGAGGTGGACGTGGACTTCGTGCGCAAGGCGGTCCGTGCAATTGGACGCTGTGCTATAAAAGTAGAGGTATGTTTAAAACAGGCTTTAGTCCTCCTTACAATCAATACTGGGGGAAAGCATTGTTGATTTAAAAAAAAAAATAATAATAATAATAATTAAAATACTTCAGGATGTTCTGTTACTGGAAAATAATCTCTCTGCTCTCTTTTTAGCAATCAGCTGAGCGCTGTGTCAGCACCCTCCTGGACCTCATTCAGACAAAAGTGAACTATGTCGTGCAGGAGGCCATCGTGGTGATTCGAGACATCTTCCGCAAATACCCCAACAAGTCAGTCTCTCTTATTACACTGTTATGTCTAGTTTCAAATGTTAGATTTCTTTGCTTGAAGTTATGCCTTGATATTGTTGTAACTTTTTTCCCCCTCCACTTGGGTAGGTATGAAAGCATCATCGCCACTCTGTGTGAGAATCTGGACTCTCTGGACGAGCCGGACGCACGTGCCGCAATGATTTGGATTGTGGGCGAATACGCAGAGAGAATCGACAACGCTGACGAACTTCTGGAAAGCTTCCTCGAGGGCTTCCACGATGAAAGCACTCAGGTTCGGCACGTTTTTTGATCAGATTTTGAGTTACATGTCAAACAAATAGTTCAAAGAGCATTAACCACATGTTTATCATGCATTTGAGCCTATTTATTGTGTGGTGTTTCCTTGGCTTTAAATGTGCATGGATTCAGGGGTGTACTGATTTCATACTGACGTTTGCCTGCAGGTTCAGCTCACTCTGCTGACAGCCATAGTGAAGCTGTTCCTGAAGAAACCTTCAGAAACACAGGAGCTGGTGCAGCAAGTTCTCAGCCTGGCGACTCAGGTGACGATTGTTTTTCCACGTAAAGCAATGTATCCGGTTATGTAGTTACCACTTTCTGGCACAGCTTTAAGTGTCTGCTATTTGATTATAAAGGTGTTTACCTCATGTAAGATAACCATCTAACAATTATCAGAAAGTCAGAACCTGTTTTTTTTTCAAGCAGGCGAGTATTTATACTTCAGATGTTAAAACCCACCCTATTCCTGTTATCTTTCCACAGGACTCTGATAACCCTGACCTGCGGGATCGTGGCTACATCTACTGGCGTCTGCTGTCCACTGACCCGGTGACCGCCAAAGAGGTGGTCCTGTCCGAGAAACCGCTAATCTCAGAGGAGACGGACCTGATCGAGCCAACGTTGCTGGACGAGCTCATTTGCCACATTGGCTCACTGGCCTCCGTCTACCACAAGCCACCTAACGCTTTCGTGGAAGGCAGTCACGGCATCCACCGCAAGCATCTGCCAATCCAGCACGGCAGGTAAAAACAAATTGTTTGAAGTGTTACTATAAATATACACTTACTAGCCACTTGTTTAGGTACACCTGTGCACTTTAACACTTATATCTAATCAGCCAATCACATGGCAGCAACGCAGACTTCTAGACATGGTCAAGACGAGTATCAGAATGAGGAAGAAAGGTGATTTAAATGAAATATTTATTCATGTGGCATGGTTGTTGTTGTCAGTATTCCTAAACCACCAATCTACTGGGATTTTTAACCACGCAAACATCTCAAAAGGGTATTAAATAAAAAGGTTTACAGAGAATAGTCTGGGAAAAAAAAAAAAAACTTGAAACAACATATAAGCATCCATCTTGCATTATATACATCAACACTTCAGGCTGCAGCACAGGATAACATACGATGTCACAAAGCTAAAATCATCTCAGACTGGTTACTTAAACATTTAATGAGCTCACCATACTCAAATGGCCTCCACAGTCACCAGATCCCAATCCAATAGATCCACCTTTGCGATGTGCTTGAATTTGAATAGGAGAGAGTCGCATCATGGATGCACAGCCAACAAATCTGCAGTAACTGTGTGGTGCTCTCATATCAACAAAGAACAAAATCTTAAAGAAATGATTTCAGCACTTTGTGGAATTTATGCCACGAAGAAATAAGGCAGTTATGAAGGCAGATTATTCTGGTGTACTTAATGAAGTGGTCTGTAAGTGTTATTTAGGTAGAATTAGAATAAATATCTTACCCCCACAGTGGTGCCAGACTATGTAATTAGTAAAAACAGTTTCAGCAGGACACAGCATGCAAGCTATATTCCCTTTTCATTCTTTATAAAAGTATGAATAAAATTATCTTTTTCACTGTGTGTTCCTGAGAGTTCCATTCTTCCATTTTTCTAACAGCTTAAAAAGTTACGGAACATTCTGTTCATTCAAGCATGACTCGGCTTTAAAAAAAAATCAATCTCTTAAATCATAACCAGTGTACAACAATACAACTCACTGGCTTTTGAGTCAATTAGAAATAAACAAGGGACTTAGATTTGTTTCCGTCTGCCTTTGCAAGGAAAAGGTCACCTTGACTGACAGCAGCATCGTTGTCGTATCAGTCGTCCCGTTCTCACACAGCATTCGGTTTTCTTTTCTCAAACAGCATCGACACCGGTGAGAGCCCGGTCAGTGTGCCGGCTACTGCTATGGATCAGCCACAAGTTATTCCATCTCAAGGTGACCTCCTGGGTGACCTCCTCAATCTGGACCTGGGTCCTCCGGTCAACGTGCCGCAGGTCTCGTCCATGCAGATGGGGGCCGTAGACCTTCTAGGTGGTGGTCTCGACAGCCTGGTAAGCGCTTATTGTTTATATAATTAATATTTAATATAAAGGATTTTGGGCTCACTGTGGCAGGCGTTATTGAGATTGTTAAGATATCGTGTTTGGTGAATGATGAGTTGAATTTTTAGTCATCACAATGTATTGAAATTGACCCACTGCACCTGCGATTTAACATGCAAGAAATTAAAGCAGTTTCCTGTTTATTACTATGATCACATTTTTCTCCCCAGAAGCTTTGCCTGAGCAAAGCTTAATGGAAGTGGACTAAAACGTTTTGTTTACATTTCTCACGTAGCATGTTTGGGTCAAGGACAAAGCAGGCCACATTTCACTAACATTTTTAAAATTTATTTTATAACAGAATCCCATGCCATGTTTTATTCATTGATTAGCTGAACAATTTTACACATTTTATCGAGCATGTCAATGTCTAACTTGACATGCTGGCATTGGCAAAAAAAAAAGGCTTATTGATCTACTGGGAAGAAAAAACAAAACAAAAAAAGCAGATCAGCTTCCACATAAAACCATGATTGTCTCCTCTCAATCAGTATTCGAGAGGAGCTATCACTGAAATATATATTGGCTCAGACACCACACTCAGAATGATATGGGGTGGAAACGTTGAGCTCCATGACAGTAGACTGAGCATCACAATCATGGATAATCAAGTCAGACCTGGCTACCATCATCTCAAGCCTTGGATTCACCTTGAACGACATTTTATATTCGACCTTTTTGAAAGCTGAAGAATGTGAGAGATATCCGAGGCTCCTTAAAAGGCAAACGTGTCATATCCTTTGCTCAGGCAAAGCTGCTGTTTCTATCCTATTGCCTTAAAAGCTTGCTCTCTCATTAACAGTTCATAAGAAAAGGATAAAGGTCTTTGACTTTTCAGCAGCTCAGAGGAAACCATTAGAGCGAGTTATGGAATCGGGCCAGTTTTAATGAAAGACGTGGTCTGAAAGGCATAATAATGACTAGGCTGCTGCTTGGAAGGTTAAAAGGAATGTTTTTTTTTTTTGTTTTTTTTTGCAAAAGTTAATGTCTTTGAGAAGTTCACTTTTATATGTAGTTATTCCACTTTGAGATTTTTACCCTGTCTGATGGAATTGGAGATTGATGTAAATTTTAGTTGAATAGCTAGCACAGGGAGTCAAACAATATTTTGCGACTTTTTTTTTCCAGCCAGTCTTGCGTTGTGCAACTTCTAAAAGCTCCTGGAGGCTCAGTATAACAAACCGTCTGTTGTGATTAGCAGTCTATTCAGGCGCATCGCCCATGAGAGAGACCTTTCTCTAGCATGCTAATGCAAGACTCGCACTTGATACGTTGATAGATTTTATTTCTTGCTAATAAATTCGAGTCATTCTCAGTTCACCGTGTCAGAAAGTGTGGTGCACTGCTAGTCTAGTCATGTAAGATAGTGGAAAGGGGGTGGGGCTTCCACGTGGAGTCAGGACGTTCAAAACAATCGTGCAGATCATTCCAGATTTATGTGAAGTTTGCTCATCTGCTGTTTACTTAGCATGGAATAGTTGTGGAAATTATGGTGACCCTTGCAAAATGGCATACAGATTAGCTAGTCGCTGGGTATCAAGGCAGTGTAATGTATCATTTACAAGAAGTTATTATATTACACAAACCATACACAAACCATACACCTAATTTGAGACAGGTTTTTATGGTTTCAGGTTAGAGGAATCAGAGCGGTTGGTTAATGTAGTAGGGGAACAATTACTAGTTGAATTTGTAGTAAAAATACATTCAGACCCAGAGCAGGTTTTGTACTTTCTGTCAAGTATACATAAAACACAAGCTTTTTCATAGTGCTGACGTGTTGTCACACGGATTTCTGCACAGCTCAGTTGCAAATCATATGAGTGGAAGGTTTTTTCTTAAATACAGCCAGTCAAATGAAGTTCGATAAAGGACAAGGACAAAGAAAGGCTACATTGATTTACCGAGCAAGTGTATTGACACAGCGAGGTGTTTGTGTGGCACTATGTTCATTTATCTCCGGTAAAAATGCTTTATCTTGTTTAGATTGTAGCTTGCTGTAATTTAAATTCTTTTTTGGTTCAGTTTTCAAAACTCTGTTTGAATTTAAAAGGAAAAACTTCAGGTTGCAGGGCTCAGCAAGCGTTTAAGTAATGCAGCCAACATAATCCTCTATATTAAAATTCCATTCTTTTCCTGTAAAAGATCGATATTACAAATATTTCTTTTATTGCGTTGCCACGGGTTAGTGACGTCATCCTCGCGCCTTTGAGTCATGGTTGTGGCTAAAAAGGATGTATAGCTCCGACCGGAAACTAACAATGAAATGAATTGTTATACCTATTGGATCATTTTTCACGTCTAAAACTAATCCTATCTGTAATGCAAAAACCTTTATTGTTGTATAGTGTTGTATATTCCTTCTAGCCTTATCTGTATTAAACCCATAATCAAAATCAAATTACAATTATTTAAAAGAATATAGTACCACAAGCTGTTCATAAAAAAATGTAATGTAATTTTAATATTTTTGGAATACTATTAACTTTGTATTGGTTAAACAAGACCAAAAAAAGTTACAGAATTAGTCATTTAGAATGTTTTGAACTGACTTTAGTTTTTATGCAATTTTAGTAAAACTACAGAAAAACAACTAACATTCTTGTTTATGCTGTTTTATATTGCTCTTTATAATGTCACTTTAATCAACTAAAATAAGCACTTTTGCACTATTCTTATTGCACTGTTCCGTTTTTCACCATATCAGTCTTCTGTGTTGTAAACTGAAAAAAAAAAAAAATTTATATTGACTAACCACACCAAGCCTTACCGCCACCATGTTCTTCCACGCTGAAATAAAGATACTTACATATAAATAGAATTACCACTGATTGGCCAACCCAGAAGCTCCGTTCACCAATGAGAAAGCTTTCGACATGCCCCCTACCTTTCGACACATTGATTGGCCAACGCAGAAGCCCCATTCACCAATGAGAAACCTTTCGGCACGCCCCTACCTTTCGGCACGCTGATTGATCGACGCAAAAGCTCCATTCACCCACCAGTTACTTTCGACATGCCCTCTACCCTTCGGCACGCCCGACCTTTCGGCACGCCTATTGCTCCAGCCTGCATCCCTACTTGCACTAGTGGGGAATACAGACATGACAGGTGGGGCGCAATGAACTGGGGGGAATTAGTGGAAAATAATAGGAAAGTACCTATTCTAATTCATGCTTTTCTTCATTGACAATAAAAATCGGACACTCGAAACTAAACAATCACACGCAAAGAAATGGATCATTAATACAAGTAAATTAAAATATCAGAGAAAAAGTGGAACCATAGTGCAACAATATCGGCTTAACGTCGGCATGTTAATTGCAGAGGAACAATATATAAGGTAACCTTTGTCATTATATATGTAATTTCATTTATTCCAATGTGTATGCTGATGTTTCTGTATTTTTGTTAAAAAATAATATTTTATCAGGCAGTACCAGTCTGGCATTTCTAGTTTCCAGTGTGGCAACAAAGTTGCTTTTTGATCCTTCAGGCGCTGAACAGAAGGGAAGATCAATATTGTTCTACGCATTCTGCGATGATCCCTAAAGCATTCGTTGCGCCGTAGAGAAAAATGGTGTTTATGCTTTTAAACATGTATAATTTAAGGCAGATGTAGCTTAAAGACAATGTAGAGAGGAAATATATGTGGGTATCTTATTTGTGGGTTTATTTACGCAGCTATTGAATTCGGAGATGCGAATATTAAACTAACTTTACCGCGGACACAAACCGGGTCAGTAGCGTACTGTATGTAGTGAACATAATAATGTCAATCAATACATTTGTTACATGGACCACAAAAAAGCAGGTGATTCAGCACCATCAGCCTAATCAACCAAAAAGCCAGCCGAAAAGACAATATGATGAAACTTATGTTGCGCTTGGATTTATGGTGGGGATTGTGGGGCAGAGAAGAGACCTGTGTGTGTTTTTGTGTCTTAAACCGCTGGCAGCAGACAGCACGAGACCCAACAAAGTAGGAAGACACTTAGAGACAACACACCCCAGTCACGTTAATAAGCCACTCGACTTCTTTGAAAGTAACTCTAGATAAGTGACTAAGTAAGCCTGTTATAACAATTGCACATGTATTTTATCTGTTTTGAATTTGGTTTTATTTGATCTAATTGGTTTGGAAATTGATATTTCAATAAATAGTAAACTTGGCCGATTTTGTTATCATTTTGTTGACAAGTGGGGCTTAAAAATTCGCCCACCCCCTTAAGTGGGGAATGACAAATATTTGAGAACCACTGCGTTACAGCAATACATTACATTGAAATACATCACGGGTAAATGGTAGCGAAAGCTGCTGGAAGCCACTTGGAGCCATTTTAATTACATGCTCATTGGCTGTGATTGCTGTGATTAATTACTAGAAATAATAGGAATATTTGATGTATTATTCCAAAATGATTTCCTTGACTAACCTATAATCATAGACATACAGTGCAGGAAGACATTTATGCAGTTGGGCATTTGTGCTTCCTAGCGTGTTTAAAAAAAAAAAAAAAAGCATGCTATTAGCACTGGTTATAGACTTGATTACTCCTAATCAGCATAGAAATAAAGATAACTGTAGGAAAATAATGATGTCTGTTTATATATTCCCAGTAATGAGAAAGTTTACATATACGAGATGCTCTGCCACAACAAACCTTTTTTGGCGCACACATCACACTAATGAGTGCCCTTTGCTTTCTACCTGAATCTTCTAACCTCGGCTTCCGTTCTGTGATGAAGCCTGAAATGTGAATTTGATTTACTGCATCACAGTGGAAACCTCCTGGACCAACTTGTCTAAGCATTATGGAGATTGGCAGTCATAATATAGAGTTATCACGTTGAAGACATTGAGAATTTCTCCAGGTTTTTTGCTAAAGTTGGAGCTTTTCAGTGGGTGATATCGCTTATATGTTTGGAAAGAGTTGGCTGAAAGATTGGCCTGTTTAAGGGAGCTACAAATCCCAACAGAAGTTCAGAGCTATATAAACTAATGAATACATTGCAAAATAAGAAAAAGAGCATGACTCCAGTTATTTTTGGTTTCTGATCTGCTGACTGTGAAAGAAAAAAAAATCTTCTTTATTTATATATATTTTTTTACAGCTTGGAGGAGACCTTGGAGGAGGTGTTGGAGGCAGTCCTGCAGTAAGTGTTCAACGTTAACATATTAAATATATTAAAACAAAACAAATAAGTTGACTTTTAACTTGCCGTGATGTCAGTGGATTGATGGAAACAAAATTGAAGGAATCTTGTAAGGTCTTTGCTCCCCTTGATGTAATTGTATCGGGCAGTCATTTTTCTGTAACTTACTTGTACTTTAATAAATAATTAAAATAAAATAAAAAGTAATTTAAAGTAAAATATATTGACTGTTTTTTTTTTTTTTTTTTTTTTTTATGTTTTTTCTTCTTCTCAGGTTGGCCAGAACTTCATTCCATCCTCAGTGCCCAACACGTTTGCTCCGTCTCCTACCCCAGCACCCATCAGCAGCGGCCTAAATGACCTGTTTGAGCTTTCCACAAGCATGGCCATCAGTACTGGGGGTTATGTTGCACCTAAAGCCGTAAGTCGCACTTTTTTCTTCACCCTTATAGGCCTTTTTTTTCTAAGCAACCCTCAGCCTGGTTTCATTTCAATTTTCAAAGTGTGTACAAGGAGGGTTTTGTTCTGTGATTATGGTTGTGACCAGCATAAGAAACTGTTTATTATTTGAACCAGTTTGCAGATGAAAGAGGAAAGCACTCCACTTTTTAATCTTCTCTCCCTTAAGGACTGTATGTGCATAAATCCACTGTAAATAAGGAATCAAAAAATAAAAAAATAATCTGGGCATACTTGAATATTGAAAATAATAAATGATGGATTTGTTTTGGTATGACTACTATAACATTAAAGTTATTATTACCGAAAGTGTTTTGTGCTTTATACATAAAAAAAATCCATTTACTTTTTCTTTTAGATTTTATATAGTGCCATCCATGCTCATTTCTTTAAATGAGTTCCTGCTATAGAAACAGCATGTTTAAATATGTCCATCCATATTATCATTCAGCAGTTGCAGTAATATTCCTAATGCAGTGAAACAGTGCTGTCCTATAATACTCATCCACATGTAGGTCACGTGTAATAGGGAGTCTAAGAGATTACGCTTAATTTATTCTAAATTCTGCTGCCATTCTTAGAGACTCCTGATATACCAAAGGAGCACGGCCGGCTAGGGAATACCACAAACAGCACCATTAATAATAAGAAAACTCCCCGAGCGAAAAACCTAATGGAAAGTCTGAACTGGGTTAGGACAGGAAGGAAAATGCAGGTCTGACACCCAGCGAGTGCCAGCTTCAGCTTCATTTTCAGAACTGTCCCTTTAGCCATATCGTGCTCTTGTACACCAGACCTGCTGTTTGTGTCTTATCAGCGCTATGAGCTTGTAGAAGCTTCAGGGAATACGCTGAGGTACGCAAAGCAATATGATGCTCCTAAAAGAAATTCCCACTGCTCAGTTTGTGATTTGAGAGAGTGTTGAGCGAGGTAGAAACAGTTTATCGTTGGCTTTAAGCTTGATTCTGGTTCTTCTTAAGGCTAACTTTCTTTACATTTTTTTAATACAAATAGTCGTGTGCATAAGGCTAAAATAAAAAAACATGGAGTGTTTGCGTGGTGGAGAGTGGCGTACCTTAACGAAGCACTTCTCTTTTTCAGGTGTGGCTGCCAGCAGTCAAGGCAAAAGGATTAGAAATTTCTGGAACGTTCTCCCGCCGTCAGGGTCACATGTACATGGATATGACTTTCAACAACAAAGCCCTGCAGCACATGACTGATTTCGCCATCCAATTTAACAAGAACAGGTGCCTTTTTCTCTTTAAAAATGTTTTCCTTGTTCTTTTTTTTTTTTATTCCTTTCCTTCACATTTTTTTAACATTTGTCTCCTGTGTAGTTTCGGAGTGATTCCTACCACACCTTTACCCATTCACACGCCTCTAATGCCGAACCAAAACATTGACATCTCCCTTCCTCTCAACACCATCGGACCCGTTATGAAGATGGACCCTCTCAACAACCTCCAGGTGGGAAAGCCAGACTGTCAGCGTTAACTTTTTTTTTGGTGTTCTTCCTTAAATAAGTACCTAAGCCTATCCAAATTATTCAAGCTCATTTTTCTCACAATGAAACCAGATTATGTAATTCCATGCACCTGTCATCGAGATTCATTAGTTCGATTAGGAATTCCCCTTCGTTATAATGAATGCTGTTTAAAAGCGCAACGGTAGTGAGCTCTTGCTGGAGGCGACAGCTCTCGTGAGCTAATCTGTCAGCCTGAGAGAGAGAGAGAGAGAGAGAGAGAAAGGGGGAGAAAGCGCCACATTCACTGTTCTCACTCCGAGCCCAACTAGAGAAAGTGAGATTCTCACCGCCTCCCCTCTGGGTTTGGACAGTCTCCCGCATTTAGCCCCTCACCAGCAGCCAGCAGCAAAAGGAATATGTGATGTGGTGAAACCCAGCTGAGAGGGCTGAGCAAAGCGTCCTCCAACTGTACCCTCCACACCATAACGATCTATAAAATTTCTTCCAGCAGCTAACTCCCCCGGTGAGACTGATGTGTTCGTGTTCATCAGCTTTCCACTGGTTAGTTCTCATCTTACTGGGTCTTTTTTTCCCCCTTGTCATGTAGTTTCACACTACCCATATTTCTCTTTTTTTTTTTTTTTTCCTCGCTGTTGGTTGATGATTGATTTTCTTTCTCCTTCTCGAATCTGAGGCATAAACGACAGTTGCACCTGTTCATTCAGCAGCCAGTAAAGCTCCAGCAGAGATTGTTTATTAGACGGTTGTTTGGAAATGCAAGTCTGTGTGAAAAAAACTCCCCACTGTTCAGGGAGAAGCCTTCCAAGACAGAGGCTGCTGGTGTCCTTTATTACAGAACAAAAACTCTAGCAGCTTCATTATTGTTTGGTCTTTCACACCACACTGCCGTTGAAGTCTCGAATCTAAAGGTGTTGATTCAATTTCTATGGCAGTACTTTCACAATATAAGATTGTGTTGACTGCTTTTTCTTCCTGATGTTGAAGCTGAAGAAGAGTTTTTTAGCACTGACCACACTCAGACAGCTATAGCTCTTTTGAAGTTTAAAATGTTTAAAAAAAATATATTAAAAAATTTCTATTATTGGATATGAAGAGTTAGAAACTAAGGGATGGCACTGTATGTGATGTCCCCGCATATGCCCACCATTGTCCCGCCCACTTCTGGATTGTAAAAGGGAAATTTCTTCATCCACATTCAAAACCAGTACAAGCACTTTCAGCAAAAAACAAACAAAAAAACGTCATCATAAGCAAAACCTTTGCATTTATAATTCCTTCTAAGTCGTTCAGGATTGCCTCTAAACTCTCCATGATGTATTAACTAGCTTCTAAAACAAGGCTGAATCTCAAATCCCTCTTTAACCCATGATCAAGGGCACTACTTGGAGTGTGGAAAAAGGGATACTACATCCTAGCTTTTCAGTTTACGCTATTTTAGAGTGAACATCAGACCCAGTTATTACTTGGCTTTTAATTAAAAAGCTTTAGATGTCAGTAGTGAATATCTAGAGGAAAAAAAAAGTTATGCATCATGATTCTTTTCTGTGGCAACACATGTATCACCGCACTGACTCCAAAATATAACATTTAAATTTGTATACTATATGTTTGCATTTGAGGTGGTAAAGCATCACAGTTCTTCTAGAATCCAACAGGTGGTGCGCTCTAAACTATTCCACACATTGGCATATCAGTCAGCGGTGCCTCGGCATACTAATTTACTGTAATCTGTTCCGGAGACGAGTTTTTAAGTCAAAATTTCGTATTGTGAAACGCGTTGTCCCATAGGATATAATGTAAATGCAGTTAATCCATTCCAGCCACTCAAAAATGTTTGTTTTTTTCCCCCCATTTCCAACACTATAATTTTTTTGCATATAAAAACAATTAAAACATTTAGAAAAGACATGTAAATGGAGGACAATATGAAATAAATAGACATTAAACCTCATTTAACCTTCATTTATGATTCCTCTTGAATCATATATACAGGTCATCAAAACAAAACCAAAAAGAAAATGGCTTCATTTTCTCTCTGCTGCGCTCCTCGATAACTTTTGGCTCGGTCTGCAGAAAACTGCTTTGCATGCTGAGACAAATTTCTTGCAAGATGTTAGTTCTTAGGTTCAAAATTTAGTAGGTTGTGTGTTTAAATTATATGCTTAGCTTTAGAATTGTCAAAAAATGTAATTGCATACAGAATCAGGTTATTTATAAAATTGAGATACCTACAGAATCATAAATACAAATCAAATCGACAACTAGGTATCATGATAAGTAGGGCTGTGCAAAAATATCGATACATCAAACTATCGCGATAATTTTTTTTACGATAGTGTATCGATAGTCAAACCTCAAGTATCGATACAAGTTGTGCCAAAAAAACTCCTCCTCCGCTCCAATAGATGTCGCTAACTCGCTATCAACAAAACACTAAGCAGTACGGTATCAGAACAAGTAAGTAAGCAAGACATGAGTGAGCATGGCGTAAAATATAAACACGCCTCCAGCTTTTAGGGCTGACGTGTGGCTGCACTTCGGTTTCAATACGATACCAGGGAGTACACATACTAGTACAAACTATTGCAATATATCACAATATGTATTGTATCGCAATTAGGGATGCACCGAAATGAAAATTCTGGGCCGAAAACGAAACCGAAATTTTTGGATGCACTTGGCCGAAAACCGATACCGAAACCGAAAATGGCTTCATTAAAAAACATGTTTAAAATATTTTCTTTTTGTTTGTATTAAAAAAACTACAAATTAATTAAGCAATCAAACTTTTATTGATAATAAATAACAGTAATAAGGCTGTTTAACAATAACAAAACTTGCTTCCAAGTGCTTCCAAACCGCCGACACACTCCGTGTTTGATGCGTAATGACAGCGCGAACGAGACGGGAGGATGGGAGAGGTGTGGCGACACTTTCGGCTTTTATTTTCGGCGCTTTCTTACATTTCGGCCGAAACCGATAATGCTATTTCGGCCGAAAATTTTCGGCGGCCGAAATTTCGGTGCATCCCTAATCGCAATATATCGTGATTTATCGTATCGTGACCCGTGTATCGTGATACGTATCGTATCGTGAGGCCCTTGCCAATACACAGCCCTAATGATAAGGTATTGTCTGGTCCCTGATGATTCCCATCCCTCTAATTAACATTGCCTGAACATCATTTTATGAAGCATAAAGAACAGCATGTTCCATAGCATCACATATTTTTACACTTCTGATTTAATCACATTATGATGACAACTTGACATCCTTATTACCACCTTTATCCATTTTCACATACTTGTTTCTCATTTGAAAAAGTTGTGAAGTTCATAACAACATACTGTATATGAAAATAATCAGCAGAACATAAGCTTTCAACTGCTAGATTATTTTTTTTACTTTTATCTGTGTGACAAAGCTTTGGATAGTCCAGTAGGTAATTTATGTAATCTTATTATTTTTTTTTGGCCCCCTGAATATAATTATCAACAAAAAATACATAGTAGCGTGATCTCCGTTAACATTCAGTGTTGTGCAGTACGCTGTTGTGACAGACTGTCTGTGAAAGGTCAGTATTCTGCTTGATTCACTTCTGCTATGGCATGCTTTCATTTCAAGTTTGTAATCTCTTTTTACTTTTCCTCACAGCGAGTGCACTCTTAAACAAAGCAACAGGGCGCTGAAAATGATAAAAGCATTAGATGTTTCTGACTCCACATTCCCTTTTATGACAACAAAAGAGAAACAAATGACTCAGTCGGGTATCATAATACAGGCTCTGACTTTATCTTTAAAAGATTGCTTAAACAATGGTGCGTCTCCCCCCCCAACTAGAATGAGTATTATATTTTAAAACAAAGTTTGTCCTTCTCGGATTGAATCGGATTGGGACCCAGTGTTTAATCAGAAACCCGTATCACAGGTAAAGAAAGAGCCTTGTAAAAGTCATACTGCTTATTAAAATTATTTCAGCTTTCTTCTTTTCAGTGCTATAAAAATATTCCTAATAAGAGGATTTTTAAATCTGCGTGTAACACCGCTATTAAAATGCTGCAAGACATCTATAAGGACTTTGTGTTCCAGCATATAAAGCTCACTGGGGCTTTTTAGGTACTTCTAAGGTATCATCAGCACTTTTGAGGAAAGTTAGCTGAAGCTGGCATGCATTTAAAAATCTGAGTACTGATTTTAGTGTTTTCAGTGAAGCTACACTGCCGAACACGCACACATAGTGCAATGATCGGCATCACAGGGTAATCATTACCCTGACTGGTTACAAGCCAGTTTGTTTTTTGTTTTATTTCCCTATTTACCCACTTTTTTCCTCCTTTTTTCTGAATAGATCATTTTATTGACAGCTATGAGGCTAAGAGAGAAAATATTACTGCCATAAATATCTCTCATCACACCTTTAAATAAAAAGTGTGCGGAATGACCAATAAAAGAAGCAATATTCCTGCTGTTGTGAGCTATTTCCATTTGGTTGAGATATCCTCTTTAAGCAAAACCTCTATCACTAACCAGTCAGCCAATCATATGGAAGTGCATAAAATCTAGGTGAAGAGCTTCAGTTAACCAAAACATCACGCGTAAGTTTTTTTGTTTTTTTCCCCCTCCCGTCCCCATCCAAGTGTCATGATTGATTGTGACACAGGCTCATTGGAGCATTTAGAGTAATTAAATTTTCTAACTAATCGGTTCAGCCTGACATAAAAACTAGCATAACTCCAAATAAACACTCTGTAGAACCGTGGTGAGCAGAAGAGCATCTCATGCCAGACAGTATTCTACTCCTGTTGGCCAAGAACAGCAATCTGATAGCACAGGAAAGAAAGAAGAGCTTGTGTTTGTCCTGTCTTGATGATGTGGGAGAAATAAAGATATAACGGTACAGTGAGTTAAGACCAGAAAAAAAGTTCCTCTACATTTGTCCCATCTTTTTAGTGTAGGACAAATGTGGAGGTACAAAAGAGTTTCTCTAAGAAATTCTTATAGTTGACAGCTAGGTCAGTGGAAAAGAGAAGGTGCTCTTGTGGGTTTGACATCTGTCACACACATCTTATATTTAGGTGGCAGGGTGAGATTTAGGGTTTTAAAGGTGTGGGTGCAAGAACATCAACAGACATTGGCTCTAAGCCTGCTCTTGTGTAGAAAGAGGAAGGAAAGGAGCATGTGTTAAATTTCTTAAAAGAATAAGACTGTTTGTTTTATTGGCTTGTTGCACGGTTAAAAAAAATTGAAAGATGTCCTAATAATCAGAATTGCAACAATTAAATATTTACATTAAAAAAAAAAAATGTAGAAAATGTCTAAATTCACTTTGACAGGTGCTCATTTGATTGTGTTTTTGCACTCATGACCTGTGGATCGCTATCCTTAAGCATATTCACAAATATATGTAAATATAATCACATATTATTCTATGGTTCAGAATAAGGTCCTTACAGTGGCACAGATTTTCAGTGAGTCATGTTGAACGATCTGATCAGCTCCTCAGTTTTATTGATGTCTGTGTTGCTCTTCCCAGCACTTTCGCACATAACTTTTAAATAAGAACGTGGCAATATGACCAAAACTAAATGATAGCATAGTGTTTCCCACAGGTTCGAAATATATCTGCGGTGGTAGCCAGAGAAACGGGCCGGCATTACCTGTCAAAACAAAAGTCGTCTACTACGTACAACAAACAACAAATACATATGACCAACACAATATTTTTTATTTATTTGATATTTCTATTAATTTCACATTTCAGAGATCAAACCTACTAAACCTCATCTCCATCCATCCTTATGTGAAGAGTAAGATAAAGTTAAAATAATTAAGAACTAAATACTCTGGTGTATAAAGATGGCACTTTTTAAAAGAGCACGTAACCCTTAAAAAACAGAGCATTTTAGCCATTTCTGCATTACTATGTTTTAATGAACATATATAGGGCGTAGAATTGTGCAATATAGAGTGACACTAATATACACTGACATATGATGAACTGAATTATATTTCATTTAACTAAATATACAAACATGACAGGCAATTTATTAATTCTTAATTTATTAAATATGATATTTTTTGCTTAATTACATAGGCAAAGAAAAAGTGCAGATTCATAAGATGTTCTATGGTGCAGATTCATGTGCTTTATGCTTGTTTTAAGTTGTTTGTTAGACAAAAAAAAAAGTGCTTTTTTATGTGTTTCACATTTTTGTGACTTTATTCCCATATTCCAGTAGCAGTAAAATTTATACTTTTTAAAAAAAATTGGGATATCTTTGGTTCTATATGAGGCATCAGAAAACTGAAATGCACAGTTTGGAATCTGATTTCTCCTCAGATGACACACACCTGCAGGACATTTACATAAGCAGTTATTTTTAAATCGGTCATTGACCCATTCTGTGTTGCCGGCTCAAATTCATGTCACTTCGGTTTTAAGGATTAAACTACCTGGGTTTTTAAAAGAAGATCCTGTTTACCATGCGAAACGGTGCTTTTCTGCAGAGCTGTATATCTTTCTTATTCTTTTTATGTCAGCATCCGTTGCATTTACTGCCCCTCATTACACCGCTCTAGCAGAATAAACGGGTACAGGAGCGGTAGTGCAAAGGGGAAACGGTCTTCTAGTGGTTAATTGATTGCTGGTTTCATTGTCCCCCAGACCAGTTTTTAAAAAGGGTGGGCACCATCAATATACTTAGGCTGCAGCCCAAGTATGCTTTACTGTATGTGTTGAAAGCACTGTTTCATCTATGAGAGAAATTTTCTTTCTAAATCAGATGATGCAGCAATACTGTAAGAGTCTCAGCTTTGTTGAGCTTTAGTTCTTTTTGCCGAATTGTCACTTGTTGAGTACAGTTTACACAGACACAGTATAAAGAGTTTGACTTTACTCTTCTGTCTTGCAGGTGGCTGTGAAAAACAGCATAGATGTTTTCTACTTCAGCGTGCTCATTCCGCTCAACGTCTTCTTCGTAGAAGATGGAAAAATGGGTAAAACATTGTAGCGCACTTTAGTTTGTTGTTGGAATCGAATATAATGGTTTTTATAAATGTATTTATTCTGTTTTTCTATTTCCCTTGTGTCTTTGCAGAGCGCCAGGTATTCTTAGCTACATGGAAAGACATTCCCAATGAGAATGAACTGCAGTACCAAATCAAGGAGTGCCACTTAAATGCCGGTAAGTGATTCTATCTATTGATCTATCTGTTAATTTATCCATCCAGCTGACCTGCCTCCATTAGCCTTTCAGGTCAGTATTGTAGATAGAGAACTATTTAGATGAACATTGCACACCGATGCAGTGTCAGAAATAAGCGTTCCTAGCTGGACCTGGGATGGTATGATCAAGAGTACGTCTTGAGTACCTTTTTAGTCTGTATATACCCTCAGGGGTGCAAAGGTTGTACTTTTAATTTTTTAAGGTACATCAGTGGTCCTTAAAGGCAATATTAATTTCTAACTTGTGTAAGAATTAATTGCGATTATAATCTTTACTTGTTCAAATATCTTGGAAAATATTTAAAATATAGAAGTCTACGCTATGACCTCTGCACAAAGGTACTGAGTGGCTGACAAAACCCATGTCCATGTCAGTATGCTTCTTTAGGTGGGCCTCCATTAGTATTATAGCCACCTAGGTTTTTTTGTTTTACTTGTGCTACTGGGGCAGTTTTGGCCCCTCGGGTGTGGGAAGGATCCAAGACCCAAGAAAAAGAAATTGTTGAGACTACCACCTACATCTTGTTTAAAAGGACAATGGACTAATATTAGGTAATGCACTCTAACGTACAATTATTTATGTAAAATTATATTTTTAAAGCTATGAAAAGTACAGTAATGGTACAAAAAGATGGACATTTGTTACTAATTTTGATCAATAATGAAAATTGTACTTTGGTAACTTTTCTGCAAATAATTTCCGGAAAAAAATAAAATCAGTCAGCGTTGACTAATGCTGACCTTTAAAGCATTACTTCCACCTCCATCAGTGTTGAAATGTGAATATAATGGTGAAGCTTCAGACAATGAGAAGAAAAATCTCAATGCATACAGCACCACAGTGCTCGACTGCTGATCGCTTCTAGCTTTTTCATAAGACAGACGTGTCCTGAAAACATGTTTTGTTTTCATCATAGCTGTCTGATGGGGGGGTACTACAAATAACTAATAATCAATAATTTCACAGGTGTGTATTTAAATAGCTCTTCAGCTACAAGGCCTGAATGATTGCACAGTGGGGGGACGAAGTCAATATTCCCTTTCACACCACAGATTTCCATTTGTGACTTGCTTGAAATGAGCACTCTGCCTGCAAAAGGCACTTCTTGCCTTCTCATTATCAAGTCATTATCTTTTATGAGAGAGGGTATGATTCGCTCACTGCTACAGCCGTGTTGGTCTTTATAAAGACATACACTCCGACTTGATTCAGAAAAAGAATAGTTCCATGTTAATATTTTTCTTCCTATTATCTTTATTCACATTTAACTGGAGCTCAGCTTAGCAGTCAAGAATGCAGCTCTGTCTCACTCATTTCCTTGACGAACACGGCTTTATTGAAACATTCCACAAAACCAGTCATAGGAAGATGGCTGTACGGCCATGTGATTAGTCTGTCTGTCTGTCTTGTCTGCCCAGGGTTGCCAGGTCAATAAATAATTCAACCCCAATGTAAACCTAAAACAGCCCATAGGGAATACAAAATGGCCCTTTTTGTTTTTCTTTCATCCAGTCACACTTGATAACTGCAGGATTTTTAGTCACTTAAAAAATATTTTTACTATTGCTTTAATGCACTTTATATTCATTTAATTTCTTGGAAATTTCTTTTACAATGCTTCCTAAATGATCAATAGTTAAGGTGCTTGAGTGGAAAGCGACATGAACAGCCAGCTGCCATTATGCTTCCTTTACTGCAACATTTGTTCTTAGAAAGGAACCGCCTATGTCAAATAATGTTCTGGCATTAGACAAAGGAGCCACATTTTTTTGCTGTGCTTTTCAGTAGCACCATGTGCTGTCAGATCATTGTGGTGAGATCTGATTTTACTTTTGCAATATTTGCAGAAGGCTTTTTTATCATCATTTGGAACACTACAAATCCATTACATTAAACCATTTTCCGTCTCTCATTCTTTGCAATATTTTTTTAACCATGTTTTTCAACTCAACATTCCCGTTTTAACTTGCGAACAGTAAACGCCAAGCGCGCCCTTTGAATCAGGTTTCTTCCTTCTCTCCTGCAGTTCGTGGGTTGCCAGGGATAAATCCGCATTAGGAAATTGGACATTTATCTTTATTATTCATAACAGACAAACGTTTTTTTTGAGTGGCCATGTTACTTTATAAAAGCAGCCCAAGTAAAGGCAATCTGTGGCTCCATAAACCGCAGCCCTGACAACCTTGCTTGTTGTTCAAGTCTTCTTAACTTCTAACATGGATCGTTCCTTAATTGATTCAAATGCCTAATTGCTGTGGTGTAAAAAGAAGAAAATGCTTTTGGACACAGTGACTGTATTCAACAGCACCGTGGTTGATTTTCTGCAACTCTCATGTTTCCCCTTTCGGTTTATCAGTTATTTCCCGATCCTGGGTCTATTTCAGTTACACACTTATTCACTGCTTTTTTTTTTTTTCTTCTTTTTTTTTAAAGCTCAGTTGCCCCCCGGTGTCATCATCCTTTTCTTGTCGCTCGTTTTCTCTCTTTTCCTCCCATGCATTCTGATGCCCTGCCAGGCCTCCCGTCTGTCAACCATCAGCTGCTCCCTCATCCTCCCTGCACTAATCTGTCATGGGTCAGGCCCTTAGACTGATCGAGATATTAGCCTGTGGAGCCTTTTCACATTTCCAGATGTTGTCTGGATGCAGGGAAACCAAGACCGCAGTGCCAGACTTTATGAATTTTTCACCACACATTCAGAAAATGATTTACCTCTACAATAGTGTGATATTATACACACACTGCCAAAGCAAGAGATTACTATTGCTGTAGTCAAGGATAAGTCAGGAGGAATTCACTGAATAGAAACCAAGGTTAAAACACACGATGCTACCACCACCATGTAAGGATAACGAGCTGTGCAGCAAGTCTAGTGCTTTTGTTGGAAAAAAAATTCAAATCTCTTATGAGTCTAAGAAAATAGTTTGCTCTAAGAGATCTTTATATTTGAAATATTGAAATTGAACATTGAAATACCGAATTGCTCTAGAGCCTTCAGTCAATCCATGCTCCTTCAGTAAACATCTAATAAATCTGTCCTGCCTTTGTTTCATCTTAAGACTCACACGCAGTGTGATAAATTACAGATAACTAATCAGTAATTAAATGGATGTCTTCCATTCTCAGTGCCGTTATCCTTTTGCTTTAATGCGGTGCTTTTCTGATTTCACAGCCTTTCACTAAACTGTGCAGGGAAGCTCCAGTGACGAGAGAAAGGTCTGCACCTTACAGATGACTCGTAACTGAGTGTAAAAAGAACAAACTGCACCGGAGTCCTAAATGTCAGGCAAAAAAAAAAAAAAAAAAAAACCTGTAGTGTGTGGGGTAGTTTACATTTGCGTTCCTTAAACGCAACGTAGCAGCGTAGTATCACATTCTGTCGTTGCACTAAAACTTAGACCCTTGTAGATCATGTGCGCCGTTCGTGTATTCCCCTTTTACAGTTTTTTTTTTTTTTTTTTTTTTAAACATCCCTGACATGAGTTCATGTGACCGCGCGAAGTGTGACAATGTAACTGACAGCGTGTGTGTGTATGTGTGCGACAGACACCGTGTCAGGCAAGCTGCAGAATAACAACATCTACACCATCGCCAAGAGGAACGTAGAAGGCCAGGACATGCTCTACCAGTCCCTGAAACTTACCAACGGCATCTGGATCCTCGCCGAGCTCCGCATCCAACCTGGCAACCCCAACTACACGGTAAACGCCTTCTCTAACTCGATATGAATGCAGGAACCGAAAGTGATAAATAACACAAGTGATAAGCGAGACTGCCACAGACATCGCACAGCTAGACTTTTATTACGAGGCGCCACAATATTTTGCGTTATGGAACAACTAACGCCTTCCTGTAGACTAATTTTATGCTGTGTGCGCGCGGAAGGTCAAAAGGGCTGAATATCTGAATTTACTAGCAGCCTTTATTTAAAGCTCGAAGCTGGATCGACTGACCTACAAAGATGCCCTCTGACGGGTCATTGTAGGTTTAAAGATTTTTCCACCTCCTCATAGCACGATATTTTTCCAGGGTTTTTCAACTTCTCACTGAACGCCCGAGTTCATCATTAATTCCTTGTTCTTTAACCAGCGAAGCTTTGACATGCAACACGGCTGCTGAATATTTATAAATAATAACGAGTGACATCGGCAGTCCAGGTACATGCGACGTTGCACTGAAATCGCTTTTTCTCTTGTGTACCTCGCAGCACGAAAAGAGAAAGTGACCTTCCCTCTGCAGTAACGCACACAAAACCTACTGCAGCAGCTCGGCTGAAGGACACTCGTCAAGGATAGAACTTTAGAATTAACTCAACATAATGTTCTCTGGTGTTTCCAGAGCACATCCAATCAAGCATCTCTTAGCCATCAGGGTTAGGCACGTTAACAAGATGCGTATAACATCTGCTCTTATACTGAAAATCTCCTTCTGTGTACACATGTCCCGCTTCACTAGCACGCAGTCATAATCTGTTGATTAGCGCACTGACCCTTTAAGCCTTTTTTTTTTATTTATTTTTTTTTTTTAGCAGGCATCTATTTAGTCACTGCCGCAAGGGTTGATTACCTATAATCCCCCGAGACAGCTTGAGACCGATCCAACCTCGGTGTAATTGGTTTTAATAGGAATTCGGCTTCACCGCGTTGGCATAGCTAGACTTTGGATTAATAATAATGCCAATTCTGCCGGCTTTAGACCGACTGCCGCAGAACCTGTACATGCACGCACAAATTTATCATATCACTCAGAAAGCAAGGAGTAGGACACATGGCCATTATGTAATACAACAGTAAATGTATCACATTAATTTTTTTTCAAAAATTAGTCGATTCTAATACTTCAGAAATAATGGCTTTAGTGACATTACCTTTTCTGCAATATTTAAGCAATATCATATCAGCAATATCACAACAGGAGTGCTGTGGAAAATATCAAACACAATGCCATTGCATTTATAACAATCATATTGTGATAATTTACTTCACAATATGCAGGTCTCATTAGTACTTCCATAACATTTATATTGTCTTTATTTTGTACAGTAAGTGAAATAATAAAGATCTGTTTATGGATAAATGACTCATTTCATTAATTCTCAGCAAAGTCAGACAAAACCCAGGTGATCTAAAAATCATCAAACTTGTATACAATGTGTAAGACATTTGCTCTAACAACTTACGGGCCTTATACTATCAGACAGAGTATACTGAGATGTTTGGATTGAGTAGATAAACCATACAAAGAAAACAAGTCTGAATTTTAGCGTCTAGTTATTTTTAGCTTGAATAAGCACCAGAGGCTAGCTTGTCATGGCTCATTTCTGGTCTGATTAGCAAACTGACAGCATGGGCTGTTAAAAAAAAAATCAATGATGTTTAAAGACAGAAAAACACAAGCATGTGTTTTGTCTTTTGCCATCAAATTAAAAAAATCGATCTGTCTCATTTGTTCAGAGTCCGTCTCTATGGACTAAACATAGATATGAAACATAAATATAAATTCTTTTTTATATTTATTTCCTATTCATAGTCTTTAATTTTAAGGTCACAAGCAGTTGTCTAAGCATTTCACTGCATATCGTACTGTGTATGACTGTGTATGTGACAAATAAAATATTAATTTAAAAGCTAAAGTTTATAACCGTAAAACTATTTAAATCAGTCATCAAGCTTGTTCAGAAATTTCTGAGCAAGAAATGGTTATGTAAAGGAATCTTGATGAATTTTACTTAAATACCCCTGGTCTGTCTTTTGTTAGCTCTTTAAATATATTACGTAAAACTTGTAATACACATTAGAGTTACTTTCATGGTTTCAAGCAAGTGACTCTGCAGCTGTGTAGGAGTGGGCTTTTGTTCGGGACACCCTGAAGTGAATGGCAGGGCTATTCACTGGTTAGGCACAAGGTTGTTCAGCTGAGCTCACACAGTATAATTGAGCTACCATTGATGCGATAGTACAAGTGGAGCAAGCAGGTCATATCACCACACAACAGCTTTCCATGACTAAACTAAACGTATAATATAATTCTGTGTATTATAATACCGCTAATTAGTTAATCCCTTTATTCAAAAAGAAGAAAATGCTTTAAATGAGCAAAGCTCGCTCGACCTTTGCTTAAAGGTTTCACCACTCTGTTTGCTTCGAGTTTAGATCATTAAAATGAACCATTTTATTCTGTAGCTGACTGAGTTTTATTTATTGTCTCTTTTTTATTTTCTCCCAGCTGTCCCTGAAGTGCAGAGCTCCAGAGGTGTCTCAGTACGTGTACCAGATGTACGATGCCGTGCTGAAGAACTGAAGATCTAAGCCTCTCCACAAGCACGTCCTTTCCTCCTATAGTTTCCTCCTAACTGTGGTACAAGGATAAAACTACACCTCTTCACATTTCTCGTTTTTACCTCCGTTTAGTTCCCCCTGCTCTCTTTTCTGTAGTGTCCCGGTAGCAACTGTGTGCTTTTTGCCAAAATGTCCGTGTTGTTGATTAGCTGATGCACTGTGCCTCTCAGTCACATTTATTTTACGCCTACTATTATAAAAGTGTCCATGAATGGAGTGTGATTGTGTTTTTCCTTGCATACACTCACACATACTCTGTATTTGCCGTGCTTGATTATCTCGCTCGATGAAAATTATTCAGACGATTATTTTATTTTTTTTCAGTGCAATTCCAGTTTATATACTCAGGCAGAAGCAGTGCCACATAAGCGGAGGATTTTGTGCCAGGGTGGCCTTGATATCTTTAGCACGTGGCAGATAAGATAAGGGTTTAAATGCACGTCTTATTATAAATATAGACACTAGTTCAGAACCACTATTCAGGAGCTTACCGGAGTTTTTAATTGAGCTTGTTGGGTATTAAATAATTTCGCCTTTAGTGAAAATATACCTGAAATATATATTTCATATTACCTTGGATGTCGTATGGATGTAAAATCTGCTTCGCATGAATTAACGTGTCCCCTCTTGTACGCTTATGCATAAATTCCTGAACTAATAGTATGTATATTGCTCAGTCTCTATTACACTCCATATTACAACCACTGCCATAAAGCAACTAGCAGCAGTTGTTCAATGCAAATATTATTTGTTTGCTTCAAGCACTTACTTATATTCTTCATTCCTGGATTGTGAGTCACAGTTGGTCTAATTATTCTCACATATATCCAGCTGTATGGTTTTGTGCAGTGATGGTGTACTGTGAAGTATCTCACTTGTGTGAATCTGGTGTACATACTAAAGCCTGAACGTCATGCCATTTTTTGTGGTGCTTTACAGTAACAATTAAAGAATAAACGCTGTCATTTATATGTTCTTGTAATGAGGGTAAATGTTGACGTGTTTTCCGTGGAAGCATTACTAAAAAAAACTACGCCATACATTATGTTTTGGCTAGTATAAACATTAATGCCATATTTAAGATAATATGTGACATGCCACAGCGCATTCATTTACAGTAGTTATTATAATGCGTATGAGTAGCTATCATAGGAAGAGCAGCTAATCTGCACCTGTTGTGGAGAAAATTCTTTCCAAAAAAAGAAAGTCAATGTAGAAGCAGAAGGCAGTCTTCCTGTCCGCCATAATTAGAGGCCATCACACCTAACACTTCCTCAGTCATTCCATTCTTTTCAGCCATTCCTTGTCTTCAAACTTGTTACCAATGTTTTTGTTTTATGCATTTTTATTTTTGAATAAATCAAATAAAGACCTTGACCGTAGTGCCTACGTGTTTCTGTGCTTCTTTTGGCTTTGGAGATAATGCCAGTGATCCTGGTGACGCATGTGCCAGCCTGTAATCTCTCCACTTTATTAAAGCTTTCGGCTGAATGCTGAACAGAGCTTGACAGCCCAAACAAGTTTTCCAGCACGATGACGGTAAAATATGTTTCGGTGCTAAACAAGCCATCTATCCATCATATTACTGATTATGGTATAAAATATGACAATGTGCTGTTGTAAGAAAATTATAATCTACAGAAGTGTGGTGGAGCCCAACACAGAACGTAGCGTTACTGTTATCACCACCAGTCTTTTTTGTCTTTTACCAGCCTCTCGCTTTTTTTTCCCCCCGGCTTTTACATGAAGTTAAAAATAAAGCTTGTCATGTCGCTGAGAAGCTGCTACAGCTCTGTCACAACAGGCTCAGCCCTGATTGTTACAAAGTGCTGACACTGGAGACTCCTTCCACCATCTTTGTATTTTTGTATTGTCTGATATGATTTCGTTTCTATAGTATGTGCACTCACATTTATGGCATTTGGCAGTTGACCTGAAGGGCTTACATTTGATCTCATAATATATCTGAGCAGTAGAGGGGTAAGGGCTTTGCTCAAGACAGTGGCAGCTTGGTGTTGGCAAGACCTTCCGATCAGTAGTCCAATGCCTTAATCACTTAACTATCCCTAGCTTATTTATGCATGTTGACCCAAAAGTCTGGATCCATAGGCATTTTTTTATGTTCAATTCCATACTTCATCTTTTTCTTTCATCTTCTATTCTGCTTATCTTGTGGACTGGGTTGCAGGGGCCTGGAGCCTATGCGATTCAGTTTATTTGTATAGTGCTTTTAAAAGTGGTCATTGTCACAAAGCAGCTTAACGGAATCAAAAGAAAATTATGGAAATGTGTATGAAATGTGAGAGAATATGTATCAATCGAAATAATCGGATCATCCCTGATGAGCAAGCAAAACTCCCTGAGATAAAAAAAGGAAGAAACCTTGAGAGGAACCAGACTCAACAGGAAACCCATCCTCATTGGGTGATAACAGAGAGCAGGAATTGTTTTGCAGTCATACTGTATGTTAGGCTGCCGGACATTCAATATAACAGATGATGTGTTTTAATTAAATATGGAGTCCTGTTTGTTATTCCAGCCCTGAACTATTGAGCGACTGCAGTCAGAAGTCTTCAAAGAACAGTTGTCTGCATCAGTCGACCGTCTTTATGGTGAAATTTAACCGTCTTCAGTCATCCAGACACTCAGTCTCCATGAGATCTCCAACCAGAAGTGGGGCACCATGATGAGTCAGACAGGTCCAGAGGGCAGAGGGGATCTCAGGAGCGGCATGTGTAGCTTGACAGAGAGGAAGAGAGATAACCGTTAGGTATGGTCACAGTCACATAATATACTGTATAAGGTGAATGTGTATTTAGTGCAGAGTGCAAGCAGGGACTCCGGCAGGACTAACTATGGTAGTATAATTAAAAGGGTGAGCCACAAGGAAACACAAACTCCCAGGGCTCCCTGGGATGTGAATTAACCAGTCACTTCTCCGTCAATATTGAGGAGAGTGGGAGAGACAGCATCCAAACATATTCCAGGAAACTTGGGGATGACACAGGACACACACACTATGGGTAAAGTTTGGGAACACCAGTTAACCTAATCGGCATATTTTTGGATTTTGGCAGGAAACCCATGAAGCACAGGGAGAACATGCTCCACAAACACAGACCCCGAGCAGGGACTCAAACTCTGACCCTGGAGCTGCGAGGCTGTGGATGGAACTTTAGAAGATTTTATATCAACAGACTTTTGTGTGTGTGTTTGGGAGTTCAACTGACATCAGTCACTGTATCTCACTTGGCCAAAAATGTTCAAAACTCAGGTATTTAGCGTGTACACATCTGCTCCAAAGCCACAAATGGTCGATTTGAGTATATATGTCATTTCTACTTTAAAGCTCAATTTTTGCCTCTGGTTCCAGAGTTTGAGCCTGTGATTTGCCTTGCATAACTAATGTCGGAGTTGTGCTGCTCAGCATATCATCACCATTATCTGATCAATCTAATCGATTGAATCCAACTGGTAACCAATCCAGGATTTGAAGCCGGTAATGACCCTGATCTTGTTAGTCCGTAACAGAGCTAAGTAAGACCACTTCCATGGCTTGTTTCTACACAAATCGGAACAGAATGCAATACTTTGTCACCTATTCAGTTCAGGCAAAAGAAGAAAAAAAGAAGAAAAAAAGTCAACATGCAAGGCCACCTTCTTGCACGAGTAAGGAAAAATGTGCGGAATACTTCAGAAACTTTTTGAAAATAAACTTAGGATGAAAAAAAAAAGCCTTCTTACTGAAGATCTAATACCGAGCTAATACCGCATGCCTGTCGATTTCACGCACAATTTCCATTTCAGATGCAAAGCCTCCATAAAACCAGAGTCCAGCAGATGGTAACCTTTTTAAGTGTACAAATCAGTGCACAAATCACTAAGACCTAACACACACACACACACACACACACACACCTGGACCCATCTGACCACCGAGCATGTAAGTAACGCGTGGACAGGTATGGACCACGTGGTTACTTAGCAACAAGGGGGGAAAGTCTGGGTTGCTAAGAAACAGCCGCCTTACTACGGCACGTCGAGAGACGCAGGATGCGCACATGTTCGGTAGTAAAGCAAACAAGAACAACGTCCGGTGTACAACTGCGACAAATAAGAGGCATGTGTGGCATGCACGGTATATAATACTGTAGTTTCCCTTTTAGTTGGCATGCATTATGTTCTGAGAGAGGGAAAAAAAGGCATGCACTAATTTGATTCAAATTACTGCATGTAGCATAAATTAAATATTTCATTAGATCTAGAAAGGATGCGCGTGCAATGCCATGTAATGCAATGCAATACGATTGATGCACGTGCATACAGTATTTGTGTCTCAACTGCAACATATATCTTAGTATTTCGGAGGAGGAGAGCTTCTTCTGCACGCGGAAGGGAGGGAGACACGGAGAGCGCGTGCTGACTGACCAACATGCCTATTTTCCTTTTTTTTTTTTTGAAAATCAATCTGCGTAGCCTGTAAAAGCGCGAGCGCACATCACTCAGCGCGAGGCGAGCTGCAAGGTGATGATCACGTGCGCACTTTGCTTTTTTTAGTTGTTGTTTTTTCTTCCATCTGTGCGCGAGCATCTGAACCTGTTGTATTTATTATCGAATTTGTTTGTTTATTTATTTATTTGTACGGGGGTTGCACAAGCACAAACAGGAGGATGCCCCTTTCGGAACGTTACTGCCGCTTCTGCTGCTTCTGCTGCTGCTGTTTGAGGCACCTGGAATGCCTACGCATTGAACGAGTCGGCATCCAAAAGTCGTGAAAAAGTCGGATGGTCGGTTTGTTCCTCGTGGCGCAGAATCGAGCTTCCTACCTGCCGTCGAGGGAAAGTATCACGAGGTATGCATCATTATTATTATTTTACAAAATACTTTATAATGATCAAATCCGCACCTTACATCTGACACAGTAAGCATACGGGTGGGGCATATAGCATTCAAATCATATTGGTTATACTTATGCACTGGGTGTATTATATTACGACTTACATATCATACCTAGCAGTAATCTGTGCACTGGAATGCAGTTGTACAGTATGTATTAATATTTGGCAATATGGCACTTTCTATTCCCATCTGCTCATATCTCTATATAAATGAATATATGGAGGCTGACAACTTATTTTTAATAATGACTACAGTACTGCCCGTGGTGTCTACAGCCCCTTCAGATTTCATATATCATGTTTCTATGTACAGTAGTATATCACAGTATGAAAGTGATTGCAGCTTTTCCACATAACTCAGTCCTTGGGGAATGTTTTATGCAGCATTGGTACAGCGTATGGATATGATAGTGTAATAACTGAGCGAATTAAGGATTTTAACTTACAAGCATCAGATCAGCAGCCCAGATCCCAAAACACTGTAGGTTCCAGATGCACTTATTCCATGCTCTGTCAGCGCATCTGTCATCTTTCGCTTTTTTCCCCAAACTGCTAACAGGCTTATGGATATAAAATTGCTTTGGTTAGCTCTGCATTTTATTAGGTGGTGTGATGTTTGAGCCTCAAAGGAGACATAAGAAACAACATTTGTACAAGGGAACTATGTACATTAATCTGTCAGGAGGCCCAAGGTTCCTTTTGGTGTCTCAGATATTGTGTCAGCAGCACTAAGTATAATTTCAATTGTTCTATTCCTGCTTTGAATACGTTTCCTCTCTCTCTCTATATATATATACAGCATATGCACACACACACACACACACACACACACACACACACACAATGTGGCACCGTGGCTTAGTGATTAGCACTGTCACCTTACAGCTGCAGAGTTCAGGGTTCAATTCCTGCCTTGGGTCTGTGTAAATAGAGTTTGCATGTTCTCCCTATGCTGTGTGGGTTTCCTCCCCCAGTTTAAAGATATACAGATTAAGCTAATTGGCATTGCGAAATTGTCTTTATACCATCCAGCGTGTACCCTGCCTAATTCTCTGAGGATAGGCTCCAGGATAAATCAATATAGATGATGAGTGAGTGATGTATCACCTTTGTAAAGGTCTGTCTGATAAGATTCTCATTTGGTCATTAAATACACTTTGCTTCTGGTTGGTATCTTCACATGGATTTCATCCCATTTCCCTTCATGTCTAGGCTCCCAGGTTTAGTCGTCCTATGAATGGGGCTGTGCTGTGCCCAGCTCAGCTCCCCGTGCCCTGGTCAGGACTATGCAGGGCCTTGGTTCCTATCTGAATGCACTGGCCAGTGGTTTGCGAGAACAGGGAGGGTGGAGGGGCCCACCGAGGCCGAGGTGGACGTGGTGCTATGCCCCCTCCATTCCGGATAGCGGTGCTGGGTGCGCAAGGCGTGGGCAAGACAGCTATTGTGCAGCGCTTCCTCCACGATGACTACAGTGAAGTGGCCCCGTCAAGCCACACACGCCGGGTGCATCTGTCCGCCGCTGTGCTCAATGGCCACGTGCACGACCTGCAGATCACCGACTATCCAGCCATCAGCAGCTTTCCCGGCAGCTCCCTCCAGGTATGGACATGGCTGTGTGGGCCTCCAAGTTTTGGGAGTATTGAAATTTTTTTTGTAGCACTCTATTAAAGGAATTCTCCAACAATTTTACCTTAACCCCTGTCTCGAACATTTAAATTTAATCAAAATTCACTTGTGGGCGGATGTCTAAGGGCGGTTGTTGTGTGTTGATAAAGTGCTCGCCCTATCATCCGGAAGTCGCTGGTTCGATTCCCGGGTGATGCTGTAACCTCTCGCCGCCGGAGGTCTAGAGAGAGCTGATTGGCCGAGCTCTCTCAGAGGGGAGGGATGAGAGGTACTGCGTGCTTCCACATTAATAACGGCTCTACAGCCAGTCTGTAAGCTCACGCAAATGGAAGGAGCACATAGCGCTGTCCTGCGAGTGTGTTACGCCGCCCCCAACGGTGCGTGAGCAAGCAGCTTGAAAAGATGTGGTCGGCTGGTGTCACGTGGTTCGGAGGAAACATGTGATAGTCTTCGGCCCTCCCGACTGAGTGGTAGTAGTAGCCTTAATGCGGGAGCCCCCTAGTGACGGGGAGGAATTGGACACGACAAAAAATAGGGAAAAAGTAAAATATATATATAATAATAAAAAGAAATTTGACTTTATAAAGCAAATTTTGTATGAAAACCATTAAACCTAAACAAAAATTTTATTGTTTCTGTTAAAATTCTTTTAAAAATTTTTGTTTAGTTTGTAACTACAGTGAATAGATTTGTACAGTAACACCAAATTCTGCCATCTGAAAATGAAGTCCAATGTCAGAATACAAATTTAGATAATGACAAAAAGATCATGGAAAATGTGCAAAAAAAAAAGGCCTTTACCTGGATTTTTGGATGATTACTGCAGTGATAAATATGGTTCAGATGGACACTAGTTAGACAAGTCATTTAACACTAACTAATGCAGTGAGTAGTTTCTCATTTCTTAACCAACCATATCAGAAGACGTATCATGTGGTTGTGGCAAAGATGTTACTCTAATTATTGGCCTGCATCAAGAAAAGAAAACAACTAAGGAGATTGCTAAAAAAAAAAAAAATTTGGTTAAGAACTGAAAAATGCAGACCTTGGAAGAGTAATGATGAACCATCATATAGAGGAAGAACATCATAAATTAGCATAATGGGAGATCACTTAAATGTTCAGTAAAATCAAAGGTCAAGGGTTTGGGACTAAACAGCTGTGTGGGCCTTAATGGACTGTGTAGCATTGGAAAAAGGTTATGTGGTCTGATGAGTCTAGACGTACCCTGTTTCAGAGTGATGAGCACCTCAGGGTGAGAAAAGAAGCGGATGAAGTAACGCCTAATGCCTATCGTACAAGCTGGTATTATCTGGGGTTGTTTCGATTGGACGTGTCTAGGTTCAGCAGCATTATGCGCCCAAAAAAAGAGGAAGTAGCTGACTACCTAAATAAACTGAATGACCAGGATTTTCCATGAATGGTTTTTTTTCCTTCCCTGATGGCACGGGCATATTCCGAGACCGGATTCATTTGGCTCAAACTGTAAAAGTGGTCCAGGGAGCACGAGACATCATTTTCACACATGGATTGGCCACCACAGAGTCCAGACCTTAACGAAACTGAGAGTCTTTGAAATGTGCTGGAGAAGAATTTACACAGGAGTCCGACTCTGCCATCATCAATACAAGACCTTGAAGAGCATGGATGGAAATAAATGTTGTGACATTGCGTAAGCTTCTCGAAACAATGCCACAGTCGTGCTCAAAGCAAAATGCAGTCTAATAAATTATTAGAATCTTAGGACAGAGAAATGTCTTTGAGTCATCACCCCTATATAAAGTATACAAGCATTATACAGCAGTATATAAAGATTAAGATGAAAAATTCGAAGGTATGGCATTAAATAAAAGAAAAATTCTACTTTCCATTGTGATCAGTTGCGACTTTGCAGATCAGGACTCTACTACAGGAAATGGAAAATTGACCATTCCAAGGAATTTTTCTTTTTCACACTTGTAATGGAACATTGCTGTGGGACGGTAGGAAGTAAGAGGCCATATTATTGTGTAATTATTATGATTCAGTTTTATAGCTATAGCCCAAAGCCAGCACTTTGAATAAGCAAAGTAGGTTATCATAAGACAGCTAATCTGAAGGAAGATCTGCTTAATAGGGCTATTTCAATTCGCACTTTAATGTCCTGTTTGTCAAGAGGCAAATGGGTTTATTTCAATCATTTCGAAGTATCTTGTAGGTTCGCCTTATCTAGTGACAAAGACTAAAAAAAAAAAGGATCAGCACAGAAGTGTCCGGGAATTCATTCCAGGGCGTGCGTGCTGTAAGCCTATTAGTGTTATCGTACTGCCCTCATTTTGCCTTTTTACTGCAGACAGTAAACCCTTACAGATAGTACACTCAGGCATGGCAGTGAGAGCCCCTATATTACATCAGCAGTCTTCTGTGGTAACTCCGAGGGAAATTCACCCATCCCCCATCCCCCATCCTCTATCCTTAATATTTAATAAGCTGTCTTTGTTTTGACTGACTCATACGAAAGCTTGTACATAGCTTGTTGGATTGATTAAAGAGGTGATCCTCAACCTTAATGAGAGTGCGCTCTTCTCCGACGCGGTAATGACCATATCAGGCACTTGTTCACAAACCTCCTCTTAAAAACGGGTGTTTACAGCCATGTTATTTTTCTCCAAGAGGCGCTGATCCTGTGACCAAATTGTAATTACCTGCGTTTTTTAAAATACATATTATTATTATTATTATTATCATTATTATTATTATTAAGGAAAGGAATCGTGGTAGTCAATAATGAGCTGGTTGAAATTCATTCTCACCCCAGCATGATAGGAGTGATGTGTCTCAGCTGGTCTTGGCGCGTCTGTCTCCTGTTACCACCCTCGCATGCCTTCCTCAATGAATATTAGCCGAGTACGTAAAACGGAAGGGAAGGAAAGAGTGTGAAACATGAATATTAATTTTGGTGCCTGAGTATATTTGCACATGTTTCTGACACTTTTTATATATAGACCAAGTATTACCACAGATACATACAAATATGTGCATTTTTTTTTTCTTTAAAGAATAGAGAGGTCAGTTTTACTGTAAATAAATAAGGGGGGGGGCAAAGAAAATATATACACACTCCAAAACAAAATATATATGCCTTTCTTTTGAAAGTCACATGATTGCATCAATGATGGTACGACTACTGACGTCTTTAGAGGAAATATAATTCTACTCATTGATGCCATAATTTATTTCAAGTTTTAAAAAAGGGCATAAATAACTCTTAAAGATTATTTTATTTAATACTGTACATACAGTATACATTCCTTCATCTTCCATACCACTTATCCTTTACACGGTCATGGGGGCCTGGAGTCTATGCCTGGGACAGAGCAAGTGGCGGGGTACCCTCTAGACAGGATGCCAATCCATCGCAGAGCTCACACACACACACACACACACACACACACACACACACACACATATACTTACACACTCAGGGGAAAATTTGGGAACGCCAGTGAACCTAATCAGCATGCCTTTGGGCTGTGGGAAGAAACCGGAGTACCTGGAGGAAACCATCCAAGCAGGGGAAGAACAAGCAAACTCCATGAACACATGGAAATCGAACCCTCGGCCCTTGCAAAACATTTAAATGTAGAAAAGGAATCAATAGAAGATTGAACTAAGTTTCAGTCTTAATCTTTCTGGTTTATCACAGAATGTAAGCGCTTGTTTTTAACCCTATGTGTCTTTTTGTCACTTAGGAGTGGTCAGACGTTTGTTGTAGAGGCATTCGCAGTGCCCATGTCTACATCCTGGTTTACGACATCTGCTGCTTCGACAGCTTCGAGTATGTCAAGACTATGCGCCAGCAGATCCTGGAGACCCGGTAAATACTACATACTACCTAGCATTTACACTAGCATATATACAAATCTTTACATCCAAATCACAGCTGCTTTCTTGCCACAAATAAAATATGATTTTATAATAATAATAATAATAGGTGTATTACTCTAGATAATAGTTTAGTGATCTCCAAATGTCTTAATTTCTTAATTGGTGTGTTATTTCCATTTATTATGGTAGTATAATATTATGATTACTGTGATGTTTTGTGTGTTGTCACTTAGTAGTCTTTTCTGTTGCTTGCACATGAACGCACCCTTTCATATTCTCACTATCTAAGAATCTCGCGCTTTCCTTCTTTTTCTTTCTTTTTTTCTTTCTCATGTGCGAGTCCTCTGATGAATGGTGGTCCAGATGTAATCACACCATGGTCAGTCCAGTCCGTGTCACTTCGCCCTTCTTATCTGCACATCCGTCACATCCGCAGCCACCTTATAAGCGGTTACTAGGCACCTGAGACGGTGCACTTTGGTGACAGAAATCAGTTGAAGCTCACTGTTTTTTTGAGACTAATCACATTTAAACCTTATTAACCTGCAGCATATTGTTTCTGATGTATTGGAACCACATTACGGTCGTTGAAATATATGGTCATATCTCCATCTGTTAGTTGTAATTACTAATTGCTAGCTGTAGCTTAGCACATCCATGGCGAATTTTGTGTGGAACAATGCTCGTTAGCTGTGATCAATAAATCACAGAAACATTCAGGCAGCTACAACTACTACTTAGTGTTAAGGAAGAGGAGCAATTTGTGTAAATGCACCGAGCCGCAGGGAAGCCTAATAAGTCCCAAGACTGATTTGAATGCTGGAATAAGGCAGTGTGCATGTCATCAGGGTGTAAGTGATATATACAAAATAATATTAAGTAATGATTAAACGCAAGAGGAAGCTGTCTGAATGGGATGTCCGGGTGCTAACCAGGAAAAGCATAAAACCTCAGCTGCCCAACTCACTGCAGAATTAAATGTGAAGCATGGGGGTGGATCAGTGATGGTTTGGGCTGCAATATCATGGCATTCCCTATAGGCCCAATACTTGTGCTAGATGGACGCGTCACTGCCAAGGACTACCGAACCATTCTGGAGGACCATGTGCACCCAATAGTTCAAACACTGTATCCTGAAGGCGGTGCCGTGTATCTGGATGATGATGCACCAATACACACAGCAGGATTGGTGACAGAGTGGTTTGATGAACATGAAAGTAATGTTGAACATCTCCCATGGCCTGCACAGTCACCAGATCTAAATATTATTGATCCACTTTGGGGTGTTTTGGAGGAGCGAGTCAGGAATTGTTTTCCTCTACCAGCATTACGTAGTGACCTGGCCACTATTCTGCAAGAAGAACGGCTCAAAATCTCTCTGGACACTGTGCAGGATATGTATGTGTATTCCTAAGACGAACTGATGCTGTATTGGCCACAAAAGGAGGCCTGACACCATACTAATGAATTATTGTGGTCTGGTTTAAGCCAGGCGTTTCAGTTTCATTGTCCAACCCCTGTGGATATATATATTATAAAGTAAAAATATTTAAGGTTAACTTGTAGGAGATTTTAATTAATTAAATTTAATTGCTTCTCTCCCTAATGTCTTACGCACACACACACACACACATTTCTATACGATTTGACTAGTTAAAAATTTATAACATATGATTATATCGATTATGACTAATTAAGTTCCAGGTTGTCCCACTACATAGTGTGGAAAAGTACAAGAGGTGAATACCAATGCAAGGCATGGTGTTTACACCCAGAAGTAGATAGCTTGTTGTGAAGTGTCTTTTACCTTTATTTACGTACATACATATCAGTGGAACATAAATGGCACTTCAGCCGTAGAATCATCCATCTGTAGCGTGAGACTGTGTGTGGGTGTTTTTATGAATGTGCTGGCAAGTGTTCCTCAACAGCGTTAAAATTTAGTCTACATGGTCGCGTGGATCTGTGATTGGTATTTTGATTGCCTGCGAGCGATGGCGTTGGCTGTCATGTCTCGACTGCGTCAGAGGAGAGACGCCAGCTCTGTTGGTGACAAAAAACATTTGATCAATCTCGCCACAATTATGTCTGTCAGAGGCAAAGGCGTACTCTCTTCTGCTTGTCTCTCCAACTCTCTCTCACTCATACACACTCACACACACTCACGTCTGTACCAGAGCGTTGTGATTATCGGTGCAGCAACTAACAAAGTCAGCCAACAGCTGTCTGATCAGCCAAATCCTGATAGGACGGTTCCTGTTTCAGGGAGAAATTATGACAGTTAATTAATGATTTGTGGTAAAAGTCGTTTAATCCAAGCTGTTGCTTCACCACAAATCTCGCTGATTAAATCTAAACCTGTTTGGATGCCGTGTGGATTTGTAGGGAGACTCTGTGCCAACACCTGCAATACAATCAATATGGGATGAAAACAAAGCCAAAAGCGCTTTTCATCCTGATGTCATATTGATCAAATAATAAGGCGGTAAAACAATATTTCATAAACTATAAGAACTTGTTTTGCACAGGATAAATGGAAACATTTAAAACCTTACCCACGATTCATTTTGTGCCACATTTTTTCCCCACACTGTTCGATCTGTACATGTTTTACTACTGTAATTCAATGTAATCAAACGCTCTAACTTTCTGCATTACTGAACAGATTAATGCATCTGTAAAACAATCAATAACATGCTGAGCGTGACGGGAAGCAAATTACTTAACGAGGGAGTGAATGGAGATTAGAAAGAGAGCAGTTAATAAAAGAATGGGTGAATAAATTAGTGCACGAATCGCTACATAAAGTCTTGAAAAGAGCAGATTGTAATTTTTAGTGCTCTATGCATCAAAGGTCAACTGCGACTGCAATGAAAACACTGGCGTCTGATTTTATCATCTGTTTGTAAATGTGTTTATGGCCTTATGGAAAGTCAGAGCTGAGTAGAGCTGGGAAAATGTAAAAGCTTCGATTTAAGAAACCATCGTGATCCTTTACATGACTACGACATGGATCCAATAGGTTTACGCAGCAGGAATTTTTGGGTGCCAAAACATTGGCACGATGTTAATTTGGCAACGTTACGGACGTTAAGAGAACGTTGGTATTAGGTTGCTTTTGAAAAGTTAGAATTACTTTGCTGAAATTACTCCTGAACAACATGAGGATGGAATAACATTGAATGAATGTTGCAAAAACAATTTATTTCCGATTCCGATCCCAATTCTGATGGGAACCAAATATCAGACCACTCAGACACCACCCATATACAGTGCATCTCAAGAAAAAATTATATCTCGTTAGAATATGGGTTTCTTTTTTTCTAGGTAAAAAAGTAACAGACTCATATTTTTTAGATTATAATTACATATAGAGTAAAACATTTCAAGCATTTTTATGTTGTTTTAATTGATTACTCAATAATGTTGATTATGGCAGACAGCTCATGAACATAAAATCTTTGGGAAACATTCCTTTTTAGTTAAAACAAAAAAAAGTGTGGAATATCTCGCTTTACATGTAACAAATCCAAAATATATGAGTTTCACTGTCTGAATTAAATTATAAAGAAAAAACTTTTCATTGATTTTTTCATTTATTGAGCTTTACTGTACAATATTTATACACGCACACACACTAGGATCGGCTACGTCTCTCTTTCGCTCTCTGCAAGTCATAGCAAAGTTATTATCATGAATCTTCGCCTTACTGATTCCACGACCCTCTCCTCCTGCTCCTCCTCATTCTGCCTGTCAATTCCTGAAATCTTTGCACATTTGGCTGCATTCGCCTCCAAACTTTTTTTCTTGTGTAGCTGTTCCTCTTACAGTAGGTCTGTCTATTTTGACTCAAAAGCTGGAGAAACAGCGGGAAGGGGTGGCACAATACAAGGAAGGTTTTAAATAGGATGAGCAAGATACCCCGGCTATGGTGCCATGTGATTGGGCTTACGCGGTCAGTGTAGGAGACAAACCAATGGGCCACTGTTGCTGCATGATTGGAGGTCCTTGGCAAATAAAATGCTAATAATACTACATTGAATGTTGGTGTTACCCAGACTAAAAAATCCAGCCCTGACCACATGATATCATTTCCAAAAGAAAACGAAACAGATTCTCATTACTCTCAACAGCACTAAGAGATGCAGGTCATGAGATACATGTGCGAGAGGTAGTTGTGTCATTCCTAATCTAATATCAGAATTCTAAATCTTGTGGATGGATCCTCATCTGTGGATGGACATTGTATAAATTTATGTTAGTCAGCAGAAATACTCCAAATTAAGGTTCAAAATTCATGGTTTTGATGTTTTATTTGCAACATTTTGTTTAGGGCATTCATTCAATATTATTAATTCTAGTTTTCAAAAACTACATCATCCTGATGGTGAACATCATTTCAAAATCATTACAACTGGCATCCAATGTTAGGGTTTTTGCCGGATACAGTATGTCCATTCCTTCTATTAGTCACTAGAATATATTATTTCTATACTTATACTTAAAGTGATTTGGCCCACAGTCTCTTAAAACAAGTATTGACCCCCTTTCCCACATTTTATAGTGTTAAAATAAAATGCTCTATTTATCAGAAACAGAGCATGAAACATGGTGGTGGTAGCATCAATGCTATCTTTATTGTCATGCTACCACCAGCATGTTTCACAAGTTTTTAAACTCTAGTGGTAAATCTTTATGTCTTCTTAAAGTCCTCTTTGGCTTTGTTTATTTGTAACGTGACCAGTTTAATGTTTAAATTTATTCTCAGTGGGCGCTCTTTGTTCTAAGGTGAGGAAGATATATTTGTGTTTCTGATTTAGTTATCTGCAGACTAAAGACTCAAATGGTCTAAATGGTTTTAAAAATTAAAACTTATAAAACATCTGTCTTTAGTTTCATCAACATTTCATTTTCGTCACAATGCACTGCACTAGTGTTCATTCATTGGCGTTTGTGTGTGCGCACGTGATATGTACAGTAGTTGTTTGAGCAGTTAGTAGTATATATGTAAGTGTGACTGTTTTATATATGTGCATGCCAGTGTTTCATCTGTGTGTGTGCATGAGTAAAGTTTGATTTAAGCGGTATACGGTGCCTCATACGTTTTCTTTATATTGAACCGGAGAAAAAAGGCGATGTGTCGTAAAATCGGTAGGGAAACAGTTGGGGCACACTATTTCTGGGAAAAGTACACAAATCTGAAGAGGCATACCATAATAATCACCCAGTTTTACATTTTTACTCGGTGGTAATCATGTTACCACATGATAACATAAATAGAGGTATTTTATTTTATAGTTAAACCGATGCCAAAAACATTAATCTAATAGGTTAGCTAATGATTGCGACTTATGGGAGCTACAACAGTCCCAAGTGTGTAAATTCAAAAAAATAAAAAATAAATTCAGAACACTGTCCATACTGCTTTTATTATTTTGTTAATGTTAAGATACTTATTTTGTGAAAAACCTTTAAAAAATGGTTTTGGCTAGACTAGATTGACTGTAGGGTTAATTAATAATAATCTTATTGCTTAAATGTGAAGTTTTTATTGACTTATCCTAGACTAAAATACTTGTAGGTTCCTTTGACTAAAACTAGACTAAAAAGTCCAGCCTTTTAGTCGGCTAAAACTTGACTAAACAAAATTAGGATAAGATTGACTAAATGTAATAATAACTATCAGAGACATTTATCCCGGGACTAAGACTAAGACTAAAATTGAAAATAGCTGACAAAATCAGCACTACTGCAGACCCATAATAAATACAGTTCTGTCAAAAAAAACATTATAGCCTGTTAGTAATTTTTGGTACGTCAGGCCTTGTAAGGATTATTTCCTGCGCCCTAAGTTTTCCCAAAGAAATACTAACCAGCCACAGGGCCTTCGGTTTTATGGGTAGTTTTTGCGTAGATACATAACCCACGTTTATTTGTGTCTAAAAGGGGTGAATCTTTTTCCAAGGCCTGTTTGTACCTTACTTACTGATAAATCACCTATAACCATATAAAATATAGGAACAAGTTTAATTCATCTATTATATCAACATTCTGGCATGTAAACTAATTCACCGGTGCTGTAAATAAACACTGCTATTGTCCAGATTGTTTGCCCTCTTGTCATTGTGGCTGAGATGGCAAGACGTAGCAGATGTGTAGAGATCAGAGGCTGCAACCTGTCACTGCTTGTGATGGATGAGCAAAGCTTAGCCACCTTGCTCACTAAGACCATGACGCCCTGCGCTGATTGACAGCAGGGAAGCTCGAGTCTAATGAGATCAGGCTTTCTCCACACACACATGCGCACGCACGAACACACACACACACACACACACACACACACACACACTAGGTACATATTCATGCACATAGCGCACACTCACCGATTAAGATAAATTAGCTTGGATGACCGGGTCATGTTAATAATTAACATCTTTGCTTAAGCCATATTAAACAAAGTGTTGAAATTCTCAGAGCATTTGAATTAATTCAAAACACTTATTTGAGCTGTTTTGTGTGACTCAGTTCCTTTTGGTGTTCTCATGAGAGGGAAAATTCTTTTCCTCACAAATCTGTCAGAGCCATTTTCTGTGAAAGGCGTAAGTGGAGTCACAAAACCGGTGTTATCTCACAAACCTGGCAGACGGCAGTGACGGCTCACAGGTCGGCCATTTCCCCCCTATTACTAGCATTTCTCTCTTTGACAGTACAACACTGTAGCGCTCTGTTAACCCCATCTGCAAAGAGGTAGTGCACAGGAAGTAATCCTTACAAGGCCTGACATGCCTTATTAGAGCCTTTGTAAAATTTCCAATAGGGTGTAATGCTTTTTGACAGAACTGGATTTATTATGGGTCTGCAGAGTACTAAATCAGAAACACAAATATATCTTTCATACCTCAGAACAAAGACCGCCCACTGAGGATGAATTTAAACAAACAACCAAACCATCCTACCTAAGGACTTTCAGAAGACTTACATATGTACCACTAGAGTTTTTAAAAAATTGTGAAACATGGTGGTGGTAGCATGGCATTTAGCTTTACTCTACATCTTTTTCATTTCAATGTTTTTAGTCCTTGCTGTTAATGAGTGTTTGCCTTTGGTTTCTACAGGGTGATGGGCGCAACAGAGACGCCGATCCTGATTGTAGGAAACAAGCGGGATCTTCAGCGAGGCCGGGTCATCCCGCGCCACAATGTCTCAGACTTGGTGCGCAAGAGCTGGAAATGCGGCTATGTGGAGTGCTCGGCCAAGTTTAACTGGCACATTTTACTGCTGTTTGGTGAGGCCCTGCGGAGTTTTGGCTGTGCCCGCTGCAAACATGTGCACGCCACGGTACGCTTTCAGAGAGCGCTGCGGAGAGAGCGTTGCGCTCTTATGTGAGGTGCGAGCTTGTCACGGCGCCTTGTTTGGTTTGAAAAGAAACCCAGTTATAGCTGTGATAATAAGGTCCGGTTGCCATCCAGCCAAGTAATCCTGCCGTGGATGTTTCACTAAGGAGGAAAGCATCCTCTGTTGACACAAACTGCTCTTGGATGCCAAGAGGAACCCTCAGATGCTGCTTGTCCAGAAAACAGGCCGACCGAAACGCTCAACGATGACTGAAGCCTCAAAAAAAAAAAAAAATCAGCTTTAATATCATGTTGCTGAAATGCAAATAACGTGCTTATGTCAGGACTGCTTTTAAAAAAGAAAAAAAGCCCGTTTCTGCTTTTTATTTTGGGCATACAGTGATGAATCTTCCAGTTTTATTGAGCAAAAGTGCGTCTCTCATCATGACTCGCTGTACCACACATGGGTAAAAAGCACAAGAGCACAAATAAACCTATGTGTACACCCAGTGGATACTTCCATGTTAGGACATACCTGTTTAGCCTGTTCAGGTGCAATTCAGAAATATTGTGTTGTATGAAATGGCATGAAATATGACTAAATTTTATTTTTAAATGAAGTATTACAACAGGACATGGGTCAGTGAGTTATATGATTTATTATACAGTACTGTGCAAAAGTCTTGGGCCTGCCGGCATTTCTCCATAAGTAATTTAATTAAATGATGTAGATTAAATTTAAAAAGGGGCAACAGGCTACAAAGTGCCTAAAGATGCAAAATCACGAATTGTTTATGTAACAACCTCAGCAGCAGCCTCATTTCCCCTCTTGTCTCTTTCAACCACTCAGCATTCAGCATCACCAGGATACTAATCACCGACCTGATCATCCGTCATCATCTGCATCATAGATGATTTCTATGCTTGGATGATTCATAGGTCAGTGTGTGGCTTAAGAAACGAAAAACATTTTTTTTTTTAACTGGTCAGGTACAGGGACTGGACTGAAAATCAAAGGCCTTCAGGAAGCCTGAAAAACTATTCCTCAAAACTGCATTAAAAATAATACAATAAAGTCTGGCTCTTTGGAAGCAAAATACTGTATGAAGAAATGAGGGCTGGTTTCAGACTTTTGGACAGAACTCTTGTTCTCCAGAAGCGAGCAAACAGGAGGGTTCACATTTTATTCTTCTATAATATAAAGCTTGACCTCATTTTTCATCCAGAAGGATAGCACAATATTGCCAAGAAATATGTTCTACCATAAAATTTGCTATTACATCTGACAGCTTTGACAGTCCTCATGATGCCTAAAGAATATATTTTATACAACATTCTGTATTTTAATTTCATATCTAGTTCAGATAGTGCCCCTCGTAACTGAAATTTAAATATTTTTTTTTTTAATAATTTTTTTTTTTTTAAGTGAGAAAGGTTGGAATTTTTATTTTCACAATCTTGACTCACTTATCACTGCTGACAGAAAGATAATGTCCCTCATACAGTAAAATATAATACAAAAGATATTTTTAGGCCTTACTCAAATACAAAATGGTACTAAACTTTATCTTTTCCTGATGCTTATTTCTTAATGACTTAATATGTGATTATATTGTGGAATCTTTCCAAAAGATTCCAAGGTATATAATTGGACCATAGATTAAAGCTTTAAGATATACTACACCATATACGTACTGTATATGCACCTATTTAGGTTTAAAAAATAAAAAGAGATCCAAAAGGTGTAGAGAAATAGTAGGTCACTACCCTTTTTTCTGAGTGTTACGGTAAACCTGGTCTTATATTTAAACAGATTTTAATAATTGACTGTGCATTAAGCTTAATATCTGTGAAAAATCTGCCCTAATATCAAGTCTTATCAAGTCTTAATAAGAAATAAAGGTATCTGATATCATGTATAAATCAATCATCATGGCTTCATAAACAACTGAAATTCAGGATGTAATTGTTGCACTACAAATGATAATAAATCGTCTTGCTGGTAATCGGATCATGTTCTTTTTTATTATGTTACCACAGAAAATGTTATTTCTGATCCAAATTAAACATTGTGCATTTTAAAAAATGGCATTTATTAAAAAAAAAAAAAAAAAAGACAACATGGAGCATTTATCAATTTAGCTCTAAATGTTAAGCATTAATTGCAGAAGAAAAAAAAAGAATGGTTTTTGACCTGCTTTGTCCACATCAGACCAATTTTCATGCCTACAGATAATCATGAGGGGTCTGAAATTGTCCTCCCCTCTGTGAGAAATTTGGAGAAAGAAAAAAGAGAGAGAGAGAGAGAGAGACATTCACTCGGTGCAGCTGCTCTGGTGTTATAGACTGCAGTTTCAAGGAGACTATAAATAGCCTCAGACTTACACTAGGGTTTATTTATAAAGGCTGCACTGGCAAAAACAAGGCCGCAAGGTGACTTGCAAAAACGATAAGGAAACAAAAACGGCTAAGAATAACCTCAGTAGGAACACACCAGTGTGAAATTAAGGCTGTCTCTCGCTATATTTAATGTTGTTTTGTGGATAAACAAAGAAGCCTGTACTGTACATACACTCACCACTGATGGTCGATTAGTTGGGACTAATATAGATTTTAATAGGGAAACCTTTGTCTATTGTCTGTGAGTAATTTCGCATTAAGGCTCAGCTGTGAAGCAACTGACTGTGAACAATAATACAGTGTGTGCTTTTCTATTTCTGCAAGCCTCCCAGTTTCCATCTGCCTGAGGAAAAAAAGTGCTTATTTGATAAAGCCAAAGCATGTCAACATGTGTATGGTGGAAATTCTAAGCATGGTCCAAACAATTCTAAACATGTTTGTAGTCATTTTTGTCATGCTGCTTTTCCTTCTGGGAAATTGGTATGTGCTTGTTTAGTCTTTGGGCTACTGATTGAAACTTAAATCCCTGCACAGCCAAACTGCAACGGCTAAATTTGTTCAGCAGGTATTTCAAATAAGAGCATTATTTAATAAAGCAAATGTAAAAAATGATAAAAGTATCAAAGCAGCACAGCGGGTGCTTGAAGTACAGTAGTACTGTTGCCTCAAAACTCTTAGGTCTAGAGTTCTGGTTCAGCCATACATGTTGAAACATAATGGTTTGGCATCCTATTGCAAGTAAACCCATACCCATCTGGTTTCTCGTCCAGAAGGGAGGATAGGGTTAGGGTTAGGATCAAGATCTTACCCAAATCCCATACCTAAATAAGTTCACCCCTGCTAGATCCTAAGATACAAAACATAGCAAAACTGAAAGCAAAAATATACCTTTAAATATAAAAAGACAATAATTATAACCAGAATTCAAGTTCCTGATGAACAATAATCTCCTGATCCCCTGCTTTGCACTTTGTGGCACTGAATTTGGATATAGTTTGAGAGGATTTCCTGGAGTAAACAGTATTAACAGTATTTTGTAGTGACAAATTGTCCTGAGTGTCTTCTGGACTTGGACTTCTTCTATAGCAAAGTGGTTTGGGGATCTTTGTAGGTGTCTTGTCCGGTCTATGGTCTCGTCTGGGGCGGACACAAGGTCTCAGTTTCAATTTAAAAATGGAAGGTACTCTTTCTGGCTTTTTCAAGGACCTCCTGTGACATGTGGATGGTACCTGGGGCTTCTCCTTATTCCCAGTCCCACAGTTGTTCACTTCAGAGGTCTTGGACTGTTCAGCAGAATCTTTTGAATCCATGCTCGAGCCTAGGGAAGACGAGGAACTGGCCATGGAGGGTTTGGAAACACTCAACTGTCTTAAATCTGTGTTAGTCTGTCTTTCTTGCTTCTCGTCTCTGGGATCTCTGGAGAAATGAATCCAACCATCGATAGATACTTTCTCAAGTGGCTTCCTCTCTTTGGAAAGCTCAGCAATAACAGCTTTAAAAATAGCATCTCTGGCATTAGTTTCTCCAGAGGATGAATATGATGCACCAGAGCATGTGTTGTGGGTAAAAGGTTTTCTGATCTCATGCGAATTCTCTGGAGAAATCATTGGAATGTCAGGCTCACTACCGTCTTCCTCAATCTCTGAATCGGAGTCCATGCCAAGCTGTTTTAGATTAAACAGGATCTCCTCCTCAAGGCTCTGGTATAGAATGGCCTCCTGAGCAGGACTGATTGGAGGAGGAGTATAGAGAAAGCTTCTGTCTGTATTTCTAAATTTGTTTTCTGCATTTACAACCGAACCAGCTTCTGATGGCGTCACCATGGTGCTGTTGAAGTCTGACTTGCTTATGTTGATGACAGAATTCAGTACAGTGGTCTCTGGTTGTTGCTTTCTGTCATGATGTGAAGATTTTTGGTGGCTATTCTCGTTTTCCTGATGTACTGTAGGTTGAGGTGAATCTTCTGATGATGCAAGGGGCCTTTTATGCCCATCACCTGGTGGTATGACACCTATTAGCCCTTTTGTAGGGGAAAATGTCCGAATGAACCCTGGGTTCTTTCTGGCATTCCTGCCGGCTTGAAAGTCTTGGTGGTTTAGTAAAGTGTTTTTGTTGGTTGCGAGACCTTGAACTGCTGTAACACACTGGAAATGCCGAGCTGAAAGTGGCTTTTCTGGAATGTTTTGAATTTCCTGGTAGTTCTTTGGCCCAGGTGTGGCATTTTGTCTCAGCTTTGATACAATCTGCGACTTAGTCCAGTTGTTCCGAAGTCTGTTGTTTGACCCTTGTTGGGATGGAGGAAAGGTCTGGTTGTAGACCTTCTGCAAGACCAAGGGTGTACTCGGACGCTGAGTCTCTGGTCGCACTGGGGTGGACGAGTGAGTTGGGCGTGGAAGACTGCTGGATAGACGTGGAGATGGAGATACCCTACTGGGTTCTCTGCCTGTTCGGGTAGTGGACTTCAGCCTGACTTCCTTAGTGTCAGAGCGGCAAGGGACCCGTAGTCTGAAAAAAGACCCATGAAGCCAGATGAGCTTTGAATGTCTTAATTAAATGGTAATATTATTTCCTTACAGTATATATTTGTAGTTATTTAACATGTCACTCAGCCCTCTGTCAGGAAATAGCAGCACTTCAGATGGAGCATATTTGATTATATCAGAGTAATTCAGACTTTAAATATCAGACTAATTATGGCTTAAATGTCAGAATGGGGTAAGCTGCATAAAACCTTTATTGATATTTTTAAGACCATGGTGTATATTTTAAAGGGGAATTCAGGGCCGTTACCATTACAGCATACTAACATTAAGTCATGGATAATTGCTATGTGATAATTCTTAATCCAGATCCTGTAATGTACTGTATGCTGGTTATTAAAATGGACTCTGAATACTTTGAACATTTTGTTTTAGCACACAGAAATCACCTATGAGTTTATAAATATATTAATGTTCATAGTGGTTCTTCAGGACTTTTTAGATGGTTTGAGCTTCTTCATAATTGATCATATAGATTAAAATATGCTGAGGTCCTAAGATTTGCTACTACTACATACCCACACAGTCACACATTCAACTCACGATTAGTCAAGGACTTCCAAAAACCGATATGGTCCTGCTATGAACTAGTAAAAGAATTTTAATTTAGGGCAATTCAGTGCACTTTGAGGCTGAATGTCGGGAACCTGAATGTTAAAGTGCTAAGGCAGAAGCTTGTTTTAGTGTATTGCAGTAATTAAGTAGCTTACCATTGGACATTCTCATTAAATTCGTATGAGATGATAGGACTGGTGCAATACCAATGATTTAAAACCATTACCCATGCAATTTTTGCCTCTATTGTTTGTGCTCTTTTCGCAGCAGTGTTGCTGAGAGATAATTGCGGTGCGATGGGAATTTGATTCAGAATGAATGATGAAGTGACGGCTGACTACACTTGACAAAGGATAGATGAACTACAATTCAGAGTAGTGATAAATACTGTTTCCCACAGCTGCTTAGAAACGTCCACATTATTTTTTGACACACACACACAGATTTCTGAGCAGTAAAGATTATTTGACATCTGATTAATTAAGGGCCAAGTCTACAGGCCTAAATGAATTTCTGTCACACTTACAGCCAGAGAAGAAATTGATAAAAAAATGAAAACCAAATGGCTTTCAAATTATGCCTATTGCATAAGTAAGAAATAAAACACGATGAAGCTTGCAAAATAAATATTTGTCAAAAACACCAAGTATCTTACACTATAGTAATTTGCCAACATTAGCACGTTTTTTATTTATTAAAATATGATGTGTTGCACTGTTGATGTCATCCTAGCAACAATTACAGTACACACACTTATTTTAATCCACTTATGCTGAGTATATACAGTACATGTTACTGTGTAGGTCTTATAGAAACAACAATGTATTTAAATGTATGAAAATATAGACTTTGTTCTAATATTAAGCTTTAAGATCCTGACCAGCTGGATTGTGTAAGTTTACCCAGGATTCAGAAATACCCTTAAGCATCACCATATATAAACTACATCTTCCCTAAGAAGCTCTTTAACCTTCCATGAGTCCTTGCTGATTCTAATTAACCTGCTGATTCAGTGGAGCCGTGCTGTGTTTAACGTCTGTGGCATTTAGGGACATTCAGGGATCGATTACTTTTTGCTGTTTTCTTTGGGTCCTCAAAAGAAACTGAAACGCATGGGTGGAAAATAACAAACTCCATTTACTCCTGTTATAGCACTTGAGTTCACTGGGAGGGAAAAAACCTTTTATGGGGGAGGTATTAGGTATTTGGGTGGTTTGTCTTTTGATCCTTTATCTGTGATGACCTTAAACATATGAAATAATTATTTTAAAGAGCAGATAAACTGATATTCAATTTTGGGATTAATCCAAACAGAAACAAGTCAAATGAATAAAATATTTTTACAATAGCTCCTTTCTTGTATAAGTTTGTTACTTATGTTTTCAAGCTTAGGAATTGAAGGTCTGCTTTTGGTTAGCTGTGATTTTTTTTTCACCATTGCCGTCTTAATGTGTCTTGTTTTTTTAAGATTTGGACACAAGAATGTATGAAATGACAGACTGCCCAGACACAAATTCCACTCCAAAGTATGTTTGATGCTTATCCTCCAAATGGTTCAACTCTCATAGAGACAATCTATTCAGATTGCAGTAAGATGTGTATCTTACTGGTAGAGTGATAATCTATCATTTACACCTTGGTAAGATAGTGGACCATCAAGATCTATTAAAAAAGAGATGCGATCACCACCATTGAGCAAATATTACAAATGGTTTTAGTATATTGTATTTACAAAGCGTTCTATTTACATTAAGAATTAAGTTGGAGGGTTTGCTAGTATAGTCCAGATATTGGGAGTTATTCTTTTGACTCAATATTTTGACTTATTTTTTTATTCTTTTGTGCTTGATGTTTTTTTTTTCATGTTACGCTGCATTAATGTCTCTTTTCCACCGGTTGGACCAGTTGGGTCCAATCTTCCTCATTTTTTTCTTACAAGAAGCAATAGGATTGTTGATGGTGGAGGCATCATGGTGGTAGAGTATAATTAACTCAGCATAGATTTTGTTTCAATTAAATAAAAAAGTTTTTAATAGAAATAGGGGGAGGAAATTGATTCGGTGATGTATTGTGATTCTTTTGTCAGGCAATTATGTACTGCCACATTCACTACAAAATTGATTAAAAAATTATTTATTTATTAATTTTTGTTTGCATTTGAGGTGATCAAATGTTGCAGTTTCTCTAGAATTCCACATGTGATCTAAGCTATTTATACAGTTTATGACACACAGCATCCAAATAATCTGCTAAGTATGTATAGAATAAAAAAATAATCATCTGAATATTTGTAACCTCATAAAACATACATACAAAATTGCAATACCAATTGAATTAGAACCTGGGTATCGTGGTAATATTGTATCGCGGGTCCCTGGTGATTCCCATCCCTAGTATTTAACAATATATGCCAAATAAAATAATTTGCAAGTTGTATATCATTTAAATACATTTTCTTCCACATTTTAGGCAACAATTCCTTGCCATTTCATGATTCCTTACTCATTCATTTTCTTGATGTACATTTAATTTATGCTACCCTAATTAATTTAATTCTGTGAAAATATGTATTTTTTTATTTACTTACTTGTTAGGAGAGGGGCTATTCCTGAGCCCTGGCTCTGACCTCTGGATTCTAGTGGCAGCAGAAGGAGTCCAGACTACAGGGTCGAGGGGGGATTGGGCTCGGCTCAGCACCAAAGAGATTTGAGACGTAGCCTGACCATCAGGCCCACAGTGCCTGGCTTTGATCTCATGGACTGGCGTGCCAGGGCGCTGAGCCAGTTTATGGGCTAGCAAGGGAACAAGAGCGACAGAAGTCAAATGATTGAAAGGGATGCTTATCTGTGCTCACCAGAAGCTCGGGTTATGTAATCCTTACAACAAGGGCTTTGTTTCTATGGTTTAGAGCCTCTTTGATAACTAAAAGACACTTGTGCTTTTAATATTCTCGGATCATGACAGCAAGCTCCCACAGCATGCTTAGATTTCATCAGGCATGAATGCAATCAGATATATCCTGTTATTATCCCAGCAGACTCCACTCACATAATAGAGATTATGCAGAGAGTTAAAAAAAAAAAACAATATGGTGTCCCACCGGGTTCTATTCTCAGGCCCCTATTATTCTCTCTCTATAGTTCTCTGCATGTAATTTTCAAACAGAACTGTGGTTGTTGAATATCTTAGCTGAGTTTAGTAGCATGGCTAGCATGGAAGACTGTACAAGACAAATAAAAGGAAACTTGGATAAATTTTTTTTCCCTCTGAAATTCTGATGGCACAAAAAAAAAACACTGCTATTTAATACTGTAATACTGCCAGGTTAATATTTCTGCCTATCTGTATTTGTATCTAAAGATGTTTCAGATAATTCATAATAGGAAGACACGGTATTTCCTGACAAAAAGTACCTAATACTTATCATAACTTTTTCTGACATTAAAGGTGCCAAATACTGATAAACCAAAAAGGTACCATATGCAAAGGCAGTCTTTTGTATTGTTAATAAATAACATTAATTTCTATTGGTTGATAAATAGTTTTAAAAAAAGTCATATTTTGTAGTTGTATGTTTAGTAAAAACCTTATTTAAATGTTGTTGTTTGTCAGCATTCTGTTGTTCTGTGCATGTCCGGTAAGAGAGGCTATACGCTTTAGTACAATAGTTTTATTGCTAAATGCGTAAATAAATTTAAATAATGAAGTCCTTACACTACATAGGTTGCTAGCTTCAGTTACTGTTTCAGTACAGTATGTTCCGTTCCTGATACCAATACAGACCTTAAGTGCCAGCGTCAGAACCTATATCTATTACAGAAAGTTTTGTGGGGCAGGTACAAAAAACGCCCGTGATATTTTCTCACCTAGTTGCTATTCGTGAAAAACGGGCAAGCTCACAGTGTTCCATTATTACATAAGAAATATTAGATATGTTAACAGCAGATTGATGACAGATGAAAAAGCAGGGAGAAACCGTATTCAAACACAGAGACTCATTTTTTTCCGTGCCCACGCTTTATGGAAAACAAAATGCTTGTTTACGCTTTAAGCGCTTTCAGGAAGGCAATTACATTTGCTCGTACAAATTAAATGCATCTGTGTTCAGTGGCTGACTGGCCTTTACTTAGGGGCATAAAATAATAATAATAATAATAATAATAATAATAATAATAGAAATCTCTTATTCATTCATAAATGCAATAGCCACATATATTTAATAGTTACCAAGCTAAAATATCAAACATGGCAGAAGCATGCTGTTTACAAAAACATAGATGATGTAATATATTTCCATCGCTGCTAGATGAGTGCTCACACTCACAGAGAGATGTGCAGCGGCAGGGGTCATGTTTGTCCAGATAGTGCTCCAGGGTGTCCCATCCTCCACCCACTCTTACCATCACATGATTCCTTAAGATCTGTACAAACACATTGTGTAATAGAAAGCATATGCTATAAGAAGGACTAACAGTGTGTAAGAGTGTTATTTCTTATCAGAGCAGAAACAGACATGGGTATTAATAGGAGAAGACACTATAAGATGACGGTGGGGAAGGAAGAGAAGACATTGAGGAGTATTTACTCGCACAAATATGATAGTGCTGGAGTCTCCAACTCTGTATTTGCCGTCTGAGATCTTCACCATGGGAAACTGACTGGGACAAGTGCAACGACTTATCAGGTATTGAACCTGTACACATAGGAGGTGAAAAACAAACAGAGGTTCAAACAGTCTCTCTTGCAATATATCACTCACTCAGGTTACTACAACTTGCCTCATGCTTTATTTTCCTCATTCAATAAATCAAAAAAGTACGAACAGGATCCTGCATGTCAATGGGAAGTGATCCTACAAATCACGGTCTTCTTTACAGGAGGTCCGTCCTACTTTGCTTGATTATTAATCTCGACTGACAGAAGGTGAACCTGCCTCGAGAGAAATTTATGTTTCTGATTGAGGTTAGGACAAGGTTATGCGTCATCCCTACCAGTGTACATATTTTACAAGCCAGCCAACCATGTTTAATAGTGTCTGTGTCGGCGCAAAGGACTGAATGTAATTTCTTTGTGTTTCAGTCATTAATTGACTTTATTGCTTAAATGATATGTAAATCTAGAACGTATCTTGGAGAATGGTGAGAATACCACCTACCCGTTCCCAGTGTATTATGGATACTGTTGCCTTATAAGCTGATTGGTTGCTTCAGCATTACCTTACATAGAAAGGTGACCAAATTGAGGAGAAAATTGGGAGAAATCGAACGAAAGAAGTAAACACTGACTGTCATGTTCGATTTGTCTGAGGGGCAAGCTTACAACATCTCACCCTACAAGTGAATGGTGTTCTATACGGACAGGATTTAATTGAATTTATAGAGCAAATCACAAGCCGGTCACCATCTCATCCACGTTCTCAGTGTTTATCGAGCATCTCTGGACCACAGGCTCCCTGGTCTCCTCACGAATCTCCTCCTCGATCTCCTCCTCCAGCTGTATAAGCACAGGTGCGGCCATGCCGAAGCGCGAGGCCCGTCGAGCCACCTCGAGTAGGCAGAGCACCACATTCTTCTCATTCTTTCGCAGCACAAGGTCGTCTGTCTCGAACATCAGAACGTCTGCAGAAGGATGGAGGACAGTAACATTGTGAAGATGCTGAGAGTTTTACAGTCTGAAGCGGTTTTATCAATCTATCTAATCAGTGATTTTAAATGGACCATATTTGTTACATTTATTGTACGTTGATTACAGTGCACCACAAAAGGACAGGACTTTCTTGCACTACATAATACTAGAATAGACGTGATTCTGGACGTGATGATAATATGATTTTGACATGGCTTCAATATGTACTAAATGAGGATGAATATAAGAACATATCACCTTCCTAAAGTACCAACCAAAACTCAAATAAGCCCAAAGAAACACACACATGATTTTTGGGGCCCAGTGCAACAAACGGGACAGAATGAGTTTTTTTTTTTATTTTTTTTTTATTTTAAGGTTCAGGAGGGGCATATTTTAAAAAATAACAGCTAAAGTAACAGATCATGACAAACGATTATGTCTGAAGGACAACATTAATATCAACATAGCATGAAGCTAATTTATGTGAAGAGGTTATCACAGGTAACCAGCTACAAGCTTCCATCTAGTGTGTGTGTGTGTACAAAACTTTGGTCTAAATTAATATAATTTTCAGCAACACAAATTAAATCTGTTATTTCCCCCCCACAAGATTAAGAGCCATTATTCAAGAGAATGTCGCCCTCTTGTGGTATCGCGGAGTAATAACCCTCAATAATCGTTTCCAACGGATACAACATTAAACAGAACGTTTTTGAGTTTGTAAAACCCCTTAGAGAACTATCAATGAGCTTTCACGGAAAACAAGGCTTAAATAATTGCTTTTATTTAAACATTTTTATTCGAAGACGTGTTAGACCTGAGAAAGATGAATCTGTGGTCTCCTTCGTTAATGTCAGGAAACTGGAAGTCATTAAAATAATAAAATGAATGAAAGGATAACAGACCATGCTACTATGCCTATTGTCTTTTGTAATGTTTTGGTCTATTACTGAAATATGAATTCGTTTTTTACAACACAGTTTACAAATATACAGCATCACAGGTAGGTGAAAAAAAACAAGCTCTTATCAAGGTAAGATAATATAGGTGCAAATGTAATTTTGATAACTTTAAACAAATCTTTGATTAAACCATCTTTTTTTGCATCTTTAACTCAATAACTGCATTAATAAAATGTTTGTATAAACTGTGGCCTATATAACCCAGGGCACAATGCAGGGTACGCCCTGGATGGTGTGCCACAGTGCTAACCACCATGCTGCCCTATCATATATATCACCTACATATATATCACAGCCACTTTCATGGAAACACATATTGGCCTACACCTGCTAATTTATGCAATTATCAAATCAGCCAATGTGGCAGCAACACAATGCACATGATTATGCAGGTACAGGGCAAAAGCCTTAGTGACAGAGACTTCGACAGGTTGAGTGACATGGTGACATTTATTCAGAAACAAAAATGCTGATTTACTGGGATTCACACACACACACACAGTAGTCTCTAGAGTAAGACAGAATAGTGTAAACAAGTGAGTGGCAATTCTGCTGGCATTTGAGAGAGAGGTCAGAGGAGAAAAGACAGACTGGTTTGAGCTCACTGGCGATCTATTGTTTACTTAAGTAACCAACATTTACAACCATGGTGAGCAGAAAAGCATCTGCACATTGAAGTGGATGTACTACAACTGTCCAGTATTGTTGGGTTTTGTGCTCAATGTAGCTTCAGATTCCTGTTCCTGGCAGAGCCCAATATGGAACTCCACTAACTAAAGCGGAAAACACTTTTCTCTCTTTTTCTGTTGTTATTTTTCTGATTATAAGATAAACAAATTCAATTCAATTTTATTTATATAGCGCTTTTAACAATGGTCATTGTCTCAAAGCAGCTTCACAAAAAATTAAAGATTTTTTTTTTTTAGACCAGGGAAAGGAATTATTTTCCATCAAACAAAATTCTATTCTATTATTTAAAAAAGTTTTTTTTTTAATATTAATTAAAATTGACCTGTAGTGTCTTGTTACATAAAAGGCTATTGATAACTTTAACCTTTAACATATGGTATACATTTTAACCAAGTTGTTGCATTGAATGAGGAGACATTATTTATTTTTAAAAAGTCTGTTTAAAAAGTTTACATTTTGATGTGCAAATAAAGAAAGATTACTTGGAAATAGGCTGATTTATTTCTAGGCAAACAGACCTAATAGAATAACTGATGCAAATTGGACAAAACTTACCTTCTGTCAATAATGTTTTCTACACTTCTTTTTCACCTTTCCTAATCTTGTTGTCTTTCCCCACCCCTACCTTTAATGTGCATCTCATTTCGACACCAGCTGATGAAGTTGGACACGTTGTCGCGAGCCAGGAACGTTGCGGGTTGAGCCGAGCTCGTGAAAGTCACCCCTGAGGCAGGCAGGTGCGCTCGCGTGCCGCGGTGCTCGCGCTGGAACTCGGCGGCCGCGCGCGTCACGTTGTTGGCGTGAGCGCACAGGAGCGCGCCCGTCTCGAGCGCCTGCACCATGCTATCCACCGTCACTTCCACGCCGTACAAGTCGTTCAGCCACTCGGCCAGGTCTTCCTTCATCGCGTAGAGGTATTCCTCACACGACTTATAAGGTCGGATGCTCTGCGTTGACGCGTGCGCAATTCCCGACATGGTAAAATCGTGCGCCTGATTAAACCCACGTCTAAAAATGGATTAAATCTCATTCATGGTTGTGATTGATCCCTGAGTATCTCATTAAATATAAATCAAAAGGTTTCTAAACAAACACTCCTGGTAGTCTGTGAGATTGGAAAGTTTCTGCTGGTTTTATTTTGGAGCTTGCCATGTTGCCCTTGGTGACCAGACCAAACATTCCCCTTAACCATTTCAACACCACACAAAATCCCCTTCACACGTGCTTCATAACAGAAATGCAAACAAAAAACTGAAAATCCTAGTGTGAATTAAACAGGTCTAGAGCTGGATGATTTATAATAAAAATCCAATAAAAAAAGTAGACTTCCTGCTGTAGCCTGGTTCTACTTTCTAATCTTTACTGAAATTAAATAAAAAAAACTGAATTAGCTTTTACTCTTTTCAGTGGCCTACGAAATGAAAATCCACATAGCAAAATTAAGGATAAAAATAAATTAGGACTGTTTTGCAATAGACAAGCTGTCAGTACTCATACTCAAATTAAAGCATTAAATAACTGAGCTGTCAGAACAGTTGTACAAAAGTAATAAAGCAATAGGGCAAAAAATTATACTGGAATCATGCATAATATGTATTCTTTAAATCTGTAAACCAATATTACAGGTCAAACATCAAAATATACAGTAAAGTTATAATCTCTGTAGTGTACATTAAATTAAATATCTAATTTACACTTCACCTTGAATTTACCTGTAAATTAAAGCTAATCAGAATCAAACAGGTATAATATTAACTCATACATAATATTATGTTCTGTATATAAATCAACAGCCCGCAATTATTCTGTCTAGATCTTCTTTCAGGTTCATGTCAGTATCAGTACTATCTATTCTTGTTTTTTTTCTTTTTCCCAGAATACTCCCGTCTCTTAAATTTATTTTTTTCACGTTGCCTGTCGCCTCCTTCACTACGTCGAGTGAACATTGGCATGGGAGGCTCGATCTCTCCAGGTCGACCTCCTCTATCCGGCACACTACCCATCAGCACCTTCACAATGAAAAATAAGCTAGGTTAGGTTTGCTGTACTACTAAGCATGAATCATTAAACTGACCATGTGTATATTTGGGTTCTGTAAAAGCAGCACCTTGTGAATGGATGTTGATGGTCCAGCAGTCACGGGCAGAATACAAGACTGATCTTCTCTCGCTGCAAGTAACAGCGCAACCGAAACTGACGATTCAAGAAGTGGTGATGCAAACTGGGGTACAGTGGACATCAGAGCACTACGCTCCTAAAAAGAAAAAATTAATACAGTTAAATGTGACCAAAGGCCAGTGTGTCTGGTCCATTCTGACAAGAAGCTATAAAATAAAAAAGGTTCTTCTGGGTTTTTCTGAAAAACCCATAATTGTGTCTTCTATGACACTACTCCTTAAACACCTTTTTATAAGTAGACCTCATCTAAAGAACCATTGAGGAACCCTTTTTTATTCTGTGGGGATAAAAGAACATCCCCAGTAATGCACTCTTTCAAAATTAAAACCATTAAAAGGTTCTTCAGTTGCAATCTCAGGTTTTGTATGTAGCATAAATATTGAACCCTTACTTTGGCAAATAAGAGGCATTCATTACGTTATAGCTTATTAATTCAAATAATCCTTGAAGAAACTAGACAGTAAAAAAAAAAAAAAAAGAAAGTAAATGATCAAAATTTTTAAGATTTTAAAACTGACTAGATACTGGGTTTGCTTGAAGGGTCCATTAGTTTCTTCATTAGTTCTTTAAAATGAGGAACGTTGTTTCTAGGTTCTATATTTAACCTAAGGGTTGTTTCTGATCAATAATTAAAGAACCTATAGTGTAAGGAGGATATAGTACATCAAATACAATATAATGATATGATGATGTTAATACTTTAACATGTAATTTTATACACCTCGAATGATTCATTAAGAATTATTTAGTCAGTCAAAGTTTATTTACTTCTTAAAAGGTTTCTACTTGGATCCCTTTAAATACAGAACATGAGTGATCGAGCATTGAGATTTCCTTAAGTTTGTTATGGCAAAAAGAGTTATTCCCTTGGAACATTGTCTGATATATAGAACACTACAAAACAGGGTTTTCCTACAACTTTTAAGTAAAAAAAAAAAAAAGGATAGTAAACTTTGTCCAGTTTATTGTACATGATGTGACCTTATTTTATGATGTGACATTTTATATAAAGTCAAGTAAAGAAAACAAAACATTTTTGGAATTTTTGGCAAATAGGCGATAATTTGTTTGTCTACCTTTCCTCTCTCTCCCCATGCAAATGACTGGAGAGTGACATGGAATCGTTTGATCATCATCTGCCGACGGCAATCGTAGTCCTTGCAGAGGGATCGGTTAATCTGATTCAGCTCGCTCTGAAAAACAATCAAGTTGTAAAAAGACAAGCGGGAGAGTTGTTAAGTGGTGGGGTCATGTTGCTCAAACAATACCTACCCATTGTGTAGAATTCAGATTAGTCTTTAGCAACGGCTCTTGCACTTTACCCTCTGGAAGAGAGGCTATTCTTGACTCTACCTGTACACATGAAGATTTATTGATTAAACATTTACCTCGCAGCGTATTTACAGCCTGTATGTTTGTGTCTTCTCTTCCTACCTGTGAGCACACGTCACTGAGCTGTGAAGCTGGATCCATATCTAGGGCTTGAAACAACTTGGTCAATTCCTTCATTACCTCTTTGTCATCTAATTCAGTCTTATCCTGAGTATCTGGGTTCGATTCTCTCGGTCTCTGCTCTTTGCCTGACTCGCTCAAAGGCTCAGTATCGCCAGGATTGCACTCCCTGTACTTAAGCATACAGACTGCTTGTAACTCAGACACCAGGAACTCTGAAAACAACAATCATCTACTTTAAATTTTGACATCTAAAGCAAAATACAGTACGACGTACAGTACAATCTAAACTTTTAAATGAAGCTTAAACATATATTTAATTGGTTGCTAAAGAATTTTACAAGATAAGCTACAGTCTGGTCCACAGGTATAGTGGAAAAGAAAACTTTTTTTGGTTCTGCACACAAACCATGATGAATTTGATAAAGATGTTTCTGAAGTGTAGATTTTCAGACTAAATGAACAATAATATTACATTGGGAATTACAGCCAGTATAAATAAAATGCCTCCATTTTCACTTTTCACAGACTCAAAATCAGTACAACTGCCTGCTAAGCACTTTGATTGCTAGCAGCCTATTAGCTGTCCAAAGAGTTGCTGATGCCAGTGATGGATGCCATTATTAGCTTAAAAAGAATCACATATCACACTGAAAAAAAGAAAAAGAAAAAAACTACGGAAATAAACAATGTGTTCATAAAGAGTCAAGCCGGTCACCTGACCTCAACCCAGTTAAGTTGCTGTTCACTTACTTAAGATAAAACTGATGTGCCACAAACAAAGCAACTGAATTAAATACCTGGCAAAGCATCTTAATGGAAGAAACTTGGCATTTCTTGATGTACATAGATTCACAGTTTTTGCATCCAAGTATTAAAAAGTATTCCTTTCTTCTGAATTCCTTTTAAACCTGAATAAAAAGAAAGGACTTCCAAAACAGACCGCACCCCCAAAATGTTTGTACACCATAAACGTTTAATGCAATATTTTTGTTAAACCCCCCTTAATTAAATCTGGAAATCTACACTTCAATCACACATCCATTGTTTTATTTTAAAACCATTGCATCATTGTCCAAATACTTTCAGACCTGACATGTATTACTTTATACTGTATATTATGCATGGCACCACGCTTTACCTGTTATTCTTTTGAGATGAATGGGAGTCAGCGTCTCTGTGGTGAGTGTGTCATAAGGATACAACATGACTCTCAGGACCTCTTTCAGTTCCCTGGCCAGAATAGTGCCACTGTTTCCTGTAAAAAAAAAAAATAAAATAAAAATATTTTACCAGCATGTTCATGCAAAACACCATGCAGCACTACAGTAGATACAGTGCCAGGCAAAAGTTTGGACACGAGTTTGGATTTATTTTTTACAGTCTGAAACAATACTAGGTTTTTATTTAAACTATAAAATAACATATATGGCATTAGATAATTATGGTAACAACAACAGCAGTCAGTTATTTTAAGACACAAAGGTCAGCAGTTCAAGAATAGTTCTTGCAAAAACAGGATTGTCAAGTGCATTTGCAAAACCCATCAAGCACCATAATAAAAATAAATAATAAAACTGTCTCTGATGAAGACCTTTCCACATCAATACAATCAATTATTTATTTGTTTCTCCTCCTTATCCATTAAATCATTCAGATTCATGATTGATTTAAAGTCTATTCCAAGAGAAAAATTGATGTGGGACAAGAATACATCCCTAGAGTATATGGGATGCCAGTTCATCTCAAGGCACCATGCACACACTCATCATACACTATACAATACGATTTATATGTGCTTGTTGAACATCCCATTCTATATTTAATGCCCTGTTTGTGTTATAATATCTTCCAAATTGTGATCTGAGTGGGCTTTCCATTATATTTTGGAGTGTGGCTGTGGGGATTTGTGCTTATTTAGTCATAAGAGCATCACAATTGTATAATCATCAAACTGTGAACATACTATGTATGTTTTCTCTGTGCCCGTGTGGGTTGCCTCCAGGTTCTCAGGTTTCCTCCAAACTCCTAAGATCATAATGGTATATATATTACACCAATATATATTTAAAAAGTTTAAAGACTAGCTTTGTAACACACCAGCAGATGGCAGCACAAGACTGCACACACAGTCACAGGGAGCACCAAGCTTTATAAGTTAGTGTGCCAAAAGACATCATCCTGTATACATTGGGAGATGTGCATGGACAGCAAGTTATAATAAACAGTCAGTGTGAAGTTCTGTGTAAAACTGGGCAAATCTGCCAGAGAGACGTTTGACATGATTTACCAAGTTTACGGCGATGCTGCGATCAAGGTTCAAGAGTGGAAGAACATCACTGGAAGACGATAACAGATCAAGAAGACCTTCCACAAAGCTTGACCCCTGAAAATGTCGAAATCATTCGCCAACTTGTTCAAGATGATCGGCAGAGAACAATCCACAATATTGCTGCCATTGCCAGTGTGTCATACAGAACAGTCCAGACAATCCTCAAGTCTGATTTGAACACACTGTCTTGCTGCCAAGTTCATCCCCAGTCTGCCAACAACTCCATCAGCGTGCCGTGGATGACCTGTCCTTCATGACAGGGATTATACGACAAAACTTGGTTGCATGGGTACGACCCTGAGACGAAACAATAGTCCTTACAGTGGACGAGCCCATCGACTGCACAACTGAAAAAGGCGAGGCAGGTCTGCAGCTCAACTAAGTGCATGCTGATTGTCTTTCTCGACATCCGTGGCATTGTGTAACGAGGATTTGTACCATCAATAACGTTCTGCTAAGAGGTTTTCAGGTGTCTGAGGCGAAAAAATGATGCTGGTCGAAACTTTTTGATATCCCCTCATATATATGTGTGTGTATATATATATATATATATATATATATATATATATATATATATGAGATCATTTTATACCTTTAAGTTCAGGACAGTGTTTTCTGAGCTCCAGCACCAGCCAGGAGAGCAGTGGACACGGCAGTTCATCACATTCACACCGAGACACACAGAGATCACTGCCATATCTGTAAAGTATCCATATAGTTTCATAACATTGTTAGTAGTTGTTCAGGTTCAACACAACAGGAAGTAAATGTGTGTTCGTTTACCCGAGGGCTTTAAGTGCCGCAACCGTCCCAAACTCTCTCTCCATTCCAAACAACCGGCTGAATTTTATATTTTATGCATTGGGGATTTCCACAGGATGTTTTGAGTTGCTTCCTGATCCAGGCACAAATCCAGGCAGATTCTAACCGATCGCGTTACTTGCTAAGCCAAGGGAAACCAATCAACAAACAAGGGGCGGACCATGACTTTTATTCTAGTGCCAGAGGATTATTTGTGGGATTGTTTTAAAGATCATACAAACAAAATTCCCTTGCATTTAGACAGCTCTACAAACCTCAGTTTTCTCTATAATATCTTTTATAGCGACATCGTTTTTATTCAGAATGACATTTTTATTCCGACTTCTATCAATCTTGCATGTGCTTATTTGAGCAGGAAGTTTAACAATCTGAAAGTGAAATTCTGCCCTCAAGAACAGAAAAGGACGTCCAACCGCTTTAAAAACATTAAGCAGCCAATGATAAGGCAGAATTTGAAGATTGACAGCAAATCTAGCCAATCAGAGGCTTGGTTGAAATCTACGCGGGCTTAGCTTGGTACTATCCCGGAAGTAGCGCAGTTCTGTAGGCTTCGGTCAGCCTCCATCTTGTGTATACCGCAGCTACTAAAAAAAACCCCACACATATATACATATACAAGGTATGTTTACAACCTTTATGTAACAAATAGTTGTTTTTTGCACGTTTTACATTTGCTTTAGTAATTATCTAACTTGTGCATGATATTAGCTTTAGTGGTTCAAACAAATATTGGCTTGGTTAGCTTTGGCTAACTTGCTTGGCTAGCTAACGGCTAACGCATTTTAACCGGCTGTTTTAAGATTTATTGAGCGCAACTTATACTTGATGCATGCATACAGGATTAACCTGCATATAGATTTCGCTGATTAAACGGATAAATTCCAGGTTGCAAGAATAGAAGTAAAATATGAAGTTGCTTATTTAGCAGATAACGTTACCCTTCATTTGTTTAGCCAACAGCCAACTACACGGCACTAACGGCTGATTCACACAAATCACTCATACAGCTGTACTTTATTATTCTATTTATATTTAGATTGTTATTATATATTTTTAGTTTATATATTTAATTTTTTTATATATTTACTGATGTTTAGTTCAGTTAGATATATATTTATACATATAAATGCTGTGTATGTGTGTATATACTTGTAAAAATCTATAGTTTTATTTTTAACATCTTTTTTATATATTATATATTTATATAGTATTTTCATTATTTATTTCTGTTTGGAAAAAAAGTGTATTTATTTTATATTTATTTATTAGTATTTTTCTTTTTCTTTACTTTTCATTTATATTGCAGTGTGTGTGTAATCATAGTGTTTGCAGCTGAAAGTCACGTTCGTCTTGTTTTTATTGCTTGCAGGGTGACTGGTTTCCGTTTAGCGGGACTCGTGAGTGAGCGTACAACAACATGAGCACGCTGAACGTGAAAAAGCTCAAAGTGAATGAGCTGAAAGAGGAGCTACAGCGTCGCGGCTTGGACACTCGGGGTCTGAAGGCGGACTTAGCGGACAGACTGCAGGCGGCGCTGGACGCAGAGGCTGCTGGAGCAGCAGCAGAAGAAGAAGAGGACCAAGACTTGGGGAAAGAGGAGGGTGCGGGTGGAGGTAAGCTATTTGATGCCGGTTAATGTTTGGGTGGAAGGTCTACGAAATGAGGTCAAACAGGTCTTCAAACTTCAAATTTACAGGTTCGGTGCTGTTTCTATTCAAGGTCACTTATCCTGAATGATTGGTGATGAGCAAATGATTTTTATTAAACTTGCTTATAACTTACAAGCATGTTTAAAGCAAAATTCATTCAAACCTAGTGGAAAATTTGACTGAGTACAATCAGATGTTTAAACCTAAGCAACTCTAACTATAAAGCAACTTACATTCAAGTGTCAGAAAGGTTCACAATACGTAAAATACAAAAGGAATGGTGCTGTTTGCCTGCAAACAGCTTGTGAACCTAAATAGCTCCAACTTTCAACATTAAAACATTTGCAGGTGACAGGAAAAATCTCCATTAACTGATATTCATTCTTAAACAAACCGAACAAGCAAAGTATATTTTTTACGCCTGATTCGGCTGCTCCTACCAAGGGGTCACCACAGCGTATTATCTGATCCGCACAACAACTTAGGCACAGGCTTTTACGCGAGATGCCCTTCCTGATGCAACCCCTCCCATTTTATACGGATTTGGGACTGGCACTATGTCCAGTGGTTGGGGTTTGGTATTAGGTGGAAATCGAACCCGCGCCTTCTGCATGGCAAGAGGGAATCCAACCACCAAGCCAAGTCCCCAGTCTTTTTATGCCTAAATAAATCGATTAAACAAACTGCCCTTAAAGGACAATACATGGCCATGTAATAACAGAATGATTTTAAAGTAAATGTTATTTTAATGGAAACTAGTAGGCCACAAAACTAACAGTTTATTGAGGAGTATAACATTTTTATTTCAAGGTAGTAAACAAGTTTCATTACATTGTATTAATGAGATGCTAATTTGAGGTGTGGGCCAGGTATATTGGACGTATGCAACACACATCGTCACAAAGCTAACAGATCGTCACACAACTAAAAGATTTTGGATATAAAGTAATAAAAAAAAGAAAGAAAAAAAAAGAGGCCATCAGTTTGTCCGTAGTGAGCAAGCCAAAGGCAAGGTGGCAAAAGGGAACCCATCCTCATGTGGGTGATACCGGATAGTGCGACCATAAATAAACCCCTTCTGTGTGCTGTAAGGTAAAAAGGGCAATTCTATAACAAGAAAAGTTTTAGTTAACATAAAGTCTTCTTCGTATTAACTGAAGCCTTGGGTAGAAAATTATTTGTGGTCATTTTATTTCTAAAATTATTCAAATGATTGCAGTCACTTACAAAAAGCAGTTTTTGCAAAACTTCCTATTAAAAATCATACCAATGACCTGGAGAATCAGCGAAGATTGAGCCTGTAAATTTTTTTGATTGCATTTAAAAGTAATTACGTGTTTCAAAATGTATTTGACAGTTCTGAGCTTGTTCCAGTACTGATTGATCAAGTAAGATTCAAAAGACAATTCCTTTTTTAAAAAAAAAAATAGATTTTGGGCTGAAATGTTTTACAACAACTCACTAAAAGCTATAAGCAAACTTAATTATTTAAAGATCTGTGTGTGTATCTGGAAATATTTTCTTTTCAAGGAACCCCAAATGTGAAAAAAAAAAAGTTTGCAGGGTATAATAGAGATGCGGGGAAAAATAGATTCAGTTACATATAGTGATTCTTTTGTATGGTGATTTAGGTATCGCCACAGTGACTCTATAATCATTTTTATTTTTTTATTATTATAATTTTTTATATATAGTTTGTATGTAAGGTAATGAAATATCGCAGTTCCTCTATAATCCTACAGGTGGTGCGCTATAAACTGTACACACATTGGCAGGCAGCACAGCAGCCTGTTTGGTAGGAGCAAATAGTTTTAGTTTGTTTAGAATTGTAACAAATTCTTAAGTAAAAAAAATTTAGTGCTAATGTGTATTTGAGCTATAGGATGTCCTTAAGTTAAACCAGCATGTTATAACTAGGGACACTTTTAAAGAGCATTCAGCATGTTCGTGTGTGCTATTATTTTTGTGCACCTAGATTATACTTTCCCCTGTCCTGTCCCACCTCATGGTTTGCATCTGGTGTTATATCAGTGTGGCCACTGTTTTTGGCAAACTCATGTACTACAGTATAATATGGTAATATTTTTTTTACTTAAAGCGTACATTGTAATTCTCCAGAATATGCTGGTGATGCATCAGACAACGGTGGATCTGACGTGCCTCAGTATGACGATGGAAACGATGTCTGCCCGAACCAGGAAAAGGAGGAAAACAACGAGGAAGATGACAGTAACGAGAACGGTGCTGCTGATTTTGAATCAACCGACTTCACCTCAGACGAGGTGGACCCACAAAAGCAAGGCTTCGGTGAGGAGATGCAGCAAGGATTGGACGATGAGCAAGAACCCGGGTGGGGCTTCGAAGAGCCTGCCGATAGCCAGGGCTCTGAGGATCCTGAGGTAAAGCAGGAGTACGAGGAGCCGGCTGTAGAACAGGAGCAGTTTGAGGAAGCACAGGAGCAGCCAGAAGTCAAACAGCCAAAAGCAGAACAGTCTCAGGAGGAGGTGACAAGTGTTAAAGGTGAGTTGTGTTCAAACCTAAAATATTTATTACACCTAAGATCCAGATTTAACCCAATGTGAGAATTCCCCTCCCCACCAAAAAAATAGTTGAATATTTAAGCTAAGGACAACTACTACAGGAAATTTTTAAATGAATTGGTTTGTATTGTATTGTATGGATTAATACCCTGAAGGATGTGTGGTCTCTGAAAATCTATAGTGCAAACCTACACTCTGGGTAATATTTGTCTATCATGATTCATTTTGTGTTGACGTGTTCCTCTCGTATTTCTGTGAACTAAAAGTGGAGTCAAAGAAGGAGAACGACGTGCCACAGCAGGACGAGGCAGCAAATGATGGGACTCATGTGGCAGGTGACCACGCAGCACAGGTTAAAGCAGAAGATGAGCAACAGACTTCACAAAGCCGCAAAAGACCCTACGACGACGGCCGTGGATACGGATACTATGAGCACCGTGAAGACAGAAGGTAAATCTAATGCCTGTGTTTTATATTTTAATGCTTTCCCTTGTTCTTTATCCTTTCTGGACGCACACTTCTTTGTTTGCTTCGCAGGGGACGGTCGCCACAGCCCCCGGCCGAGGAAGATGAAGAAGACTTTGATGAAAACCTTGTGGCTATAGACACCTGTGAGTACAAAGTGAAAAGCATAGTTGTGTGTTTTGTCTAATATTGCCCATTTAAATGCTGTTGATGGTGTATTAAATCACAGCCTGGATTTAATTTTTTTTTTCCCGTACAGATAACTGTGACCTGCATTTTAAGGTTTCTCGAGACCGGTACAGTGGATACCCGCTTACCATCGAGGGGTTTGCGTACTTGTGGGCAGGTGCCCGAGCTACTTACGGTGTTTCCAAAGGACGTATATGCTATGAAATGAAGGTAAACAACAGGATAAGAGGGGGTTCATAATCTCAGTCACTTATGTACATGTATATTTTTGTATACACCAGACAAACATTCTTGCTGTTTAGATTAACGAGGAGATCGCTGTAAAGCACCTCCCCTCCAGTGAGCCGGATCCCCATGTGGTGAGAATCGGCTGGTCTTTGGACTCCTGTAGCACCCAGCTTGGTGAGTTGACAAGAAAATTTTGTTCTTTTGTTAATTTGCCTGTTTTTTTATATCCAAGGTATTGATTGGGCTGCTTGGACAACTTGACCACATACATTTTATTAGGTTACATTATCAAAAATCCATGTTAAAAGCTTCTGATCACCCTTTGTATCCAAACTCTGCAAGGGAAATTAGTATCAAAATCTATTCATTACACATGTTTACACCAGTTGTAAAACTCTGATTAATCTCTTAAAAATCGCATGTGTTGGAAGGGCCACATGCTTGCGTTAGAATGCCTGCGCATTTTTGGTTGAGTTGCGTTTTAAGATTTTGGAGGAATCTTATGTGAAAAACATTACCAATTATAAATATTGTGGCATTTATAAAATCATGATACAGATAAAATCATGATACATTTACAGAATTGTAAAATCAGTCACCGGGAGTTGACTGGTGATTCCCATTGATCAGATTTATAACAGCAGTTCAGACCATAGTAAACTGCCATGGTTTATGTGGATTGTGTTGTCTTTTTAGTGTCATTTTAATGTGGTCGTCTGTGAATCCTGAGTTTTAGTTGAATGCATAATTAATCAGTTAAAAGTGAAAAGGTTACATGTTTCCTTGGTCACGTACACTACAAACGTGATGGTAAGGTAGTATAGGAAAAATGTTGTAGTAATTATTTTAACTCTGTAAATAGGCTTTGAGATAAAAAGAGAAAAAAAAGGTCATTTATTGGTCTTTTTTTTTTCAGGAGAGGAACCCTTCTCCTATGGCTACGGTGGAACTGGCAAGAAATCCTCTGACTGTAAATTTGAGGACTATGGAGAGAGGTTTGGTGAAAATGATGTCATTGGCTGCTTCCTTGTAAGTGGTTTTTTATTTTCTCTGGGAGTAAGAAAATGCTTTACCCATAAATACATTCATGAATAATAATGAAGCAAATTAGCTGCAGATCTGGATGCACAGTAAAGTCATATCTTGCTCCTTAATTCAGGACTTTGAGAGCGAAGAGCAAGTGGAGATGGCGTTCTCCAAAAACGGCAAGTGGCTCGGGCCATGCTACCGCATATCCCGTCAGGAGCTAGCTGATCGTCCTCTCTTTCCGCATATCCTGGTGAAGAACTGCGGCATAGAGTTTAACTTCGGACAGAAGGAGGAACCATATTTCCCACCACCTGAGGGTTACACGTTTATTCAGGATCTGGCCCTGGAAGACAGAAGCAGGGGAACAGTCGGGCCAGCTACTAAAGCAGAGTGCGAGGTATCCTCTTCGCTTCTTTATAGTGTATCAGTTCTGTTTAAAGAGACTTGATGTAATATGAAGATTTTTTAAAGTACTTATTACAAAACCTAACTTATGTTCAACTACAGATCAGTAATGATGTTGATTGTAAACGAGTAATGATGTTTTTCTGAATGGATGAGTTTAGGATTTTAAATCTACATCCTAATTCCTTCAAAGCTATTCACTGTAATACATTACTCACCACTTAGATCCTAATGATGGTAGGACTACCTGGCAGTGGAAAGACCACATGGGCCAGTAAGCACTCCTTGGAGAACCCTGAGAAGAAGTTTAATATTCTGGGTACCAATGCCATAATGGAGAAAATGAAGGTAAGGATGTCTTGCACACATTCTGTCTGTCAAACCCCCTTATTCATAACCCCTTGATTCATTATTTGTTCGTCTTTTAGGTGATGGGACTCCGTCGCCAGAGGAACTACGCTGGGCGCTGGGACGTTCTCATCTCGCAGGCCACACAGTGCCTCAACCGTCTCATCCAGATCGCCGCTCGCAAGAAACGCAACTACATCCTGGACCAGGTACTGTCACTTCCGTCTCCACCTCTTGCAGTGTTCCCGACCCTACGCCCTACTGCTGCCCCCGATGCACATGTTCATTAATGCTCCTCTGCTCTCTCTCTAGCACAACAGCACCCATGCAAACCAGTTTATTATGTCAAGCTTCATTGCGTTGTTGCCATATTTTAATTTGTTTTCTTTTATGGTCTTGCATGAAATGAACGAAAGAAAAAAGTAGATAACTATATAGTGGATCAACTATACTTTATTTAACGCTGAGTATGTTTTGATTTCTATTTTTATACTGTATGTGTTTTTATAAAGAAATGCCATACTGTACAGATAGTCCATGTCATTAGTAAGATGTTGAAAAACAAGTAATCACAGCCTGGTGAGTAAGAAAACACCTTCTGTTGCTATGGTAACCGTAATCGTAAGAATCCAACATCTTTTCGATGTTTATGAAATAGATTTACTTGGAAGTGTTGAATGTTGTTTTTAAAATGAACCCCAAGGTAAGTGGGACTAACAGAGTTGAAGTTTCCAGGTCAGGTTCTGACAAGTCATGTTAAGGTAGGTCAGGGTTGCATGGACGAATCTTTGGTCCTAAGGGAATTTGTAAGTATGGGAAGGTAGGTAATAAGTGTGTGTCTGTGCTGGGCATAGCAGGACGTTTGAATGAAATTAGGTAAGTATAGGTAAGTAAGGGGACACAGGAAAGAGTAGACCCCCCTTTCCCCATGCATGCTTGCTAGTTTCTAAAAATACAAGTGATTTAATAATATTCTATTTGCTCTTGTAACTTTATTTAGTTAGTTTAGCACTCCTTTTTTTAGCACAGCATTGCACGAATTATGTTATAGACAGATTGAAATCATGCTGGCTTGGTAAGGTGTGCCAAAATCATAATTAAAAAAGACATCATGTAGGCAACAACCTGAATCTACAGTAGCGAATGAAGTGACTTTATGAAATGATTCGGTTAATTAGGATGTGTCTGGCGACTTGGATTTGCTCAGTATGATGTAAAATATTTTTTAACACGATAAATATAGGACTAGAAACTAGAGAGGAAGACTTGGTCCCCTTTTCTATTATAAAAAAAGACAGTATTCTCTGTAAACCGGACTTCACTCCAGTGTCCAAGGTAAGTGAAATGCGGGGTTGTGAGAGGCAACCACTAGCCAGTAACTATAGGCATGAAAAACAAAAAAAACTCTCACTTTCATTGTTGCAGGAATCCCAAACCCCTCCTTCGGAACACAAAGCCTTAACAAAAGCAAACAACTGAACAATAACAAACAAGCTTCTACTTCTTTCTTGTCACCATTGCTAGACAAATGTATATGGATCAGCCCAGAGACGAAAAATGCGTCCTTTTGAAGGGTTTCAACGCAAGGCTATTGTAATTTGTCCCACGGATGAGGATTTAAAAGATCGAACATTAAAGCGAACTGATGAGGAAGGGAAGGATGTACCCGATCATGCTGTGTTAGAAATGAAAGGTAGGAATGCCATGGATACCCAAAAAAAAATGCTTCAACTACACACCCAGATCTGCTTTTTGCTGTATTTTGTTTGTTTATTTGTTTTTCCTTTTCTTTGTTTTTTTTTTTTCCATTCTAATTTTTCTTCCAAATTGGACGACCCCCTTGCCGCCTCTTTTGTTTTTTTTGTTTATTTTGCCAGAAAAAAAGAGAACCACTTATACTTTTTCTCTTCTCTTATTTTCATTTTATTCTTTGGCCCTTTCAACCCCATTTCCTGCAGTGTCTCAATTCATGTCAATAGTACTGCAACAATAAGCAAAATATGAAGTTATCCAGGGTATCAGCGGGTTATTAAAACAAAAACGTGTAAAAAAAAAAAAAAAAAAACTTTTGAAATATTAGGATCCATTTGTGATTTTAAGGCATTTTATTTACATTAATTGCTGCATCTTATATATTTTTTAAAGACAAACTTATCATAATTTGATATTAATAAGTACATTCAAATTTATGTATGTTTAACTGCTTATTTTGTATGTGCGTGAAAATGTGGTGTCTGGGAAAACCTGTCAGATGTTGCTGTGGCATAATTTTGGAAAACGTTGGTGGGGAATTATTTCAGTGTAACGCCTCAACTTTTGGGAGGGGGACACGGTTTTAAAATGTTGTCGAAGTGTTAGTTAATACTTTTTTGGAGGACAGCGTAACAAACATAGTGGTGAGACGTAAGTCTACTTAAATATATGTCTAAGATCTGTCTAGCTAACCTAGAAATGTAATGTCATATGACCTCTGAAGGTAACTATTTAGACGCATATATTAATACACTAATCAGTGCAAAAAGGTTTTTTGTTTTTTTTTTTCTCCCTGATTTAATTCTTCTATTTCACTATGCTCGTTCATCAAAAATGAATTGTCTTTGTATCTGGCACAGAGAAAATAACTATTTCCCTGTCTTTTTGTTAAAATGTAGTATGAACATAAAGTAAGTGTCATTTTCTTCATCGTGTGTGGCTGTCGTTTTTATGTTGCCATAAAAACAGCCATGAGCCTAATCAGTTTAGGGTATAGTAAGATATCGTCCCAAGGTCCATGATGATCCTGGGTCACAGCTGATAAGGAATCTTTACACTCACCTTTCTCCCATTTTACTTCTGAAAGTAACTATACTTTTACCACTCGTTATTGAGATGTGTGCAAAAGAAACGTCTGTGTTTCCCCTAAAAAAAATCACAGTTGTAATAAGGGTCCGTATGTAATCTTCTGTGAGTATGACAGAGTGGTGCTGATTTGGAGAGGGCAAGCCCCCTATTTTCAGCAGAGCTTATAATATGATAATTACTGATTAATTTAATGTTCTACCTTACACAAATAAAATAACAGTTTTATATTACTTGTGTATAATACAAACCGAGCAATCTTGCTGCTTTTTAATAAATTTAGCGACCTATTTTTAAGATATCTGTCCAGCTTTCGTTTTGACGTGCCGACGGGCTACACATCAATAAAAGGCAACATATATTATAATAAGATCGTAATACTACGTTTTCACATTACACATAGAAAACGTGAATAAGGAACACCAGGTTCAGATTAAGGCAAAAAAAAACTTTGAATATCAAATGGATATTGGATGTCGATCCAACTTTATCGCAGTAAGCCGGTGCCTGTAGTTAGCTTAGAAAGCAGAAAGAAAAAAAATGTGGATGTGGAATTCTACATCGTAACTTTATTTCATCAGTATTAAACATCAACTATAAAATCCAGTACTCCATAACACTAACTAATTTAGGGCTGTAGCTATCGAATATTTTAGTAATCGAGTATTCTACCAAAAATTTTATAGATTAATCGAAATGTACGGTTGCTTAATTAAACAGCAATGTAAAATATATGAGAAACAAAGATTGAATAGTTATCTTTTTAGAAAAATCATCTTTTATTTTTTAAATGCATACAGAATTTTATCAAAAAATGAACATTCTCATTACACACAATTCAAGGAACAGCTTAAAGTTGGCTGAGATGAATTAAGTGCATCACAGTGCCATACATTCTTATTTTAAAGCTTTTTCTTAGATGCAAAAACAAAAAAAGGTATTTCAAATGATTTTAAGTATCAAAATAAACTAAGGCACACATTAAAATAAATTTTAATATAATTTTATCGCTTCCCTCCATTTTGCAGATCGCAACAGAACGCTCCCTTAAATCTATACACAGCTAACTGTTTGGGTCTCCTTCCGCTTTGTGGGTGACGTAAGCGCTTCTTCGTTGGTGTTTACTGGCGCCTTGCATCCAGAAGCGCACTGTGTCACGCCAAACAAATAATTGCGCAAAAAAACACAACGCAAGCTTTGAATATTAATTAAAGAAGCTTCGAGGCAGAAGATTTTGCCTCGATCATTTTTTGTAATCGAGTTACGTTTCAGCCCTAACTACATTTATTACTTATATGTGTAACTGTGAAATATAGCAATTGTATCCTGCACCGCTCATTACTAAGGAGACATTCAGACCTAGTCTACCACAACAAAAAGGAAGTACCAAATGACGTACAGTGTAGCCACATTTTTTTGTTTTAATTCTTACTGCTACAGTTCATTGGATGGTATTAGATAAAAACATTTTTTAAAAGACCAGTCATGTAGGGGCATGAGTATAAGTGGGAAGTGTTGTCATGGTGTCCTGCCATGCTTGTAGTATTATAAGGAAAACACTAAAGGTTAAAGTTTTCAGTGCTATATGTAGTAAAAAAAAAATGTATTAAATTATTTTAGCATTTGAAGGTTTTCTCACACCACCACACTAAGTCTCTTAGACCGTTGGTGCTTTGTCGCAAAGCTATCGGAATATATATATTTTTTTTCCTCCCAAAATATCCTCTGTATGACTTATACCATTTCAACTTGTGATAAACATTGGACTTGCTATTGACTACAACTATGTGTCTTCACATTTTAGCAGTTTTTCGTTTTAGTTATTTGAAGTTACCATGAACGTGGCACCAATACTGTCAAAAGTAAATTTTGCTGATACCCTGATTATTAATTGGCCTTTATCATTTTCTTAGTATTTTAAGAAGTCATTACACTTAAGTCTATAAAACTATAAAATTCTTTTATGTATTTGTTTTTAATTGTTTAGTTGGCAACTATTTAACTCTTTTTCTGGCAACTGTCTTTTTTTTTTTTTTTTTCTCTTATATATTTTTCATTGTTTATCCCTAATCCAGGACAAGTTTTGCCTTGGTCGGCTAAGGCAATATTTGTCCAAGGTCCCCCTGACCTGTCCTAATACATCATCTCTCTATTTCTGACCTTCCTCTCTTTCCCTGCCCCCTTACTTAATGTTTAGTTTTGGCTACTACTAAATGATGCTAATGCTGCTGCTCTTTATTTTCTCAACGACACGGCCATTCTCTCCCTCACTGCGTGCCCTCTGCCACCCTCAGCCAACTACGTGCTGCCCGATGCCGGCGAGTTCTTGGATGAGGTGATCTTCATAGAGCTGCAGCGTGAGGAGGCCGACACACTCATCAAGCAGTACAATGAGGAAGGCCGGAAGGCTGGCCCGCCACCTGACAAGCGCTTTGATAACCGCCCCGGAGGCTTCCGCGGCCGTGGATTCCAGCGCTATGAGCATCAGGGTGCACCGCAGGGAAACCGAGGCTCGTTCCAAAATCGTGGCAGCTCTGGTGGAGGTGGCTACCGTGGAGGTAAAGGACTTAATAATTAATTAATAAAAGTTTCAGACCTAGGTCTTTTTTTTTTCTTTTTTTTTTCAGATTTAAGATTTGATTTATAGTTGTTTTTATTTTAAATTATATAGGTGAAATTATTTCTTTGATTTAAGAGACTGGATCCTACTAGACTGAATTGTGGAGCAGCAGATAAAAAAAATATATCACTTTGTTTAAGACCTGACTTTTAAACAATCAACAACCCAAGTTTAACAGCATTAAATGCTTAAATTAAATGTTTTCTTTTAGTAGTTTTTTACTACTGTAGGAAATATAGCAGTTGAAGACAAATTCAACAATAAATTTTAGCGCTGTTGACTGAAATAGAAAATCAGAACGCCCTAAAATTGATTCAAATAAATAGTCTACCTACGATTCACAGCTCTTTCGGATATTATGTGTTATGGAATTCTGGTCATGATCAGAAACTTATTAAAATACAAAATCTGAAAAGATTTTGTCAGAAAACTGCTAGAGAACATTGCTTACTATGAAATATGCCAAAATTATCTTAATTACATCCCCGTAATATAATATGGTAGATATGCCAATTGCCAAAACTGAAATTGCTCAGTTATGTAGTTGTTTCTGTTGTCTAAAAAAAAACAGTAGTAGTATACAATAATATGCTTTGAAGTAATTCTCGTCCTTTCCACCATAAAAGTCACAATAAATGTTTCATTTTTAGACAGCTTCGAGAACTGCTTCAGACTAATGTAGTGGTTTCTTCTGTTCCTAATGTAGCCTACAACCGTGGCGGGTACAACCAGAACCGCTGGGGCAACAACTACAGAGATTCAGGGCCCCGGGGTGGCTATAACCGCAACCAACAATCAGGAAGCAGCTACAACCACAACCGCCAGGGCTCCTACAACAAAGGAGGCAGCGGTAGCTACAGTCAGTCCCAGGTACTATAATGTACTTTATTTTAACTGTAACTATTACTTATTTATTCTTTTATTAATTATTTACCTTAATTACAAATAAAATAGAAGATAAAATATAAATTTAAATGTATTGTGGGCATTGCAGTTTTCCCCTTTTTATGGCTATGTATTGCCTGTGCCTATTGCTTTTTTTTTTCCTTCTTTTAATAAATCGCAAACTGTTAACATTCCCAAATTGCTTTTGGATTAAGAACCACTCTTGTATACACAATGACATCTTGTAGTTCATTATTATAGTAGTAAATTGCTGTAAGAGCGTGTACAATTGTGCTTTATGACTTGCATATCAATTACAGTGGAACCTTGGATTATAAGCATAATTCGTTCTGGAAGTGGGCTCATATTTCAAAACAAATCGATCAAATTTCATAACCAAATTAAATTTCCCCATAAGAAATAATGGAAGCTTAAATTATTCGTTCCCACAAACTGGTACAGGCTGATGTAGAGAGAGAAAATGGATTTTTAACCTCTAATTAGACTTGCTTTTGCTTTACAAGTGCGCTGTACACACACGCATACAGACACAAAATAAAATGTTTTACACGCACACACGTGGTCACCGTGTTATAGTAAAGAGTACACACGTACACCGATGTTGATTATACCAGTAAGAGATGCGCACTAAGACCGAGCAGGGGAGACAATTACCCACAATTCCGCAGCGAAAGAGAGAGGAAAATCGCTTAATCGATCACGTGACGCTCAGCGTCAAAACAAGAGGCGTATGCGTGATACTCGGTTTTAGTAAACCAAGACTTGTTCGTTTTCCAAGACAAAAGTTAAAAATCTTAGCTTGTCTTGCAGAACACTCTAATTTGTAATTTTGTATTTGTAAATGTATTTATAATTGACAGGCGGTCAGACATAACATTTAGATGATGCTCTGGTAAGTTACTTTGCAAATGTGCAATTTAGTTCTAGAAGTCTGTGTTGCTCATAAAGTCCAAATGTGTCTTTACATTTTTACAGCCTCAGAGCTACAGTCAAGGTTACACCCAAAGTTACAACCCAGGCAGCTACAGCCAGGGATACAACTACGGCAACTACAGCCAGTACCCAGGTTACAATCAGGGCTATAGCCAGACGCCTGCAGCCACGAGTCAGACGTACAATCAGCAGCAGCAGCAACAGCAGCAGCAGCAGCAGCAGCCGCAGCCTCAGCAACAGCAGCAGAGCTACAACCAGCAGTACCAGCAGGTGAGCTACAGCAAACTATATGGTTAATAAACAACAAGCATAATAGAAAAAAAGAAACTAAAATGTCTGTCATTAACGTTATCATTAAGCACTTTTTGTAATAACTGGGCTTAATGTAATTGAACGTTTTCTGTCCATTCTTCGTCATTGCAGTACGCTCAGCAGTGGCAGCAGTATTACCAGAACCAGAGTCAATGGAATCAGTACTACAACCAGTACGGAAATTACGGCAACTACCAGGGCTCGCAGCAGCAGTAGCCATATCCCCCTGTGGCTTTTCTGTATCATTCCATAAGCTCTATTCTTCAGCTTATTTTTTTAATTTAGTGTCCTTCCCGTTCAGCGAGGCTTCCTTTTCTCGCAGACTGCTCCACCATCCTAAAAGTTTGCTTTTAACTCTCTAACCGCCTCAGTTTTTAAAAGTAGCTAAATTTATTTTGCTTTCCGTTATTGCATCTCAGTTTCGGAGGCTCTAGTCAGCTTTGCTTTTGAACCTTTTTCTAACGCAACATTGATGCGTTTATAAGTAGCAATGCATCATTTAGTTTGCTTCAAATCCTGCACGCACAGATTCATGCTTAAATGCTTCATAGTGGGGACGCGTATAATTTTGAATTGAGGGTTGTATGTCAAACATTTGCATTGTTTGTCTTCTAATCATATTTTTTAAGAAAACAAATAATTCCAGTTTCAAAATATTTAACTACATTTATGGCTTTCAAAACACAATTGTATCTAATACAGGTAAAAAAAATAAATAAAAAAGCCCTAATTTTTCATATCTTAGAATAAATCATAACCAGTAATGGACACCTGTGGAGTTTGACAGCGTAAAAGTTTTATACCATTCTTACATGTCTAGTTTCATGTTTTTTCTCCTTCAATCTACAATTTAGTGAGCACTATGTGGTTGTAAGTTTTTATACCTTGTAACATGTTTGTAAAACTGTATTGGCATGTTGATTTCTTTTTGTTGCTCATTTTTTTGTATTTGAGAATATAATATGAAACAAAAACACCTTGTGCGTGCTTTTTCTGGTTATGACGATCAATTCCTACATCCACACCGAATTTAACTTGTAAGGTTTATTTTTTGTTGTTGTTGTTGCAAATTGTTATATTGTGGAATATACAAAATATGCTACCTGGCAAAAAAAAAAAAAAAACTACCTGGTTCAGCAGGCTGCAAATCATTTAACCCTAACTGATAAAGTGAGTAGCTGCATTTATCCAGATATATACCTGTGGTTGTGGCAACGATGTCACTATTTTAGAAGGGACAAATTATCAGCCTGCATCATGCAAACAAAACGACTAAGGAGATTGCTGAAACATCTAAGAAGAGCTGTAAGCTATAATCATAGAAATTACAACGAAAAAGGCTTGAAATATTTTTAGAATATGTGAGATTCACTTTTTAAATTAAATTAAATTAAATTAAATTACAAAGGACAGTTTTGTTGTAGGACATGGGGGCACACAATTAAGAACAGAACCTGAACAGTAGGTCATATGACTGGGAAAATGAAGATGCAAAGTCAATACTGTATAGACCATTTAATGACAAAAGAATTTGGAGTAATAACTTTACTTTAAATTAACTGACTTAAATGTAACATTTTTCAATATTTAGATTTTTTTAATCTATGTAATGCATCAGGCAAAAGAATTTACAAACAATTCAGGAAAAGAAAAAAAAGTTATGTATATTATATTAATATTTATACTTAGCAAAAAAAGAAACATCCTCTGACTTTCAACTTTTTTTACTTTCAGTAAACTTAATGTGTAAATATTTGTATGAACACTAAAAGAGTCAACACCATAAGAGATAAACTAAAAATATTTCACAATGTGTCCTTGAATGAAGGGAGGCTCAAAATCAAAAGTACCGGTCAGTATCTGGTGTGGCCACCAGCTGCTTGAAGTACTGCAGTGCATCTCCTCCTCATGGACTGCCTATTGCGGACAGTCTGAGCACTGATGGAGGGATTGTGTGTTCCTGGTGTGACTCGGGCAGTTGTTGTGGCCATCCTGTACCTGTCACGCAGGTGTGATATTCGGATGTACCGATCCTGTGCAGGTGTTGTTACACGTGGTCTTCCACTGCGAGGATGATCAGCTGTCCTTCCTGTCTCCCTGTAGCGCTGTATTAGGCGTCTCACAGTGCGGACATGTCAATTTATTGCCCCAGCCACATCAGCGGTCCTCATGCCTCCCTGCAGCATGCCTAATGCACGTTCACACAGATGAGCAGGGACCCTGGGCATCTTTCCTTGGGTGTTTTTCACAGTCGGTAGACAAGTCTCTTTAGCGTTTTTAGAACTGTGACCTTAAATGCCTACTTTCTGTAAGCTATTAAGGTCTTAACAACCATTCCACAGGTGCATGTTAATTAATTGATTATGGTTAATTGAACATGCATGGAAAACATTGTTTAAACCCTTTACAATGAAGATCTGTAAAGTTATTTGGATTTTTACAACATTATTGTTGAAATACACAGTCCTGAAAAAGGGACGTTTCTTTTTTTGCTGAGTGTACATAACATTACCATATTATATCAATATATAATGTATTATTAAATTTAGTACAGTATTTAAATGTTTATACAAACCTTTCTTGAAGTGTGCATGTCAGCATATAGGTTTTTAAAAAGTAGGCTGTATCATATTTATCATAATGTAAGATTTTTTTATTTAGCCAGTTATTCCACACAAACCTCACACACACAGACCCAAGGTGGGAATTGAACACGGACCCTGAAGGTGTAGGACGACAATTTTAAAGCCACTGTGCTGCCAGTCATATTTCAGTCAGACAATCACTTTGAAATGGTTCACATTTTGTGCTTTATTTCGATTGTTCTCCTAATTATTATAATTATGAATAACTGATAAGTTCGTTAGAATTGCATGTAAACATAGTAAAAATAAAATTTAAAAAAACGACCCGGAAGTGCTCGCACGATCGTATTGCGTTTTCGCCTCGCGCTTGTGAAATTCTTCCGTGTCATTTCAAGATGGCGACTTTTATTTGGTAGTCGGATTTAAAGCTGTTTTCTTTTTCACAACTTATTTGATTGTTAATCAAAGAAACACGATCTTGGTAAGTGGATGTACTAAATTTATTGTATATTTCTAAACTTCAATGTAACTACATTTCGTTCTTAAAGTTTACACTTGATAAAAATCTAGGAAGGCAACAGTAGTACAGCTAATAAAGCTAAAGTTAGCTGTGACAACCGGTTAAGTGTTTCCACTGGGAATTAAAGCCGCAGTCGATTATTGCATTTTTTTTTGTACCATTAATCATGTGGAGCATATAAATAAACAATGTATTACGCTGTTCTGCCAAATGATTTTGCCTTGTCAAGAAATGCTACCATATCCTGCATTGATAAATTTGCACTAAACTATCGAAAAGTGTACTATAACAGAAATAAAAGAGCATGCATTGGTAATTTATTATCGCATGTATTTATTTGACAGTTTGGAATTTAGCTAATTTTGATGGACAAATATCCCTATCAAATACTGCTCCATGTAAATAATGAACATGAATGAAACAGTGACACAGTTCCCATACATGCCGGTCTGCGCATGCGCAGAACAGTTAAATAGCAAATACATTACAGCAGGTTAGCAAGGATTGACAGAACAACCTGCCCTTGCCTTATAAAGATGTACAGTACTGTGCAAAAGTCTTGTACATATTATCTAGTACAAATGTTTACTTCGATTTGTTTCCATTTTATTTGTATACCACTTTTTACAATGGTCATTGTCCCAAAAACAGCTTTGCAGAATCTAAAGAAAATGATGGAAATGTGTATGAAATGTGAGAAATGATCTATGAATCAAAATGATCAAATTGTCCCTAATGGACAACCCGAGGGCGACGGTGACGAGGAAAAACTCCCTGACATGGCAATACGAAGAAACCCTTACCGGAAACAGACTCAACAGGGAACCTGTGCTTATTTGGCTGATATTAGATAGCAGTAATAAATAAATAGCATAACTAAAGAATATTTGAATGCCTGTGAAGAAAGTAACATATTCCATGTCAGTTTTCAGATGGACCAAAAAAAAAAAACCTGGATTTTGCATGAAAGTAGAAAAGGCCAAATGTGAGAAAAAGTTACTAGAACTTGTATTCTCCAGCATGTTACTTATGAAACTGCACACATTTGTATTAAACATTTTAGATTATTTTCAAGCAAAGAGCTTTCACACCAAATACTGTGTTTATTTTATTACTCTTTAGCGCTCTTTATCGAAGTTTCTTTTGTGTAGAAATGTTTTTAAAGGCATCTTTTCTTATGGCATTTTTCCATAAGCAAGTTACTCTCATCAGTACTCCGGACCATACAGACCTTCTTTCAACCATGCTGAAACCGACATTTAGTGTAATTAACAATTGTAGAACACATGGGACACTGAGCAACAAATATAGTTTAACATCCCAGTGGTGCCATTATCACTACTACTATGATAGGCCTCTTGTCTCATCAGATTGCCCGGTCGGAACTGTTGTTTAATATGTGACTAAGCATATGTTGAAAACTTTCCTATTTGGTACATAGTCTATTCTAGAGGCTGTAGAAACTGTTGTTCCATAAACATTTATGTAGAGCATTCTCAGGTCCTGCATAAACTATTTTTCACATATTAAAGTAAACAAAATGTCTTTTCTTTACAGATAGACTTGGGATCATCTGGGACTTCAGGATGGAGTCGAGCTCTGGAGAAAAGAGCTTCACAGAGACTGAGGATGCGGCCATCGATATGACCACTAATGAAAAGGTGTCACTATTACATTCCAGGACTGGATTATATATATTTATTACAGGGCAAACTCCACCCTGAAACACAAAAGCATGATTAAACTGTTATAATTGTGATTATTGATTTGTTTTACAAGTATATTTTATGTTCGCATGCTAGGTCGTGGACCTTTTAAACCAGGCTGCTCTAATGTCCACCGATGATAAAATCACTGCACTTAAGCAGGTAAACTGACTTTTAAAAGATGTTCGTAAATTTGATGTCGTATATTTAGTTCTTGGGTTCATATATGTGGTTTGTTTGTTTTTATGGGTTTTTTTTAACATTAGGTGCAAGAGTTGATTATTAATAAGGATCCTTCACTGCTTGACAATTACCTGGATGTAAGTACAATCTCCTCTTGTAGTAAACTGATACGATTAGCAACTCTGTGCACCAAAGTGTAAAACTCTTGTCGTGTTTTGTCAACAGGAGATGCTAGCTTTTCAAAATGATAAATCAATTGAAGTGAGGAAATTTGTAATAGGCTTCATTGAAGAAGCATGGTAAGTTTTAAAACCTTACATTGTTTAGTAAACAGAGTTATACGGGCTGAATGGAAACGTCAATCTAGTTTTTCCCCCCAATTTTCTGTTTCAGTAAAAGAGACAATGAACTATTGCTGAAGCTGTTAGGAAATTTAAACATTAAATTAAAGGACGAGAGCGTGAATGTTGTAAAGAAGGCCATCTTGACGTTCACTCAGCTTTACAAAGTGACACTGCAGGTACAGTATTTGTCATTTCTCTTAATTTCAAATGTCTTTTAAAGAGTTCTTTATCGTAATCAACTTTTTTTTTTTTTTTTTTTTTTCTCCTCTCCTGTGCCAGTGGCTGTTGCGCACGAAGAGCATCTCTTACGTACAGGAAGGATGCTGGGACATGGTGACCCAGATGAAGGGGGAGGTTCTGGATCTGCTCGACTCGGATAATGATGGCGTTCGCACGCACGCTATTAAATTCACCGAGTCGCTTATCATCACGTTGTCACCCCGCACATCTGACTCAGACATTCCCAAGAAGCAGGAAGGGGACATCAGCTTGGACAAAATTCCAAAGGATCACTCATATATTCGCTACGGTGAGTGGAACTGGTCTGGAAAATGATACAACAATGTATTCAATCATCACTTAAGTTTACATGCATATTTGCCCTAATTTTTAATTGGTGTGAGTAGCAGATTGTTGAGCTCATCCTGAGGGTGCAAAATGTGCGATGCGACACCGTTTAGTCGATAAACCACTAGAGGATTATTTTTGTGTTTTTCCCCTTCTCTGTAAGGGGAGTGTACAGAAACAATACCTTGTGTCATTTTGTTTTCTTTCTACCCCCTTGTTTTTTTTTCCTGTTTATTTCTCAGACCGCCTGTGTGAAGAGGGAAAGTCGGCTCTTGAGCAGCTCCTGAAATTCATGGTTCACCCAGCCATCACCAGCATTAATCTGACCACAGCTCTGGGCTCACTGGCAACACTAGCCCGACAGAGACCAATGTTCATGTCTGAAGTCATACAAGCTTATGAGACTTTACATGGTAAGTGTCTGGTGTTGGTCTGAAGGGTTTTCTGCATCACAGAGAAATAATTAATATCAAACAAATATACTGAAATGTAATGTATGCATGCTTTTACAACCTATAATTGCATTTAAAAATCTTATCGCCGCGTGATTCGTAGTTTCTTTTCACCTTGATGTTTCTAGCTAACCTGCCCCCGACGCTTGCCAAGTCTCAGGTAAGCAGCGTGCGCAAGAGCCTTAAGCTGCATCTGGTGGCTGTGCTGCGGCACCCGAGCAGCGTGGACTTCCACGGCCAGATCTCCACACTCCTTTTGGACCTGGGGATGGCCCAGAGCGAGATCGCCCGCTGCGTGCCCGCTGGGGCTCAAGTTCGCAAGAGACCACGGCACGAGCCTTACAGTGAGGGCAAGAGGATTAAAATGGGTAAGAGAAGAGAGCCGTCGATACTCTTCAAAATGTTCTGTCAGCGTCGGTGTCACTATGGCACTGGTATACTGATACTATAAAGACACGATGCTCTGAAAATAACTAATACCTAACTGCCATTTTAGAACCCAGTCTGATGGAGGATGATGACGATAAGGAGGAGCCAGCACCCATCATTGCGGCCAAGCCACTGGCCACCACGGGCACTCAGTCTGCTATAGATATCACAGCTGAGTTCCTGCTGCCTCTGCTTACACCAGAGAACGTGGCCAACCTGGTACACTCTTCATTTAGAATTATTTTGGTATGCTGGTTTGACAGTAATGAAATACTAGTACTCATCGTCATGACATTTCATGTTTCAGGTACTCATCAGCATGGTTTACCTGCCGGACAACATGCCGGCCTCCTTCCAAGCTACTTACACACCTGTGGAGTCGGCAGGCACAGATTCCCAAATCAAACATCTGGCCAGACTCATGGCCACACAGATGACTGCCAGTGGACTTGGACCAGGTCACTTGCCATGTTTTTGTTTTTGCATTAAAACGAATAGAATTTCCAAATTTTAAACGTATCTAAGACACTCAATCTCCTTTTCATCCTCAGGTCTGGAGCAGAGCAAAGCCCGAGATGAAGAAGGAAAGGAAGGAGAGGCCGATGCTGCTGTGGCGGAGACCAGCTCTAAAGATCCCATCATCATCCGGAAAGTGTCTGCTGTGTCCCTCGGTCAGGCCATCTCTGTAGTCGGGGCCTATAAGAACGAAGCCGCAGAGGAGACGCCTCAGGCCAAGAAGCTTCCAGAACCCATTCTGCCTTCGACACAGCCCAAGTACAAATCTTTATATTGATACACACAAGTTGTAGTTTGTTATTTTCCTTCTTTTTTCATTCATTACTCCATTTTTGTTTGTTTTTTTGCAATCAGAGCACCTGGCAGCAGTGGACGAAAGAAAGTCTTCCGATTGGCTGACGTGGTCCAGCCCTTGTCCGAATCCCAACTCGAAAAGCTAACCAGCACGGCCGTCAGGCGCATCCTCCATTCAGAGAAGGCCATAGCAAGAAGCGGGATGTCCCATGTAAGTGGGGTTAGGATTAGATTCAGAAAACTCTCTCATATATATCTAGAGGTTTAACCCTATAGAGTCAGATCCATAAGTTTTGGAACTTGGATTCTGTTTCTGTCCTCTGTACCCCACAACATTGAATTTAATATGAAACACCTAAGATTTAATTTAAGGGCTTTGACAAATTTGTGGCTTTACCCATCCAAGTATATAATTTTTATACACACAGATACCCTTTTGAGTGGTGCATAAATAACGGAACAAACTAGCATAATTGCAAAAGTCAGCATTGCCTTTTAAACTTGGATTATATGCATTCAACAAACCCATGGATCTGACCAAACGCTGAGTTTCCTTTCTAGAAACTTTTTGCCAGGCCTCTACTGCAACTGCCTTCAGCTTGTCTTTGCTTTCAATCTTGTCTATAAGAAGTGAAAAGCATACTCTATCAGATGACCGATGATTTGGCCAGTGAAGAATATGCCATTTCTTACCCTGGCGTAGTTTTCACTGTGTTTTAAGTGGCATCCTATCAGTTTTGCAGATTTTGGCTAAATGTGAATGGAAAGTATAAGCCTATATACTCTAGAATTCCTCCTCCTTTTTTTTCTTGTCAGCCATTTGTTCCATTATTTATGAGCCCCCAAAATAGGCATTCACGTGTATGAAAATGGCTGTTATTCCTGAATTTTTAATGCCACGCTTCAAGAAATATGAGGGAGTTTTCTGACTTTACTCACACACTAAGTGCTTCATTTCAAATTTAATGTGTGGTGTACCAATAGCCAAATGGCAAAAAAATGTTAAGTGTTAAAAGGTTAATACAGCTTTTCTGACTAATCTGACGTCACCCAGGTTCGTGTGAAGCTGTTAGCACGGTTGGTTACTCAATTCGAGGGCACGATGAAGGACGACATGCTGCGTTTCATCCTAGAGGATATCCGGAGCCGTATCGATCTCGCTTTCGCTCTTCTCTATCAAGAGTACAACCAGTACCTGAGCCAACTGCCATCAGGCTCGCTGGACAGCTATGATCACTGCTTGTTCATGCTGCTCTCGGGCCTGCAGGAGCGGCCTGAACAGAGAGACGGGTGAGTCGCACCGTCTAATAGCTATGTGTAACATGAACTTTCCTTTCCTTTTTAGTACTTTTCATTAAACTTTGTCGCCATAACTCAAGTTATGCAAGTTATCTGTAGAAAATAACAGGTTGCACTGTGGGTGGTCTTTTCTTTCTACTAACATGTAGTTGCCTCAGATTTTATATACTAAATACTATATTTTAATACTGAATCCGCAATCCAGTGATGTTTATTAGCTCTATTGGTTCCAGTTGTTGTAATCGATGCACTTATTCTAATACCAAACCCATACAGGTGTGTTTATTCCCGAGCCAAGGGAGCACCATTGACCATGCTGTGTTCATTCGACACCAGGCTATAAATTTTAAATCCTTTCTCTTTGCAGGCTGTTTAATAAGTTGGTGCTCGAGGCTCCTCTGGTCACAGAGTCGGCCCTGGAGGTGATCCGGCGCTATTGTGAGGACGAGGTGAGACACACTGCCGCAAGCCCTTAAATTGTTTCAGTGCCTTACTAAATTGAGGCAGTGGAATTATCTAGTCTGTGCCTGATTTATATTGTGAAATGTTATTTCCCTGCGCGCATTAAAGTAATTGATTCTCAAACCAAATCAACAATTACAGGTTTATAAATCTGTTCACAGGAAAATAAAATAAGCACATTAATATATTTTTGTGATTTCCATCTCAGCACCTTCTGATCAGTCTAACTAAAAAAAACTAAACTGTTGTTAAATGTTTAAGCGAGTTAAACATAAAAATATTGTGAAATTGATATTTAAAGCTTGGCTCTATGTTTGTGTGTGTGGTTACAGTCTCGGGTTTACCTTGGCATGCCCACTCTGAAAGATCTCATCCTGAAACGCCCTTCCAGACAGTTCCAGTACCTGCACGTTCTCCTGGATCTCAGCTCTCATGAGAAAGAAAAGGTGTGTGTGTTGTTTTGTTTTGTTCCACCTGCATCAGTAAATTTTTTCTTTTCTGCTCAATGTTTCCTTTCTAGAAGCTGCAGCCCCTTAGTGTAATAAAACTTCTGTTGTTTGTTAAGGTGCGCTCGGCTGCTTTGAATATCATCAAGTGGATGTACGAGAAGGATCACCTGCGCGACTACATTGAAAAGTTCGCGCTGAACTACATGCAGCTGCTTGTTCACCCGAACCCGCCTTCGCTACTGTTTGGAGTCGGAGAGGACACAGGTTAGAAATTGCTTCTAACTTGAACTACAAAGGGGCCTCCGAGTGGCGCAGTGGTAAAGCGCTCACCCTATTATCCAGAGACCGCTGGTTTGATTCTCGGGTGATGCTGTTACCTCTCACAGCCGGAGGTCTAGAGAGAGCTGATTGGCCGAGCTCTCTCAGAAGGGAGGGATGAGGGGTACTTGGTGCTCCCACATTAATCATGGCTCTACAGCCAATCAGGGTCCGGGGGTCACGTGGAAGGAGCGGGTAGCACTTTCCTCCGTGTGTGTTACTCAGCCTCTAACGGTGCATGAGCAAGCGGTTTGAAAAGATGCGGTCGGCTGGCGTCACGCGGTTTGGAGGAAACGCGTGATAGTCTTCGGCCCTCCCGGCTGAGTGGTAGTAGTAGCCTCAATGTGGGAGCCCCCTAGTGATGGGGAGGAATTGGCCACGACTAAATTAGGCAGAAAATTGGGGGGGGGGGGGGGGATACAAAGAAAATTAAGCTTTAGATGCTGATATTTTTCTAAAATGTCCCACAGTTTATATTAAACTTGAGTTTAATATTTCAGTTGAAATATGCTTACACGTCAGAATTATAGAAACAAGGCATTATACTTCTGGTTTTTATGTTCAGAGGTGGCCGCTCCTTGGACAGAAGAGACAGTGAGACAGTGTCTGTACCTCTACCTTTCTCTCCTTCCTCTCAACCACCGTCTGGTCCACGAGTTAGCCGCCGTCTACACAGAAGCCATTGCTGACATCAAGCGCAGCGTGCTCCGTGTCATCGAGCAGCCTGTAAGCCTGAAATTAACCAATTAACATCCAACAAGGTGTGAACTTTATTAAAACACCCTCTAACAGTGTCTTAACTCCTTATATTTCCTTTACTTTACAGATCAGGGGAATGGGCATGAACTCTCCAGAACTGCTGCTGCTGGTTGAAAACTGTCCCAAGGGGGCAGAGACTCTGGTCACCCGCTGTCTCCACATACTGACTGATAAAGGTACAACCGCGTCCTGTTTCACACATCGTTTCCGCAAACGTTTGTTGGCTGCCATTTACATAATCGGTCTTTTATCCTCTTTCCACTTTCAGTCCCTCCATCTCCAGACCTGGTGGAGCGAGTACGGGATCTCTATCACAAACGAGTGCCAGATGTGCGTTTCCTCATCCCGGTTATCAACGGGCTGGAAAAGGTCTCTCCATCACGTTTCATTACAAAATCAACCAGTGTTACTTGATACACCCTTTTGGCTGTACTGGTTTTTAAGCAGCATTTTTCTTTGCTTAACAGAAAGAGGTGATCCAGGCATTGCCGAAACTCATCAAGCTCAATCCCATCGTCGTCAAGGAGGTCTTTAATCGTCTGCTTGGCACGCAACACAGTAAGGACGCATTACAATTAGTTACAGTTATGGCTAGAAGAGGTGCCATCTAAGAGTAATGCTTATAAATACAGACAATTAGAGGTTTTGATAAAGCATCTGTAAACTTGCTGATCCGCTCCAGGTGAAGGTAGTTCCTCAGTGTCTCCTTTGACCCCCGGTGAACTCCTCATCTCTCTCCATAACATCGATTCCACCAAGTGTGACATGAAGTCTATAATCAAAGGTAACTTCTTTAGTTTCACTTATCCCCTCAAATCATGTCTTGGTTTCTGGTCTGGTGTTTAGGGGAGTAAGTTTCTTCTTGTTGATAGAACTTGTCCGCCTTCACACTTTTGTTTAGCTACGAACCTGTGCTTCGGCGAGAAGAACGTGTACACATCGGAGGTTCTGGCTGTAGTGATGCAGCAGCTGATGGAACAGGTTCCTCTCCCTATGCTGCTCATGCGGACCGTCATCCAGTCGCTAACGATGTACCCTCGCCTTGGCGGATTCGTCATGAACATCCTGTCTCGCCTGATTCCCAAACAGGTGCGTCGCTTCACTTCGAGACCAATGTCCTAAACTCCTTGTTAAGCAAGAATGAGTCTATGGCATTGAATAACATCTTGCGTGTGTGTAGGTGTGGAAGTACCCCAAAGTGTGGGAAGGTTTCGTGAAGTGCTGCCAGCGCACCAAGCCACAGTCTTACACCGTTCTGCTGCAGCTGCCGCCCGCACAGCTAGCCAGCGTGTTCGAGCGCTGCCCAGAGATGAGGGACCCTCTCTTACTACATGTCCGCTCCTTTACCCCACACCAGGTATAAAAACATTACAGAACATCCAGAGTTTACCTCTGATCGATATTTTTTAAGCTTGTATGTATTTTGATAAAATATTTTCCATGATGCGTGTGTGTGTGTATGCAGCAAGCCCACATTCCATCATCCATCATGGCGATTCTGGAAGCTAACAGTAGGATGCCAGAGCCGGAACCACCACAGCATGAACCTGAGCACATGAAAGTGTCAGAGGAAAGAGAGGTCAGGCTTGGAAATACAGCAACAGTTCAGATTTAAATATGAAACCATTAAATATTCCAAAAATGTTAAAGTAATGTATCTGTTTCATCCTTTAGTTACACACCCAGCAGTTTGTGAGGCCCATAACACACACTGAACCAATAACTCCAGCGCCAGCTGTAGTGGCTCCTCCTGAGTTAGCACCTGAGTCGGTAGCCAGAAGGGAGAAAATTGATGAGCCCATGGAGGAAGGAGATGCAGATACAGATCGTCTAGAGATCGCCACCGAAGCCACAACTCCAGTAAGACTCTATTCACAATTGCTTTTATCAGTGTGATTTGATATTCTGTGACTGTATGATCTTATATGCATTAACTTTTAACCATAGCAGATTGAAGCAGTTGAAAATGAATCCCAGGCCTCCCCTGTTCCCCAGGTGAAGACAGAGGAACCAATGGAGACGACCACTACTGAGCTGGCAGAAGACCAGCCGCAAGAAGCGGTGGAGGATAGCGGCACAGAACCTGAGACACAAGCGGACGATCCCGAATAAAACAAACATGCACTGACAAAAACATTCAAGTTCAGCATATATGTATTTAGTCTGAGGTCTAGAACCAATAATGTAGTTTATTGCTTATTATAATTATTTGACTTTACTTGTTAGTACTGTTTTGTTCAACAAAAAACATTGCTTTTGTACATCATTAACGAATCAAGAGGTGATGTCCGGATAATAAATATCTCATTGAATATAGTTTTCAATTTTGTGTGAACTTGTTTAACTGAAATAAACTTAGTCTTTGGTCTCCAAATAATATAACAGCATTATGCTCCAACAGCTTATATGGACGGGAAGATATTTCCCATTTCCATTGTCTTTGTGTACGTGGTCAAAAAGGGAAATTCTCAATAAATTCATCTTGAGTGGAGTTTGAACTTCTCCATGTGATGTCTTAATGCCATAGACTGGTATGTTGTTAATAGATGAAACATTTTAGGTAAATTCCTTATCAAGTGTAATGATGGTATATTGTACTTTAATATGTGTCTTATTCATAATAGGCTTTAGGAATGAGGAGATAATGGCAGGAAAAATATTAAAATATCAAAATTAATAATATAAAAATCTCCTTATTTAACCCCCAACTTATACCTTGTACAGTGCCAGTATATATAGTATATCTGATACTATTTGCATTTCTGGTAGATGCTAAAGTGCATGCTAAAGTAAGGTAGTATCTGTATAATGTACAATGACAAAGTAGTAGATCCATCTATTAATCTATTTATTATTCTGGTAACGAGGAATTTACATCATGTATTTTTTAAAGCCCATTTTTGCCTTACTTTCAGTACAACTGCTGTATCTACACTTCCTGGCCTAAAATAATCACCATTTCAGGAGAATCAAATTATTGATTATTTTTCGAGCATTTTTTTTGTTAACTTGTTTATACATTTTATAAAGGTTATTAATTTCAAGCAGTAAACAATCCTACCATTTCATATCTAACGCTGCGCGCGTGCAGGAGACTGCGTGCAGGACTGCTTGACCTCGCAACCAATCAGATTCAACCAAGCCTCTTGCTCAGCCAATCAGAATGAGGCAGCCCCAAAAACCATAGCAACCACTTTGGTTTACACTAGTTAACGTGTCGTCATCTCTTTGTGACCGAACCGGGCGCTACTTTACTTTTACACATATATAACATATAAATTATAAAAATTTTTAAACAATATTTTGGATCATTGCTTTTCTTTTTTATCTGAATCATGGAGAGTTCGGAGGAAACGCTAGAGGAGCGGAGGCAGCTGGCTGCAGCTTGCTTTAAAGCTTTTCTCTTAAAAAACAGCACAAAAACAAACCTCAACCTGTGAGTAATATTTATTTAACACGAAAACCACTAAAAACTCTATTTATATAATACATTCTGTGACAGTCATTCTCAGCTACTGATGTAAATAAATAAATGACCACATTAACATTCATAATAATAATAATAAAAAAATGTCATTTTAGTTACTGGTTTCTTAAAATACCCACAATGCCATTCGACTATCTGTGGGTTAATGGTGGTGCAGTGGGTTTTAGTCCTTGCTTCATCAATGCCTGAAAAGAGTGATGCATCCAGTGTTTAGTGTTTCCCTTACTTCTATTTTATTTTTTATTTTTGTGAAACCTGACCACTATCACATACTGGAAATCGTTGAATGCCTATGTAAGTGATAGAAGTGTTTACTTATCCGACATCCATTGATCCATCCATCTGATCCATCTCTGTAGTCCATCCAGGGGCCTTGGAGGCCACTGTTGATTACTCCATGGTAATCGACCGTGGCTGGACCGCCGTTCAACATTCACACCCTAAGGGCAATTTTGAAACATCAATTAGCTTAATCTCCATGTCTTTGTATTGTGGGAGAAAACCAGAGCACTCATAGGAAACCCCCCAAACATGGGGAGAACACACAAACTCCATGTACACAGATCCATGGCGGCTGTCAAACCCAGACCCCGGAGGTGCAAGGAGACAGTTCAAACCACTAAGACGCCTTATGACATCAGCAAGGGATAAGCACTATTTTCCTCTAACAATAAAAATATACAGCACCAAAATAGAGAATTAGCCTGAGGATACCTAAATATATCATAAATATTTCAGTATATAATTTGTTATTCAAAGATTTGGACACAGGTTTGGATTTATTTTCTACATTCTAAAACACTTACTCATCGTCTATAACGCTTAATCCTGTATACAGGGTCGCGAGGGTCCTAGAGACTATCCCAGAAAACTTAGGGCACCCTGGACAGGGTGCCAATCCATCGCAGGGTACACACACATACTCACACTAAAGGAAAATTTGGGAATGGCACTTAGCCTAATCTGCATGTCTTTGGACTGTGGAAGGAAACCCGAGTGCCCAGAGGAAACCTGGAGGTGCAAGGCGACAGTGCTAACCGCTAAACCACCGTGCCGGCCCATTCTATATTTGCTAAGTGTTCAGCTATTGTCATTATCATCAACAGTAATGATTTACTGTCTATTTCAGCTACGACCATTTGGTTCGCCTGCTCACCAGAGTGATGGATGAGCGTCCGGAGAACACGGTGGACGTGATTGAAGATCTAAGCCGCGAGATAAAACGCAGCATGCTTCAGGAGACGCAGAGCACGGTGCGAGATTCCCCGTCCACATCCTCATCTGAGCTGCTGGCCGAGCAACAGAGACCGCTGTTTAACCGCGGTGAAGAGGAGGAACACGAAGAGGTACTGGTCAGAACTGATTTTTTAAAACTCATTCTTATATCTAAAAGTGTGTTTACTCATTATTAGATGTGTCAGCTCATCTGAGGCAAGAATTCTTTTTTTTTTTTTAAGTTTTTCTATGCTTTTTGAAGAGTAGAATTAAATATATAAATGTGGTTAAGTAGGATCCATGCAACACTTGGCCAAATGCATCGGTTTTCAAACTGCAGCTTGGAGGAAAGTGCTGCCCTCTTCCACATACATGAGCTAATAGATGGTCATAATTGGTTAATGTTGCCGTGATTGACTTGGAAGAGAGAAAAAGCAATGCTGTCCTTCTGACCCAGAGAGCATGGCTATGCTCCATTGCACACCTGGCCATAGATTTCAAACTTTTCTTAATGCTATCAATAACGTAAGTAGGTGGAACCAAGCAGCTTAAAAGTCATTGCATAGGAAAATAAAAATCCACTTAAACATTATTTGTCTTCCTTCTTAGATGGAGACACCCCTGCCCAATATGACTGAGCTGACGTTCTTCCTGGAGCAGATTGGGGTTGGTCTGGGTCGGGAGGAGATGCAAAGGATCCTCCTGGCCCTGAAGCAGCTGGTGGACAGTCAGCCCCTGCAACGCTGCCGATTCTGGGGTAAAATCCTTGGTATTGAGTGGAACTATATAGTGGCTGAAGTGGAATACAGGGATGGTGAGGAAGAGGAGGACGAGGCAGAGCAGGAAACACAGGAAGACGAGGAGAAAGAGGGCGAGGAGGAGGTAATCAAGGTTACTGAAGTAATTCCTTACTGACTTGTATAAACAAGGCTCAATTTTGTTCTGGATTGTTCCTTTTTAGCTGGATCCACTCCCCAAATCAAGCTACAAGCCACCCAGCCCAGTCCCTAATGAGTCTCGGCGTACCGGCACCAACAAGTTCACATACTTTGTGTGCAGAGAGCCAGGCCTGCCCTGGGTCCGTCTTCCTGAAGTTACACCTGCTCAGATTACAGTTGCACGACAAATCCGCAAGTTCTTCACCGGGCGCCTGGACGCTCCCGTCGTGAGCTACCCGCCCTTCCCAGGCAACGAAGCCAACTACCTGCGCACCCAGATAGCCCGCATCTCAGCAGGTACGCAGGTCAGTCCACTGGGATTCTATCAGTTCAGAGAGGAGGAGGGGGAAGAAGAGGAGGAAGGAGCAAGAGACAGCGTCGAGGACAACACTGAATTTGAGGGAATCCCCATGCACGAGATGGCAGAGTCACTGTCGGCGTGGGTCCACCACATACAGCACATTCTCAAGCAGGTGAGATAATCGTATTGGAATCACCTACATTCACACACTGATTGGAGACTGTATCCATTGAAGATCTACGTCTGAGAAGCTGCCGACTTCCTTTCTAACAGCAGATAAAACTTCTGAATTGCAAACATACAGTAGTATGAAAAGTAGTATGTGTCACACTTTAATGTTTCAGATCATCAAACTAATTTAAATATTAGTCAAAGATAACACATTAACACATCATGCAGTTTATAAATGTAGTTTTTTATTATGAAGGGAAAATAAAATCCCAAACTAAAATAAAAAAACAAAATAGCCCTGTGAAAAAGTGTTTGCTCCCCTGTTAAAACATAAATTAACTCTGGTTTATCACACCTGAGTTAAACTTCTCTGCAGGCCTCTCTTGCCTCAGTTAAGATGAATGTTCATGACTCTATCATAAGAAAGAGACTGGGGGCACAAATGGTTCGCATGGCAAAGATCCAAGACAAAAACCACTGCTGAGAAAAAAAAAACATAAAGGCTCGTCTCAGTTTTGCCAGAAAACATCTTGATGATCCTCAAGACCTTTGGGAAAATACTCTGTGGACTGACAAGACAAAAGTTTAACTTTTTGTTCCATTAACTGTTTGTTGTAATCTGAATGGCTGAAGAAAAACAAAATAAAGACTTTGGAGTGGCCTAGTCAGACTCCTAACCTGAATCCAATTGAGATGCTGTGGCATGAACTTAAAAAGGCGGTTCATGCACGAAAACCCTTCAATGTGGCTAAATTACAACTATTCTGCAAAGATGAGTGGGCCAAAATTCATCCACAGTGCTGTAACAGACTCATTGCAAGTTATTGAAAATGCTTAATTGCACTTGTTGCTACCAAGGTGGCCCAACCAGTTATTAGGATTAGGGAGCAAACACTTTTTCAAACAGGGCTATGTCGTTTTGGTTTTTGTTTTCCCTTAATAATAAAAACCTCCATTCAAAAACTGTATGATGTGTTGACTTGTGCTATTAAAGTGCGACAAACATGCAAAACAAACCACTGTATATCTACATTCCCAAACCTGATCATTTTTGATCATCTCTGTGTGTGCACCAGGGTCGTTGTACGTGGGTCAATATGGCCGAAAAGCCAGAGAGGGAGGAAGAAGACGCAGAGGAAGAGGAGAAGGAGGAAGAGCCTGACGAGCCAGAGCCAGAGATTGGACCGCCGCTTCTCACGCCATTGTCTGAGGATGCAGGTGAATCTTTGACTTGAGATGGGTGTCAGTTTTGTTTCTTTCATGAGCAAACACACCTTATGGACATGTTCTGATATTTCAGAGGTTAATAACACTCCTCCTTGGAGTACCAGGATCTCTTCACACTTAATTCCTCAGTACGCCATTGCTTTTGTGCGCTCCAACCTGTGGCCTGGAGCCTACGCATACGCCTGTGGAAAGTAAGGACTTTCTATATTTTTCCTAAATCTACGTTGTCATATGCTGGATATATTCTGCTTTTGTAGTCACTTTAATTATAATAGGGTTGATTACTTAATTGATGTTTAAATTTTGCAACAGGAAGTTTGAGAACATCTACATTGGCTGGGGGATGAAATTCTTGGGCGAGAGCTTTAGCCCGGTTGTACTTCCTCCACCACAGCTTGAGTACCCAAGTGGCCCTGAGGTCACTGAGGCGCTGGACCCCACTCTGCAGGAGGAGCAGGCTCTCAAAGAAGCACAAGAGGAGCAGCAGGCCGCGCTGGAGGGCAACTACGCGTTGGATGCTGCGGAAGAGGATGAAGAGGATGAAGAGGAAAATTAAATGAGACATACCTTATGGATAAACATTCCTTCCTGATTTTTTTTTTATACACCTCTGACGAACACTTGAATCAGATTAACAAGGGATGACCTCATTTGTTTTTATATGAATGCACTCATTGTAATACTTGCTCATTGTTACAGTAGCAGCCAATTACAGGGACGTGTACTGTATAAGCAAATGCTGATGTTGATTTAAGGTGACCTTCTGTCTGTGGGACTCATGACTGGATAAAAAAGTATGTGTTCTTTAATTAATGAACCAAATGAATACAATTATGCCTAACTGATTTTTCTATAAACAGCTTACCCTGTCATGTTTAACCTCTTATAATGTTCAACGATCTATATTTTTAATGCAGAGTATGAAAAATGTTCTTGATTTCAATTGTATTTAATGGATGAGGCAAATAAATCAATAAAGCAGTTGAAGGAGTCAAAAACTGTTTAATTAAACCTGAAGATCTAAAACGGTTACTGTGAGTAAATTATCGCCATAGGAATTTTGTTTATAGGAATTTTGTTTAAAGTTTTCTTTCATGCTTAAAAAATCGGCTTATTTGGCTTGACTTGGAAATTCTTGTTCACACTATAGCTAAAACTGAACTAAAATAATAAATGCAAGAAATGCTTTACTGTTGCACAACAGCATGAGCTAATAGTTATTGTACCTGCACAAGAGTTCAAAAAGAATCAAAAACTACCATATCACTTAAAATTGGATCACAACCAGACAAAGACATGATCCAACTCATGCGCATAATCCATTAAACTTTGAACTGGATGATCGTTAAAAAATTACAAAATGCCCTTGAATTCTCTTTCAGTTCAAGAAATATGTATCAGACTCAATTCAACAAAGTGCTGAATGAGATAAGGAAATGATGGAAGTATTATCAAATACCTATAGAAAAACATCAATAAATACTGAACCACCATGAATAGTTGCTGATCATAATAATGTTACTTAAGACTGGAACAGACAACATCGAACCAGAATTAACTGGTGAACAAAAATTAAGCAAGAAAATAAGCGATTTTACTTCTCATACATAATACATTTTAATCCTCATTTTTATCGTTTATTTATGTTATAGATTATATGCAATAATTTGCAAAAAACAAACATGGAATCAAAGCAATCTAAATTCTTATGCAATGCTACATGTTTCAGCCCTAAAAGATCAGCAGTTAAATAATAAATACTGTATTACTTAATGTGGACAAGAACAGCTCAATAACATAAAGGAAACAAAAAATGGATGACATGATGAAATCAAATAGAGTATAAGTTGATATGCACTGGTCCATCATGAGTCACAGTATTAGCGGAGATTGCTCTCGTCCTCCTGAATCGTCCTCTTGATTCTCAGTAACATGGTGGTGTGCCACTGATCCAATCTCGTGATCGAGTCAAACTCCTTCACCTAAGAGCGAGAACAGACAACGGTGCTCTTCTGAGCTTTTAAGATCATCTCCCAGCTTAATGTTTTTTACGAGCTCGATTACGAAACAGGAACTTACAGCGTTTGCGTATGCATCGGCATCTTGCTCCTCGTGTGCATCAAGAAGTTTCTGTTTAAAAAAACAAACAAAAACAAACCCATCATCAGGATTTTGAGCGAAGATAAGAAATCTTCACAACTGATTTAAAAGCGGACCTTGACAAGTTTGCACTCCCTGGAGTCTGAGAAGGCAGGAAACATTCCCTCATATCGCTGCAAAGCCAGCTAGAGAAGATGGAAACTAATTAATATGACCGTAAAGAAGGCACTAATGCTAACAAAACAACAAAGATGCTAATCACCTTGGCGTTTAGCATGTCGACACAGAAATGACACAGTGCTGCCTTGAAGAAGTGATCTTTAGCTCCATACTTCAGCAAGGTGTTGTCCATGCAGTAGATCCCAATCTGAACACATTAACATTATTATGAAAGACGAAAACGAAAGACGAGTTGCATATGGTTTAATGGTTTACTGAAAGACGTGCCGACCTCTTCAAATATCTGTAGAGCCTTCTGGTACTGTTCACACTGTGCGGCATACATCGCCACTTTAAGTAGGCACTTATTGGCAGCACTGCAGGGGAAAACAAAATCAAACTGTTGGCATGTGTGCGTGTGTGTGTGAGAGAGGGGGCGAGAGAATGGGAATGTTTTTTTTGTACCTTGTAGACTCTTCTCCTTTGTAGTAATCACCAGCCTGCTTGTAATGCACAACTGCCTGCAATTATTTCAAAACAAAACACTTTTGCATTTTCTTTGTACAGATCCTGTACAGCTTAGTTTTTTTTTTATTATTATTATTACAGCGACACTAAATGTTCCAAACACCATCTCGCTCACCTTATCCATGTCCAGTAATTCTGACTCGTAAATTTCAGCCACAGTGATGTGGTGCTTCGCTGCGGTGGTGAAATGCCCCTGTGGATGAAGATGTGATCCTCAATAAGTCAGTACAACCCAATCAAATTTACTGTGTCTACTCAATAGAGATCATTCATGGTTTAAAAAATATATACACTATGAAACAAAGAAAAATGTAAAGAAAAATAAATAAATAAATCAAGAAGTAGTAAAGAAAAAAAGGAAAGAAGAAAAAAAAATAGTAAAAAAACAAAATGAAATCACAAATAATGAAGAAAAGAAAGAAAAAATAGGGAAAAAAGTATTTAAAAAAAAGAAAATAAAGAAATACAATGCCTGTTCCCAAAACTGAAATTAAATAAACAATTATTATAAAAATTATTATTATAATAAACAATATTTAAGAGGCTTTAATTGGATAATTAAAGCAGGGATTAATACATTTCTAATAGATAGGAAGAAAGAAAGATATGGTAATATATATGGAGATAGATAATTAGATAGTTTTGTTAATTCATTGTGTTACTTTGTTTTGTCTCAGCTAGTCAGCTAATTAGATGTCTGAATTAGCTAGTTAGTTTTGTAAATTTATGTTGTGCATACAGTACGTAACACCTTGGTCCAGGAGGAACGTTGTTTCGTTTACTGTGTACTGAACTGTCTATGGTTGAAATGACAATAAAAGCCTACTGGATAAATAGATGGATAGATGGATAGATGGATAGATAGGTTCTGAACAGACTGAGCTGTATAAGAAATATTACAAGACAAAATCAAACTTAACGCCTCGTCACTCATTTCTCACCATATCTGTGTTGATATCGATGGCCCGACTCAGACACTTGATGGCCTCTGAGGGAAGAACCACATAGATTTAAAGTGGTAAAATTAAACATTCGACTACAGTGAAACCTCGGATTGCGAGTAACGTGGTTTGCGAGTGTTCCGCAAGAAAAGCAAAGATTTTTAATAAATTTTGACTTGGAAAACGAACAAGTCTTGGTTTACGAATACCAAATATCATGTATCACGCATGCACTTCTTGTTCTGACGCCGAGCGTCACGTGATCACAACTGAGCCAATGGTTTTTTCCTTCCTTGCGCTGCAGAATTGTAGGTAATCATCTCCCCTGCTGGGTCTTAACGGCGTCTCTCACTGGTATAATCAATATCCGTGCACGCATGTACTGTTTACTACAACACTGTGACCATGTGTGTGTGCGTAAAACATATTTTATTTTGTGTCTGTATGCGTGTGTGTACAGTGCGCGTGTAAAGCAAAAACTCTCATTAGAAAGGTTAAAGATCCATTTTTCTCTGTGTCAGCCTGCTGTTGTGTGTGCACACGTCGTTAGACACCGTGCCCCTTTATATACACACATTATGTGTATTATTACACCTTATAAGACGAGAAAGGGGGAGGGGGGGTCTAATTCCTCTCCTCTTACTTTAGCTTCACACACATACACAAACACACAGCACTTGCGCGCATAAAAAGAAACGCTTCTGTCGGGATTTATTTTTAGGTAAAGTGCAGGTTAATTTGGTAAATTTTTTACTTTATATTTTGTGTTAATTATTTTTGTATTTATTTTTTGGGGCTGTGGAGCGAATAATTTGAGTTTAAATTATTTCTTATTGAAAAATTCAACTTGATTTACGAGTGTTTTGAAATACAAATTATGCTCGTAATCCAAGGTTCCACTGTACTTTAACTGAATCATAGCAGATCTCTTTCAGAGCAAGAAAACAAACTACCAACCTTGTGGATCTGATTTTCTGTACGCGTTGCTGGCATTGACAAAGCTGATGGCAGCGTTGTGCTTGCTTTGCGTTTTCAAGTGCACTTTTGCAGCTTTGCAGAATGCATCTCCTGCAGCTGAAAGAAAACAAATATCAAGCCGAACGTTAGTGCGTTTTGAAAGCAACTCTGATCTTATTAAAGCAGCGTTTTTGTGGGCATACCGCGCCAGTTCTTGGCCATCTTGAACATATTCGCAGCTCTCGTGTACATGTCACAGGCTTCCTCTGCCTTAGAAGAGCTCCTAAAAAAAGGAATCAAAATACTTATAATAAATCACTGAGGTAATGCAGTCTTGAGTCATTATTATACTTAAGTAGTAGTAACACGATTTTGCTTGAATTCTGTATTGGGAATCAACTCCTAAAGTACTTACCCGTTATGGCTAAACTCCTAAATGTCTAAAATGTCTTTTACCTTGTAATTGTATAAATATTTGTAAATATAATATCAGTGACATAAAAATGGCACCTTAGTCATGGAAGTACCATAATATGCAAAGCTACTTGTTCTGTCTTAAACTCTTCTGCTTTATCCAGTACTTGCGCACACTCTTTCTCCTCAACACGTTTCCTCCCAGCATGCAGTTTGGGTTCTGTAGGTTGCATCACCGCCACCTATAAATCTCTTTCATGCTCCTCACCTTCCCTGAGCGTCCCTTATTGAAAGAATATGGAAGCTTGTTGACAGATGGGTAAAGTGTATTGAAAAGCAATTAGAGATTATCTTATCTTGTCTTTTTTAAAGGTTACTAAAGATAAATTCAACCAAAGGATGTAGCCTGCTGGTCATTACCACTTATTAGAAAACTTCTAAAGGTGCAGAGATTTTTCTTCCGAAGCCCCAAAGTTATGGAATAGCCTTCCATTTAATGTTCTGGACTCATACACGGTCGCAGTGTTCAAGTCTAGGCTGAAAATCTATTTGTTAAGTCAAGCCTGTGAGTAGCTTGATCTTAGGTAAAGGAGCAGATCTGGGGGACTCATGGACATGGAGTATTATGGTGAGCTGGTATGTTTAGATGCTGTCTTCCCCACTCACACTGATCACTCAATGTTGTTGATGGTGGAATGTCTGGTTGCTTTACATCCCAGAGAGCCCTCATGTCTCTATTTTCTTCTGGCTGTCCTTTTAGTTATGCTGTCATAGTTAGTCCTGCCGGAGTTCCTGCTTGCACTCTGCACGAAATACACATTCAACTTATACATGTGACTGTGATACCTAAACATTATCTCTTTCTTTGTCAAACTACACATGGTGCCACTAAACTCCCAGTTACTTTCTTTTGATTCAGTAATGCTGCTTTGCGGCAGTTAAAAGCGCTATATAGGTTTTTGGAAAGATATACATAAGGTATTGGAAATGATTTTAAACATTACAATTGATTTCAGTTTTAGGGTACTTTATATGGGCACAGTGTCAATGGTTTCCTGGCAAGGGAAAAAAAATACATGTATAGAATAATTCTTGCTTCAAGTAAAAAAGCTATTACGGAATGCTGGTACAAACCTAATCCGCCACAAATACAGGATTGGATTTATGTTGTAAAAAATGTGTTTATAATGGAGAAAATTACTTTCAGTATGAATAACCAAACAGATCTGTTTGTCGATTTTTGGTCTAGGTGGGATAAGTATAAAACCCCTATTGAACCAGATGTTTTTCTGTTATAGAATCTGTGTTTTATGAATAGGTATTGTCTATACATCCCCTGTCTTTTGTAAATAGTTTTTCTATAATTGAGAGATAACCCAAAGAGATATATTGATCTGCTTTATGCCATAAAGAGCTTTTTGATATTTATCTTTTCAATAAAAACTTTAAAAATAATAATAATAAAAAACTCTATATAAATAAAACTGAATTGAACTAATTTTACACCCGTAAAGGTGTAAACCAATCATTTTTAAGCCAGCTTCCAACACTATATGGACAAAAATATTTGACCAAACCTGCAATGACATTGTATCCAAATAATTCAATATGGAGTTGGTCCCCCTTTTATAGCTTTAACAGCTTCTTGGAAAGATTTTGAAATATGTCTGTGGAAATCCGTACCCATTCATTCTGTAAAACATTTACGAGGTCAGGCACTAATGTTGGACGAGAAGGCCTGGCTCATAATCTCCAATGCAGTTCATCCAAAAGGCGCTCGATGTGGTTGAGGTCAAGGCTTTGTGCGGGCCAGTCAAGTTCTTACACACTAAACTCATCAAACCATATCTTTATAGTCCTTGCTTTGTGCACTTAGGCACAGCCATGGAATAGAAAAGGGTCTTACCACTGTTACCACAAAGTTGGAAGCATCATAGAATTGTCCAAGATGTCTTGCATTACGATTTTCCTTTACTGATTGAAACACCTAAATTCAATAATTAACAGATTTGCCCAAATACTTTTGTCCATATAGTGTACTATAGGAAGTACTTGTTGTTGATGTGAAAAGAGTTTGTAGAAATAGTTAAAAGGTTAAAGCTAAAAATAAGCTGATCAGATTTAATTTAATCAGTGATATTATTATTATATTAGGTTAAAGCCCACGTACATGTCTGCCTGTACGGAAAAAAACTCTGTCTAACTTATTATTACAAAGAAATAAAATTTTGTAAGGTTGGGTATCCTATGCCTTGTTTGCTTTAATTGTCAGCCAAATACACTCCCTGTTCGGTAATCGCAGAGTGGATTACAGAAGGATTTTTTTAAAACAACTCCAGCCTGGTAAAATACACTTATACCACTTTAGTGCCATTATTTTAGTGGTTAATATATTAAGCAATCCCAGTAGAAATAGATGTAGCTTATTAAATCTGGTACATAACTGTTCATATCATTGCTTTTACTCAACATTTGGATTTCGTTTATGGTGTAGGTTAAACTTAAGGCAGATAATTCAATTACTGCAAAATTTTCATTAAAATTCTGTATAACCAGTTTTTTGATTCTTTGACATCGTGACGCAGGGGGCAATTAACCGCCCCAAAAAGTCCCATAAACTTTAGACTTATATCTATGACATAGCTGATGTCCAAATTTGACTGGTTCTGGCGCAGAGCAAGAATTTTGTAGAAATATATAAAATTTGACACATTTGAAGAGGCTAGCAAGCTGTGTGAGTAGATGACCCTAAAGATGGTATAAGTTGTACCCCTGGGGTGCATGAGACCCCCCCCCCCAACCACCCCACCATTGACATAATGGGGAAGGTACTCACAGTTGCATTGCGTTATGAAAACTTCCAACTGAACTTTAAACCTGAACCTAACTGTGGATTCCGTTGCCATAGAGATATGGCAGGGGTCCGAATTTTTCCAATCACCAATCACATTTTCTTCAGAACTTTATTGTGATTTGCACAATAATATGCACAGGAGCGTTTACCTATTTTTATTTATTTTTAATTCTTGTTTGTTTATAGGATTGTTTTTACCTTATTTTACTTTTTTTTTTTAGATGTAACTATTTGTGGACTGCTGGATCTGTGAATTTCATGATGGGGATGAGTAAAGTATTTATCTATCTATCTATCTAGTTAAATCTACAGTACAAGTTCAGTTCAGCATGCTCAACTCTTACCAAAATAAAAACAAGTAAATCACACTTACCCGACTAACTTTATAAAAAACGATGCCGTCACTGTCATTTTCCTGTCCGCTTCAGCCATCAGAGCCATGGCTTCTTTCTCTTTCCCGGAAACATCCATGTTGTTTTTATCCCTCTGTTCTCTCCTAAAGGTCTGCTCTGTTGCTATAGACACGTCACTTTGGAACCGGAAGTAAAATCGAGCTTCGGCTGAAATCTTGGGGGTCGTCGCAAAAAAGGTAAGCTTTCAAATCAATAAGCAACAAACTAAACAAACCTTTATCAACCTACCCGATGCTTCATGTTTAAGCGATATACTGCTGGTGTATATATTAGCACCCCGATACACTATGAGGTACTTCGTTCGTGCGTGGACACGCGGAGTCTCTCCGTTTTCCCGCTTGTCTTATCATTTACACCGCTTCTCTCTCCGCAACACGCGGGAAGCAGTTACCAGTGGAGAGGTCGCAAACTGTGAAAGGAGGCCGTTTTGGAAATCTATCATGATAAACTTCACACTTTAGGTATTGTTTATTGTTTATTTTATCAATGTGTTTTTTAAAACACACGCGCCTAACGTGTGCGTACTCAATGGTGACGCACGGACGCACGCACGCTTTGCGTGGAACTGAGTTGTTACGTGAATGAAATGTTGCAGCGTTAGCCCGGAAGAACATTGAAGGAAAAAGTTATTTCCAATAAAAAAATGACTTTCTAGTAAATGAAACATGTTGCTAAAGTTACCCATAGGTAAAATGACTCTTAATACATTTGTATAATGACAGCAACATTTAGAACATGAAATTTCACTTTTATTGGCATTATTTTTAAAAAAACAAAACAAAAATGGGCAAAAAAAAAAGAGAGAAACTTCTTATTGTTAGCCTTTCATCTAATCCGGCCACAACTTAGGACACGCTGGATGTCGTTCCTGACGCGACCATTTTTGTTCCGGCTTAGAACTGGCACTTTGCCCTGCGTTGGGTTGGGTGTACCCAAACTTGTGGCCTCCTGGGATAGGCTCAAGGCCCCCCGTGAGCCTGTATACAGGATAAAGCAGAATAGACAATGAGTGAGTGTGTGAGGGACTGGCACTGTATCCAATGCCTAAAAAGTTTTCATGGTTGTAATATCTGTTACACATCTAATGCTTTGTTTCTCTTCTAGCAACCTAAAACAGAAGTCAGCCGCATGGAGTTCCCAGGTCGAAGGCGGCCTGGTAGTCTTGGCACTCCAACTCTAAGGAGGAGAATGGATCGCATGTTACCTTTCTCTGAACGTCGCACGTCTAAAGTATGGGACCACTACACCCAGCTTAGCATGCATCGAGTTGAGTGCAACCACTGCAAGAGGCAGCTGTCTTTTCACAACAGCACCACCTCGATGAGAGAGCACTTGGGACGCAAGCACAGTATTCGTGACGGAGCTGTCCCGCCTCCCAACACAGCCGAAGTCCCAAACCCTTCAACGTTACGTCAACACGTGGCTGCGTCTACTTTACTTAACAGCAGATTTGCAACATCTAATCCACCAGCAGATGTACCGACTGGCTCGTTTCAGCCAGTAGTGCCCGTCATTGTGAAAGAGGAGCAGAATGAAGAACAAGCAGCTGAGGCCGGTGAGGCCAAACATACCTGCACTACGTTCACCCATGGTTCTGTAGGAGGAGTCGGTTCTTCAAATGCTAATTCCGTTCCAAGCCAGGATGTAGAACCAACGTACGGATTTTCTCCAGAAGAGCTTAACACCACACTCAACAACAGTGGTGGCGCTAATACCAGTGGTGCCAGGGGCTGCAGTGATAAGCGTGCAGGACTTTTCACAGACCTTATTTTAGAGATGGTATACAGGGACCTGCAACCTTTCTCTGTGGTAGAAGAGAGGGGCTTCAGACTCTTGCTTAGTTGTCTTGAACCTAATTATCCTGTTCCATCACCTTCTTTGCTTGGGAACCTACTGTGCCATCGCTATCACATACTCAAGCAATGCCTTCAGCAGCATCTTCAAACCGGCCTTGCTCCCCGCTGTATGGCCATTTGTACCGAACACTGGCGATCTGTTGATGGATGTGGGGTCGAAGGAATTGGCCAGTTCTACCTCACTGTCAGCGCCCATTTTGTTGACTCTAATTGGCAACTAGCCCGCTGCGTTTTAAATACTCGTCCAATAGAAGAATACAAAGGCAACACCACCAACAGCGGCCCCATCAAGTTTGCAAACACATTAAAAGCAGTTCTGTCGGAATTCCACCTTCCTGAGAGCTATGTGTTCTGTGTTGTTCATGACACTCCATGGGGTATGGAGGGCAGGAGACAAGGAAGCATCACACTTGATCAGGACTATCAACAGGAATTTCCTGGACCCAGTCATGCTTCCATGCAGTCACTTCCAGAGGGCTGGGAACCACTTCTTTGTGCAGGAGAGGCTCTTAAAATCTGCGTCCAGGAGGGACTTTATGTGGAGACTGTAAGACAGGCACTTGCAGATGCTCGCGGGATTGTCCTTCACTTCCAACATGATGTTAATGCGGCTGCAGCTCTAAATCAAAAAGCAGAGGCTGCCAACAAAGGTGCACCACGACTGGTCTTGGATGACCCAGGCCGCTGGGCCACAGCCATTGACATGTGTGAAAGACTGCTAGAGCTTAAATGGGTGGTTAGCTCGGTGCTGGAAGAGCAAAAGGCAGCACCTAATTTGGCCGACCATCAGTGGCGTTTATTACACGAATTAGTGCCAGTGCTAAAAACGGTGCGCATTGCAGCATCTTTCTTGAGCGAAGACATCAATGCTTCAATTTCTTCCTTGATGCCTTGTCTGCAAGGTGTGTCTCGAATCCTGGGGCAAAACATTGCTGAATGCAGCTGCCCCGTGGTCAGGGGAATCATGGAAAGGATCCGCACTGGGATGGAGAAGCGCTGGAGACTGACTGACGAGGAATCCTTGCTTGACAGTCCTGCTGTCCTGTCGTCATTCCTGGACCCAAGATTCAAAGAGATGCGATTTCTTAGCCCACATGCTCGCAGCAAGCTGCATGACAAGGTTAAAGAGTTGTTATCTGTTCAGACTTATACAGATGACAGAGAGGTGGACCAAGATATAGACAGCGGCTTGGAAGTAAGAGAGAATGACACAGTAGGGGAACCTGCCGTTTTGGGATTGGATGACCAGTTGCCTATTCCCACAGTGGCATCATTGGATTCCCCTGAGTCATGTCCCTCATGTGGGGAGGAGGGTGACAGCATTGAACTTCAGCAGAATGAGAATTTTGTAGCTGTCTTATCTCCAGAACACATCAGTGAAAATATTACAGATTCACCATCCAAAGCTACAGGTGGATGTAAAAGAGCTGCCAACACAGCTGAACTGTCATCACCGCTCACATGTGATCGGCAGCTCTCTGGCCGAATGCGAATAAGCCCTGTTCCTCAAAGTATGTATGACATTCTTCTTGGAGAAGATCCTACTGAACGAATGCCCGAAATCCAACAGCAGCTAGAGAATTACATAGCGGAGCCGTTGTGCAAACGTAGCCTCTCACCTCTTCACTGGTGGCGTAACAAAGAACACCGCTTTCCCGCAGTGGCTCGACTTGCACGAAGATATCTTTCAATCCCGGCTACTGCTATTCCCGCTGATCGTGCTTTTGCACCGAGGGAATCACCGGTGGCCCACAGGCGAGCTATGCTAGGACCCAAAAATCTTGACCAAGTATTGTTTCTTCATCAGAACTGCGATTATGTAGAGCAGCTTAAGGGTAATCTTCCAGGACATCGAGAGATTGAACATAACAGTAGTCTGGGTGGAAACCAAAGTAGAGACAGTCTGTATCAGACTTTAGTGTCCTATGATAATAAGGTTTAAGTAAAGAAGGGTTGTGATTACTGTTTATAGACAAAAGTTTTTAATGCACTCTGGAAACACTAGAATAATATACACTAGTATAAAATCTATTAAAGTAATTTTTTTTTCTCAATCTTTATTTTTAACATGTGTTAAAAATAAGCTTATTGGGTTTTGTTGCTGTAAAACCTGATTTATCCAGAAGGATTTACTATTTTTGACAGTTTGACAATTGTGCAGCTACTAACAATATCTACAATGACCATAAAAAATTTTCATCGTAATTATTTGAAATAATGTTGACTCCTATTCCGTAGAAGAAAATTATTACACTACCTTTCTTACTGTTTGGACTCTGGGAGTTCTGGAGAATGGTTAGATCATTGTCACATAACTCGTATTCGTTGATATGCTAAAATTTCATGTGCCTGCTCAAAACTGTATACAGTATGTGATATGTGTTCAATTGCAGGGGCCACTCCTGAATGTACCTTTACTATAAAATGGTCACCTCTATAAGTTTTGAATATGTTATTACAAAAAAAAAAATTACCAAGTTCATGCATGCATTTCAACAGTTGTTTATTCCATGTACAAAATTACATGTTTTGTAACCTGTGACATTAAGTATTCTTTATCTTTCCTAAACATAACAGGTGATTAAGATGTAATCCATGAACTGCATGTCAAATTAAAGCTTGTATGAAACAGTCCTAATGCAAAAATAACTTTTTTGCAGCATTAAGCTATTTAGTATCATGTGAGGGTACCCCACAGGTGCTAGTGAACCGATGTATGTTAGTTTCAGTGAAAAATGCAAACATTAAAATTTCCTCAAGATGAAAAATGCTTGACCAAACGTATAATAATGGACTTTGTATTAAACAGGGGGTATTTTCCTCTTGATTTATACCTTTTAAAAATGTTAATGTTTGAACAAAAAACATCCATTTGAACAGTTCATATTGTGTTAATAACAAAGGGTTTTTAAAGTAATATGTGGTATTACACTGACCTCAAAACATTCAAAACCATTTAACATCTGAAATGAATCTATTTGGTGGAACTCAGATATAATTATTAGGCGCTTGGAGTCGCACTCTGAGATCAAACCGAACCTTTATTCTGATGGTCCGTATGGGAACAGAGCTTTGAAACATTGGTAGGGCTCCAACTGACCTCGAACCTGTCTGCTCCTTGACCAATTGGGAAAAGCTGTGCAAGCTTGATTAAAAACTTTTATTCTCCTGATGAGTTTTCATATGAGCACGATGACTTTTGGCCTTATGAAAACTCCTGCAAAATAGATATATACATATTGTGGGATCATATTATATATAATTAACGTTATGACACCAAAAAAAAACATCTACAGGGTGTGCATTTCCTGACCTGCCACACTCCTTACAGGTATATTTCCATTTTTTGTCAGAGGGGCTTACAAGCCTTCCCTTTGGTATGTTTAAAGATTTCCTGGCTGAAGTTTTATCATCTGTCTTCTGGTCTGTGGCACTGTGAGACTCCTGAAACCCAATTTACAGTAAGCTCAAGCAAGAGCAATCATTTGTCATATAGTACAACTGGACTACAGCTTATATATAATACATAGAAACCTATTACTTAATCATGTTAAACCTACATAATTCTTTCGAGATAGATCAGCGTTTTCAATTGATTTACACCCCTGCTTCAACATTTTCAGCTTATTCATGGTGTAATAATACTCCACACACTGGGCAACCGATTTGGTCTGCAACTGTACAAAAAATAACAATTAAATAAATTCCTGTAAGTGGGAAAGCAGTAACACCAACTGTATAATCCTTGGATGGTCTTACCTCTTTATGAATTAACTGAAAATCCTTGGTATGACTGAGCATTGCTTTCTGGAAGATTTTTATCTCCTGAGCAGTCCAGTGGTCAGACCCTGTTGTTTAACGTTTGGTGTGAGGGATGACAGGTGAAATTTCAACAAATTATATTGAAGAATTCTACAAAAGAATTGATCTACAGACTCTTCCACTTCAGTACCTGTGTAGTGATAGTCACTTAGTGGGTGACAAGAAGTCCGATAATCTCCTCTAACTAAGAGCAAATCCAGTGCAGCCTGGTACAAGCAATGAGAAGTTGATTTAAACTCTGTGACTGGATAACACAAATCCAAAGCCTGCATTTGTCTTACCAGATTGTCTCCTTGGACTTCGTGCAAACAGTGAAGAGCAAGTTCAGTGTTTGTGCCCCCACCTGGTAGCACACTGGAACAGCACAAGCCTAGGAATTCTGTAACTGTGGCAAAAAGTTGCACACTCAGTTCTCAGTACTACAGATAAGCCTTATTATCGATACCAGTTGAAACCGATGCTCAAGAGACCCTTAAGAATACAATCAATTAATTTTTTGTAAGTCTGAGTGTGGTAAAAACAAACCCTTCTGTTGTGTCTCTGGATTAGTGGGCAGGTCTCCCCAGGGAGCCCAGACAAGCTGAGCAGGATGATCATCATACAGGGTAAGCAAAGGGTTGCGCAAAGGAGGGATCTCAGCCTGGAAACGTGAACCCACGTTGATCTTTCTATATAAACACCAAGCATATACATATGTTTTCCAAGATTTATATGATTTTTTTTTTTTTTTACAATTTCCATAATACACACTACAATTATCTCGCAACATGGGTGACAAAAACATCTGGCATGGACTGACTCACGGTTCTATGCTGACGAATGTATTATCCAAAATTAAACAGCTCTCGTCTTTATTGTCTGGAGAAAAGTCAGCAATAAGCAGTGGAAATAAAAGGATTATTATGACATTAATGAGCAAATGTCGCATTCGATACTAGTTACTCACCGAGGGAAGCAGAACAGATGCTTGGCGGAGGTCGGTCGGACTCATACTGGGGTAGGGTGTTGAAATAGAGCCCGGTTCCTGGGCGTAAAGGGCTTAGCATGGGAGGGGGAGTGTATGGAGGCGGATTGAAGGTTAGTAGGTGGTCGGCAAGGTAGGTGGGTGAACGCAGCTGACTTGGGAAACCACTTGCCACCAGGTTGGGTGTAATCAAGCTTCTAAGAAGACCGGGTTGACGAGACATCTTGGACAGATATTTGACATTCTCCTTTTTCTCAGTCTGTAATGTTGTCAGTGACACTAGTTAGAAGTGTAATATCAATAATATTATGTTATACAGTAATAAACCAATAATTACAGAACAATAGCAACAACAATGCTGAAACAAGACAGTTTAATTAGCCCTACTCAATTAACAAGATATTATGATAGAAGTAACATTTTTACTGTATTTCCAGAGACCTTTTTCAATGAGGTTTCTTTGTTTGAGACGGGTACAGACACTGGGATAACTAGTGGGGAAAGCTGAACTTCCTGGTTCGCCTGGTAGCCATCACCAGCCGTGTCCACTCCCCCATCCTGTCACAGAAAATCAACAGATGAAGTAAATATATGCATTAGAGTTTTAGAATGATTTTGTAGGATTGTAAGCGAAATACATCACCTTTGTTAAGGAGATTGAGTTTGCTAACTGTTGATTCATCTTGCAGGAGATTGGAGGAGCTTGTGGACACGTAGGTGAGAACTGTGCATGCCTGTGAGGTCGGGATTTTACATACATCTTGAGGAATACCCAAACCAAACTATACAATTGTATATATTATGCTTCATTTGTTTAGACACCTTATTCTTTTCCTTAATGCCAAAAGAGTTCATCTGCATATAATGATCTAATGTAATCCATAAAAGTCAGACATTTCCTCTAAGACAAGACATAAATCCTGACCTTTCAAGAGACTCTCTTCCACCATGTGTCATTACAGTAGCGCTTCCTCCCTGTGCAAGAAATTGACAACTGACAAGCTATAGAATCAGCATATTCACTTAAAATTATTGGCACTCTTCAGGAGAATATCCAAACATCACTGGCAGTTTCCATACAAACAGAAGCCTAAATTTAATTTCAATCCCCAAACCCTAAGACTACAACCACAAAACATTTTTTCTAACCTTTGAAAATGTGTCAACATTATTGCGACTCCTAGAGAATACATAAAAAAGATTTGTAATGTAAATCGTCCACCTATAAACTCGGTCCTTGAACCCTGGTGAAATGTAAAAATGTTGAACTAAATATTAATTAGTATGCCAATAATAATAATGTTAAAAGTCTTTGGTGGAAACAAAAACTTTGTTTGCTGATTTACATGATGAGTGCCAATAATTATGTAACTGTACAAAAAAAAAACTGTACAATATCTGAACATTACCTATATAGAGCAACAACTAACCAAACTACAATACCTTGAATGTGTCAGAGATGGCACTCTCTTTACTAAAAGATGCCATGGCTACCTGGCTGGGGGAAACAAGGTAAAGAGGGTGTGGTTCAGGAGAAGGTAGAAAAAGGGTAAGAATATTGTCAGGCTTCAATGTCCTCTTCTTCTGAACTCTTTTCTTCTTGGTCTTCGGTGCAGGAAGTAAAGAAGAAATAATGGGTTCCATCTGGTAGGCTGATGATCCAACTTTAGAAGATTTTGCACATGATCCTTCACCATGTATGAAAGAAGCCTTCTGCTTATTTTGAGGTTGATGCTTTTGCATACTAGGCTTTAACAAAATGGGTTGATTCTGTCTGTTGCAAGCACAAGATGGCTGAATATCCATTCTAATTCCAGTGCCAGTTGCCTCCTTTCTAGATTGGATGGATGGTGCGTCTTTGCAAGTTTGGTCGCCTCTTTCCATGTTTGGTGTTAAAAAATCCCAGTTATGTTCCCAAGTATGAACAGTTTTTGGTTCTACTGGGTTCACCGCACTACCCCCAATACTTGAGTTTGATGCCCACTGGTTTAACATCACTGTATTATGAGATGCTGACAAGTCCATTACACTTTTTAAACTACAGGAAACATCATCTGCTGCAAGGCTCCATGATTGCGCATCCACAGGAAGGATTACTTGGGACCGGATGGGATTCTCAGTGTTGTGACTTAAGCCGAGATTCGATGCCCAAGTGTAATTGCTGTAACTGGTTCCACAATCAGTGTAACCTTCAACCTGAAAAATGGAATGAGGTTTGGGTGGAGCAATGTAGGACTGGTAGTCAGCGGAGGTAAATGCACCATCTTTCATTCCAAGATTTAAAGACTCCCACATAGGTGTGCATAAGTGGGTGTTAAGGGTGCTGGGCTGAGAGGACGGAGGGAAGAGGTGTGTACCATGTTGCTTGGTATAATGTCGTTTTAGTGAGCGGTAGCCACAATACATCTTCGGGCAGCCAGGATAAGGGCAATGATGCTCCTTTCTCTTCTGGTGAGTCAGCATGTGACTTTCCCTAGAAACATAACAGTAGTGAGGCGTTAGAGACAAACTTTGCCCATTGTTATTTTTAAGCTTTACATGAAAGTAAGTTCTACTCACAGATGATCATGGCATTTAAAGTCTTTCTGGGAGATATTACAGATAAGAGATCCTTCCGGTTGGTGGGTCAGCAAGTGCACGTTGAGGTCGTACATGGTCGTAAATACTTTACTGCACTCTGAACACTTGTGTGTCTCCAATTTGGCCCTTTGCAGTGACTCTTTAGGGATGAGCTCGCTTTCATACAGAGGATCCGTTTCCCTGACACTGTCAGAATCTTTCCCTGAAAAAGGTTTGTCTGATGCATTTCCACAAGAGACACAGACAACAGGTCAAAGATGAAAGATTTGGTCAGTAATTATGGCAGATTTTAGCTAAAATGAGGTGTTCAGAAATCCAAAAACAAGCAAACACAACTCTTGTTTGTTTAGTGTTTTCTTAAAAACACATCAACAGTATTTAAATATGCACAACATACTGTATATAAAATTATTCAAATGATATAAGGTGTAAAATTTTACTTTATTTTTTTTCTTGCTAAATGACTTCATTCTGACACCACTTTTGTTACTATGAATCTAAAAAAATCGTGAGTAATAGAGAAAAATTAAAAATACACTGACGTACTGATAACAGGTCTTCACATTTCATATCAAAAAATATAATGTAAAGGAAAAGCTTTTTTTATTTGATGAACTATCAAGTTAAACTTATATATTCTACATTCATTAAATGTCAAGTATAATACACTGCCTGGCCAAATAAAGAAGTAATTTCAGAAGGGTCAAATTAATAGGCCCTAAAATAAAATAATACCAGGCAAAGAAAACTAATGAGATTTAAAATTACTGGAGCAGGGTTAAGAGCCCATGAACAAACCTGGAAAGATAGTGCTGAACCATAAACTTGGTGGAAGAAATTTGGTAAGAAAAAAAATCGTGAATGGAGATCTAAATGCTTGGTGAAGCTGCATAGTAAAAAAATAAATAAAAAATAACAGTAAAAACCATAGCTATGTTTAATAGTGAAATTTAGAGTGTGTATATATGCACATAATGTAATAAGAACTCACAGGATTGGGACTGTGTGCACCACCAGGCTGCTGCTGTTCGGCCCTTAACCCTCAACTGCTCAGATGTGATTTAATGAGATAAAGATATTTTGTAAAAGCTTTTTGGGATAAGGGTGTCTACCAAGGGGTTGCTTCGGTTGATTAGGTCTAGACTCAGCACTGTTACATGGCAATAAAATTAATTGAGCTGATGACCTGAATGCACTAAATGACCAGGTTATCAAATCTTGGGAGTTCTTCTTCCATGATTGTACAGGCATATAACAGACTGTAAAAGAGTGGCTCTGGGAGCATAAAGAATCATTGTTACACATGAACTGCACACCACATGGTGTGCTGTAATCAAAGCTAAAGGTGACTGAATAAAATCTTAGTTTGTGTGACTTTTTTTTTTTATCCAGGCAGTGTATTTCATTCTATCCAGGCAGTGTATTACTTTATTTGTTTTAGACAATTTGTTTTGGCACCTTCAAGCTTGGAGTTGACCTTTAGGTCTGATGTGTATTCTAGGTCTGTGCTGTATTCACCAATACGCTATAAAAAAATTAACCCTGAAAAAAAGAAACCCTGTAAATTCTTACCAGTATCTTACTTAACTCACCAGTACTGCTTACTTCACAGTCTGTGTCCATCCAGAGCTGGTGTTGCTCCAGTGCTGGAAGGGAGGCTAGTGGTGGGGATAAGGGGCTAATTAAAATCACATCGTCTGAGAGATTTTCAGTTTCAGACATCAGGGAGAGATTTATGTCTGAAGTCTCCATGACCTCCAGAAAATCATGAGGACTTTTGGTCCTTTCAATTTCAGCCATGCTGCTAAAACACAATGCACAGCACACCTTTAACCTGCATGGTTTAAAAAAAAAAAAAAAAAGTAAATTACTATATTATTAGTTAGACATAATTCATAATTCTTTTTATAAATACTAATTAGACATAATTCATGAAGAAAATAATTTTTGAACAATATACTACACTGCAGAAATACAATTAAGCATACCATTCACTGCTCAGTGGAGATTAGCTCATTAACACGCTCTTTAGCTAACACTAAATTAGCTGAATAGAGTTAGCTAAGCGTTTAGTCACACTTGAACTAGAAAAAAAATATATTAAAAACGTCGGGATTTATTTTTATTTTTTTTAAGAAAGTTTGATGTCTTTACATTTTGCTGATAAATAATGGAGAGCTAAAACATATCTGTGGTACTGTGTATTTTATACCCACCTTTAAACCGAGCAAGACTCCAAGACAGAGAAGAGATTACCAACGCTGTAAATGCGCACTACCGCATTAGCATACTAGCCTACTACCCAGTATGCACACCGAGCGCCTTTAACTAGCAATTCCTCCTACTCTATTGCTAGGTTAAGTATGGAAGTGTGTTTCATTAGATCATACTTAAAAACAAAGATTAGATGTAAAATCCAGCACAACTAGGGTAAAAAGTGTTTAAACAAAATAATAAAATTTCGTTCTTTTGTGAAGATTAATTTCAAAAGTTCACATAATTTACATATTCTGTTTGTTGATTTGTTTGTTTGTGTCTTTGTATGTTTGCGCATCTAGTTCCATTACAGGCGTGTCACAGGTGTTACTTACAATTTAACAGTAGACAGCGTCCTCACCAACCGTAACAGTAGGCAGCGTCCTCACCAAACGTAACAGTAGACAGCGTCCTCACCAAACGTAACAGTAGGCAGCGTCCTCACCAAATGTAACAGTAGACAGCGTCCTCACCAGACAGCGTCCTCACCAAACGTAACAGTAGGCAGCGTCCTCACCAAATTTTGGAACCGAAATGTACCTAATCTTCATGTCCTTGACTGTAGGAAGAAACCAGAGCACCCGGAGGAATCCCGTCAAGCACAGGGAGAACATGCAAACTCATGCACACACACCCAAGGTGGGATTCAAACCCTCAACCCCGGAGGTGTCTCCAGTGCTAACCACTATGCCAGCGTGTCACCGCATACGCATTCAGACATTCCTTTATGTGGTGGGAAGAAAATGTATCCATGCACCTGGCAGCTGATTTTTGTCTCATACACATGTAGTGCTAGCTGGGCAGAGATAAGGTGTCTTCTTTCCAGTGTTTAGCTGGCCTACACTTCTGTGATTCTTTTCCAGAGAGAGCCATCCAAACAGGAATCAGTCAAGGTGGAGTTGTTTGAGGCTCATGTAAGGGTGTCAATTCATCACAGGGCACACACACATACAAACACTACAGGCAATTTGTGGGAGGAAGCCGGAGTACCCGGAGGAAACCAACCAAGAATCGGGAGAACATGCAAACTCCATGCGACCAGAGCCAGGAATCGAACTCGGACCCTGGAGGTGCAAGGCGACAGTGCTAACCACAACACCACTGTGCCGCCCCTTCATATTACACATTTCACTTTTCTTTATACATTACATTCTTATTATACTTGAACAGATTCACATTTGAATAAAAATAACTACTTTTGCAGTTTTAAGAAAAATTTGTTTTAAAGCAAGAAGTATTAAAAACTGATAAAAAATATTTTGTGCATGTTTTTCTTTAAGTTACAAGGGAGATAAAAAAAAAGGCACAAATGACCAAATGTGTAAAAAGTATTTGTGTTATGTAAGTGTGAGTTTTGTGTGATTTTGCAAAGCCCTATAACTCCATCTCCTACAATTTTGTCATAATGGATAAATCAGCCTGCAGGTGTGGTTGTGGATATTTACGATTTACGATTACGATTTAGTGTTAAGGGTATGTTGATTGAGTATTTAAAAAAAAGAACTATAGCAAACTATATACTGATTAAGTTTTGTAACCAGTAACTTCCAGCAAATTAAAGCAAAAGTTTAAGGAAAAACATTTTAATTACAAAGACTTCTGAAGATCATGGGGAAAAGTACAATTAGAATAATAAAAAAATATGTTTTTACAATACATCATTAGCCTCTTACACTACTGTTCTAATGAAAGTGGTGTAAAGTTCAACTGAACGGAATGTGCATGCGTTGATGCCCTAATTAAAATACACATCAGATACAAAATACCTTTAACCCCCTTTGGTTAACACTGTCTATGAATAGCAGGGTAGAGCAGCAAGTGGGCAAGGTGGTGGTCAAAGCTCATCAGGTTAATGCTATGCGTTGTTGTTCAGGAGGTTGGTGGTTAAAGCACCAACTCCACCAAGCTGATACTTTTGGGCTTTTGTGCAATGCCATCAACTCTGTCTATCATGGCTGATATGTGCTCTGACCCCAACTTAATTCCAAGCCGGGATATGTGAAGAAAATAATTTCACTGAGCAGTAAAAAGGCAGCATGGTGCCTTGGTGGTTATTATTACACTTCTAGCGTCTGGGTTTGATTTCCGCTTCAGGGTCTGTGTATAAAGACATGCAGAATTGGCTAATTGGCATTTCCAATTTGTCTGTAGTTTGTGAAAGAACGTGTGGATAAAGCAAAATAAACGATCATGAGTGAGTGAGTGAGAGAGAGAGAGTGTAATGTATACACTATCGCTCAAAAGTTTGGGATCACTTGTCATTTTTTTTGGTTTCTGTTTAGAGATTTCTTTTCTATATTCTACAACAATACTGAAGATTCCAAAACTATGAGTTAAGACATATGGAATTAGGTAATTATGTAACAGCAACAACAACAACAGTCAGTTATTTTAAGTCACAGAGGTCAGCCTTTCTGGAATATTTTCTAGTATTGTCAAGTGCATTTGCAAAACCCATCAAGCACCATGATGAAATTGGATCTCATGAAGACCTTCCCAGGAAAGCAAGACGAACATTACCTCTGCTTCAGAGAAGTTAATTTAGAGTTACCAGCCTCAAAAATCACCAATTAACAAACAGCACCTCAGATTAGAGCCGTTATGAAGGATTTACAGAGCATAAGTAGCAGATACATCTCAATATCAACTGTTTAAAGGAGATTATTGCATAGTTTGGATGCCTTGACCATGGTGTTAGAAAGTCATCCCAAACTTCTGTGTACTTTGGTAGTATGTGACAAATAAAGAATTAACATAGTTTAAAAAATTCTATAACAAGTCCTCTTTAAACTGTGGTCTAAATTATCAGTTGCTGCGTTTTTATTTCTGACTTCAGTGCTTCACTGTAAGCAGGTGGTGCATAAAAGCTCTGGTGGATTCTTCAGCTGCGAACCAGGGGACTGGGTCCTCATACCATAATACATAGCGAACTGCTAATGTAATCTGAGAAAAAGAAAACAATATGCGAGGTATTATTAGTCAAACAAAAAACACTAATACATGTGCACAAACTATTATAAACAAATGCTGCATTCGCACAGACTTTGATGTGCTACAGTTAAAGGATCAGTGCAATAAGATTAACACTACATGCATTCTGTCTGAATTAACAGTAAATAGCAGTAGTGGAAAAATGAGAAAAAGTGCTGTCAATATGACTCTGCTGTACATTTCAACTCAGTGGGAGTGGAGAAAATATCAAATACAGTATTATAAATACGCTCAATGCAACATACTGACAAATGTGTTTGACTTTTTAACGTATGTACTGTATATTAACATGCTGTCATGGCTTCTGTGGATTTATCTTTCTCTACAAGAAAGGCTCTCTTGATTAAACCAGGTTTTATTAAACACTAGCCTTAGTACCAATCGTGGACAGGAAAAGAGTTAAAGGGTTAAAGCTTTAATGTAATCAGTGTTATTATTATTACTTGTCTGCTTGTCGTTCTGTACAGCAGAACTCTCTCTAACTTATTAATACAAATAACATTTTGTGAGGTTAAGTATTTTACGCCTCGTTTATACTTGGTTATTCTTCTTTCGTCATCAGCCAATGACACTCCCATTCAGTAATACACTCGGAGGACAGCGCTATTGGCTGTAGAGCTGTGATAACTGTGGAAGCACTAAATACCTCTCATGCCTCCCCTCTGAGAGAGCTCGGCCAATCAGCTCTCTCTAGACCTCCGGCTGCGAGAGGTTACAGCATCACCCGGATGATAGGGCGAGTGCTTTACCACTGCGCCACTTAGAGGCCCATTCGTAGCTTATTTCAAAGCAGATTATTAAATCTGAACATTGCTTTTACTCAACATTTGCTTTTAGCGCATAACACCGGGATCTCAGTTCAGGTATATTACACACCTTAACCTTAGACTGCTGCAGATATGTTAGCTCTAACAACCCAAGGGACAGGGGTAGCTCAGTGGTTAATGCCTTGGTTTGGAAAGTCCCAGGTTCAAATCCCATGACCACCAAGTTGTCCCTGCTAGGCCCTTGAGCAAGTCCTTTACCCTCCACTACTCAGTTGTATAATTCGATAAAAAAAAGTCAAGTTGTTTTGGATAAGGGTGTCTGCTAAATGTAAGTTTTTTTTTATAGTGGCTCTTCACATTACTTTCACATGACTGCTTTTTATTGGGGCCACATTTTCAGAACATCAGGACAAACGGGTTTTAAACTTCCCGCAGGAAGAATAAACATACATTGATCTGTCCATACATTTTGAAGGTTCAGTTTTCATAGTCTACTTTCCATTTTTTTGGGGTAAGCCATGTGGTGTTGCCCGGTCATGAGAATTAGGGCGCTTTGTAGGTTTATTACTGTCATTTCTGTGTCTTCCACATACTTTGTGCATACACGGTAAACTACTGTTTGATGTTGACTGGCTCTATTGAGTGATGATTATTATGCATATCATATTGCATATTTGAGCTGTATTAGTCCAAAAGAAGCGCTGGATGCTGTGACCTAATCTGGCAGATAACTGCTTATAATGTCCCTTCTACTCAACATTTTACCTACCTTATGGTGTAGATATAACTTCAGACCATTACCAAAAGACTGGCAACGTTTCATTAAGTTCTGTACAGGCAATTTTGCATGATGCTGTGATAAAAAAAAAAAACGCTGGACAGACATACAGCCAGACATACTGACAGAAAATTTTCTTTTCTGGTTTTGGGTATTTTAATATATAAAGCACGAAGATATCATTGAAAAACTGAGTTCTTTTATTTATATAGCTATTAGTTTAGCTGAAAAAATTTAACTTACTTGAGACACTTATTTGTCTTGACTACCATCTAGTGGCACACAGATCCAACCACTTGATAACATTTCATAGTTTAATATGCAACACAAGTCATATATTTTTTTTTAGATATGATTATATTAAATATATATAATAACACTAAATAATAACCGCTTATACTGTACGACGGGTCCTGGACCGTTTCCCAGAAGATATTGGGCATGAGGCTGGGCAATTTGGGAACGCCAATTAATCTAATGTTATGTCTTTGGACTGTGGGAGGAAACCGGAGTACCCGGAGGAAACATGTGGGAAGAACATGCAACTCCACACACACAGATCCATGGTAGAAGTCGAACCCTCGACCCTGAAGGTTCAAGGCCACAGTGCTAACCTGTATGCCACTGTACTGCTATAAAACAGAATGTCTAAAACAAAATCAGTAGTGCAGTGTAAAAGATTTTGTAAATGTGACCCAGGAATCTAAGGAACTTGCTGAAAACAGCCTAAACCTACTTGTTAATTAGTAAATACTGTATAACCTTATGTGTAGCTTAAATGTATGGATATATGGCAATTTATTAATATATGATTAATATTAAAATTGTGAATTATAAAGTAACTTCATAGTGCCAGGGTGTACAGTATTTCTCTGGTTTATTCTGTATAACCTTTTTTTATTCTGCACTATTGTGTGTTAATTGCTTTTTCACAAATGGTCCAACACTCCACCCAACAGAAACATTTGGAGTCAAGCACACACCAGCAAACTCCAAGTTTCTCAATCCATAAAAAAAAACCCAAAAGGGGCTGTTTTCACTAAAATGTAAAATGTGAGTGAGATTCAAGTCCGGACAGAGGACATTTGGTAAATTGTGCCAAAGGCTGAAGAGAAGAAGGATAATTCTTTAAAGAGGTAAGAATCTCAATGATTGTTCTATACTGAAGCACATCTATATATATATATATATATATATATATATATATATATATATATATATATATAATTTGCAATTTCAGTCCAGATTTGAAAAGTATTAAAGTTTTTAATGCAAACTAGGCTTTAGTTCATAACCTGTTTGTGCAAATTGGTTACTGTTCTGAATGCATTTGTGAAATGTGTATTAAAAAAATTAATTTCAATGCACCAACATTTTACACATAGAATTACAACTTACTGTAGCATTTTAAAACCCCACTTTGCATTATGTCATCCTTTTTTCTCCTATTTCTTGCATTTCTCACAGTTTTAATGCTCCTCTTTCCACTCAAATGCATTAAAGGTATTTGTCTCATGACTCAGTTTAAAGTCTGTAATGGGCGAGTCCCATCTGCTCTACGGAGGAACATGTAAGAGCACAGTTTGTCTGGATTGTCAAATGGTGCAGTTTCATAATATTTAAATAATGGTAATTATTATATTAGTACGTTTTGGAAAACACCTCCTGGGCGATATGCACCGAGAGGGCTGATACCTCCTGAAACAGGTCTTACAAACATACTGTACTGTATGGTCAAAGATATTTACATTTAGGTATTCAGCAGACACCTTTATCCAGAGCGACTTACATTTTTATCTCATTATACATCTGAGCAGTTAAGGGAGTTATTATCGAGGGAAACCAGAGTTCACGGAGGAAACTCACCAAGCCCAGGGAGGACACACAGATCCATAGTACAAATCGAACCCTTGACCCTGGAGGTGCAAGGCCACAATACTAACCTGGATGCCACTGTGTGGCTTAAGAATTATTTTAATAATCTTCAACACTGTGCTCCCGCAGATACCTGAACACCCAATTGTAGACATGCACGCTGTGTGAAAGAGCCCGGTGTTATGCTAAAAGCAAATGTTAAGTGAAAGCGACGTTCAGATTTAATAATCTTAAAATAAGCTACGAATAGGCCTCTGAGTGGCGCAGTGGTAAAGCACTTGCCCTATTATCTGGGTGATGCTGTAACCTCTCGCAGCCAGAGGTCTAGAGAGAGCTGATTGGCCGAGCTCTCTCAGAGGAGGGGATGAAAGGTACTTACCACATTAAGCACGGCTCTACAGCCAATCAGGGGCGTCTGTGTGTATATATATATATATATATATATATATATATATATATATATATATATATATATATATATATATTATTCTTATATATATATATATTCTTTATTGTATGTGTATAAAATTAAAAACCTTATAATTGTGTGACATTTTTTCTTTCTGTTCACAACACTTATACAGTACATATAATATGGTATGTCAACAGGCTGTTCAGTAGTTGCCAGTGTTTAGTTCATTCTTCTTTGTAACTGAAATCAGATCAATAAATATATTTAGTTTTCTTTAAGTTTATTAGTAAAGTCTAAAACAATGCATCAGGATCAGCATGGATTACAATCCCCTATTTAAGTCTGTGTTCTTCATTCCTTTACTCCTGTTGAGTATTGCCTAATCGTTACTAAAGCAGTTGTTCGTTTTTGCTATTTGACATATAATTATTATAGAAACGGAAATAAAATTCATCACAGGAAACATTTTGCTCCAGAGTAATCCATGTGTCAATACTCTCCATGTGCCGTTAATCTCCATGTATCAGATTTACAGACTCCTGCTCCATGGCTTCCAAAGAAGTTAAAAATAGGGGCATGAAATCTCTCAAAGAAGTCCAGACAGTCACAGAGGGGTTGAAGCTTCTCTACCGACACAAGTTGCTTCCTTTGGAGAAGTATTATGGCTTCTCAGACTTTCACTCTCCCAGTCTGGAAGATGCAGACTTTAACAACAAGCCTATGATTCTGGTGATGGGTCAGTGCTCGACAGGAAAGACGACCTTCATCAGGTGACTAACAAAGCTTTTACATGAAAACTGACTATGCTTTTTTAAATTTATTACAGCATATTGCTTGTTTTGGTCAGAATTTAGCTGCTGTTACATTTTAATGGTTTCCCTAGACCATCATGTATAAAGTAGCTTCCCCTATCACTGCTTCATCCTATGCTCAGACATATCACTTTTAACCCTTTATTCCTCTCCCTTCTTATTACATATCCATTTACCCAAATTAAAATTAAAAAAGGGATGGACCATCCCAGGGCTCCAGAAAGTGTGCTGCGGTATCTGAAACCAAAATAATAGCAGTAGACTCCATGGTAGGACTTGTTTGTCTAGAACTTCTCACATTCTCCTGCTGGATGGAGAAATTCATTACAATGATGAGGTGTACGTAGTCTGCAATGATGTTTAGGTTGGTGGTCCATGTCAAAGCAACATCCAGAATACCAGGACCCAAGGTTTCCCAGCAGAACATTGCCCAAAGCATCAAACACTGCATCTTTTCCCCTGGGTAAGAGATGCGATGTATGATGTAAAACATAATTCTTTAAACCAGGCCACCTTCTTCCAGTGCTCAGTGGTCCAGTTCTCATGCTCTCATGCCCATTGTAGGTGCGTTTGGTGGTTAGAATGGGCACCCTGACCAGCAAAAAGAAAAAGAAAAAAGTCTGTATATTAGTTATGTACTGTAATAGTTTCATATTTTTTTTCAGGTATCTTCTTGAACAAGACTATCCCGGAGGTAGAATTGGGCCTGAACCTACAACCGACTGTTTCACTGCTCTCATGCACAGGGATGTTGAGGGACTGATCCCGGGCAATGCTCTTGTTATGGACTCCAACAAACCTTTCCGCACGCTCAGCTATTTTGGCAACACCTTCCTTAACCGGTGAGTTGGAGAGGTGAAAATAAAATTGAGTGACAGAAAGCCAGTAGGATAGATAGGATATATGTTTCAGAGATCTGGCAGTGGTTAACCTGAAACAGAAGTAGTGGCCTTGTTAACGGCCTCTTGAGAAAAGGTGGATGTAGAAAGAGATTAGACGTGCGTCATATTTGGCACGTCAACCGGACGGAGAAATGAGAGACAGTAGGAAAGGAAACAATAATCTCATTGGAAATAATTATGTATTCGAAACTTGAGAGTGGAAATCGATTATGTTTCCAATTAATATAAATAAAAATGTTGTTTTCCTGTAGGTTCCAGTGTGTGCACTTGCCGAATCAGGTCTTAGAAAGTCTCAGCATCATTGACACACCAGGAATTTTATCCAGCACTAAGCAAAGAATGAGCAGAGGCAAGAAACAATCAACGTTGTCTTTCAATGGATTTTGGACCTGCATTTTTTTTTTAACTGTATCGTATTTTCTAAGGTGCAAATATTCTTACTGTATGTCACCTATATAATGATTGACTTTATTACTACAAAAATCACTTCTTCTCCTAGGCTATGATTTCACAGCCGTCCTCCGTTGGTTCGCTGAGCATGTGGACCTCATCATCCTCCTGTGTGATGCCCACAAACTGGAGCTCTCGGACGAGTTCTCTCGCTCCATCGTGGCCCTACGTGGACATGAAGACAAGCTGCGCGTGCTGCTCAACAAATCCGACATGGTGGACTCTCAGCAGCTGATGCGAGTTTATGGTGCGCTCATGTGGACCCTGGGCAAAGTCACGTGGTCCCCAGAAGTTCCAAGGGTCTACACTGGCTCCTTTTGGTCCTCTCCGTTCAGGACATCAGAGAACCGTGTGCTATTTGAGAAGGAGGAAGAAGACCTCTTTAATGAGATCCAGAACCTGCCTCGCAATTCGGCCCTGAGGAAACTGAATGACCTGGTGAAGAGGGCACGACTTGTGAGGGTGAGGCTTTTATAATTTACTGTACAGTATATCAGCTGCAGATTGACCTGAACATACTATTCACTGCTAAGGAAAAGCTTAAATTCTTATTTCTTTTCTTGTTTATGTTTCAGAATTTTAATTATTAGCTCTGTTTTGTGAAAAAAACAGGGTTATAAAAATCATGCTGTGTCATTGTTACCTAAGAACACGCCTTATCTCTCTAGAGACCATAGAGATGGCAAACAAATGTCTCCAAGGAGGAGACTAGTCAATATAGAAACAAGACATGTTTTCGACTCACCTTAGATGAAGTGCTTCCTCTAAAAACCATGATAAATTGACAACACTGGAATATAAAAAAGCTATATTATTTATAATTGCTACAACTTGTGTATGTTTTGGAAACCATATAAATGGGCTCGAGTTTATTATTCATTTGGTGGGAACAGGCAGCATGGGTCGATTTGCTTCAAGTATTTTGCTTAAACGTGACATTGCTTAATAAAGTATCCATGACTCAATATTGGGTTATGTGCCATTTTATGATCTAAGTAAAAGTGTAATATTGTTAGTTCTTTCAATCATAGGTTTCTGCAGCACCAACAATCTTATTTACTGTGTTCTTCACTACAAGGGCATAGAAACTGATCTCAAAAGGCCTAACTTGCTTAAGGACCTATTTATTGACACCTATACAGTTTATGTATATATATACAGGAATTGTGTTTTTGTGTAAAAACATAATAGAAGTCAGGCGATCATAGCTGGGCTCAGTATTAGGCAAATACAACCTCAGACAAACAACAGCATATACATTATTTTTTCAAAAATGTATAAAAAAGAAAAAAACAACAACATGGGGTCAGTACTAAGTACCTCCTTATTGCTCCACAGCAATTAAGACATTAAGTTGCAGGCAGGTACTGCTAATCATTAACCCATGATGAATTGATCATTAGCAGGTGTGCAGACCTCTATAAAAGCAAAGGTTTTGGCAGTTTGCTGGTCTGGAGCATTCAGGTGTGTTACCACAATGCCAAAACATAGCAATGGTCTTATAGAAGCAATTGAAAACACCTCAGATCCTACAGACCTCACTGAGCGTGTTAAATGTTAAAGTTAGTTAGAGAATGTTAAATGTTAGGCTATAGTAAGGCATGCACCTAGTACTATAGTTTTATAATTAAACACTTCAATTGAAACCTCTTTTTTTCTTTTTTTTTTTTAAAGTCTTTGTGTTGGCATAATCAAATTCATTTTCAGTAGAAGCTTCAAGTTGGTCAGGGACATTGGCTGTTGGTTTTGTTAATTAAGTCAAATAAACTGTTTCACTCTTTGTCTGCTTTAGTTTCCTCATATATTAAAAATATCACAAATATTGTGCAATTTAAGTCAAACTGGGAGTTTGTTTGGGGTCTCAAAAGAGTTGACTCTTATTGGTGCACCAAATCAGATGATCTGACTCACTAAAAGACCTAAATGTTTTTTATCGCTGTAACTGAATGATATTAAGCTGTTTCTTTCTCTCTTCTTCTCATTCCAGTGCCATGCTTACATCGTTAGCTTCCTGAAGGAGGAAATGCCCTTGTTTCGTCGAGATAACAAAAAACGGGACCTGATTTATGACCTTTCGTTCATTTTCTCACGAATCCAACAGAGGCATCAGATCCCTGCTGGAGATTTTCCTGATTGTGCAAAGATGCAGGTCTGGTGCAGTTAAATGTACTTTTGTACCCTGTCTGGTTATCTGTTATAATAAATGCAATTAAAGCAGATTTCAAAAGAATATTGACCACTGTAGAGTAAAAATTAAAATTAAAATTAAATCTGTAAGTAATTCTTTATGATTTCAATATTTTCTGTCTTTTTTAACATCTTTCCAGGAGCGACTTATGGATCGTGACTTCACCAAGTTTAAAAATCTAAAACCGAAACACATGGCAGGTCTGGATGAGCTTCTGATGGCTGACATCACCAAGCTGATGCCACTTCTGCGCCAAGAGGAACTCGTGGCAGCTGAGCAGCCTGGTGTCCAAGGTGGTCTCTTACCCGTAACAAATAGAAGCCCCTTTTTTGAAGGCAACCCATTCTATTATTCAGGGGCCAACGGTGAGTGGGAGGAGATCGCTGAAGGACCTTGGGTGGTCTCCAAAGACAAGCCCAAATATGATGAGATCTTCTACAACCTGAGCCCTCAGGATGGCAAGCTGAGCGGGATCAAAGTGAAGGACTGGATGATCAGCACCCGGCTGCCAAACTCGGTCCTTAGCCGGATTTGGAAGCTGTCGGATGTGGACGGAGACGGCATGCTAGATGATGAAGAGTTCGCTTTGGCCAACCACCTTATTGAGGCAAAGTTAGAGGGCTACGGGCTTCCTCCCAAGCTTCCTGCTGACCTGGTGCCGCCATCTAAAAGAAGACGCAATGAATGAAAATTGAACTTAAAATATTAACCTATGAACCTTCCATTAATGCCCTGACATTGAATTACAGTACTCACATATTTTGCCACTAATCTCACAATACAGCACTGTACTATTTTTTAGGCTTTGAATATTGTATATACATTTTTTATAATCAGGGCTTACATTAGGTTTAAAATGTAAACTGGATGCACTATAATTAAAAATATATTTTATTTTAAAAAGTATTTTATACCATACAAACATGTTTTAGTTTTAAAATATTGCAGTTAGAATAAAGTTGACATTTATTTATGACATTCATTTTACATTAATGTGACCAGAACATTTATGGAAGCTCATTACTACGTTAATAAAACAATAACTGTAACAGTTGTAACAACAGGAGTTAATGCTAGTTAACAGTTTTATTCTTCTTCTTCATCATTAAATAATTATAATTTAATCACAAGGATTCAATTATTATTTCATTGATATTTTACAGACATTAATTTTGATTCTTAATTGTGTAATTTGATTTAATTAATAATAATCTATGTTGTAAAATTTTTGTCAGTAAAACAGACGAATTTAAATTTTTGTGGTGGTTTAAAAACAATGATAGTGGATTATTGTAGATCATAGATTATAATGAGTCCTTAACCACTTAAAGAACTTTTCAGCATTGAATCTAAGAAAACATCAGCATGTGTTAACCGACCTTGGGCAACACATTTATGGCACCTAATCATGGATACACCCTTATACTGGAATAAAAGATGCATCCTGGGCATGCAGCGAAAGTAGATGAGCTAAGAATAGTTTTGACTTGATCATGGTGCAAAAAAACAATAACAATGGTTGGTTCGGTTTATCTTCATCATCTAAATTCAAAATAACAAAGAGTCAGAAACAGATTCGGCATGGGCTTACCAAACCAGCTACATACCAGCTTGGCCATTATCACTTTGTTGCCATAGCCACATTGTCTTGTTTTGGTTGTGGCTGTTCTGTTTCACACCAATTATACTCCAAGCCTTAGTGTGTGGACCATCAGACCTCAACAGTCATAAGTTTGAGTTAGAGGGCTACAGGCTTCCTCCCAAGCCATGTTCAAGATTTTGGAAAGGTGCTTAAGTGCAGACAACACAATTAAATGTAGAAACCTGAACCTAAACAAACTTGCTGCTACACAATCTCAGAAGAAGACATTGAGGTGACACATTAAGGTGACAAGGCCGAGGTGGCTCAGAGCTCACTGCAGTCGTTCCTGTGAACATTCAGCAAGTGGAACGCCTGATCCTTGAAAATCGGTGGATAACTTTTCGTTAACTCGCAGAATAGACGCATCTGTCTTTGGGAATTGTACCGACAATTATTCAACACAACACTTGCACATTACAGGAACTCGGCTGGGAGTTTTTTCGCCACATCACCCATACAGTCCTAACCTCACTCTAAGACATTAAAGGGGTTCCTTGGGGGCCAGTTCCAGATGTGAAGTCTGATCTTGGCTCCGGCGTGAAGTCTGATCATGGCTCCAGCGTACTGAGAAACTTTCTACCTTGATGGTATCCAAGCACTAGTGAAACACTGGCATGAGTGCCTTAGTGTAGCAGGGGATTATATAAGGAAATACAGTGAGTTTTTACTCTTGAAACTGTGTTCGGTTATTCTGCACAATCAATAGTCCCAGTTTGACTTGAACGCCCCTCATACTGCGTCACAGCATCACACAAAACTGACTGGACAGAATTTAATGAAAGTTACTTAGATATCTGCCTGAAGTTTAACCTGCACCAGAAAATCAAATCAAAATGTTGAGTAAAAGCAATGTTATAAACAGTTATCTGCCAGTTTAATAATCTAATTTAAAATGAGCTACTAATTAGCTTTTTTTTTTTTTTGCTTTGACCCGTCAACTAAGAGTACTTTGGCTAGTTTTAATTTTTTTTAGCTTAATTTACGCTTGCTTGTTTTTAGCGCCGCCTTGTGGCCGAGCTCGAAGTTTCCCCTGTTTGCTCCGCCCCTCTTCTCCTATTATAAACAAGGGAAGACGACCAGAATACCTTAGTCGTGCCTCTAACCCGAAGACTGTCTACATCTCTTTTAAGCTGTTGCCTGCAGCCAGTGTTTAATCCAGAGAAGAGCCGCAACAACCGCCGAAATGGTGGTGAAAATACATGTCATTTACTGGTAAGTTATTTATGTTAATTCAAGATATTTATAGGTGTGTAAATGTAAGCGTGTGTTTACATACAGAGAACGTTTAAGTTTACTGAGCGCAGCTTTATCGCGTTATCACATAATTAACCGACATTAACACAAAGCGACAGAACCGACTAGAACAATCCCTTCATGCCTGTTTAGCTTTATCCGTCTCTACACATCACATATATTCCAGTGTTCCAAGTGTCTCTCTACTTCCTACACCCGTGCACTGCCTGCGTCAGGGTGTTAATGACGGTCCCTACGCACTATGTAGTGCACTCGATATGACGTTGGGGTTAATTTGAGATCGAACCTTCGGGAATCCATCCGAGCGATACAGAGACATTATCTCAGTTTTATCTAAAGGAAAATTATGTAAAGTGGCAGTATTCATGAGGTGTTTAGTCATGTGATTGTTGATTCACTGAGCGTCGGCGTGTAATCGTTATTCCTGTAAGAAGGTAGCGGTTGTATCCCGCAATGACGTCACTTGGCGGCAGTGATTGCGATGTTGCGGTGCAGAGGAGAAACATTTCACCAATTTCAAGATATAATATTATCACGATACCTCGGTGCCGATTCGATTAAAATTGTGCTGCTATAAATATCAACATTTTATAAATATTCTAATTCGAGATTCACCCCCCCCATGTTATTACAATTTTAAACATTTTAACAAGTAAAAGTAAAAACAAAGCACAAGATTTAAACAATAAAAACTAACTTTAAATACAAGAGTTTACATTGCACAACATTTAACCATAAATAAAATTTAGCAGGAAGCTAACAAATAAACACATTTGGCAAATAATTCATTTCTATCACACTGGCTGAAAATGCGTAAATATAGTTCAGGGTGCGCCCCCTGTAGGAATATATAGAAAATGCAAATCCTCACATGCCTCCAAAGTCTCAAAACTCAACTTGACAGTGGTGTTTGGAATTGGTTTGAGATGAATTTGCTCACAGAATTTGGAGAAAAAGGCAGTTGAAAGGCTTTAAAATCGCTTGATTAAGAAAAGAAAAAAAAGCTACGCCATAAAAGTGGTTTCTGTTGCACCACTCATGAGCTTAACTTTATATCTGAGCTAATTAGAGTTCATGGGCAATCGAACTGAAAATCAACAAATTCTGGTCACAGAACACGTGAAAAAGAAGTGCAATTCATAACTGAATTGACCCTCCCTCCCATTTCTATAAGTAACTCTCAAGTTTTGTCCTATATCTTAAAAAAAACCCCTCTAATTTAAATACTTATGTTTTTTTAAGCGTGCCAAAATCTAATGCTCATGTATTTTTATTTGATTTTTCTTTCCTCAGTGGTGGATGAGGGTACCGGTCCAGGGTATGTTTAATTTCTTTGCACACATTCCAGCACTTTTTCATGTTCTGTATTTCAAGCTTTATATACATGCAGAGTCGGCCAAAAAAATTATACACAAAACATGTAAATGCAATACACTTAGTATTTATGGTTAAAAAATTTGGTACAAATTAGGTGTGCATACATTTTGAGTATATGTATATGAGTATACTGTATGTATATATGTAATGATATTGTAGTGGGTTTGACCCTCTGTTGCACTTGCGGCACCATAAAGCACGGAGGTGAGGTCACAGGGGGAAAAGGGCAATTTATTTAGGTAAAATTGGGGAAGGAAAGGGTTCAAGGAGGGAGGATGGAAATCAAAGGGAGGGTTTGAATGTGTACGTACAGGTCTAGTGGGCAGTGCCCCGCTGGTGCCCCCAAGCTCTCTCTGTGGGCACGGCCTCAGACAGAAGTCCTCTCTGCCGTCCAGTGGCTAAGCGTCTTTCCCCGGCTGAGAACAGAGGCAGTGACGTGAAAATCCTTGCGGCCTTCCTCACTTTTTTAGCGCCCAGGTTACCATAATCCGGCTCCATTATGAGACCTGAAGAGCCGCGGCTGTCCTTGCAGCGGAAATCTAAGGCATACTCGCCTCTTTAAAGTCCCCGGGGCGCGTTCCATTGCCCCGCTTGCATGCTGCTCTTCTGCCTTTAGCATGCGCGTCGCCCACGGGCAGATAGAGAAAGCTGCCTATATAGTTAGCTTGGGAGTGAGCGAAGAGCGATATTGATTTGGGCGCACACCCATCACAGACGCACGGCATGACAATATATATGTTTTTTTTGTTTGTTTTGTAATGAGACTGTAATGCAATGTCACTGTGGTGTTTGTCACTGTTTATTTTTTCACAGGTAATGAAGCTCAAGACGTTGCTTGAGGATGAATTTCCTGGCGACCTTGAGATTGTAAGTTTTTTTTATTTATTTATTTATTTATTTAAATTCCAGTGTCCTAGGAGATGAGATGTCTAAATTTCGACTGTTCCTCATTCCCTACGAAATGTGACCTATTGTGTTTTGCATCCTGTGCTTTGAATACTTGCAAAGCATTGTGTGCGATTTCTGACATGACCTTAGCAAGTGCATTTTTTTCTTACTGATGTAATGTGAGACAAATTAAAAAAACGTATAGTTATTTTTAACAAAGGACACATGTATAAAAGAAGTCTACAGCGTCAAAGAATTTCTTTTCAGCACAAAGGACATTCCGCTTTTAGCTGGACTAACTTGTTTTGCAGAGCTTTTATAACATGTATGTGACGACAGTCGGATAAAAGTCTTACGGATAATTGTAATCATTGATGTTCTTCAAATATACAAGTTAATTATTATATTCCAAGGACCCACCTCCCTGATGATTTTATGATACTTGAAATTAATGTAAATAATCTGTTTACACCATTAGTACTCTTTAACCTGAATGCAAAAATAATTGCTACACCTTTCTTTGTCAACTTGTGTTTTTTTTTATATCCTTCACTTTTTTTTTTTTCTCCCACAGACGAGTGAGAGCACTCCCACAGTATCTGGGTACTTTGAGGTGCTGGTGAATGGCACGCTAGTCCACTCCAAGAAGGTGAGGATTATTCAATGCAATTTACTTCCCTCTATATTGTACAGTTAGGTGGAGATTTGGAGATTCCGAAGGTCATAATACACACTTTACATGAATTGCATTATTATAAAACCCTGTGGGTGTAGACAGACATCTTGCATAATACCACACCCTGTCCTGATAGAAATGATGACAAAGTCATCAAATTGACTAGTGGTGACACTTTTCTTTAAACACAAACGCATAAATAAATCCCCGTACAGCATAGAAGAGCCACTGTTTGGTGATTGAAAGCAGAATATTTTACTCTTTCACTAAAGTCTGAGAAAAGTTCAAAGCGTGTTAAAGTCAAACCGGGACCTTGATGATATCGAGTACTAGTGAAGCACTGGGATAAGTACATTAGTGTAGCAGGGGATTATATAGAGAAATAAATGTGATTTAACTCTCATACTGCGTTCTGTAATTTCAGCCAAAAGTCATGGTTTGATTTGAACGCCCCCTTGTCTGTTTGTGTAATTACTTGCATATTGTTTAGCATGTGACTCTTTTCCGTTTCTGTTTTTATGCGTGAAGCCTTTTATGTAGTGTAGATTTGTTATCAGCCGAGATCTTCATATGCATCAGTTTCTGTTTTATATCTGTTTTGGATCCAGACTTGTGAACAACTGGTTCATTTACACCAAAATGTTTTGCAGCTAAATAAAAAAATAAAAAAACACCCCCCAAAAAAACGGTTATGCCGTAAGGTTGCCGTAATAAGGTTAAACACCATGAAAAGAAGGCATTGTAAAGACATAATAAAAAAAAGTAATCAAGTAAAGTGTCAATACAACCATTTCATGCTGAGTTACAAGCCAGTATTTTCAATTTTTTAACCTTCAGTGTTGGCATTTCTGTTTATAATCAAACTAAATTTAAAATTCAGATCAAACTGAAAACCGCAATGACTAGTGCCGTAACAGCATATAAGAGATTTATATGTAATTACTACAGAATATTAACTTAAACATGAGCATTTCTGTAGGTACTGCGCATACAGAGAGATAAGAATTTACTTTCAGGCATATGTATATTCTGTATAGATTTGGATTTCCCCAAAATATTCGAGTTCATGTCCAAATCTGGCCCTTGTTTTTCACCACGATGCTGTAGACCTCTCCCTAAAAGAAACTGCTGCTGTAAAAATAAAGCGAGTTCCATGCTCATCTCAGGATTCTTACTTACAATATACCCTTCTACTACGCATTTACTTTACTTTACTCTACTGTACTTTTACCCAACACCAGTATCCTGTATTTAATGAAAAACACATCTGGTTTTGGCAGAATGGAGATGGCTTCGTGGACAACAATCAGAAGATGGCCAAGATTGTGAGTGCCATTGAACAAGCTTCAGGCAAATGAAGCTGCGCTGATGTTGGAGGTAACAAAACACAGCAGTTTGATCATTCTAAGTTAGTTTTAGTTATGGGGAAAACCTAAAATGTTAGAAGGATAAACATAAAATGCTTCCACAATGTGACATTTCTGGTGTATGTGGGTGGGAGTCATGTGACAGGGAAACTTTAGTTTCATCGCTTAGGGGAACCAAAAAAAAAACAGGAAAGACTGTGGTAACATTCCGGCTAATGTTGCTGTGTGTTAGCCAGCCTGCCAATGACTCAGCAGCTTTACTTTATGGAAGAAATGAAAGTATTTATGCCGATTAGTCAGAAACAAGATATTAGTAGCACTGGGTTTAAGATAGTGGAAGAATGCATGACTGACTTTCTTTCTTTTTGTCTTTTTGTTGTTTTTCTCCTCAGTTTGTCTGTCTCTGTTTGTTGAGCTCTCTGAAAACGCAACAATGATGGTGACCTCCGAAGTGTCTCAGACACGGACGTTACTTGATGCTTTCCCGCGCTTTCATGGAGGAAGCTTTCCGAGCGGGCAAACTCCAGGAAACTCCATAATGCTAAGAGAATTAAACAGAATAAAATTTTTTACACTTCTGTTTGCTTTTTGTTGAGAATAAACAAATTGGAAGTTTTTGAAAATTTTGAAATAATAATAAAATAAGAATTCTGGAAACGTGCCTGTTTTCCTGCGTATTCATAAAGCAAATGAGGTGTTAATTCAGGTTTATAGGTTTATAGTGTTATAATGGTATTATTTTACTGCTTGGAATCAAGAGCAATAATTTAATGCATGAGACCTTCAGCTTTAATGTAAATTGTATTTGCTCCGCATGCAAATTTAGCTCTGATTTACATTTGCAGCAAGCGCCCTCACACTTTGTCGGCTCCATCAGACATTCTCATGCTAGTGAAAAAGGTCAGAAGTTATTGCAATTATTCATTATAGAAAAAAGGACAAATTATTAGTAATGAGTATGGCAGATGACTGTACATTATGTTAATGTACAGTATGTATATCCTCAATTTTATGTTAAATAGGTATTTAAAATTGTTTAAAATTGTTTAAAAACTAGGTCATGAGAGATTAAAGTGAAAAAGTGCTCTTTCTATGCATATCCAAGGAAACAATGGCATCCTGGAGGAACTGGGACTTGGACCACTGACCTTCTAATCAGTTACTTAACCTTTTGAGCTACCATAAAGACATTATATTATATAGGTTCACTTTCAACATTGTGGCACTAGTTTAAAAAAAATCTTATTTGGGTGTGATTGTGATATGTCCAAATAGTTTTGGTTATATAGTATATTAGTGTCCCTGCAGTGCAACTATAAATTGATCCAGGGATCAGGACCTGTTTAACTCATCCTGCAGCCCCGCTTCTGGTTGGAGATCTCATCATATGGAAGTCCTGGGGTCTGCTTGGGATGTGTGCGGTGACTAGGGATGGTTCCACCTGATTATGAAGATCACCTTGGACTCTTCTTGGTTCATCTTGTCTGATGCAGACAGCTGTTCTCTGATGGCTTGTGACAAGAGTTTAGGCCTGAAATTCCTACAAACAGTCTTGTACCTGAGCCTCAAATAACAAAAGTGGACTCCATATTAACTTACACACCTCTCCTGTTATACTCAACTTCCAACACAGTATTATTGCAGATCAATCTCTTTTATCCAATATCACCCAAATGATGATTTCTTGTTGAGTCTGGTGACAATCTGATCATTATGACATACATATTACCTTTACACTTTACATCTAATTTTTATAATATAATAATATTTATTTAATGCGACAAGGCCCATTGTTAAAAGCGTTAATAAATAAAAGTGATTTGACTTAAATTGAACATACTGTATCATCATATCAGCTGTGATTTTTAATAAAGACAGTAAAGAGGGATTTAAATAGGTGTGCAAGAACAAAATACTGTTTTTTTGGTTTGTTCCTATAAGCGCAGCAGCAGTAAGACAGCTCTTTGTCAATTTGTAGGAATTAATCAGTTGTTATGGAAATGGTGCCCTCTATTGCATGCATCCAGATATACGTGCGCATGCGCGTTTAAGCCAGGACTCATTAACGTTCTTAGTTTACCCACCGCAAACATTTCACCACTTGTTGTAACACTACAGCCGTGGTCAAAGATTTTGCGAATGGGTTTTGTCAGATGTTACAATGGTATAAAGATGTATGATTACAAGAAGTGTCGAAGGCTTTGATTGACAATTACATTAAGTTTATGCAGAGTCAATATTTACAGTATGGACGCTCCCTTTTCAATACCTCTGCAATTCGCCCTGGCATGCTGTCAGTCAACTTCTAGACCACATCCTGACTGATGACTGATGGCAGCGCATTCTTGTATAATCAATGCTTGGTGTTTGTCAGGGCGAGTTGCAGAGGTATTGAAAAGGGAGTGTCAAACCTTCAAATATTGACCCTTTGCATAATCTTAATGTAATTGTCATTAAAAGCCTTTCACACTCATCAAATGCTTGTAATTATTCTTCAGTGTACTGTAGTAACATCTGACAAACAGATCTAAAAACACTGAATCAGCAGACTTTTATTTTTGACAATTATTATTTGTGTCATTCTAAATTTTTTTAGCCAAGTGTACTAGTGATAATATAAATAATAACTGCAAGTCGCTTTATTTGAAAAAGTATATCTAACATGTACATACAGGAAGCAGAACATAATACAGGATTGCAAAAACCCTCGCAGGTTTAAGTCTGCCATCACGTGGTTAAACATTACAAACGCAATGTGCAAATAAAAAAAATAATTCCTGTCAACATTCAGGAAATACAAGTTAGATTTAGATTTTTAAATAAAAAGGTCGTGGGTGCATTTTTAACAGCGCGTGAAAATGAATGGAAGTAAATTCTTTTAATCTGAACAACCATTTTAACAGAAATCTTGGTTACGTCCCAAACACAGCGCCGCTCCCTTTATTATGGTGTTACACAGGTTACGAATGAACGGCTCACGTGCCATGTGTAGTGCACTAGATGTAGATCAGGAGGGGTTTGTGATACGGTCTCTGTCACAGTATTCCGGAAGCGGTATGGTGGCACGGGCCAGCAGCTTTGGACAAGCTAATGGGGATAGGGAAAGGGGGAAAATAAAATCTGACTTGACGTTCTGGTGAAATCTGTATGAATGTTTTTGTAGCCTGTGTGCAAGAAACAAAACAAAAAGGAGTCATGAATGAAGGCACCCGGGAGTCCAGGAGGTGTGACTGAGCTAAGGAAGCCCTGGCAGCGTGAAAATGTCGTTTTTTAGGCGGAAAGGTAAGGAAGTGTTCAACCGAGCTTAGCCGAGGTGCTAACCGGGGAGACAGGAGAAGCCCACCGTCACTGTGGGCTGTTTAAGTTGTTAAATATATTAATTCATCCTTCAGATAGTGTTAGATAATTAAGAAAAAAAAATACAAAATAAATAAACAGTGTCCACAGACTTGTTACCAAGGTGTTGAGCATACAGGTAACAGCTAGCTTCCCTGCTAAGCCTGAATAACATTAGCATCCCGAATTCCTATTCAGTTCTCACTCTGTGTAAAAAATGTTTTGTTAACTGTAACAACTGCCCTTTATATTACGTATAAAATATCTTAACATATATACACACAATTACAATTAAATTTATTAAAAAAAAAACATTTCTTCAAAAAAAAAAAAAAAACCTCTAGTCGGCTAAACCACACAGCTAGCAGTAATGACAACTCTACTAAACTAAACTAAACACACAAATTACTTTTACACACATTTATTTTCTTAAGTGTGTTTTTAACTATCTTCTCCGTGCTGTCTTTTTAAACGCAGGTCGTGTAGACATTTATTTTTGCATGTCTTCACTGATTTTGTGCGCACATTTGCAATCCAAAGCACTAACTACTCTAGTGTCTCTATGTCTCTATTTATCCATTTATCCATCAGTTTTTCTTGACTTTTTGTTTATGCACTTTTACAAAGACAGTAAGAATAAATAGTACATTTAATTGAAGCACAGAAAAGAAACAAGAATTAAAAACACACAATTTAAATATTTTTTTTTCTTCTCCTCACCCCTCCACCCATAAACACATAGGGATGACATGATTTGATAATTTTGCACCCTGCCTTATTGCGCAAGACATATCTAGGGATGTGGTTTAGATCACAGCGCTGGTGAATTCTTGAATCTGATTGGTCAGAAGCAAAAGCTGGAAGTAGTTTAGGCTCGATTTGAAAAACCACAGGGTAATATTAATACTCTGGTTCTAATATATACATACAGGAACAGATTACGCGTTCATATTATTAACCGCCGTAAAACAAGAAGAACGAACGATTACACGTGCAGAAAATTTGAGGAACAGGAAACATAGGCTGAGAGAAGTTGATCTAGGTGGCGGCAATGCAGCCTAGAGAATTCCAAACAATTCATTAACCAACTAAAAAAAAGATGATCTCATGTGACACTTAGTCTGAACCTGATTGTTGTTGTTGTGAGCCTTTTGGCTGCTACTGTTGAGGGGTCGGCACAGCGGACCAACTGATCCGCACAACAACTTGGCACAAGTTTTCTGCCTAGTGCTCTTCCTGATGCAACTCTCCTTTTTTATCTGGGCTTGGGACCGACACTGCATCCAGTGTCAGGGGTTTGGACATTGGCTGGGGATCGAACCCGGGCCTTCGACATGGCAGGCGAGAAACCTATACCACTAAGCCACAATGCGCAACCTAATCTAATCCTGATAATGATCAGATTTATTGTTTAACCAGGATGTATAAACATTAGCTGATCAAATATTTTCTATAAAAAGATATATATTTAACTGTAATTTTTTAAATTAATTTGGGAGTAAGAATGAAACACGTAGTGTTCAAGTCAAACTGGGACTTTTGACTGCATAAAATAACAGAACACCATTATGACAGTAAAATCTACCTTTATTTTTCTATATAATCCCCTGCTACACTAATGCACTTGGATACCATCAACGTAGAATGTTTTCTCAGTACACTGGAGCCATAATAGGACTGCCTGCGTCACTTCTGGCCTTTCAGGAACTCCTTTAATGACCCTTTCCTTTAGTGAAAAGTGATTCAACTACGGTTATGGACATATTCCAAAAACAGTCATTAAAAGAAGGCATGGTAAAGATAAAGTAATCAGGTGAAGTTTCAATACAGTCATTTAATTCCGATACATACGGCTTTTACCTCATATTTTCTTTACATTTTCTCAAGCAGAGACTGCGTGGTTCACGTCTGAAACACTAGCCTCCCAGGAACTCCTTTAATAGCCCAAACACGTGGAAATGGCTTGGGGTTAAATCAGGAATGTACGGGATGTAGCAGTAACTCCCAGCCATGTTTAAATGTTTTACTGCGGCAAAGAGTATAATCACCGTACTGTGTTGTCTGTTAAAAAAACCCAAAACATTTACATTTATGCTGTTTGGCAGACGGCAAAGGGACTTTTAATCTCCTTAAACGTCTGAGCGGTTAAAGGTTAAGGGCAATGCACAGGGGCCCAACAGTGGGTTTGATTCTCCGGTCAGTAGTCCATTGCCTTAGCCACTGAGCTACCCCTGCCCATAAAATGTCAGTCATTTAGCTCTTTTATTCATGAGATATTTCATCACAAGTCCCACTTTGACTTGATGCCCTTTGCACATGTGTTCCCGCCCTAGAGCATTTGAATAATGTGACCTGACGTTCACAGAATTTTTTTTCTGTTTTAGCCACGTATTTTTCTCTCTCAGAAGTTTTCTGGAAGTAGTGCCTGGCTGCACTGTGCTTGTTTGTGTACAAACACGATGTATGCTACATTATTAAGGTTGTGTGCGGCATAAACCTAACATTTATACAAGGCGTCTCCAGGTTTGAGCACTTTTTAACAATGTAACAATCAAAAGTAAAGTTTCCAAAAATTGGCAAGGGATTTTTGGTTGCTCTGTATCCTGACAAGCTCCATTATATGCTTTATTACGTTTAAGAAAGGTGGATAATAAGAGGCAGGTGCGGAAAGGCAGGTGTTATAATGAAAAAGCTAACTTGTTTTGCATTTTCAATATTACGTAAAAGTAAATGGATGAAAAATTGCATTCAGCTATTTAATCTGTATTTGTAGACATGGAGCAGCAGAAAACTTTAGGATGTGCAGCTTTACAGTTGAGACAGTAACTCTGCTGGTCATTATTTTCCTCTTACAGCATGACCCAGCATTTAATTTCATACTTAGTCAGTCCTAGTTGCATGCAAGTAATTTAGCTGCAATTCACTTCCTGTGAGGTCAGACATCTTGCGTTCTTTGCCCTCCAGCTAAAGGAAAGGAACCAGAGAAAGCAGTAGATCCAAAAGCAGGCAGAGGTGAGTATCTTATCTACACAGAATGTATTTGATTAATATCTTCTCAATCTTAGTCATTGCTTTTTAGGCGTTTCTGACCGGTAGCAGAGAATATAGAATCCGAAGCTTCAGTTATTTGCCTATTTGTTATTCTGTCACGTGGCAAAGGATCAGATAAAAGTTTAGAATGTTACAACACTCAAGCCATCATGATCATGTTTTAAGCATCAACTGATTTTATCATTAAATTAGTTCATTGGGAGACATGGCCTGAATTTCTCAAGGTTATGTAAAGTCAGCTTTACACACACACAGCTGCACGCACAGTTTAACTCCATGCCCTTTGCCGATGTTAAATGCACAGTGTTTGCACTTTGATAAAGAAAGGGTAAGCCATTTTCTTTTTGCATAAGATCTGTTCTGTAGCTCGAAGCAAGCACACACGACTCATGTATTTTAAGAGCTCATGCTTATTATACAGGCTACATTTAATTTTATTTTTCTCGCCAATGTCTCTCCCCCCTCCCCCTTTCCTTCGCAGCAGGCTCTGCAGTGTCACCCAACTCGCCCTCAAGGAATCACCATGCCATTCTGGACGCGGCCGGCCCGAGCCACGTGGCCATCAGTGCCATCTCGGCGAACATGGACTCATTCGCACGTGGCCGCACAGCCATCCTTAAAAAGCAGCCCAGCCACATGGAGGCGGCTCACTTCGGAGACTTGGGTGCGGGGCCTTTCCCTTATTCTACAGCATCTCTTTCAGGCCAATATTAAAATGGGTTTCTGACGGTGTAACCAATCTGCATTCATATTAGTTTATAATGACGTAACAAATTACTAAAGATATCAAAGCAGACATTATTAGTAAGGAAATCTCTCCTGCAGTGTCTTTCGGCATTCTGCGTGCATCCTCATGGTGCTCAGTAAATCCTGACATGTCGGTAGAGATGTGTGGTTGAACTGGTGTTGCAACTTTTAAACAAAGGGGAATCCTTCGGCGTCAAAACCAGACAGCCGTTACAACACACAGTCAGTCTTTCTGTCCCAGCCCCTTCTCTAGAGAGATGCCCATCCCAGTCTGACCCCGTCCTTTTTCTCCCTCCCTTTTTCCGTCGCGTGCTTTGATCTGCGGTAACACAGAGCTGTTGCTTGCCATTGTGCCAGTGAGGGATCAGTTTCATATGACTTAACTGCCTTGCTGCTGCTGTCCTGTTGCCCTGTCATCTGTTAAACCCAGTTCAAATCTTTTATGTCTATGCACAGCACATCATACAACAATGCAGGTTAGGAGAGGTGTAACGCGACCCAGGCGTATGGATTACATCATTTAGAAAGCAGGCAGATGCATGCCTTAGTCACAGGTGTCTGAGATGTTCCTGGGTTTTATTGTCAAAATTGCCCTAGTTTAGTTTTTAATTGAGAACTTAAGTGTGATATAATATTAAAGAAAGTCAGAATGGAAAAGATATTATTATTATTATTATTATTAATAAGATAATATTTGCTTGCGGTTCCATCTTCAGGTTGCTCCAGCGTGAACTATCAGACGCAGGAGACACGATCGCGCCTCTCCAAGACTGTGGAGCAGGTGCTCCGTGACCCCGTGGCACGGCCCTACTATTTACACTTCATGGTGACGCGGTCCGCCGAGCATCTGGCGCGGTTTTGGCTGGAGGCTGAGAGTTTCCGTTCCGCCAGCTGGTCGCGCGTGCGCGCTCACAGCCTCAACTCTGTGAAACACAGTTCGCTGGCTGAGACCGCGTCCACCCTGGGCCTCTCAGTGTCTCCAGACTCGCCACCGGATTTCAACATCTCACCTGGATTAGAGGAAGGGGATTACGAGGACACTTTTACCCCTCGGACGCCTTCCAGCCCACAGGACTCTAACACCCATTTGAGAGCAGGACGCAGAGACTCCGTCAATCACGAGGAAGGGTTGAGGCTGACCCGACGCCCATCTACTTCCTCGTCATCCTCCAGGGCTGGAACTCCGGTTAAAGGTCTGGCCGGGAACGCACTCCGCGAGCTGTCCGACAAGCTTATGAAGAGTAAGTCCTGAGTGACGGCAAATTTGTACAGGATAACACCACCACTAATGTTGCTTATATATCAGGAATCCCCCTTTGATTTTTTTTTTGGTAAATAACATAATCTTAGAATAAATTACTCTAAAATCACATGAGAATTTGCGGCACCAGAACGGTGGTTATAAGCAAATAAATCAGACACTTTAACCATTCAGTTTTAAGAGTGCAGCGTTGTACAGCACATCAAGTCTTTAACTTTCTTTCTACACAATTCGTGGAATTCCAGCATTTACATGAGCAGATTCAGTCTTAGCAGCTAACGACTATTCCTGTCTTCAGGGCTTTGATAATAGCGCTCATTTGTGTTTGCTACAAGTGGCAGAAGAAGCGCATGATCTGTAAGAAATCCCTCACAGGGACTTTCATTACGGCACATAGAAGGAAGCTGCAAGGCAGGCAGCGAGCGGAGCAAGTCAATTGAGCTAAAAGTCATGGCATTAACCTTGCGAGGAGAGGCAGATGCTATCAGCCTAAGGCTCTTAAACAGTCAGCTCCTCAACGAAGAGACATAAAAACTAGCCAACTCTAAATCTACATTAGAAGAGGGCTATAAAGCGCAGCGTGAAATGCAGTCAGACTGCGCGTCTGCGCTCTCCATGTCACCTTTGTGGATTTGAAAGTCGTTTTCCGCCGTCGTTTTCTCTGCAGCATTAAAATGACAGAGGATGTCACGGTTCTGGATAGTTTAAAGAATCATACTTTGTTTTTACCAGTGACAATCATATGTACACACGCACATGTTTCCCTTTTATTTCACCGTGCATTAAATGTATTTATTTATTTTTTATCTCTGCTGCAGGTATAGAGCGGGACGCAGTCAGCATTTTTACTAAGTATGTGTCTCCGGATGCTTCTAGACCCATCCCGATCACCGAGCAGATACGAAACGACATCGTCGGTAGGAAAGAAAGCCTCGTCCTCTATATTATTTTTCTACCTGCTTCTTGTTATCAAGAATAATGTTTAATATAAGAGGAGTTTTAGTTATGGGAAATGTCATTATCTGGAAGTAAAATCTCTACTAATTTTGCAAACATTTGTCATGAGATCTGGTGATTAAGCTTATTCTCACCACGCAGGGATTGAGTTACTAGTATAATGATGCAATTATCTCTTTGCCAGCTAAAATCTGTGGCGAGGACGGTCAGGTGGACCCAAACTGCTTTGTTATTGCTCAGTCAGTAGTGTTTACCATCATGGAGCAGCAGTAAGTACCTTTACTTATTTCTTCTTTTTTTTCCCCTCTGAAAAACTTTTGAGGTATTAAAACGTAAAAGCAGTCCACATAATCATACAGGGCTTTGCATAAGTATTCACACCCATTAACTGGTCCATCTTTTTTTCTATAGTGTTCCAAACTGACGTTTAAAAAGACATACGATTTCTATTGTTTGATCTAAACATTTGAAAGTGCAAAATTTTTCTTTATCGTGTCACCTACAGTTAATTAAACATAATCAGACTGAAGTTTTTTGCAAACGTTTTCACCCTCTTTGGTGAAACCTTGGTCGTAATTTCAGCTGCAAGTCTAATGGGATATGAGTCATCTTTAAACAGCTGCATTCTGATAATCTGGCTTTTGGAAGATCGCTTAAGTTTGATGTATTGGATCTTTGCTAAACAGCAGTTTTCAGTTCGTTTTGCACATTATAAGAGAGTAAAAATATATATTTATTTTACTTATGCAAGACACTATATACAGTAAAACATGAAAGGATAAACAGTCTTGCCTTATGGATCAAACAGCGGATAAAACTGGCATGTATGGTTAAGTCAAAGGTTTGAATGTAAAGTCAAGTTACTATATTGTTCAACAGAAAAATAGTAAATCTTCATGCTACTGACTGCTGTCAGTTTTAGCTCAAGTGCCTGTTTGACCCAAAACTTACATGATTTTGCAAGCCACCAACATTAATTAACAATCATGCACTATTTAACCTGTAAGTTTTCATTTAATTTTCATATTGCTTAATTACAACCAGCACTTTATTGTTCCTTATAGAGCATATTTAATGTCTCTGTTCTGCCCAGGCACTTTACAGAGTTCTTGCGAAGCCATTATTTTTGCAAGTACCAGATCGAGGTGCTGACCAGCGGTTCTGTGTACTTAGCAGACATCTTGTTCTGCGAGTCCGCTCTGTTCTACTTTTCTGAGGTGAGGACCCAGTTGAGTTTTTTTTTTTTTAACCACTGTAATCATACAGTAAGTGTTTTTCTTAATATTGCTTTTTGGTAAAGGTGCTCCCTCCCAGTGCACGGTGTATACTGTAATGATGTAAAAAATGCTGAGTATTAACAATTATTTAATAAAAAAATTGCGACCATGCAGAAAAGTTAAAAGAAAGTGTTAAAAAAGGTGGTTTGTGGATGTTAGTGAAAAGTGCTGAGGGGGGTTCCTGTAACGGATGAATTTGGTTGTTGTGTTGCAGTACATGGAGAAGGAGGAGGCAGTGAACACCCTGCAGTTCTGGCTGGCTGCAGATAACTTCCAGGTTCAGCTGGCTGCTAAAAAAGGACAATACGACGGACAGGAGGCACAGAATGATGCCATGATCCTTTATGACAAGTAGGACATCCTAGTTACACCAAAAATCCAGATTTTAGTTTTCATTTATGCCACCTTCCACAAGGAATAAAACACAACAGGAAGTCACAGTTACCAGTATAAAGTTTATTATTTCTGATGCGCTTTCTGAAGTGTTTTATTCCTCTTTCTACATTTTTTTAGTAAGCACAATTTCCATTTATTTGAGAATATCTGCATGTGCTGTCTTTCTCTTTTAGTCTAAATATTATGTAAATATATTAGATTCAATTGATTGATTATTAAATGGCCTGTCTCAGGTATTTTTCACTCCAAGCCACCAACCCGTTGGGCTTCGGCGACTCGGTTCGGATGGAGATTGAGTCGAATATCTGTAGAGAGGGCGGCCCTCTGCCCGACTGCTTCACCACTCCACTACGCCAGGCCTGGACCACCATGGAGAGGGTCGGTCAGGACCTCACCAGCAGCTGGAACACAAATTAAACTTCATATATAGTGTTAATGATTAGGCCAGTCGCCATTATTTTGTAAAACACGGTTTAAAAGTAGATTTAGGTTTAGTGACAAAAGGCTTTCTTCATGTTGTTTATTACAGTTAAACTTTGGATTGTGAGCATAGTTTGTTCCAGAAATGTGCTTGATATACAAAGCACTCGTATATCAAATTTCCCTATAAGAAATAATAGAAACTTAGATGATTTATCCAAAACCCAAAAATATTAATATAAATAAATGATTACTGCGAAAGATAAAGTAAATGGGAGAAAATTACCCACAATCCCACAGCATGAGAGAAGAACCATTGGCTCAATTATGATCATGTGACGCTTAGCAGACACTGCGTATACATACTGCTTGTAGTGCAAAACCACACACTTTTATCAAGTTACAATTTTTGCTCATCTTGCAAAACACTCTTAGACTATGTGGCTCGCAATCCAAGGTTTTATTGTATTATTATTATTGTTGTATTATCCATATCTTCTCATAAAGCAGAATAATTTGTAGTCGTAATGGAAATTCTTTCTTATTTAACCTTTGATACCTTGCTTTAAGGATTTATAAAAAAATATGTACGTGTGTGTGTATATATATATATATATATATATATATATATATATATATATATATATATATATATATCCTGTTTTCAGCATGTTTTTCTTCTCTGTTATTTACCCCAGGTCTATTTGCCAGGCTTTCTTTCCAGTGATCTGTACTACAAATACTTGAGCGACCTCATCAATTCCGTACGGGCGGATGAGTTCATTGTTGGAACCTCAGCCTCATCAGGTCAGGGCATGACTGTGGACAACGAACGCAGCTCCGGCTCCTCGGAAGGGTCGCAGGCTCAGGTGACCTTTCAGCCACACGCATTATCAGATCCCCTCATTCTCATTGGCTGGCCTTGACTTGTGGTATTTCCGTTTGTTGCGATGACATTTTGTTCCTGGCGGAGGAGATGGTCTTGTGTAAATGTTACTACGTTACAAGGGGTAGTTGATCATGGGAACGTGGAAATAAAGAAGTAGGGTTGTGTTTGGCAATTGTTTTTCCAGTGTCTCTTTTTATATTTATATTATATTGCTGCTAAACTAATAAGGATTATGAGGTGTCTAGAAGTCTAATTAAGTAGGCAAAAAGTGGCTCTGAGGTAATTTAACTGAAATGTAAGACTGATTAACTGCATTATTAGGAAACTATGGAATAGTGAGTACTTCTGTCCCTGGGACTTTATTTAGACATAGTGTTTATCTCTTCCTGACAATGAAGCGTGTCATGTGGTGCCTTCTGTGGTATTCTCTAAATGCATGTTAAAAGTATTATCAGAGTTTGCATAGCTCTTCATTTCCACATGTACTTATTTACCATATATTTAGAAAATAGTAGCACACACCACATCACCGTATAAAAGACTGATAGCTTGTTTTTTCTGTTACAGCAGGGCTCCAAAAAAGCAGCAGTAAAAATCCTGAAGAACTTTGATGAGGCAATAACCGTGGACATTGCTAGTCTGGACCCTGAGTCTCTGTATCAGAGACCGTACGCTGGGTGCGTTACACCGTGCTGTATCACGTTATTTACTTAAATGCTCCTTATTTTTAGTGTATTCTTTACTTTGTAGGTCTTTAGATTAAATGTTTAATCTAATTTAAGTTTTAAAAGTTTGTGTTGTGTAATGGTCAGGTTAATTAATTTAAAAATAGGTGCAGAAATTCTTATGTAATTTAATGCACAAAGAGTTAAGAGGAAAACGATCTTTGAGGATTTTTTTTCTCTTAGAATGAATATAGTTCAGTTCCATTACATTTTGTCTTAGCTTGTGAATGTGAGATCAATTATATACAGTGGGGGAAATAAGTATTTGATCCCTTACAGATTTTCTAAGTTTGCCCACTTACAAAGAAATGAAGGGTCTATAATTTTTATCATAGGTTTATGGTAAAGGATTAAGACAGAATATCAACCAAAAATCCAGAAAAAGCACATGATACAAATGTTATGAATTAAGTTGCATTTCAATGAGGGAAATAAGTATTTGATCCCCAAGCAAAACATGACTTAGTACTTGGTAGGAAAACCCTTTCTGGAAAGCACAGTGGGAAGACGTTTCTTGTAGTTGTTTACCAGATTTGCACACATCTTGGGATGCATTTTGATCCACTATTCTTTACAGATTTTCTTTAAATGTTTAAGGTTCCTTTTCTGTTGCTTGGAAACTCGAAGTTACAGCTCTCTCTGTAAATTTTTTTATTTGATTAAGGTCTGAAAACTAGCTAGACCGCTCCTTGACCTTAATGTGCTTATTCTTGAGCCACTCCTTAGTTGCTTTGGCAGTATGTTTGGGGTCATTTTTATGCTGGAAGACCCATCCACAACCTATCTTCAGGAGGTTCTCATCCAACATTTTACAACACATAGCCTCATTCGTTGGCCCCTCAGTGCAGCAAAGTCAATCTGTACTTTTAGCAGAGAAACATCCCCAAAGGATAATGTTTCTACCTGACCACAGCAGTTTATCCCAGTCTTTCTCTGTTCATTGGCAAACCTCAGACGGGTCTGTACATGTGTCTTCTTGAGGAGGGGAAGCCTTGCTGTGCAGAAGGGTTTCAATCCATGCAGGCGTACTGTGCTACCAATGGTTTGTTTTTTGACCGTGCTCCCAACTGCCTTGAGGTCATTCACAAGCTCCTCCCGTGTAGTCCTGGGCTGGTCCCTCATTTTTCTCATGATTATTTTTACTCCATTAGGTGAAATCTTGCATATAGGGTCATTAATGTCTTTGTATTTCTTCCATTTGTAAATAAGCGCTCCAGAAGTTGTTTTTCACTCACCAAGCTTAGCCTTGTGCAGGTCTAAAATCTTGTTCCTGACTTGCTTTGACAGCTCTTTAGTCTTGCTGATGGTGGTAAAGTTTGAATGGAAGATAGAGATTTGTGGACAGGTGGCTATTATACACATACCACATTGTTGTTAGGAGCACCTTCTTAAGTTAGTATGTGCACCACAAGAGCACATAACCAGTCTGTGAGAGGTAGAATTATTGTTGGTTGGTAAAGGATCAAATAATCATTTCCCTCATTGAAATGCAACTTAATAACATTTGTATCCTGTGCTCTTTCTAGATTTTTGGTTGATATTTTGTCTCAATCCTTTAACATAAACCTGTGATAAAAATTATAGACCCTTCATTTCTTTGTAAGTGGGCAAACTTAGAAAATCTGTAGGGGATCAAATAATTATTTCCCCCCACTGTAGTTTATGTGAAAAATTTAAGTGCTTTTATCTTTGACCATAATTATTCACAAGTGCATAGAAACACAGTTGACAGATGTAGGAGCATTAGGGTTTGTTGATATTATGATAAAATTATATTTATATTTTTTTACAAAAAAGAGTTAAGCCTTGTTAAATAGGTATAAATGACAAAAATGCAGTTCTGTTTAAGTTTTCATCCATTAAGAGATACCCTCTACTCTTTTGTTCAGAAGAATGACCTTTGGCAAAGTCAACGAGCTGGGACAGTTTATACGGGAAGCCGAGCCAGAACCGGATGTCAAGAAGTCCAAGGGTAAGAAAAACACAAGATAGTGATAATTAAATCAGATTCAGCTTGATGAAATGCTCTTGTGTAAAAAATGTATAAAATGGAAGATATTCTTCTATTCTGTTCAGTTTATAAACCATAACCTGTCAGATTGTCAGCGAATATTTTGGTCCCATCTGTCTGCTCGTGTTGTCTGATATACACGCCGACATGCGCGTTGCGCCGCACGCCGGGTGAATCGGCTCTCAACTCATGCTGAAGTGCCCTTCAGGCCCGAGTTTGAGTGAGTTGAAGTGTGTGTTGCCATAGTGATGAGAAGACCGTGATTTGGTGTGATTACGATGAAGAGCAAGAGATGAAAGGAGAAATCGTTTGCTCTCCCTCTCTCTCTTGTGTTGTTTCACCTGCTCTCATTTTTTGTCACATTTCTGTGCTTTGGAAAACAGTTTTTGAGATTGACTCAAAGTGTAATGCCGAGGCACTGAAGCGCAGCGTGGCCATTCAGGCGTTTTCCATCTGTCTGGTACACAATCACAGTTGACGGCTTCTGAGCCTACAGTACAATTCACCCTGGATCCAGACGCTGTGGCAGAACCAACCAACTCAAACCGCTCTCTCTCCTTCTGTCCTAGGTTCGATGTTTTCCCAGGCGATGAAGAAATGGGTGCAAGGAAACACAGACGAGGTGGGCTTTGGACAATTTGCAACTGAAGCTTATTAAAATCTAATTTAAAAAGCCCACATTATTTATTTATATATTTACTTTTGAATGGCTGTTTAAGTCAAATTTGGACTTTTGATTTTGCAAAATTACAGAATGTACAGTGTGCACAGAATGTGTACAGTGTGTACAGACACATGCATCTGTTTTGGAAGTTGGTAACAAGTTATCCATCGATTTTTAATGATCAGGTGTTCCACTCGCTAAATTTTCATGGGGAAGACTGCAGTGGGCTCCAAGCCACCTCGACTGGGATCATCATTCACGGATTGTATGGCCTTCTTTAAAAATGTTTGCACCATTCAAATGTTTTAAAGCGACTAAGAGTCTCATCACCGTACTGTGCTTAAAGTCATCTGTAAATGTCAATCGATTCTATGCCTTCATATGCTAAGTTTCAACCTCTGCCACTGTTGGGCCCTTGAGCAAGGTCCTTTACCTTCAACTGCCCATATGTTTAACGTGATTAAAATATCGGTCGCTCTGGATAAAAGCGTCAGACAAATTTATAAGAAGTCCTGGTTTGACTTGAACGCCCCTTGCATTTGTAGTCCTTGTTAAACTTTATATACTTCCTGTAATCCTTTGGAAAAGAATAATTTGCACTTTGTTTATGTTGTTTAGCAAACATTTGTGTTTCTCTGATGACTCATTGCAGGCTCAGGAGGAAATGGCTTGGAAAATTGCTAAAATGATAGTCAATGACGTCATGCAGCAGGGACGACAGGAAAGCCCACTATCAACATCCAGTCAGGTACAATATGTGTGCCGAAGTGTTCATACAGCAGCATGATTAATTGGTCGTTTTACATACTGTATGTGGTGACTTAGGGAAACTGTTCATTTGGTCTTCTTGAGCTAAAATATTTTTTAACATTGTAAATGCTAACATTTGGATACCTGCAAAAGTGAAAAGGGCAAAATTCGCATTTATTTAAGATTTCATTTCAATTTCTCTGTTTTATCAATATGAAAATTTGGGAGCATCACAGACTTTCAGTATCTAATACAAACTTAATTTTCTTAGGTTTGTGTCCATTTTCATTAAGCACAGCCTGATCAAAGTGTCACCCTCAATGTGTGAAGAAATACATATACTCATAATTCAGCCACAGAAATGCAAAGTTTAAAGGGATTTCCCATATCTGCCCACACACACAAGGACAAAAGATGATTAGGTTACATAAGTAGCCATAATAAGTATTAACCATGCATTTGTGATGTCCTGTAGCTATGACTTTGTGTGCCGACGAAGAAGGAAGACCAACTCTGCTCCCAGCCTCCCAGCTGCTGCCATCAGAGCCAAAATTCTGGAGCTCAAAGTGCACACGGCATTTCCCCAGTGGCGAGTTATGTAATAATGAAGCTAAAACAAAGTGTTTGTGCAGTTCCACAACCTCCTCAAGTTGCACGTGTGTGTATGTGTATATATATGTATGTATGTGTATCTGTGAGAGAGAGTGTGAGCGTGAGAAAGACAGGACGATGTTTGTATGTACACTTGGGGGTCATGTGACCAACATTTCAAGCATTATGAAGGCTTTATTTTAAACTAAACAGAGGTGCCCAAATTAAGAAAAAGAAATTAAGCATGAATGGAACTGGATGTACAAGAGACGTGGGCTTTCAGAACAAAATCTCAAAGGACAGTGAGACGAAATAAACATGGAGACAAAACGAGTCTGCTGTGTCACGCCGTTCCCATGCCGAGCTCTTACGAACCTGAACAAAGTCACTATAAAGTCTGGGTTACTACAATCCTCGTTTCTTATCTTTCCTTAGAAGCTTCCTTCCTCCATTTTATGAGGCTAGCTATAGAGAGCTGCGTCTCTTTCAGTCCTTTTTTTATTTTTTATTTTAAATAGTGCAAAGATTTACCCATGGTGGCTCTGTACAGTTTTATTTGCAGGCGTGTCCGTATTGCCGTGCCGTTAAATCAGACTACGACAGGATTTTATCATCGGGTTTCCAGGAAGCCGAACGGACTGATACGCTGTTCCAGTATAAATTGATTTAAACTGACAGATTAAGCTGCAGCTTAAACATCCCCACCATGTTGACTCCAGAATCAGCTCTACTCCATAGTCTTACTCCAACATGGACAAGTGCTAGTGCAATGTTTAAACCCCCACATCTCCAGTCTATGATGTAGATTTCTGGTTTTGATTAATGTAACTTCTTTTTTTATGGTGAGTGTCTGTTTTTCTTTCTATGTTTTTTTTCCCTTTACCTTTCCTTTTTTTTTTTTTTTTTTTACGATTTGTCAAATGTGTGTGTGTCTAAGCAAATTCCAGTGATGCCTGTTCTTTGGGAATAGCTTACACTGAAGGCGCGACGATACTGCTCCGGACCTCGTGGAGATGTGGAGAAGAACCAGAAACAGATGGACTTTTGGTACTATGTACCATTTATTATGTGTTTTTTTTCTTTTCTGACATGTATGTGTAATCTATAATATATTTAAATTGTGTTTGATTTAAATACATATATTATTGAAATCGCTCTGTATCCTTTTGTGTGCAAGTTGGCTACTTTATTAAGAACAAATTTACACGCAGGTTTTATTGCAACCACATGGGATTATAAGGTCATGCAAATACAAGTCAAGAGCTTGTTCACATTAGAAGAACTGTCTTGAACAGTTAAAGATGGGGGACGTCATCTGTTTCCCACCCCTATTCTTCAATTGTCCATTTTCAGTGACGCACTGTAGCCTTAGATCTCTGTGATTGGATAACACAAGTCATATTCAGCTCAAAATGTGACATGAATTTTGAGATGCTTTTCTGCTCACTGTCGTTGTATACAGTGATTATTTGAGTTAACGTTGCCTTTCTGGTCTGTTCATTCTCCTCCACCTTCGCTGATCAACTAGATGTTTCCATCTACAACAATGCCACTCACTAGAAAGTTTTTAGACATGTTTTTTCCATGCAGTAAGTGTTTAAAAGTCACAAAGATGTGTGAATGAGCAAGCATTCAGAGGTGTTCCTGTTAGTAATTTAGTGGCTATTAAGTGTAAATTGCATTTATCAAGTTAAATGTCTTAGTGGTCTTTATCTAACACAAGCAAAAGAGCCTGCAACATAAGGTAATACAGATGCATCGTCGAAAGAAGGGATGGAGTGCACCTGATTCTCAGCTTTATTGGAAGAGTAAACGATTAAAAATGAAATGCCCAGTAGAGGGCAGTAGCACTCTTTCACGTTTTTAAATACTTATTCCATCTACTACTGATTGAATCAGGTCTCGGACTAACCGACAGTTAACAACTTATTATACTGTAGCTGCCTTAATTATCACTGATGTTGAGGACAAGAACAGAAAGACATTTTGTTCTAATGCGATGCATTTGCATTGACGTTTTAGATGTATGTCAAGGCAGATTTTGAAACTAACATTTATTGCAAAGTTGATGGCTGTGTCCCAAATCATACACTAAAGTAGTTACTAGGCTAGTAGATGTCCTGCATTGCTTCTTAGGAGGAAGGCTGGGTGTTGATAATCACATATGAGAAATGACACAAAACTTGAAGCTCAGTGGTCATGCACTTATTAGACACTGCATTGCCTGCGGTTTTAGAAAACCACTTATATGCATTTTCTAAGTATACAATTAATGCACAAAACAGATTGTCATTCACTCAATTATCGTCTATACCGCTTTATCATGTATACAGGGTTGCGGGGGCCTGGAGCCTATCCCAGGAGACTTGGGGAAATGGGGTGAGGTACACCCTGGACGGGGGACCAATCCATCACAGGGCATGCACATCTATATACACTCATTCACACACTACAGGCAGTTTGAGAACGCCAATCTTTGTGTTGTTGGATTGCGGGAGGAAACAGGAGTACCCTGAGGAAACCCACCAAGCACGGGGAGAACATGCAAACTCCATGTACACAGACTCTGAGGTGGGAATCGAACCCCCGGACCCCAAAGGTGCAAGGCAACAGTGCTCCTTGGCGACAACAGCAATGGAAAAACTCCTCGAGAAGTCATAAGGAAGGAACCCTCATTAAATCTTAAACCTTCTTGAAAGGGTGCTTAGATGTACACAGGACAAGACATCAGGATTTCTTGACACCAACAGTTTTTTTGGGGGAAAAAAAAATCAAGCCTCCATGCCAGATTATTCATAGATGCAAATGTGAGAAAACTGCTTTTGTGGAGCAACAGACCTTGACTGTATGCATGCATGAGCAGGAGAAGGTGCAGAAGTACCAGAAGAGCATTATGATGAATCATTCCGAGTGAGTCGGGATACAACACCAGGACTCATAATACTTATTGCCATAATAAACACTCGCGTTTCAGATTTTAAACAGACTCGAAATACTATGTAATGCGCTGGGATGCGGTTTGGAGCGTGGCCATTGAAAACATCCCGAGGCGACGCCCACCGGCAGCTGACGCGCGTAAAGCGGCGCGCACACGCAAGCGCAACCGCGCACGCGACTGGAGAGGAGCTCCGTAACCATGCACTAATGTTTACACACCCGTGTGGCGGCTGGGCAGTGTGCAGAGCTCCGGACCAAGACTAAAACTCAGTACAGTGCTCGCGTTTGGAATCATGCGCACCGGCTGTGACTGACAGCTCACGCGCAGTGCTGGAATACCGCGCGCGCATGTTGGGATTTACTCCGTTGGCGGTCGCCTAAACTTCCTGGCGCGCGCTTTGTTGATTTATTCATTTATCATTCTATATCTATATATATATCTATCTATATATTTACTCCCCCTAGTACGCCTCGCGCACTTTCACCTATTTAATACCGCTTTCCAGAACAGGGTATGTTTGCCTCCACGTATAGCGCGCGCACTCCAGATGCATGTTCTGCTTGACCGGGACAGGGAAGACGCCGCGGGTGACACCGGCACCATGTTCAGCTGTGTGGGCTGCTTCTGGCTGCTGCTGTCCGCCGCGCTCGTAGCGCTCTGCAGCTTCAGCTTCATCTCTCCGGCGTGGATCGTGAAGGAGCAGCAGCACGGGAGGAGCGGCCACTCGGTCAGCTTCGGCCTGCTCTGGCACTGCTCCGAGTCTCGGGACCGTCTGTACACATGCTACGCGTTCGGAGGCATTGGGAGGTTCGCCGAGATTCCCTCCAGCTCCTGGCAGGTACTGACCGAGCCACTCTTCTACACGCAAAACCGTGGAGCCTTACTCTTCTACTTCTACTGGTATTGTTAGTGCTGCTGCTGCTATTAATACTAATAATAATGATATTATTATTAGTATAATAAAAAAGATCTACTTTTACTTTTGACACTTGTACTAATACTACTAATAATAGTAATACTTCTTCTACTACCACCACTAATTATAATAATAACATTGATTACAACTACAATAATTAGTACTTTCACTAATTGCATTTATAATATTGCTAGTAGTACTGCCCCTACTATTAACATATTAATAATAATTAATACTACTACTGCTACTATTACTATTGTTATTATTATTAACAATAATAATGATAATGGAAATACTTCTTTTACTACCATCACTACTAATAATAACATCAGTCGTATAATGCATTTCACTACATTTCGTACTGTGTATGTTTGTGTATGTGACAAATAAAATTTGAATTTGAATTTGAATTTGAACATTAATTACCACTACATTAATTAGTACTACTGCTACTTGCATAGTCGTACCGCCACTACTAATAACATTAATAATAATCAATACTAATACTACTAATATTAATGGTAATACTCTTACTACCATCACTTCTACTAATAACTTTAATTATTACTACTACTACTTGCATTACTAATATTGCTAGTAATACTGCCTCTACCAATACCGATAATAATCAATTCTACTACTACTACTACAAATAATAGCAATGGTCATACAATTACTACTACTACTACTTCTACTAATATATAAAATATGAATAATATAGATAATAATAATAACAGTGGAGTAATGCTAATACTATCACTGCAAGTAGTAATACTACTACTTCTCCCATTACTACTAATATTAATTTTAGTTGATAATACTTCTACTACTACTACTTGCATTACTAATACTGCTAGTAGTAGTGCACCTACTAATAACAAATAATGACTACTACTATTACTACTAGTACATATACTATGGATTCAACTACTATGAATACTATAAAGATTACCACTAATAATATGAATAATATGAAAAATAATAACATAAATCTAGTGTCACTTGTGCTACTACTATTGCCATAACTAGTACTACTACTTCTACTACTGTTAATATTAATAATCAATAACTGTTTTACTTTGTATTACTACTAAGGCTAAAATAATAAATACTACTGTACTAGTATTACAATAAGAGCACTACTACTACTTGTAATATTTCTGCTACTAATACTAATAATAATGCTGCTAGTAATAATCAATAATTGCTAGTAGTACTACTGCTACTATAACTTGCTAATTAGAATAAGGACAATAAAAATGAAAACAATCAGGTAAATAAAATGTTGTTGGATGCCTAATACCAATAATACTTAATGAGGCAACCTACCTGACATTGAGATGACACATTGGAATGTTAAGAGGAAAGTGACTACCAGTGAGACTATACATCCTTACAGTATCCTAGTTGCAGAAGAGTAAACAGAACTGGTTGTAGATTGTCCTGGGACATTGTTTTTGACTACACCTGTAACATGCCGTACACCTCTAGAATATCCTGGGGAAGGAAACCTGGCCAATTGTTTTTTAAAGCAAAGTTTCTTTATAGTATCCATGTGTGTCCCTTTTTTAGAGAACGGGAAAGACCCAAGAAGTGGAGATATTGAGTCAGCTAAAGGCTAAAAAGCTATATTATGTAAGATAAAAGAAATAAGAGAGAGAAACTGCTCCATATTCATAAATCACATCAGCTCATCACATTTTGAGTTTCACTTTAATATGGGGTTTTGATTGCTTTTTATTGATTTAATGATTTACCAGCAAATTTATGTGTAATATATCCTGAGCAAAAGCAGCTTCTCATTAATCACTTGTATAAAACGCATATAAAAGAGAGGAGTCGCACACTACCGACTGTATATTATCACTCGTCACTGAGTTGGAAGCTCAAGGGTAGATTTTTATGTACCTGATGCATCTTTCACCTGGGAAAGTTTGTGTTTTGTGCCTTTTAAACTCGTCTATAGTACAGTGCAGACACATTCTGTTCTTAAAGTGGATTTAAATCCTTTTTCCTCTTATTCCCATTTATATAAGTTTTCAGATCCAACACTTGGTACTAGGCTAAGCATCTTTGGTAGCAATAACAATACATTCTCAAGTCTGCTTGTGAATGATGCAACAAGTTTTGCATACCTACAGCAACTTTTTTTGCCAGCTTCTCCCTTTCTTTTGGCAATCTCAACCAGATTGGATGAGTACAGCCATTTTCAGGTTTCCCAACTGGGTTCAGGTCCAGACGCTCTTCTGGCCACACTTTGACAAAGATGTTCTGAAAAGACACCAGTGTAATCTTTGCGTTATGCTTTGGGTTGTTGATAAAATGTAAACCCCCCATGCCAGTCTGAGAACCTGAGCACTCTAGGGAAGACTTTTACTCAGGATAACAATTTATTTTTTTTGCATTCATTTTCCATTTATGCTGTCTAGCCTCCCCGTCCCAGTTGCAGGAAAAAATGGCATGATGCTGCCATCACCATGGATGTTTTTTAATAATGTGATGCACAAAGCCTGATTTCCTCCACACATGGTGTGAGGAATTGTGCCATCAGACCAGAGGATTTTGTTTCTCATGGTCTGAGAGTCCTTCAGAGGCTTTTTGGCAGGCAACTCCCAGCAGACTGTCATGTGACTTTTATTGAGGAATGGGATCTGTCTAGTCACTCTACCATGGAGGGCTGATTGGTTGAGTGCTGCAGTGGTGGTTGTCCTACTGTAAGGCTCCACAATTGAATTCTGGATCTCATTTATAGTGACACTTGGGTTTTTGGTTTCCCATCTGACCAATGAGATTCCCCCTGGTTTACTCAGTTTGGCTGGACGGGCTGATCTGGGAAGACTGTTGATCCAAATTTCTTCCATGAAGTTAAAATCTCATCCATGGGAATAATGGAAGCTGCTGTACTCCATTCTAAGGCACATTCAGTGCTGAAGAAGTTTTTCAGAACATGCAATAAAGATACCAAAAACATTATACAATAAAAAGAGTACAGCGTCTTGTACAATGCTTATTTTTGGTACAAAACATCCTCCATTTAATATAGTTATTGATATAATGTAGCATTAGTAGGATCTTTAACAGTGAGAAAAAAAACAACAACACCAGGAATATAGGCTAAAATAAAAGGACCAAATGATCCAGCAAACATGTAGACGCTTCTAGTTTGTTTGAAGATCGAGCATATGGTTCAATGTGGGGTGGCAATAAATATTCATTAACGTATTATGGTAATACTTTTAGCACTTGTGTGAAACTTTCTGCAATTTCTCTACACACGTAATATGCTAATGTTTAGATGGCAGATGGGGAAAATGTTGAAATAATATGTGGAAATGTCATATTCAGTGCTACAGATGTAAAGGGGATTGTGATTGACCTTCTTTCAATCTATCAGCTCAGAACATAATCAGATGTGTAAAGGAGGTAAAAACGTCTGCACTGCCGGAGAACTGAAGTCTAAACAACCAGTACATTATAACCAAAGATGTATAATGTCCTTTGTGGGATATTTATTTTTAAAGACTGGTCCTGTCTCTCATTTGCATTTGGAAACAGTTACACTGGTACAATAGTGCAACTGGATGTGTGTAACAGTAAGTGAGAAGTACCAGGAACTTGGCACTTTTGACTAATAGTCTACATAGACATCTCATTTTTAAAGTGAATGTGGGAAGGTTGGTGTTGATGTCAGAAATATTTTTCTGTTTGTTTTAGTGTTTTTTTATTTCTTCTTCAGGAAACACACATTTGTTGAGTATTTCATGTGGAAAGCATGACAGTAGTGTGTAGGCTGCTTGTGTTCTGAGTTGAAATAGTGGACGAAAGCGGTTACCTGTGGGTGTGGGAATTACTGTATATGCCAACTGTTTTGTCTAGCATCGTTCACGACACAGTAAAAAAAAAAATAGGGGAAGATGGTTTTGGTGCTGAGATCGAGACTGAGATCAGATCACACTTATTCAACCATAACATTAACACCAGATAACATAAACACATTAACATTGATTATCAATTATATGCCAGTAAACTGGTAAAAGGATCATGGGTACCCAAGGCTAATTTACACCTGTTGAGAGCAATAGGCTGTTCCTACAGAAATCCAATGCAGCACTGCCAGGGTCCTCGTGCCAGACACCACAGTGTATCCCTAGAGGCCCTCACGGCGTAGCCCAGGCGGCACAAGGGGAACCTACCCAATAGTGGGCTTGATGGATTCCATTGTAATGTTATAGCTGATCAATTGATTTTAAGATTTTATTTCCTTGTTTTTATACTCATTTCGGAAGTTCTACATTTTTGCCACATCATTCACATATTCTAGTAGTGGTAAAATTTACCCTTTATAAAAGTAATGATAACTTTTGTTCTAACTGAAATATCCAAGTACCCAAATGCTGTAAACAGTTTGAAGTCTGAAGCCTTTCAACAGAAAGGCTATTATAAAAGCACAAATATATATTTTTAAATAGTCTATGCCTATTTTGCCGGCACGCTTTGGTTTTAAGAGTTTTCAAGAAGCAAAAATCCTGGATATTAAATTGGAAAATGTATACGTTTATAGCTTTACCAGCTTGTCTGGAGAGGAAAACTAAGATGACATGAGAAAAAAAAAGCTTGAGTGAACTTTGTGTTATAAGGTCCAAAGTTCAGTTGTAAAGATTATAAAAATGTAAATGATCTTATGATCATCTCATCTCTCTTCTACACATCTCACATATGAAACTGAAAATGACTGGCACTTTCTTGATGCACCGTAGATCTAGAACACATTGCGAATAAGCGCGTGCGGATGCCTTTTTTCACTTTAGCATTTTTGTCCTGAATTCCGCTCGTACCGCGCGGCATGCTTCCCAGCACAGCGGAACGTACGCGTGTTTATTTGGCTTCGAGGTCATGTCATGTGATTCTGTTTTGCGTTATAGCCATGCGCCTTTGTTTTGGTTTCAGTCCTGCTTTGAGCTTGTTCTCCCCATGTGTGCACCTTTTCCGTGTTAGATCCTCAGTTTGTTCAAACATTTATACGCTGTTGTTTGTGTGTCTCAGTGTTTCTGTCTCCGTGTTTTCCACTTTGATCCATACTATGGAAATTAGTCATTGTTCTTTCCAGTATTAAATACCATTCGGAGTTTACACACCTCTGCTTGTCTTTAATGAACGCATGTTATACTTTATAAAGTTAATTGTCGTATGTTTAATGGCACGTTCCTATTGGTGTATATCTTTTATTTGATTCTTAAGTTATTTTAAGATACATTATTATATTTCATATTCTGAAATGTTTGTTTTTATTTTATTCAGTGTTACCTTGGTATATAAATTGAATCCATTCTGAAGGTGAGTTCTTGAGGTGAAATTTCATATTGCGAAACACATTTTCCCATAGGAAATAATGTAAATGCAGATAATCCGTTTCAGCCACCCGAAAATCTTACCTATATTACCAATTTCCATCATATTTATGCATATAAAAACAACAAAAACCTTTGGAAAAGACATGTAAATGAATTAACATATAAAATAAGTAGACATTAAACCTCACTTAACCTTAATTTATGATTCCATCTGCTTCTTTAAAAACCAAACTGAAAGTGGATCCATTTTCCTCTTGCTAACGTCTAAGATTATTGGGACCCATGGCGCTATGTCTTCATGTAAACTCACTTTGCTTGGCTTTCCATTGACGCAAACAAGTTTTGAACTAGTGTCCGGTTCGGCCCGCTTCGGTCACTTATTAAATTAGTGGAAATTCCTTGCAAAATTTCAGTACTTAAGATGATTTTTAATGCAAAATGCAGTATGCAGGGGTACCACTGTATCATTACTATTATCATTGAAATACTCTTACTTTCTTACTCTTACGGTCACCAGATGACAGCGGTATGAAATGCAAGTTTCACTTTATTGCTAAACATCTCTCAGGCTTTGTCTGCTCTTTAGTTACCCTCTATGTGACTTTACAACAACAACAACGTGGTGACCCAGTGGGTCGATTTGCCACAAAGCTGAAGAAGGGGTTAGAGCTACTATATTTATATTATACTTCTTCAACATCACAGACAGTTGTGGTTGCAGGAACCAAGCCAGCAGCCTGGAGGAAATATTTTTATGTCAAATACTGTGTTTACAAGCTATAAGGGCAGTCTGCAGGATATATGTTCTTCTGCACTGGTTGATATTCCTATCCTGATCCAATTGGAAGAAATATGTCCACCAAACTCATCTGTAATGTAGCTAATGGAAGTTAATGGCTGAGTTATTCGCAGTCTGCGTCCCCTAAGGACGCCCACCTCGGCTCCAGGATATAATGTGCAACGCGTTCATCATTTTTGCACCTTTGCATCTTAATTCTGAAGCAAACATTTCAACGGAAAACGTTCATTTCATTTTCAAATTCATTTGAATACCATGTGCAAGCTGCAGCTTCGAACCTTTTCCTACATCCAGGAAACATTTAAATGCAGCTCACATTTATTTCCTTGTTGTAGGCTGAGCACATCTGTAGGAGCGCGTGCATATTTTTGGCACCAGGGAAGTGTTTCAAATGAGAAATCTTCATGGCCTCGTTTGCATTGTTCAAGCTTGTTGTTTCAGTTTTAAATAGCATTTCAGCCGCTGAGACCTGTTAAGGCTGTATAATTAACTGTATTTTTAATTATGATCACAGTTTATTAGTGATCAGTTAGTAAGGACTAAAAACGCTTGAAGATGTTCTGTTATAGGTTGAAAAGGTCATTTTTTTTGCCACAGGTGAGAAATTTAAATTTTAGTTGCCCAAGGCTTGATAATACACACTAGTAGTTTAGTTTTTCGAGTGAATTTCTATTGGCTTTTAAAAGACGCACTCATTTACTGTGACTAATGAGTATTAATGTAACTTTGTACTGTTTTAAATAATACATGAAATAAAAGGCTTTTTATTTAAAATGATGAAATGCAGTAAAACTACTTTGTTTTCTAACAGCTGTAATAAATAATTACCCCTAAACGGTTTGCTCATTGAGACTTTCGATTGTGCAGAATAACAGAACACAGTTTCTATAAAATTTCTTTATATAATCCCCAGCATTTATTTCTCTTTACAACCCACTAGTGCTTGGATACATTCAAGGTAGAAAGTTTTCTCAGTATGCCAGAGCCATGATCAGACTGCCTGCTTCAGAAAATGCTCTTTCATGAAACACTGGCCTCCCAGAGACTCCTTTAATGGCCCAAACGTGTGGATATGGCTTGGTAATTCCCAGCCGAGTTCCTGTAACGTGCAAGTGGTGTTTGTGAATGATTGTGTGTACATACACATTTTGGGGACAATCATTATGTTGATTTTTTACTGATCAGGCGTTCCACTCGTTGAATGTTCATGGGAACAACTGCAGTGGGTTCCAGGCCACCTTTTTCTTTTTTTTTTGCACCATTCAAATGTTTTACAAGCCATTTTGCTCAATTCCAATGTTTTTAGTCAGATCGAAATTGCATATCAGGATGATTTATAATAACAAATGACTTCTATCTGAGTCTAATGTGGACGTGTCTGTCCTCTGAAAGGACGCACAAGTGCACATTGATACTTCTTTGCTCACATTATGCGGGTTAGCACACATCATATTTGTGCGACCACTCATTCATTTCATATCAGATCTGTCACATTAGGATGAAAAAAGTCAGAATGCATCACTTTAGGCTGGTAATGTGAACGTAGAGTCTAGGAGTCTCATCACTGTACTATTCTTCTTTACATTTTAGTCGGTTTTATTTGTTCATTCACAAGAAATTTCATCGCAAGTCTTAAGTGCTGTGAAAGAACATTTGTATTCAATTTAGTATTAAGTAAAACAGACAGGATTTTTAGTCTTATTGTGCAGCCATAGGTGGAGTCTAGAGCTACTTAGGTATCAATTTTAAGCTCCTTTGTTTTTAATTCAGTCGTATTTTCCAGGTCTTTTTGGACAAAATTTAAAAGGACAAATAAACCATAGTGGTGCTAGTAGAGTTTAAACTAGAGCCCACATTAGCATGTATTGTATTAATTCATGCACATAACATTATACCTTATTTAAAACAGTTATTGATTCTGTTTATGTACAGAATGTGGCTTGTGTCCACTGCACTTAAATCAAAGTAGGGTTTAATTACTAAAACTAACATACAGTATATTGTAAGCAATTAGAAATGAATCCTAAACAAGCTTTTCAGATTTCACAGTATTAACAATTAACACGTAATCGACACCTTTTATGTTTCCACCGTCCGTCTGCTTTTCAGCATTCTCGTCTACAAGTCAGAGTTCTTTTACGCAGCTGTCAATACTTAAATACGCTTTTTCCATTTAACTCTCTGCCACAGAAAGCAGCTTCATTCTTGCCCCCTCCATGGCATAAAGCACTTTCTCCACTCAGTAAGCACCAGCAACCTCAGGAGTTATGACTTATGCATGAAGGGAAAAAAAAAGGAAAAAAAAGAAGAAAGAAAATTAGCATTTGAAAGGCGATATTAATAAATTGCTGCACCATTCTTTTTGATTTGGTGGCGTTTTTTCAGGACCGTATGAAGTGACGCTTGATGCTTCGGTCTTGCTCGGCTCTAAGGAAAAGTACAGGACGGGTTGGGTCGGAGAAATCGCTCTGATATACAGCGATATTTTCACATGCATAGCTGAGTGAGCTTGGCAGTTAGTGCTGGGATGCTGATGCATTACTTATTAATGCGCATTGTTAGCAAGGAGGAGTGAGTGCAACACCTTCAACCTGCTTGATGTGTTTTTTGTTTTTTTTTTATCTAAAAGTGAAATTTCCTTCAAGCTGTCATTGTCGTCAACTGATTTCTAATAAATGAGGTTCCAGTTGAGACTAGTCTTTTCAGCTGTAATGCTGAAACTTTGTTTTCTTTTTTTAAACACTTCCTATGGCTTTGCAGCAGTTTTGGATCATAAGACTGTCAGTCCTGAATCAGCAGGAGATAAAGATCTTTCAAGGAGCTCTTATCACGTCTTTATGTTCGCTACAACATGCTTATCTATACCACCAGACATTGTCCGTACAGAAGACCGCTTCCCAAAACAGCAAAGAAAATAAATAAAGAAGCATAAATTAATGAATCCAGATAAAACTTCATGACAGAGGTTTGACTTTTGCACAGATGTTGCTTTTCTTTGGTCTATGCAATGCCCCCTACCCTCTACTCCACCAGTAGCCATTAATAAAGGTGAGGGGGTCATTAATTTTTCATCAGGCTTGCTTTACGGCCTTCTGACACGACTCATTGGTGTGCAGATTATTCCAGTGATGCCCCTATCCCCCTGCATCATGCACACACACACACACACACACACACACCAACACCAGAGCATTGTGTCTTTGTGAAGATGACGGATGATTTGGACAGATTTCATATGTTGAGGCTCAGGTGGCTTAAGCACAGTTATAATAGCTCAGCAGACCCTGTGCCAGGGGTGTGGGCAGATGGGGCAAAAACAAGCTTAGCAGATTAACCAAGATGGATTGGATAGATGAGACTGGTGACTAGGGCTGTGCGATATGGACGAAAGAAACCTATCAAGATTTTCTTAAAACGGGATTGCGCTTTTTGATTTTAATCACGATTTTGACACACGCAGACATGTTTTACAGAGTGAATATGAAACATTTTTCCAAAGGAAAAGAATTAGATCTTTATCAAAGACCTGTAACATGTCTCTAAAACAGACATAAGGTAAAAAATAATGTGTTTGTGCATGCGTGTGTGTGTATCCCTGTTCTCGCGCTCTGTTTAGGCGCGCTGCATTGTGATTGGTTCAAATAGCATACTACGGGAAAAGTCGGGAGCGCACAAAAAAACGTGCTGTAAGACGATTTAGAAACCGCGCATATTCACATCGCGATTTCGATACGATTTCAATTAATCACACAGCCCTACTGGTCACCATTTTGGTACCATTTACTGTACCACATGTATATAATAATGGAAATTGCTATAGACTTGGATCAGGTCAAACTGAAAACCTCTCACCCAGATGTGCATTAAAGGAAGTCACACACTCATCATCTAAACCGCTTAATCCTGTATTCAGGAAGCCTGTCGCAGGAGACAAGGCAGGGTACACCCTGGAGAGGGTGCCAATCCATCGCAGGGCACACACACACACACTGATTCACACACTATGGGCAATTTGGGAACACTAATTAACCCTAATCTATATATCTTTGGACTGTGGGAGGAAACCAGAGTACCTGGAGGAAACCCAGTAAGCACAGGGAGAACATGCAAACTTTATGCACACAGAGACAGGAATCAAGCCTCGCCGAGAAGCGAACCCAGACCCTGGAGGTGCAAGGCGACAATGCTAACCACTACACCACCGTGCCGCCCTGAATTAAAGGTCCCATATTTACATTTTTTTAACAGGTCTCAGAGCCTTTCTAAGATGTGTCTGTTAATGCTCCAGCTGAAATATTCCTCAGATAGTGTATTTTTTTCCATACTTCAACCTTCTTTTATTTCATTGCTCCTACAAATGTGCTCATCAAAGGCAGGGTGTTTACTAAAGTAAAAACTAGTATACCAAAAGTTAGGAGGTGAGAGTTTTGACCATAATTCCCACCTTCTGACTGGGGAAAAAAACATTCAAATTCACCTCTCCTCACCTCTCATTTTATTCTTTAATTGTGTTCAGAATAAAATAATTCAAAAGAATGTTCACGTCAATGTGACGTTTTGTAGGTGTAGAGTACCCGAGCTTTGCAGCATGCATTTCCATGGACAGTAGATTAATTTAATGCGTTATGGAATTTAAAGCCTTAAAATGTGTTTATATTTAAGCTTACAATATACACCAACCAACCATGACATTCAAACCCAAAACGTTGTGTAGGTTCCCCTTGTTCCACCCAAACAGCTCTGGCTCCTTAGGGCATGACTCCGCAAGACCTCTGAAGGTGTGCTGTGGTTTCTGGCACCAGCACGTTATCGGTGGATCTTTTAGTCCTTTTTTAAGTAAGTTTCAAGGTGGTGCCTCCATGGATCAGACTTTTCCCGTCCATAGGACATCCCATGGATGTTTATTCCAATTGAGCTCTGGCCAAGCCCGATACACAGCAGGCTGTGATGCACTGAGTGTTCTGGTGCCTTTCTGTCATGGCCAGCTTTGATTTAAAAAAAAAAAAAAAAAAAAGACAAAGTTTTGACTTTTTTCTGACTAGGCCATACCCAAAACTTTATTGGACATCCGGGTTTGTTTCCTGCCTAAATGTGGCTAATGTTCTAAAAAGTGCTTCTCACGTTCCCGTGGCTCTAAATAGAGTATCCACTTAGTCTGTGTGGCTCTGTAAAGAGAAAAAAAAAAACAAGAAACAAACAGGATGAGGAAGCATGTTTATTCCCTCGTCAATCATGTTAATGGAAGTGTTTTGGGGAGACACATAAGGAGGGGTCATACTTGTTTGCAGTTTTAATTTTCAGATGATTTTTACAAAAAGCTGTAATTCCCCCTTGCTTGGCATGCATTTAAAAGATCCTTTTTATTGGTTTTAAAATACACTCACTAGTTCATTAAACCATTTATCCTGTATATGGTCACGGGAGGCCAGAAGCCTATACCGCGGGACTCGGGGCACAAGAGTACCCAGAGGAAACCCACCGAGCCCACCAAGCCATTCACCCTCTCAACCCTGGAGGTGTGAGGCTACTGTGCCACCTTACCTGCAGTTTTAAAATGCAGTTCTAAGAGTCTCCCACATCAAGGCAACTACTCAATCAGGGAGGGCCGAAGAATATCACATGGTTCATAATCCTCTGAACCACGTGACAATAGCCGACGGCATGTTTTTTGACCTGCTCTCTCATGCACCGGTTGTCGACAGAGGTCTCCGCTCCTTCCGCTTGCGTGAGCTCACAGATGCTCACAGACACATGATTGGCTGTAGAGCCGTGACTGATGTGAGAGTGCTAAGATCTTCCATCCCAACCTGCTGAGAGAGCTTGGTCAATCAGCTCTCTCTACAGCTTTCTCCAAGCCATTTCCACATGTTTGGGACGTTAGAAGTGTTCCTGGGAGGCCAGCGTTTCAGACATGAAGCAGGCAGTTGGATCATTGCTCCAGCGTTCTGAGAAAACTTTTCACCTCGATGATATCCAAGCACTAGTGAAACACTGGGATAAGTGCATTAGTGTAGCAGGGGATTATACTGTATATAAAAATAAAGGTTAAAAAGTAAAAGTTTTTACTATTATAACTGTGTTCTGTTATTCTTTACAATCAAAAGTACTGGTTTGACTTGAACACCTCTCGTAGTCTTCTTTAACATCCATTCTTTATTAAATGTTTGTGGTTGAATTATTTAACTAAAGCTGTTATTATAAGAAGCATGCAAAAGGTTATCCTGTACTGTAATTACCCAAAATCTGGGATTTCTTATATGAATTTGAAACAATTCCCTAAATAAGCAGTAATCTGGGTATATTCCATCTAATAAGCATTATAATAGTATTATAATAACTTTGGCCATCGTCCTGGTTTCCTACCGGAGTTGTTAACAGTGTGCATGAGTACACAACTACTAAACAACCCCAGAGCATGCTGGGTAGCACTCAGGCGTGTCCATCTGGTACAAAAAACTGCATATTCTTGTCTTTGTATTTGAATAGGATTGCGCAAAAAAAACAAATTGTTTGTGATTGAAAAAAAAAAAGGCGCCTGCTTAATATGGCTTCCTGAGTCCTGGTCTATTGTTCATCATTTAGAAAAAATGGCAGATGCACAATATAGGGTGGGGCGTTGTGTAGAGTGGAAATCATTCAAGCACAATAGGTTCCATAAGAACATGCGGGCCTACGTGTGGTGGCAAGATGAAAAAAAAAGAATGCATTTTGAGCACATTATTGCATTTTTATACAGAGGATGAAGAGTCTCAAGGACATTTGAATTCAGAGACTGAATTAAATGTAAAATATTTGACACTCTTTGTGTGCATTGTGGACGTGACAGGAAGTGGAAGAAGAAATGCGAATTTCTGGCCCGTTCTCAATTTTTTTTTTTGTCTTGCTCCGTCTCTTTTCTTCTTTCTTTTTTCTTTTTCTTAGGACTTTGACTGTTTGGGATGCTGGGATGCATGTGGTATCTGCAGGAGGCAGCTGTCACTCCTCTATCTAACCCTTTTAGAGGTTTTGCTTATGGAACCAGGCTATAATTTGTCCTCTCTCTCTCTCTCTCTCTCTCTCTCGCCCTCGCTCTCTCTATTTCTCTCTCTCTCTTCTTCAAGCTGTCTCTCATATACTCCGAAGATATTATATAGGTCATCAGGTTGAGCAGTACTCAATGCTTGGACCCCTTTTGCACTTATACATGCGATGAATAGGACTCCAGATCGAAGCCACTCACAGCACTAAGCTTTTTTTTTTTTTTTTTTTAACTCAAGGTAGATTTATAGCCTTCGAGTTGGAGATCTGCAGACTCTCTCTCACCACACAATTTCATTCCCTTCAGTAATATGTGCTGAATGGGATATATGCGCCTGATAGGCTAATGGAAAACCTCCACTGTTAGCGGGTGATGGAGGGTGGGTGGTGCGCAGCGTGGTTCAGCCGTTTGCCCTGGGGATGGGGATTACTTAGAGCAAGAGAGAGAGGGAGTATGAAGGAAACAAAGTCTGACCTGATTCGTGTTGTCAGATTTTTGTGTGTGGATGGAGGCCTTGGAGAAGTGGTACACAAACTAGGCAGAGTGATGACTATGACTATGATGTGAGCCTGATCAGGGCTTAAAGTGGAATTTGGAAAGTGAGAGTTTGCAGGTGGTTGCATTTTTTAAGTCAGGTGTCACGTCAAGAAATCTGCGAGTTGACTTGATTTGTTAATGTAGAGATATCGCGTCATTATAATACTGAAGATTGCACATTGCAGTAGAAGACTGTTTTTGTCCATTTACTGGGTTTTGATTAACTCATATGTGTTTATGAGATCAGATTACACTATAAACTAGCTAACAAACTCAACAAGCTAGAGGGACTCCATTAAAGGGAATGGAGTGGGAATGGGAATCTCTAGTCACCACCTAATTTCATCATAATACCTGCAATTTATAGTGTGATTCTGCAAGTATCACTCACTCACTCATCGTCTATACCACTTTACCCTGTATGCAGGGTCGCAGGGGGCCTGGAGCCTATCTCAGGAGACTTAGGGCACAAAGCGGGGTACACCCTAAACATGGTGCCAGTCCATCGCAGGGGATAGACACAGACACACACACACGCACTTACACACTCATTCTCAAACTACGGGCAATTTTGGAACACCAATTAAACTAATCTGCATGTCTTTGGACTGTGGGAGGAAACCAGGGCACCAGGAGGAAACCCACCAAGCACAGGGAGAACATACGAACTCCATGCACATCCCAAAGATGCTACGACAGTGCTAACCATTAAGCCACTGTGCCTCTATTCTGCAAATATCGTGATTTAATAAATAACCTGATTTGATATTAAGTTTTCCCGATTTTGTTACGATTTTAAAATGAACTTTAACTCAAAAGTTTTAGATCTTATTTTTGTTCAGCATCTTCACGACTCAACATGAGTAATTCAATGTAGCCCAGTCCTTATCACATTAGTTTCTCACTTAAAAAACAAGCGCAGCACTTTAACTTAACATTTAGCTTAACATTGAACTTATTAATTAAATAAAGTAAAATATATTGTTACTGAACAGTAAAATTTTTTTGATGTTATCTGCATATTTGCTCTTACTGAAACAAATTGAGCTAATAATTGACATCATAATTGACGGAATGAAAATGTGTGCATCGCTCAGAGTGCACCACCTGTAGGATTCTAAAGAAACAGTCATGGTTTCCACCTTAAATGCCTCTAAAGTATGAAAACTCCCCTTGCCCATGAACGGTTGAGCGGATGCGAGTGGAGCAGGTGGACGGACACTTATTTTAACGCGGGAACACTGGGATTCTAATGAGCATGATTTTCAAGACTAATTGTGCTTGTGGTGTTCTTGAGACTGGTGTCAGTATGTGTAAAGAGTGGATTTGGAGACTTTAATACCATGAAAAGTCAGAAGCTTTTATCTTGGATTTTTCATTATGTAACGGCATAAAAATGCATTTCTGTTGAACCAGTCGGAACCTTGCGCATTTGGTAAAGAATCATTCATACCTGAGGCTGTTCGGCCAATCACCAGTCACGGCTAATCAAGCTGAAAACCATCAAGTTTCTGTCGCTGGCCGATCGACCAGTGCATCTTTTTTATAAATGTAAAAAACCATTAAAGAAAATAGATTTTGGAGTCACAATGAATCGGCACACAAAAGAATTGCAATTCATAACTGAATTGATTTTTTTCCCCATCGCTAATGATCAGCATATATCACTACAAGTTTGTTTAGGTTGACATTTTACTGTACTAACGGGCACAATTAAAATGGTTGGCTTGTACGTTTTTTTGTGAAACATGATTAGTCCATCATGCTGCAAGGAGAAAAAGAAAATCTTGAAGTTACTAATAGTGCACAAATGATGCTCCAGATCGTTCCAAATTGTTCCGGATCGTCCGAACTCACTTGAATGCAATTAGCATGAATGTCTGCCTGACATAAGGAGCAAGAAAGGAAACTGCAGAAATGAGTTTTGCAGTCAAGAACTTTAATTCCGGAGCGCACTGATGGAATGAATGCTTAAGCAAGAAGGATAAGACCTAATATTTTATAGAACGTTTTTTGACAGCTCGCCTTGTGGGAAATCAGGTCACAGCGGCCTCCACCAAGAGATGCCGACTCCGTAGGCAGCCTTCTAAAGCAGGCTTTCCCACTGGCCCTCACATGGAGCAGTTTCTTAATTGAAAAGTGAGATTAGGAATGCAGATAGCGGGCCATCGCAGTGCTAGAGAGAGGACATCAGGACACAGAGGGAGAGGGTTTATTTTTCTCCAACTCGTCTCCATCAGGTTTGATGAATCTTTCTCTGGCAGTGCATTTATGTCGGTAATATGTAACTTTTATGAGAACAGCTTCAGAGCCCATGGAGAGAAGGAGGGCGGTGGAGGGAGCTCATTCGTACCCATGTATTTCCCCATAGCAATACCGGGCGTTGTTGTGATCCGTAATCTCATTCCGAACTCACGGCCAGCATTTGTGAGATGGATGGATAGACAATCGAAGACAATTGTAAAAATATACAATTGATGAAAAGAGTGTTTACCAAGAACCTCAAGAGATTAAAGATAGATATCAGCTTGCCATAAACCATACAGATGTTAGGGCTTGCCATGCCATCATCTTAATTTCATGAGATTCCTAATTAGAAATTTTAACTAAAGTTTGCCTCTCATACATTTATCCAAACAAAAATGTTCTTTTCACTGAATTAACGGCACATAAAACGGTTAGCTCTACTATCAAACAAGAGAGTCTTTTCACATTTGTGCTCTGTTGCTATTTTCATGGTCTTAAGCAAATCCCTGGCACATTATTTTACTCCCAAATTGTCCCTTCAGTAGTGATGACAGACTGTGAGACTAGATATCAAACCTCAGACGTACCATCATTTACCATCCATGATAAGAAAACCTGTAAAATAGGAAAAATATGGTTGCTTCCTTTAATGGCGCTGTTTCATCATGGGCTGTCTTGTACACGTCCTCTGTGGCACAAGCCTAACCAAGGGTGTCCCTGCCAGGCTTTTTTGCACAGACAATCCAATCTGAGACCAATTTAGCCTGCGTGTTAGAGGGAAACTGCTGCATTTGTCACACAGACTAAACTTATTGGCCATGGGAATTTAGAGACATCCCATTTGGCTTTATGTCAAAGGTTCTAAATCCCGGGGCAGGTTCAGGTGCACGCTGAACATTTGTTTTCTCTTTTTAAACGTTATTTAAATGCATTCGATAATGGTTAGGATGGTTTTAATAACTATTTCTAAAGATTTGTTTTTTAATGAGATTTTATAAGGTTTCAAGACTTGAGGTCATTTGAACTAAATTGACTTTGGTTCATTTTGTTGATTGATTTTTTTTATTTATTTATTTTTTATCACACGCTATGAAATTAGGTAATTAAGTACAGTAACAACAACAGTAAATTGTTAATTTAAGACATAATGGCCTGCTGTTTTAAAAATGTTCTTGCAAGAACAGGATTGTCAGGCAAAATCCATCAAGCACCATGATGAAACTGGCTCTCATAAAGTCCTTCCTAGACCAAAACTTGCCTCTGCTGCAGAGGAGAAGTTCATTTAGAGTTACCAGCCTCAGAAATCCCCAATTAACAAACAGCACCTCAGATTAGAGCCGCTATGAAGGCTTTTCAGTGCATAAGTAGCAGATACATCTCAATATCAGCTGGTTAGAGGAGATTACAGTAAATCCCCTAAATGCGAACATTCGAGTTACAAACTTTTGAAGATATGCAAACATATGTTTATGTACTTTATGTTCAATCAAGAACAAGGACAAGATTATGGAACATGTTAGTTTTATACTATGCATAGCCATAGCCGTAGTATCCTAGTAACTAGACTATGTTTGTTGGACTTATGAACAAATTGGACTTACTCAGGACTCTTGGAACGGAACTCGTTCATATGTTGAGGATTTATCATTTTGGATGCCTTGAGCATTGTTTTACAATGTAGAAAGAAATAAAAATCTGAAAAGATCATGAAATTAGAAGGTTTGTCAAAACTTTTGACAAACTTGTCAGATGCTTGCTCACCTGAAAAAAGTGGTCACTTCAGATGAACTTGTTGTGATTACAATAATGAGTTTAAAAATAGTACGTCCCTGAACATTATACACAACTCCATTTTCTGCCAGCCTAGGATAAGTACTGGTGATGAACCCAAATGAACACAGTAGTGATTCCCCAGTACTTAAGCTAGGCAGGCAGTAGATCAGTAGATATAGATCAAACAAGTCCAGTACATAACCTGCACTGTGATCTTAAAGGTGTCATATTGTACTTTCTTTTTTAAACAAGTTAACATAATTCTCCAAAATGTGTCTGCTAATGTTCCAGCTGAAATACTGCTCAAATAAGCTGCAGCAGCCCAACTCCCCTTTGAGAAAAGCATTTTTCTGGCCGGACAGAGCACAGGAAATGGAATGATGGAGACGGGGTTGTGCAAATAGTTCCTCGCTGCTTCCGAGCAGCGCAAAGGAAACATGTTTGCCCTATCGTCTGGAGATTGCAAGTTCGATTCCCGGGTGATGCTATAGCCAGCCGTAGCCGAGAGTCTAGGGAGCAGGTTGTTCATGCTCTCTCGGTGGTGGTGGCACTCCCACATCAATCATAATGACAACAGCAAATCGTGGGTCATCTGTAAGTTCATATAAGTGGAATAGGACATTCCCCGAGCGTTTTACCTCACAGACCAGCGGTTTGAAAAAATTCCGGCGGTGGATTAATGTGCATCGGAGGCCTTGATCTTGACAGGTCAGTAGCTGTCGCTGAAGGGGAAATGCCATAGCAAGATGAGTGGGAAAATTAGGGACATGAAAATATTGAGTGGAAGAAGAAAGGAGAAAAAGATTATTCTTTGTAAGGAGAATATTAAGAAATAAAGAAAAAAGATGGGGGAATGTTTTTTCCCTCCTCATGTTTTGGTTGTGTAGACACACACTGAAGTCTCATGGAAATGTTAAAAAATGGTCAGAAAGTACATTTTGCATAATAGGTGTCCTTTTATGTTATATATGTTGTATCTTTCAACCAAATTAACTGCGAAATCCCTAAGAGTTGTTTTGAGAATCACTCCTGTAGTGGAGATGCATACTAGTGATGGGTCTTTTTGAACAAGTCTTTAACATGACTCAGAAGAACGAGTAGTCTCAGAGAATGATTTGTTCATTTTCTATAATAAAAATTTGTCACGTGACTTCTGGTCCGAGTTGTTCGTCTTTTGTCACGTGACTCCCATAGACGCTATGCAGTGCAATAGATTTCAAAGAACGAATGACTTGGACTAGAAGATATGATGGTGAGCTGTTCATTCTGTTTATCATAATATGTCCTTAGCTGCATTGTAATATTTACATTACTGGAACTATAGCCAAAATGTGTGTATGTGGACGTGCTGGGGGTCGGTTTATTGAAAAGGTTACATTCTATTTTATAATTTTTTCTTTTCTAATAAAAAAGTTTCAATTAAAGTATAATCCCAAGTGATTTGGGTTCACAATGCAGCCTTAATTTTTCAAGAAAGTCATGTACTGTACCTGTAGGTGGAAATTATAAAGACCGCTTTGTAGGAAACAATACTTCCAAATAGAAAACCAGAGTGTTCAGAGTTCAAGTTACTTGAAATTAGACTTTCATGATCACGGCAAACTTGGTTTCATGTTTGATATTTGCTGCACGTTTGCATCTTTAGTACCAGCAGCGTTCAAAGAGAGCGTTTGAAAACCTCATGTACGGAGCACACACACACACACACACACACACACACCCACACACACACACACACAGACACACACACACTTCTCTACACCATGTGATTTTGCATTCATAACATATTTTCAACAGCTTTTGATGTATCTGAGCATTTAATCAGCGTAATATTTAAGCATTAGTCGTACGTGTGAAGTTTTAGAATACTTCACTACTGTTTCTTTCTCTTGAATCGCGCGCAATGTGCTTTACACTATTTGTATTCTTAAAGCAACATTTCCATTTATAATGCATATTGGACTGGAAATATAAAACTAATAAAATATATATAACTAAATCTTAGTAAAAGTAACTAGATCTTAGTAAATCAGGGCCAGATTTCAATTTATGAGTTACTACATATTTATAGAAGATTTTATAAGAATTTGTTAATAAGGCAAAAAACAGTAAAAGGAAATCTGTAGCTAGAAGGTTTATACAAAAGTATGCTACAATAAACATACGAACAGAAATTTTGCAAGAAACCTGCCGTGTGAAGCATTTTCAGCATACGAGTGGCCGAACTGCGCCGAAGTTGTGTGTGTTATTTTGTGCAAGTTTTATTAAAGATGAAGCACCGTAACCCAAGAATGTTATCAAGGTTGATAGCAAGAAGAAAATGGAACCACTTCCATTTTTTTCCCCCGTATTTTACTAGCACATTCCTATTGGTGTAAATCTTTCATTCCATTCTTTACACTTTTTTTTCCTAATTTAGTCGTGTCCAGTTCCTCCCTGTCACTAGGGGGCTCCCACATTAAGCTATTACTACCACTTAGTTGGGGGCCGAAGAATATCATATGTTTCCCCTGAACCACGCTACGCCAGCCGACCTCATCTGTTTGAACTGCTTGCTCATGCACCATTGGGGGCGTAACACACTCGGAGGACAGCGCTATCCGCTTACATGTGCTCACAGACGCCCCTGATTGGCTGTAGAGCCGTGATTAATGTGGGAGATGAAGTACCTCTCATCCCTCCCCTCTGAGAGAGCTCGGCCAATCAGCTCTCTCTAGGCCTCCGGCTGTGAGAGGTTACAGCATCACCCGGGAATCGAACTCGCGATCTCTGGATGATGGGGCGAGCACTTTACCACTGCGCCACTCGGAGGCCAGTTCAATTTTTAAAGCAGGCAGTGCCAAGAGAAATTATAAATTAAGGTTAAACAAGGTTTAATTTATATTTGACTTCATTTACGTGTCTTTTCTAAATGATCAATTGCTTTTAAAAACAAAAAAATACGATAATATTGTAGGAAATTGGTAACATTGGTCATATTTTTGGGTGGCGACAACGAGTTTCGCGATATGATTTGGAGCATTCATACTTTTCCTTCATATGTTAAGACCGATTATATTTTTTATATGCAGATTGCTAAAATGATGAAATGAACTGACAGGGCTGTTCTGCATGAAGAAGCAGCATGTGAAGAAAAAAAATACGATCTATAAGCTTAGTGGCAGGAAAAGTGCCGCTGTGTCAGCAAGATTTCGCCTGAAAAAATAATAAATAGCTCGGATTTGGTGTTACTTGTCTGCAGAGTGCACTCGCACGGTTACAGCAGGTTACGACAACGCCCACGGAGTATCTGCTTCCCATTGATTTTCCTCTGCCATGGTGACATTCAAGACCCTGTTAACAGCACAAGCTTCCAAGTGAGAGAAAGAGAGAGAAAAAATAACAAGAACTTATGAAAAATAACAAGAGGAAGAGACTATTTGTGGACTGACAAGGAAAAAGTCCAAGAGGTAAAAAAGGAATGCAAAGACGATGACGAGAAGCGCGCGCTAGAGAGAGATGAAGATGAAGAGCGATTGAAGGAAAGGAAGAGCAGAGAGGGGGAATGCTGAGTCGCTGCTTTGGCTGCAGCCGCTGTCCGTTCATTAAGCAGCTTGTCAGCTCAGCTCACACCGCAGGAGACACGCTGGATAGTTTATGTATTGATTGAGCTGCAAGCTGAGAGGCATTTTTTTCCTTTTAGCACAACTTAGCATGATGCATAGAGTTTCTACCATAAACTACGCTAGTTTACACACACACACACACACTGTCAGGTGTCATTTGTTTACAATACAGACAGGTGGAAGTAGAAACTCACAGTAATGCCTCCGTAATTTCCGAGTGTTGGCTTGAGGTTAGGAAAGAATGTGATCTACAGTATATGAATTGTGATGTAGCATTCTTTAATAAATGCTCTATTAATAACGGTTAGTTTTATTAATAGGAATTAAAGCCTTTAGGATTAGACACGCTTACAGTATACCGTAGTGTTGATTATTGTCCTGTAACAGCACGCCTCTGTTATGTTTGATTCTACACATCCTGTACAAGCATAATCATAATCATGTGCTTAGTATTTCAGCAGCACTGGAACAGAAGCAGGAGTTTTGACAGGAAGTCATACAAGTCGCAAAACATAATACAGGTTTATCAAGTTAGTTTATGAGACATTGGGCATCGTGGAAACAAGACGTGTCAGTCAACATGAAACGTTTTCACGGCGTAACATCTGTTTCCATTCCAATCTATGGACATTATCAATTTCAATACTGGTATTAGACACGATCGATACTAAATAGTTAATGCTTTTTATCTCAATATGCATATACATTTATATTTTTATTAGATTTACTAAATACAATTTAATGCCCTTTTATGTAGTGTCTGTAACTTTTTATTAAAAAAAAGATTTTCCCCTGATTTTTCTCCCTAATTCAGTCGTGTCCAATTCCTCCCCGTTACACACTCGGAGGACAGCGCTATCTGCTCCTTCCACTTGCATAAGCATAAGCTCACAGACGTAAGCCGTAATTAATGTGAGAGCACTAAGTGACTACCATCCCACCCCACTGAGAGAGCTCGGCCAATTAGCTCTTTCTAGGCGCCGGTTGTAAGAGCCTACAGCATCACCCGGGGATTGAACCAGCGATCTCGATGATAGGGCGAGCACTTTACCACTTCGCCACTCAGGGGCCCGAAACTTATATAACGCGTATATAACGCCATTTTTGGGGCACATATCAAACCATCCATATCTTATATGTATAACATAAAAAAAAAAAAAATAATAATCAGCATCAATATTGTGTTTTGGCTAATGTTTAGAGTGTAGTGTTTATTGTGTGCCACTTGTGAAATTATTCAGTCATTTTCTTTATTAAATATTGAATTTCACTTACAGTAAGGGGTGCGGTGTGTGTGTGAGATGGGGAAAGATGCTGCTTTTGCTGTCTTGGTGAATTAGCTTGCTCACACAAGTAGAAGTATCTGGAATATAGCCAGCTTAATATTTCCCCTTATAGGATTACAGTAAACCAAATATGTGATTATTAAACATATTCATCAAAACATTTTACTCAATTCGAGCTTGTACTATTAGCAGATCCGCCAATAGAACACTTTAAAAATTTGTAAAAATGTCCAGAAGCGGGCTAAATGATCTAAATTTATATTTCATCGTTCTAAGGTGCAGTGTTGCTATTGTAGAAAAATTAAGCAACAATTTTAAAAGTGCTGAAATTCATTAATGTAATATACTCATGTTTTTAGAATACAGTCAGGGCTTTCGCTGAGAAGAGAAGAAATAAGTGGTTTAAAGTGTGAGCAAAATGTCGAGCACGATGATGAAAATAATGTAAAGTGCAGTAATAAGATTTATAATAAGAGTAATAAGAGTTTTTACGCAGACGGAATATTTGTTTTTCAAAACATTGTGGTGATGTTAATTTGGCAACATAATGGACATTAGGACAATGTTGGTACAGTGGTACTTCGGCAAACAAGCACCCCGCCTATGACTGGTTTCCGGCTATGTTGCGTGTGCGCGTAAGTTGCAGGTTTGTCCGGGAGACGTTCAAAACTTTTTTGCACGAGTGGAAAGCTGAGCGAAGCAAGGTTCAAGTATCTTTTGCATTTTGTGCAAGGAGCAAGGACAGTACCAAGATAAAAGGGAGCCACTTTCAATTTCATTTTTGAAGCAGAGGAATCATAAATTAACATTAATTGAGATTTAATGTCTATTTATTTCATATTTTTATTTACATTTGAGACATTTTTATTTACATTATGTTTTTTTTCTAAATACTGTGATTGTTTTTATATGCACGAATATGATTACAGCGTTGGAATTTGGTATTATTGGTAATACTTTTGAGTGGCTGAATCTGCATTTACATTATTTCCTATGGGGAATAACTGGGTTAGGTTGTTTCTTAAAGTTAGAAATACTTTGATGAAATGACATCAGAACAACATTGACGACTTGACTGGGGTAGCGCTGAACGAATGCCGCTAATGCAATGATGTAAAAAACTTCACACTTCAAAACAATACCAAACCAACCACTAGGGGGCATAGTACTGGTGATCGTAAACAATAAACAATAATCGTCACAACCGGAATACTGTATTTCATTGGTGGAAAGACAAAAGGGTAAGAAATCACCTTAAATCACCATAAATATCCCAAATAAAGGTTTCAGTTTCATCGATTTAGGGTGTATTTGCAACGTTGTGTCTAGGTCGTCCATTTAACGTTATCTCTTATTGTCATATTATCAAAGGGGTCCTACTGGACACTAATGAGTTTACACATTAAAATCAAACATACTAATTATTTTACAAGGATATTTATGGCTGACAGAAGTCCTCATTACCTGTTAGTTCAGATGAGCTCTTAATGAAGTCAGAAAAGTTTTTCCAGTCTGTGTTAGTGGGTTGGCCTAGCACTCCTTATACATTTAGAACCCTTTCTCCGGTGCTTAACTCTTTAAAGAGCACAGCCACTGAGAGTTAATCGACTTGCTCAAGTGCTCCTTAACACTCCTCGGCTTTAAACGCGGAAATGTCTGGTCTACAGTACGACGTGTCGACGCATTAAATACGGATCATCGGCCTGGAATAAATGATGTGTGGCCTCAAATTCAGCTTCACATCCAGCATTGAGCAGAAGCAGCTCATTAGGGTGTGTTATTAACTTTAATGATCTGATAAGGACATGCACCCAAACACACACACACACATACACAGCTTGAGCTTTCTGTTAATCCTGCTGATTTATGTTGATGTATAATAAGTTCAACTTGTAATTTGCTCTGTTGCACGCACTTGGTTCTACATAGATGTCACTTCTCATACAATTGGCACTGTAGGCCGCAACTTTTTTCTTTTTCTTTCACAATCTTTCGGCTTATTAAAAGTCGCATCGTAAGTAAATCAGTTGATGAAAAGGGCGTCGTTCTTGCATTAGATTTAACGAATGGTGCGACATGACAGAGAGAGCTCAAGGCTAGTTTAGATTCAGGAGATGCTTGAGTTTTTTTTTTTTTTTACCTCTAGAGCAAGTCATTATTTTTACAATTTGCCTGATGCAACCTCAGCTCAGAGGACAGCAATTCAGTCAGTAATGGTGTCCTAAATTGATAATCCAACCTCTTACATGCTCAGACCCATGTAGTGATGGGCTTACTTTTAAAGCGTCCCAAACCAATTTCCTTTGCAGGGGAAGATGTTAATAGGTTACTTTCACGTTTATTGTGTGGTTTATATATGTAGGCCTTCTTATAAGTGAAATGAAGATTTCATGCCTATATGTGTATACGTGTCTAGTGGGCCGAAAAAACACACCAGATGTCACTGTCGCTGGATTCTGGTCTTCACAGACTATAACTAATGAAAATTTGGGAAAACAACATGGTGTCCCGACCCTGTGTCCAGTGGCTCAGGGTGCAACCTAGAGCCGGGATGAAAGAAAAACTGGAACAAATCGAATTGAATCGAAACAACACCATACACATTGCTTAGACTACTTAGTCTGATGCAGCTTTACACTCCAACAACAGGGGGTGTGATCAAGTCTCCGTTCTCCTCTGTCTGTCTGTCTGTCTGTCTGTCTGTGTGTCTGTCTACTCCTCTGTCTGTCTGTTCATCTGTCAGTCTACCGACTCATCTACTCATCTGTCTGTCTACCTGCTTATCTACCTGTCCCTGTCTATCTATGCTTTAGTCTATTCACGTCTTTCTCAATCCATTTCTCTATTAGTCTACCTACTCATCTGCCTGTCTCTCTGCCTGTCTACTCATCTACTTGACTGTCTGTCTACCTGTCTGCATGTTGATCTACTCATCTACTTGTCTCTCCGTCTGACAGTCTATCTACGTATCTGTCTGTTTATCTATGCATCTATCTATTCGCTCATCTACTCATGTCTGTCTACTCACCTGCTTGTCTGTCTGTCTACATACCTGTCTCTTTGTCAGTCTACTCATCTAATTGTCTCTCTGTCTGTCACTCTACCTACTCATCTACTTACAGTATCTGTCTGTCTGTCTATGCATCTGTCTATTCACTCATCTACTCATCTACCTGACTCTTTGTCAGTCTATTCATTTGTTTGTCTAATTGTCTATCTCTCTGTCTGTTCATTCTTCTTTCTGTCTTTCTGCTCATTTACTCATCTACCTGTCTGTCTATCTATTCATCTGTCTTACTGTCTATACATCTGTATATTTACTCACATACTCATCTACAGTACCTGTCTCTCTGTCCATCTCTCTGTCTACAAGTCTATTCATCTTTCTGTCATTCTACTCATCTATCTGTCTCTCTGTCCAGCTACTCATCTGCATGTCCATCTGTCTCTCTGCATACTCATACAGTATGCCCGTCTTTCTGTCCATCTACTTATCTACTTGTCTGTTTGTCCCTCTGCTTATCTATTTAGTGGTCTGACAAGCTACTGTCTATATAACCACCTACTTTTGTGTCTGTCCATTCACTCATCTACTTGTTCATGTCCTCATCTGTGTATAAGGCTTCATTATGTCCATCTTCTCATTGTCTTTCCATCTACACATCCTCAACATCAATTCATCAGTCTTTGCCCATCTACCCATCTGTCTGTCCTGTACAACGCAGATGATCTGCTTAACAGTCAAGAATTGTTCGGAACTGTTTACTAAGAATTTTATTATCCTGAATACTATAATTTACACTCCATTATTTATGCATAAACCCTCCAAGCACCGTCGTTCCCTTTTTTAATTTTTTATTTATTTTTTTTATCTCTCTTGATCTCTCTCACCCGACACGTCCTGCACTCTCTTTGAAAAAGCTCGGGAGCCCTGCATTTATAATCTTTCTCATTACACGCCACTTATGTGTACACACACGGTTTATTAATGTCCCACACAGGTGCTGTTTTCCCGCGCACTGTAATCTGTCATTTGTTTTTTTCTCCACCACATGAATGAATCCTGTGTCATTTTTCATTCGCCCCTCCCTCCTCTTTCTTTTTTTTTTTTTTCTCTCGAGTGTGCAATTTCACTCTGAATACATTTCAATGCATTTATAGTCATTTTTCCTTGTAACCTCTCACAATCGGTTTGCATGAAAAACGCAATACAGATAACAAAGGCTTACACATTCGAGTCCACTTTAAACACAGTACCACGTCAGTGGGAGTAATAATCTGTCACGAATAATCTTTTGTCCAGTTACCGCAAGAGTCTTGGTTAGGGTTTTTTTTTTTGTTATTGTGTCATCGTTGGCACGCATAGGCAATACCCCCCACTTTCCTAAAACCTTTTATTTTTATGTATTATTTGGCTTGCATCCAGGGAGGGAGTGCAAATGATAGGAGTCAAGTCAGCTCGTGTCTTCTTTTTTGCTTTTGCCGCATGCAGGAGTCCCATATACGTCCATTCTATAGAACCTGAATCCCTTTACTGCGCTCCAACAGGAAGTAGACGTCTCTTTACTTATGCAGATGTCGGTCTTTACCCGGTATACTGTACCTCAGGCCCGTATTATCCCATCTCTATTTCCAAGTTTTATACGAACACTCGTTTGATTGTTTATTTTTATTACGTTATTATCGGAATGAATTACCAGGCTTTTGTTATCTGATAATTGAAAAGTACCAAACATTAACAGCCTCGCAGTCGTTCCTAATTATAATATAAAATATTAGATCTAATAACAACATCATTTTAGAAAAGGAAAAAGGCTTTGAAACACTGGTATTTCTGGTTGGCCTCATTAATGCACTCACTTTCGAGATATCGTATTTCATTTTTTTTTTAATACGCTGATGTTTACAGTGTAGTGAGAATTATGCTTGTAGGCTCAGCACATTACAGCACCAGTAACACTGACATCCAGCTTATTTGCATCGGAGCATGGACATTATAATAACTTACACCACAGTCATGCTGCTGAATTATTGAATCTGACTGGTCAGGAGGTGTTGATTAATTCTCTATAACGGCAGCTCTGACAATAGTGCTGGCTGCAAGGTTTATGTTTGAATACGCCGTTGTTTCTATGGTAACCTCTAATTCAGACGGACTCATCTAAGTTGAATAATAAACACTGAAAAATATTTCTTTTTGTATAGTATGACAAAAAAAAAAAAACTTTTATGTTTAAGTTTCATTCAATAGGACCTATTATGCAAAATGTATTTTGTAGTCATTTTTAAATAAAAAAAACATTCAGGATCTTCACTGTGTGTGTGTGTGTGTGTGTGTGTGTGTGTGTGTGTGTGTGTGTGTGTGTGTGTGTGTGTGCGCAAAAAACATGAGGGAAAATAATTTTCTGCTATTGCTACTGACTGTCTGATCCAGTTCCAGTTCCATCTCGGACGGAGTTTGTATGTTCTTCCTGTGCTTGGTGGGTTTCCTCCTCGTACTCCGGTTTCCTCCCACAGTCCAGGGTTAGGTTAACTGCCCTGCGATAGATTGGCACCCTGTCCAGCCTCATGCCCTAAGTCTCCTGGCCTGGGTTTGTGTACGCAGTATAGAAGATGAAAGAATGAATGAAGGAATTCTCCCCCTATTATGACCTCATATAAGAAGCTCCGCCTACTGTAGCTCTGCTCACTTCTGTTCTCTGAATCTAGTGAAATATGCGACCTTTAAGTTTTCCAACAAGTCTATTTACAAAGGACATTGTGCTTTGTAGCAACTTGAAGATTAATAAGTGTGAAATCACCTTTTAATTATGCATAATGATGTAAAAGTACCATGATTTATTTTTACTCTCATTAGACACAGCGAAACTCAGCACTGTTAAGAGGACAGTTTTGCACGTCCGCTTGGCGAGAACATTAGTGGGACTTTGGCTGTTTCCGAAGATAAGTCGAAAGAAGCTGTCTTAAAGGGACTTCATATAAAATGCTGGGCAGCTCTTTAAAAATGAATCAGGCTTTGTTATGTAACTGTTATGTGAAAATGGACAGATAAAGTGCTCACTCAGTGTGACAATGTTGACCGGTGAGCGGTGGAAAAATGCTTTTATAGCCATGTTTCTTGTGAAATATGCCAGGATCAGTTTGCGCTGGTGACTTTTGAGCTCTTGTTTGTTTTTTCAACTTTTCATTGGACCGTCATGTGTCGTTCATCATGAGAGGGAGGAATCAAATTTATATTTCATAATGGACATAAGGGGCCATGTGATTAAATGTCTGGTAAATAAAGGTGTAAAACCCGAAGTTTACTGATGACTTCAAGCACAAATATTTTAAATAAGGCTGTACGATCCTGGCTAAGGTGGCTCGGAATCCATTGCAGTCGTTCCCGTGAACATTCAGGAACGCCTGACAGATAACTTCATTGAAATCGCGTCCGTCTGTAGGAACTGTACTGTTCACACAGTCATTCACGAACATCACTTACACGTTACAGAAACTCGGCTGAAAGTTATTGCCACACCACCAGTACAGTCCTGATCTCGCTCCAAGCCATTTCCACATTTATACTCCGTTAAACGAGTTCCCGGGAGGCCAGTGTCTCAGACGTGAAGCAGGCAGTCCCATCACGGCTCCGGGCTACTGAGAAAGCTTGATGGTAGTCAAGAACTAGTGAGATTATATTTACTCCCCTGAATGTGTTCTGTTATTCTGAACAACTACTGTACAGTAAAAGTCCTGGTTTGACTTGAATCCCCGTACGTATCATGATGTCCAACCCACATCCAGTTCTTCATAAGATCATTATTCAGCGTTTGGGGACATCAGATTCACTCCTTCTTCTATTCCTGCAGGCAAAAATAGCTTACTTCCCCGCTGCTGCTAACTCTACCTCCCGCAGTCATGAAGAAGAATCTTGCGTAACACACTTGTGTGCGAGTGTGCACGCAAGTGTGCAGCTTCAACATGAACTGAGTGATCCATCAGATGAAGAACCATGCCTTGATCCGCTCCCCACCTATAGTTATATAAATATACAGAGCAAGAGTGCTGTGTTCTGTTTTAAGCTGTATTCTCCTGGATGTGTATTCTTTTTATTTGAGATACAGAATGCCTGGGAGTCCCTCCAAGTTTATGAATTATATTTAATTCCTCCTTCATCAGTTATCATCAGATGACAGCATCAGCTTTTTATGAAATTAATAATTCATAAACGTCTACTTAAGGTTACTCAAGATGTAACAAAAAAAAGAAATAGGAATGATCTCACCTACCGACAACATTGCTGGTAGGTGGAATAACTATTATATAAATTGCCCCTAGCTATCCCACTGGGCAAGTGAACACTCCAGCGAGCTGCCCTCTGGCATGTTTCCGTTGCCTGGAAACTGGCTAGACTAACAAGTTACAGCTAACCTAGCTTACGTAATAATGCACAGTTGAGCTAGTTAAGTGCATTAACTGACAGTGGGGGAAAGTTGAGGATTATTATCATCCTAGGCTTCTAATCGAATGCATTGCATTTGCAAATAAAAGCTCAACAAGTATGTGTTTAACATTTTGGCTAAGTTTTTCTGTCCTTGCCTCCTAGTCCCAGGTTTGATTTCCGCCTCGGGTCTGTGCGCATGGAGTTTGCATTTTCTCCCCATGCTTGGTCGATTTCCTTCAGGTTCTTCGGTTTCCTCCTAACAGGAAAAAGTAGATTAGGCTAATTGGCATTCGCAAAGTCCCGAATTGCCCGTAGTGTTTGAATGTGTGTGAATGTTGATCAGAGATCGAACTAAATAGGAATAAATACAGTGGCCACCAGTGGTTTGCCATAGGCCTCCATGGTCCCTAGTTGGACCACAGAGGTTCCTAGATGGATGGATGGATGGATGGATGGATGGATGGATGGTAAATGTTGAATGTAGTACTTTATCTCTATATTAACTGATCAAGGGCTAATTTACTGTAGTTATAAACTCATATAACGAACTTCCCATCATTTCCATCAATGAAAAAAAAACTGGAAGATGTTAGGATAAAAATAACCGCCTGGAGGTTGAGAAATTGCAAGTTGCTGTTTCCCCTTGAGCACAGTATGAGTACAAGAGTTATTGGGTGGTTTTGCACTGAACGTTTTTCTACTCATAGTTTCAGCATTAAAGGAAAAAAAAACAAGAAAGACGGATTCTGGTAATGAGATATTTCGCATCCCTGCTCGCTTATATCTGTTCTGCTTTCAATTATCTCCAACAGCACACCTTGACTTGCATGCTACCTCATGCATGGAGTTGATTCGAGGCAAAGTTTCCCAGCTGACTATGTCTCATCTCAGCCTTGAAGTTCAGCAAGAATCAGAAGCAAATGGCCTTTTTTGGAGTCGGCTCAAATATCACGCCACGGGAAGCCCTGGGTCCTTCATGCTGGAGCCCTGTGGTGCTCAGATGGCTGTGTTTTGATCTCCGAAGAAGAGAAAACGAAGAACTGGTCACACAACAGATTTTTTGCATAGTGGAAGTCATTTAAAGCTTCCTAGTATGGTGCTTTTGGCAGGTCTGTTCATCTCATGCTGAGCGGCTTCTACTGCCTTCAACCTCCTGTTGCCATACACCCACACTCTCTCGTGAGACCGGTTGTGGTTTAAACTTAAAGGACTGTGGTCGGGCAGAAGAGAAACGCTAACTCAACTGGACGAGAAAGAAAAATAGAAATAGAAAATCAGACAGAATTTGTAGACCGAAAAAAAAAAAAAAAACATCCTAAGAGAACTGAAAGTTCACCCCAAGTTCCTCATATCAGCTTCTACTGAGAAAATACGCCCAGGTCATGGATCCTTGTCATGTTTTGATGAACTTTATACCACTGTATATGCTTACACACATTAAAAGAAGATGAGAGCGTGCCTGCCAGACTTTTTAGCATGAGAAAACAAGGAACAAAAAGAGCCCGTGTAGTGTTACCTTCAGAGTCTGAATAGGAGGACTTTCCCTGACTGGGAATGTTATAGTAGACTCCTTATCCCTCTAAAGGAATTTCACTCCTACCCAATATAAACACGGAAACTTAAATCTTGAAACCTTGCATTATTATCTCTGGCAGCCATCAGAGCCATCAGGACGAAGCAATTATGAAGTCACAGAATCTGTCAGGCGAGCTTGAAAAATGGCTCGGTTAATATCGGACATCGTTTTTGTACTGATGAGTCACTTACTGCTGTCGTGATAGCAGCAATATTTGGCTTTAATGATAGTTAAAGCACAAACTTTTCCACAGTGATAAGATGTAATATTTTACTTTCCTAATTACACTGCAGTCTTCTTTCATTAGAATTGACATGCCATGTGTGTTAAACCAAGGGTCGTTAACTGGTCACATGTCCTTGTTGAGTAACCTGAAGCACCACTGAGAAAGTAACGTACTGTAAATCAGCTCAGATTGTCTTTGTAAGAAAAACTAGAACCAATCCTATAGAGTGAGTCTCCAACATACAAACGAGTTCCATTCCGGGAGCTTGTTCGTAAGTCCGGTTTGTTCGTAAGTCCGACAGACATTGTCTAAGTTCTAGGATACTAACACAATCGGCTATACACAGTATAAAACTAACACGTTCCATAATCTTGTCTGTGTGCCGATGGTCGAACGATTTATGTTAAAAAAAAATGAGCAACATCTGTCATCCTTTCACTTTGCTCCATTCTCTTAGTTATTTTCCCTTTCGTCTCTCCATCATTATCACGTGGCGCTTCTTAGCAGTTGCTGCTAAGCCGCTGCTTTTGCGCTTGCTTCCCAACATCCTGGGATGTACGCTGGACGCACTGAATATGTGATCTAACTTACACGATTGAACATACGCAAACATCTTCGATAGTTCGTAACTTGCTTGTTCTTGTACTGAGTAATGAATAAAAAATATATAAATAATATATAAATAATCGTCTGATTAACACCTTTGATTGATTGATTTATTTATTTTTGGCATGTGTTGGGTGTTGTTTTGGTCTGAGGTTTGCCTGTTATTTGACTCATGCTGTGGACTTTGATGATGATCCACGGAAAGCCCCGAACAAACACCGCACTTTATAGGTGTACAGTACGTAACCAAATTAGGGTTGACGATGAATACAGACTGCGTTTTTATTCCCATAACAGCACTTTATCACCAAACCGCAGAGCAGAAAAAGAACATTAAAATAACTACCTTTAAAAGGGTCTTGTTTAGTGACTGTGTTTTAAAGTAAAGAAATGTACTCTGTTCATTAACACTGATTTGGCAGAAAAACACAGCAGGATAAAAGTCCAGAATAAAAAAAAAGAAAAGAAAAAAAAGAATAGTTATATACTGGCTCTCTGCCACTTCTGCAGTGTTAATCCAGTTTTATTAGGCCCTCTTATGGCTCTAATGTTCTAACTGTGATTGGAAAGAGAGCGAGACAGAGAGCAGACGTGACAGGTTTGGGCACTTACGGTGATTAGTATTTCTGCTGCCCTGAATAGGAGGTGAGAGAGAGAGAGGGAGCAGCGTCAGAGGCAGCGCAGGTTATAATGAGTGATGCCGCGATAGCTGATTACTTTTCCTTGGAATGTTTTTTAATCACATAGACTGCAAAAAAACCATTTCTTGGTTGTCTTTGTCTATCATTTGTCAAGTACGTCATTGTCCATACGTATAGTATAAATACATTGTCCTGCTTTCCTGGAGAATGTGTGTGTGTGTGTGTGTGTGTGTGTCCAGTTTATATATCTGCATTTCCATATTTCATAAGAAATGAGAGACTGGCCTCTAGCTCACAATCATCACTGCCCTTCTGTTCAGTTTAGCTAAACACACACACATAAACACACACACATACACACACACAGTTGGATAGCAGGCTCAGTTATCTGAGAAAATGCTTTACCATGGTAACAAGGCAGATTCAACCCTGACTTTTTCATCAGTCTGTAATTCTCGTTAATAAACAGCTTTTCTCGAAATATTACACGACACACTAACAATCATAAAAACAACCTTACATATGGGGAGATCACTTTATGTCGCATTTCTTTAAATCTGTTGAATAACTCTTTGATACGAACTTGCACAAGTGAGATATTTCTTTTCATTTCATGGGGAACCTACAGTATAGATAACTCTCGATGCATGGAGATTGTGATTTTAGAACACAGTAGATGGTCTCCTTCTGTTATGTGATTGTAAAAGGTTTTATGCACCACAGACATATGGACAGAAGGCGATGTCTTAGGAAAAGTGGGGAAGAAAAGGGTTTAAGGAGAGAGGATGGAAAGTAAAATAGTGAAGGTGTGTGCACGTGTCCAGCTGGCATGCGATGGCGGCGGGCAGAATGGGTTCCCGTGTGAAAACAACTCCTTTCGCTGACTTGGCCATCCGGCGCCTCCCAGCTCTCCTTTGGGTGCGGCCTCAGGCGGGAGTTCTTTCTGACGTCCAGCGGCTTTCTCAGCTGGAAACAGGGGCCTTAACATGGACGCTCAGCAGCCTTTATTCCCTCTTCGGTGGCAGGATCCAGATGGATGGCTCCTGGCGAGTGTGCGAGTGCCGCGGGAGCTCGCACAGTCTTTTTGCAGCTGTCCTCGATGCGAAGAACATCGGCTTTAGGTTCTGTGGCCTTTGAAGTCTCTGGGGCACGTTATATCACCCTGCTCGCATCCCACTCTACCGCGTTTTTCATGCGACTCACCAGGCACTCGAGCTGCACTTCCCTCCTTGGTTTTATATCATGGGGTAAGCCCGAGATCCGTTAAAGATGATTCTTATCATCTTCGCGCTCCCGAGTCAGCTTCCCGTGGCCCGCCACTTTGCACACCTACAGAATGTGAGGCCACCTACCTAGTAAGTCCAAGGAGTGAGCAAGGAACGACAACAGATTGAGGCTCACGCCCATCACTGGCGCACGCCGTTACAGCAATGTTCCCAGCATGTATTCCCACCATGCACCTTACTGAAGATGAATAAATGGAACGGTTGTCAAAGAAATAAAGCACCTCAGGACATGCCCTTATATATATAAAAAATAAACATGTTTACACTGTGGCCAAAATCTGATTTATTTATTTATTTTTTGCTCACATGTGATCTGATTTTATTTATGCCAGTGTGAACGGCCCAAACCACATGGAATTAGACATTTTCAGTTGTGATTTGGGCCACTTTGGCTACGTTCACATTATAAGCCACATTGTTTAATTAAGATTTTTTGATCGTATCGTATTTGCAAGAACAATGTTTATAATTACGTGGCTTTTATTTGACAATAATGTAGATGCCTCTGAAACATGAACGCGCACATCGACCTGTCAGATCCAATTTTTTGCAACAGTCGCAGTCTCAACAGTCAAATCTGGAATTCATGTGACTCATTCATGTGAATTATCAGCATTGTAAATGTTGATTAGTCCAGCATCACATTCGGTGCTTAAACGGATAGCATCACGCTTGTTACTGGAAAAGAAAATTAAAAGCAAAATTAGAAGGTGCGTAGCGCAATTATGTAGCCAGGGTCTATGACGTTCAGCAGCCATAAATTTTGTTACGTTTACGTTCATGCTTGTTCTGATTGCACAGAGATTGCTGAGTTACCTAATCACAACTACTCTAAATTTACACACATGTTGCAAAATATGTACGCTGAGAGTTCTGAACCTGTCCATACCAAACCTTCTGATTCTTTGCTACAGTGTTTATGGCTGAGACACTTCTGGTTTCTGGTTCTTTTATCTCTTGCCCCAGGTGCCATCATTTATACTTTACCCAACTTCTGCCTGATCGTTGACCTTGACTCTGTCACAAATGCACATTTTAACTTAAAACTCCGGTATACGGTAATATAGTTATTTTAAATAAATTCTACAAGAAAATCTTTTCACAACTTCACCCTAGGTTTTGTTTCGTTAATTGTCATCATCATCTTCAGTCATGCTTATCATTGTACAAAGTCACGAAGACCTGGAGCCCTTCCCAGGAGACCTTGGGCACAAGGCGGGGGTACTTCATGGACCGGGTGCCAATCAATTACAGAGCACACACACACACACACACACACACACACAGTACAGGCAATTTGGGAACACCAGTTAACCTGATCTGCATGTCTTTGGACTGTGGGAGGAAATCGGAGCACCCGGAGGAAACCCACCAAGCACAGGGAGAACATGCAAACTCTGTGCACACAGACCCAGGAGTAGGAATCGGACCCTCGACCCTGGAGGTGCAAGGCGACAGGGCTAACCACTAAGCCACCGTGCCACCCAACTGACATCGATCTTTTTTTATTTCATCTTGATGAACACAATATAGTTCGTGTTTTTTCCCCACCATTGTTGTCATGCAGCAAAATAGGCAAAATCTTGTAAAGTCCAGCTCCTCATTATGTTCTACTATTTTTTTAATTCATCTCTAATAGATCCCAGTTCATTATATTTACAGTATTTGGTGATTTGCAACAGCACTGACGTGATCAGGCGTCTCGATTTAATAGGCAAGATGATCCATTCATTTATTTTTATACAGTTAACCTTTATTTACATTGCACTTTAACCTTATTGAAGCTGGTATGTTTTATTCTTATGAGGTCTGTCTGTAGATATAATTATCATAGCAGAAATCAGTATGTTTATTTTTCTTTTAGCACCTTAATGTAGAGCTTAGTGAGATTATTTGGTCATTTTTTTTGCTGCAACTAAATTAGGGAGAAATATCAGGGGGGTAAAAATATTTCCTTTGAAAGGTTACCCAGTAGGTGCACTATTATATCGTTCTTAGCAATGGGCGATCATTAGTGTTCGTGTTACTTGGCATTACTACCATAGGATCGGGTCTAAACTTTTATAGTATACACACAAATAATTACATTGCTCTGCTTGATTTATCTTGGAAGTGATATTTTTTGTGTTTGTTTTATCTAAAGACTCGAACATGTTTGTGTGCCATTATGAATTATGAAACAGTGAGTCATGTGACGAGCTTGATTACTCACATTATCCTCTGCCCTGGGAGTGAATTGCTTTTTTGCACTCACTGCAGTCCAATTCGATTAAACCGGACCTCAGACCACAGTTTCCCACCGCGCCAGATAGCTCCAATCCCTCCGAACCACACCCAGATTCAGATACAGCTTTAAAGCTCAGACAAAGAGACTGGGGTCAGGAAAGAAAATCTAGGGTCAGATTGGATTCGGAGTAACTCGTGTCTATAGCCACATAATGAACTGTCACCTTCATAATGAACCGAGTGCTTAGTATTAGATATTACTACGTGTTAGGGTACAATATATTATCATGTCGTTGTTAAAAGAATCATTGGTTTTTAGAAATCTGATTCACTTCAGTTTCATGTATCATAGCCTCTAATACAACCCAGAATATTTTGTGTGTGAGTAAGCCTACACCACCGTTTGACCATGAAATTCCTAGTGAAAAATTAAAATGTGCCAGCGCTGATGGCGTTGTTGATTGCATCGGCTGGTATCTCCGCTGGAGTCGATTGTTCTGGCCCGGCATTGACCTCACTCTGAACTGAGGTTATCTTCTGTCGCTTAGAGAGGTATACATTGATATTGCGGTTGATTTGCAGTGCAGTTCCCATCTCCTCTTCTCTCGCTCTCTCTCTCAGTCACACGCTTAAAACTAAATAAGCTTCTGTGGAATGGCATATAAGAAATGGAATAGTGTGAAAAAATACAGTATGATAACCAAGCAGCCCAATAACCTATTTATTTTTGTATATTCTCGAAAATGTATATACTGTACACTCACCAGCTACTTCATAAGATCGCCTGTTCTTACTGCTCGTTAGCACAAATATGGCATCACATGGCCACAACTCAATGCAAGTTCATCTGCTGTTGCTGGTTGTTCTCTACACATCTCTACACAATCTGCACAACCATCACTAAAGTTTCCAGGAAATGATCGGAAAAAGATGCCACTAAACTGGAAACTAAGGCTGCAATTCACATCGACTCTGCAAAACTGTATAGGAGAAGGCTGAGAAAAAAATAGCGCCTGGTCTGAAAAGTCAGAATTTGGCATAAACATTATAAAAGCATGGATCTATCCTGCCTTGTATCATTGGTTTAGGCTGTTGGTGGTGATGTAATGGTGTGGGGGTGGCACACTTTGGGCACCTTATTACCAATTGAACCTGGTTTAAATGCTACAGCCTGGTCCAGGTCAGTCCCTTTGTGACCAAAGGATAACGCACCATGTCACAAAGCTGAAATCATCTCAAAACGGTTTCTTGAACTTGACAATGAGTGCACTCTACTTAAGCGGCTTCCACAGCCTCAAGATCTCAATCCAATGGAGCCACCATTGGGATGATGGAATGGGAGATTTGTGTCATTGATGGGCAGCCAACAAATCTGCAGCAGCTTGCGTGATGCTGTCATGTCAATGTGGACCATAATGTCCAAGGAATCTTTCCAGCACCTTGTTGAGTCTACAGTATGCCATGAAAAAATAAGGCAGTTCTGAAGGCAAAATGAGTCCAACCCAAAACTAGCAAGGTTTCCCATTACTGAAGTGCCTGGTGAGTGTATACAAGTATATATTTACTGTATCTACTTCCTGGACCCTCAATCCAGTCTGGCAATTTTCCTGTCTTTCTTTACCTCTCTAATCAACAATGTATCACTTCCCTTTTTTTTTTTTGTACAAACTCCAGAGACTGTTGTATGTGAAAACCCCTGGATACCCACAGCTCTTGACCTGTGTCTGCATATTTTAACAGAAAACCAAGCCTAAATACTAATTAAGCAAACGGCAAACAGGTGCGAGTCATTAAGCTATTTCAGAGATATGCGAGACAGTCGGGGGTCCATGGCTTGTCGGCCATCTTGCATTTAAAACCAGCACTGGCTTGACATTTGGCATGAAAATATCGTGATCGATGTGATTAAAATTTTTTTGTTTTTGTCTTACTGCCCATGCTTACATCACATCAGTGATGATGATCTTCACATCTAGTCATAACATTAAAGCCACTCATGCTATGTGCGGATAAACAGTTTGCGTCCATGCATAACTCCTTTGTCAAGTGCTTGTGGTGTCAGAAGCTAATTTTCTGCTAAATTAGCCTCAGCTAGGAGAAACACAAGCATACACATTGAGTTGATTGGTGATACTAGTGGTGGTGGTGGGGGTGATAGGGGAGTCTGATTGGGGGGGTGGTGGGGGGGTGCTGGGGGTTATTGTATTTATCTCTCAGTCTTGCGCTCCTGTCTAAACTCTAATGATAATGACTATGTTCAGAAATTACATCGATGCAAAATGAAGACATTATCGTTCGTGATTTATGAACTGTGCTGGAAATGAACCCGAGTCAAAAAACAACAACAACAACAAAAAAAACAGTCATCTACTCATCAGTGGCTCACTTGTTTCATTGGCCTTGAGAGTTTGAGGAAAGCTGAAAATGTCAAAATAATTAAAGAGAGCGACTGATTCTGGAGCTGTTTGTAGACTTTCGGAAAAGGCGGAGTGATTTCGCGCCACGTTGCTATGAATCAGCTTCGCTCTAGGCAACGTATTGAGGCCAAAAAATCATACCTAGGCTACGTTCACATTACAAGCCACATTGCTCAATTCCGTTATCGGATCTGCATGTCATGACAGTTCACATTCATAATTGCAAATTATATTTGTATGGACACGTCTGTCCTCTGAAATGGCACATTGATACTTTTAGCTCACGTTATCTGGGTTAAAACACATCATATTTATGCAAGCACTCGTTCTTTTTAAACAATGGTTGTGATGATTTTAGCCCAAGAAAAAAAAAAACATGCTTGGGAGTTTGCTCTGGAGGATGGCAAGCAGTTGGTCGGCTGTATTTGTCTTCCAGAAGAAGGAAGAAAGCCAGGCAGCTTACTTTGGCTGTTTTAGCAGTAATTGCTTGCACTTATTTGAAAAGCCTGCGCTGCTGGGGCCGAGTGCTGACTGAATCGCTCAATGCGTATGCAGAGGCAGAAAGTCGCATGAATTCCAACCTGTTCCCATTCATGTCACATGACCACGTATTGAAATGTATCTGATTAAGGAAAACATATGAAAAGGACTCTGATCCAACTTCGAGATGTCCATTCGGAAAAATTGAAAAAAATCCGATCTGTGTCATATTAGGGGAAAAGAAATCTTAATCGAGTCACTTCAAGCTGATAATGTGAATGCAGTCCATGAAGTGGTTTAATTTTATCACTTACGGAAATGTATTTATTGTGCTTTATTTGCTTTGTATGAAAGCACATTTTAAGGTAATTTCTTTTTATTAATTATAGAATGACACGTCTACTTATTTCTCTGTTTATATTAAAAGATACTTAAGATACTTTTTAACTTCAAGTTATTGCATTGACTGTTACAAAGAGCTAATATTGGAGACTCACCATATACTGTAGACAAAAACACACAAGATCACAGTGAGTTGATTCTACTATAGAAACAATACTATTGTAAAGCAAGCTTAAATTGTTGCAAAAGTCACTGATGTTGGATAATTAATCAGCACCATCTGACCAATCAGCTGCAAGAACTCTAAAGCACCTGGTGTAAAAATTGTAATCCATCTCTAGGTGATTTCCAAGAATTTATTGAATTACTTAAAAAATACCAAAAAACACTGTTTGAACTTTGAGAAGTGAAATTAAATTCTATTTTAGCATTATTCATTAATCTGGATTTAAGTGGTGGCACAGTGGCTTAGTGGTTAGCACTGTTGAATGCACCTCCAGGGTCGGGGTTCGATTCCTGCCTCAGGGTCTGTGTGCATGAAGTTTGCATGTTCTCCCAGAGCTCCGGGTTCCTCCAACAGTCAAAAGTCATGCAGACTAGGCTAATTGCCGTTCCCAAATTGCCCGTGGTGTGTAAACGTTGACTAAACACAATGGTAATCACCACTGGCCTTCACCGTCCCTAGTTGGATTACAGAAGTTCCTGGACGAATGGATGAATGAAAGTGAAAGCATTAAGCTGAAAAGCATCATTTCTTACATCTACAGTATGTTATTTACTATAATATACCAATTACATTGTATGTTATGTTTTACTGTATTTTACAGTGCTGTGCAAAAGAAAAAACTGTTTTGTTAAAGTTAACTAGATTAGTGTTCCAGACATTTATTTCGGCTAAAGAAAGCAATATATTTGTAATAATAAAGTATTTAACCACTTTCCAGACGGAGAATAAAAAACACGTCTAAAAAGATCCTAAAAAGAAACTAGCTGCCTCCTTAGCAAGCATTATAAAGCTGATGATATTTAAAAGGAAGAGATATAAAAAAAAATTATTCCATGTATAAGATTGTTTTTATTTCATTTCAGAATTTCACCTGCAATTGTCGCATAATAGAACATTTTATGTTAGATTTATAAAATCACATTATAATAATATTACACTTCGATTTTAAATAATATCTATATACAATCTACATTAATACAATATATTATACATTTTATGTATATATTATACAATATATTAAAAACATGCAGTTTGTGTTAACAGACTCAATCATACTCGTTTTTCCTCATCCTCACTGCTAACTGAAACCTACTGCAGGTTTATATCTGGTTTATTTTGCGATCTTGCCTGCTGTGACATACACTACAGCACGCGTGTGTCCTCGATGTAAAGAAGCACCGCAGGAGCTGTGAAGCTGAAGAGATCAGGAAACGACATCAAGATTGCAGGCTATTCCTCCTAATATATGAGTCCCATTTGAAGGCAAATGGCTTCTTACAGTAGGAAATATGTCCAACCGGGCGTGTCTGCAATCTTCCCATATTACATTGTGTAATGTTTTTGGAATGGGCGCACACCATTATCGCCGAGTACATCGTTTTATTCGCAGTCAAGCGTCGGAGTATAATTATTAGAATTATTACAGATGCTGTTTGAGATACAGATGTGCATGTCTTTGTCTTTGTCGCTTCTTTTGTTATGAGGCCTCGCTTCCCCCATACATACATACACACACACGCACACACACACACACAACGTAATGTTTATCATTATTGCTTTCACCATTACCACCAAACCACAGGGGCTGTGAAGCAGGTGTTAGTTGTGGGGTTAGTTGTCTTTCTCTCATTAGACACTCTTAATCACCTCAGGGCTCTGCTCTACACTTGGTATGTGTGTGTGTGTGTGTGTGTGTGTGTGTGCGTTCATTTCGGATCACATTTCACTTTTTTGTCTGCCACTGTGTATTGTACTGTACGGTCGAATAGGTGTGTCACTGTATTCCTTACATTTGGGTCTGAGTTATATTCCCAAGGTTTTAAATTGCCAAACGAGTGATTATCAGGGAAAGGCACAGAAAGTAAAGATTCAAAAGGCTGGGGAATGATGAAGAGGCTAAGCGATCACGTTGCCGGATAGAGGAAGAACGCCATCAGCTCAAGCACCCACCTTCTAACAGCATGTCATCTTCCTATCTCTCTCTCTCTCTCTCTCTCTCTCTCTCTCTCTTTATGCTGCTTAAACTTCAAACTCCAAACTCTTCTGTACTAATTTTGGGTTGTTTGTCTGCCTGCATGAGGATGCCTAATTTAGTGGTGGGCGGTACGCCGGCAGAAATGTTAACATGCCCCTGCTGCTACAAAGACAGCTGTTCAGCCACCATGCGCTTAAAGCGAGCATCCATCGGTCTCAAAGCAATATAACGAGAAAGAAAACGGAGGCGAAAACGTTGGTTTGGAAAAAATAAATAGTGTTCTCAGTGGTGTAGAATGAGTCGTTTTATAAGGCGCTGTTAATTGTGAGTTTCTCTGGATAGGTCACATGGTACTGAATATAAAAAAAAAGGATTTACATTTCTACATATACTTAAGGAATAAAAAATATGTGGTGTGTTGTTATAGGAAAATAATCACTATCTTGGTGGTATGATTGTATTCCTCTTACTGTACACCTCTTACATTAAATGTATTTAATGAATGATCAGCTTAGACAGCACGGTGGTGTAGTGGTTAGCACTGTCGCCTTGCACCTCCCGGTTCCGGGTTCGATTCCCGACTAGGCTCGATTCCTCTAGTCTCTGTGTGCATGGAGTTTGCATGTTCTCCCCGTGCTTGGTGGGTTTCCTCTGGGTACTCCGGTTTCCTCCCACAGTTCAAAGATATGTAGATTACTCTAATTGGCGTTCCCAAATCACCCATAGTGTGTGAATGAGAGTGTGTGTGTGTGTATGTGCGTTTGCCCTGTGATGGATTGGCACCCTGTCCAGGGTGGACCCCGCCTCGTGCCCTAAGTCTCCTGGGATAGGCTGACGAAAACTTCCGAAAGCATTTGAACTGGAATATCCAAAAATCAGACTGAAACCAGAAAAGAATGCATTCCCTCAAGTTCTTCAAGTCATCTCAAGGATATACACGTACAGTAGATTTGTATGTGATGTACTGTACATTGTCACAGAATAAAAATGCTTTTTAAATGCTCGCAATAAGAGAGTGACTTCCCGTTTAAGTTGTACGATGTAAGTCAACTCAAGGCATAGCTTTCTACAGGCATATGACGAAATATATATCCGGGGGTTGAAATACTGAGCTTGTAGGATCAGGGTGCAGCATGAAAGGCAGGGTAAAGTGATGCAAGTCAAGAGTCACGTACGTTATGTCGCAAAATACAATGATTACAGAGAACAGCGTAAATAAATACACACTATGAGCACCGGGAAATAAAAGCATGCATAAACTAAGGGTGCAAATTACATGCTTAAATCATAAACATCACCATAAAAGCAAAAGAAGCACCACTAAAGTATGTGGATATTAGGATGACATCAGGAAGAACACTTATGAGGGGTAAAGGAGGTCAGTCCAGAAAGATAGATGCGATAAAGTGCTAGGATAATGTGGGTGTTTTTTGGTTTTGTTTTGTTTTTTTTCCAGACAGCATGGGGCCGAGCCTGGGCGACGGGTGACTGGGTTCAATGCTGGAGCCCTTCTGGATGCAGCATTTGTGCTAAATGGATGTTTTAAAAAATAATAATAATAATAATGTTTTCAGCCACTTTCAATTTCAACTGCTGGGCCGGTTGTATGTCCCATACCAGACAGTCATCCAGCTGGTCCGGACTCAGTCCACAGAACCCCTGAAAGTAATAATAATAATGTAACGTCGCCATACTGCAAGCTAATGATGCAAAAATAATGCAGTGCACCACACTGAGGGTTTGTATTGTGTCATACTTGCAGACGAGTGCCGTGCTGTGCTCCGGAGGCTGCGCGCTGTTGGCCGTCAGCTCGCTGCTGGCCATCATCACCGTCTTCTTGCCCAGTGGAAACTGCGAGAGGAAGATCTGCACATTGGCTGGGTACATGCAGATGGCTGCAGGTTAGTACACAGCCACCTCCACTTCACTCGGCTCGCCGTGTACACAACAGGGACGTAGCGGAGCTTTTTAAAGGCTACCAGGGACTAATTAGCGTTATGCAAATCTGAAAGTTTTTGAAGGGAGTTATTTGTAGCATTATGACCTGATTAGGACTGGACAGATTTTTAATTAGTTGTGGGCAACAACTGCTTTGTGAATGCAAATTTACTGTATGCCTTAAGAGTCTTTTAGCAATCTGTGCTCTGTGCACCTTGGACAAAATGTTGCCAGCTCTTTTTAAGTCGCTGGATGTCACCAGATTTTGTCATAGACTAATATGCTTTAGTGCATTATGCACTAATATTCAGTGAATCATCATTTGCATGTAAAATAATTGTTCTGTAGACAGGTCACTATTAATTATGATATTCAAAGGATCTCCTGATGTATTTACACAGTCCTGCTATTTATATAAAGAATTTAGACTAAAGGTAAAAAGAAGTGAACATGAATAAAATGGTCATAGGTTGATAAACTTACTTTTATAACTTGTATAATTTGATAAGAACAAGGAATTTACAGAGGGCAAACCCAATGGTGATCAGTGATTGGTTGCAGAGACTAATGGTACTTAGTGTATAGTTCTTGGTCAGTGCTACATTTTAGGGAAGCAATAGTGATCAGTGATTATTGGTTGGGAGGTTGGGAACAACGGTGATTAGTGTTTGGTTTTTTAAAACAATGGTCATCAGTGATTGGTTGTAGGAAAACAATGATAATCAGTGATTAGTGGTTGGAAACACTAGTGATTAGTAGGTTGGTAGGGAACAGTGGTACGTACAGTATTAATTGGGCACAATGGTGATCAGTGATTAGTGGTTGGGAACAATGGAACTTATTATTTGGGAACAATGGTGATCAGTGATTGGTCATAAAGAAACAATGATGATCAGTGATTGGTCATAAAGAAACAATGATGATCAGTGATTGGTCACTGGCAAAAATATAGATTGGAAACTGATTCTTGGAATAATGGTGAACAGTGATTAGTGGTAGGAAACAATGATGATCAGCGATTAGACTTTGGGATTATAGTGACTAGGTATTGGAAACTATGTTGATTATGGATTGGCTATTGGGAACAATGGTGACCTGGAGATCATAAATAAACTGATGCTCTGTATTCATAATTGACAAAAACAATAATAATGTGTGATTGGCTGTTAGGAAATAACGATGATCAGTACTTAATGGTTGGCAACAATGGTGATCAGTGTTTGATCATTGAGAAAATATGATGACAAGTGATTGGATGATGGGTACAAAAGGGATTGACTAGGGATTGTTGGGATTGATAAGTGTCTGGAAGCAATGGTTCTCCCACTGGGCAAATGTTGCTTAAGGATTGGTTGTTGGTATTATAGCTTGTATGAGAGTAGCATATAGCCCTTTGTGGTATGGTTGCTCTCTCGTATAACCAGTTGGTGTGATTTCAGCTGCAGAAATGCACTGAATGCGGGACATTTGCTAACATCTGCTCAAAAGGTCACCAGATTTACTGAAAGAAAATGTTGCAATAAAGTCACTAAAGATTAAGTTGGCGATACTGCATGCACAAAACTGTACACACAGTAATTGTGTGCCAGAAAGGTTGTTAATTTTCATTATTAAACCTGGCCAAAACCTGGGTTTTTTTACACAGGAAATGTTGTATGATTTGCTTTTAAAGTTGTCATGTCAAGATTTTTTCCACACTTCAGTAACTACTGTATATCTCGCATGTCCATGAAAGTTTAAGTGAAAAGGAATATCTGAGCCTGGGATGTAGAATAACATGAGACTGAAATATGGGTAGCTCAGTCGTTTTTATTATTATTTCACACACTTTAAGGCTGACACCACCTCCAGCCAACATCCTCTGATTGAATCACAATGTTCTCTTCTCAGTTGCCCAACACTGGGGTGTAATATGATTAGCTTTGACATGATGTTCTAAACTGGAGCCCTGGTCTAGCTTGTTTTTCTGCACGCCGAGAACAAAGACTTTGGCAAACAAATCATGCCATTTCCAATCCAAGCACAGCATCTAAAACAAGATTCTGATACTCAGAGCCTTTATCTGAAATGATAGACTCAACGAAGAGGGAAATTATTAAATAAAGGCTGAATTGGTGGTCATTGACAGCTTTTGGAGATGAATGTTGGCGGCACGTTAAGATGAAGAGGCAAGAGCTTAAATGGCTGTGAAAAGGATAATTATGGACCCTTCGAGTAGGGCACAGGGTCATGGGTCAGAGCCGGGCTTATTGAGGCAACAGCCTTTATTTAAGTGGCAGCTGGACTCATAAACACCCACGCAAGCAATTCAGAATTTTATAACCTTGGTAATAAAGGCCAGTGTTTAGATGCTGGTGTTTATATGTCACTTATCTATCGAGGACGTTATAGAGGAAATTCAAGAGCAAAGGCTTCAAAAGTGTCTGCATTGTATACTGTTCCGGGTTTTGATTTAAACGCCTGCTGTTCTGGCTTTCCTCAGCCGATAGCCATTACAATGCCACTGTAGATCATGTTAACAGCAGGGAGTAGGTGCTCCCTCCTGATCTGTTTCCTGGAGCTAATTAGAAAATAATGATATTGCTGTTAAACTAGTATAATTTAAAAAAATGATCGCATCTGGCTGGGGTATTGATAATGGAACAACACTGTAGTTCATTGATATTCTGTTTGCAGGCTGAGAAGCATCCAGTGATTCAAGGTTAAAAAGAAGCTACTGAAATCATTTCTTAACCATAAACCTACAGTATGCCTAATAGAGGGCCTGTTCTTGACAGGGAACAACCTCTAAACTCGTACAGTACACTTTTAAAGATAAGCTATCATTAAAGTTATGTGAAAAAAAAAAAAAAACTCTTCAGCTTTACAAAAGTTTTTTTTTTCTCTCATACTCTCATGGCCATGTTGATAAATACCGTATCAAATTACATTTAAATTACCAAGTGCAGTTATAATAGACAGAGTTGACTTGCATTTAGCGACGCCCACAAATCTCCATAAAAGGCAAATCAAGATAAATAAATGTTTTAATCCAGACAATGTAATTTGTCTATAGAAATTGCTCATTTTAAGTTTGAAGTCAATTAGTTAAATACAATCAAGTCAAAGGGGTGTTTAAGAGAATACAGAACTTTTGATTGTAAAGAATTATAAGATTAAAACCAACCTTTAATTCTATATATAACCCCTTGCTACACTAATACACATATCCCAGTGTTTTATTAGATCACAATGCCTGCTTCTCATCTGAAACGCTGGCCTCCCAGAGTGAGGTTGGGACTATACAGGGGGTGTGGCAATAACCCCCAGCCGAGTTCCTGTAATACAGTATTCAAATGTTGTTGGGGACTGGTTTCTTCTTTAAGTTTGTGACAAGTTAATTTTCAAGTGTCTGGTCATACTGTATGTATTGTATATGGCCCAGTTTACTCACACATCTTCCCAGGTCTTATAAGATACAATTTTGCCCATTAACTACTTGTCTGGATTCAATTAATTAAAAATAACAATTAATGTACAGCTCGATACATATGTTCTCATGTAAGTATATAAGTATTAGATAAGTACATTGTTAAATTACATTGTTGACTTACTGTAGCATTGAAGTAGTGCGTACACCATTGCTATGGAAGCTGGAATCCTAATGAAGAACTGATGAAGCCTGTGGATAAGCAGCAAAACGTCCAGACAAAGGATGATTCAAAACCCTTTTAGATGAGTCATTTTTTTTACTGATGTCATCCTGCACACAACAATAAATGAATGCAATCCTTCTATAATGTAACAACTCACTCTCGGTTTCCTCTGAGGGTACCAAAGTGACAAAAGACAAGAATAGATAAGTATGTTACTTATTGTTTTCTTTCCCCCTAGCACGACTGCAGGAAAATGAATTTAAGAGCAAAATTTTGGAATGTAACTGGTTAGTTGGAGCTAAATAACTTGGCCTGGTTGACAGTTTTATGGGATGTTTGGCTAGACTACCTTTTTTTATCTTACTTGTTTTTCATTATTTTTTTTCACTGAGTTAACTTGGGTTTAAGGTTCAAAGACATAGAATTAATTAGCTGCAATAATGTAAATTTAAGGTCCTCACAAGGATAGTAAGACATGGTGTGTGTGTTTGGGTGTGTGGTGGTTGGGGGGGGGGGAGCTTGGGGGAGGCAGAGAGTGTCTGGACTGAGAATGAGTTAGTAATGTGTCAAAAAGCAAAGGAAACTGATTTCCACCGAAACTGAAATTGAATTCATCAGCCAGTGACCTTTCGTATTTCTTTTTTTTTTTCCCCTCCTTCCCCAGTGAACTAATTTTGTCTGTTCCTTGTTCTGAAATTGTGAGGGGGTTGAATATTATTAATGGAAATTGGAAAAGAAATGAATAAGCCACATCTGGAGGATACACTTTGTCTCTTGAGTGATTTATTTATTTATTTATTTTGTTTCTGCACTTCTTTAACCTAACACTGATCATATGAGTCTTCTTAGATGTTTGGGTTATACCGCAGAGGGGATGGGTTTCATGCGCAACAAGCCCTTCAGACATTTTCTAGTGCACTTCTGGCTTTATAAGACCTGTCGGTTCAATTCTAGGAGAAAGTGTGTGTGTGTGTGTGTGTGTGTGAAAGAGGGCGAGAGAGAGAGAGAGAGAGAGAGAAAGTCAGGAAAGTTCATGAGTTCTTGATCTTATATTCCAATGAATCTTTCAGCATGAGTTGGTAGGATTCGCAACATGCTGAGATGCACACTCTCTCTCTCTCTCTTGCTTTCTCTTTCTTCTCCCACACTCTCTTTCTACATGTATATTTTATTGGGTTGTTTTTTCTTCTTCTTTCTGAATTCAGGCCAGTGGTGGCACGTGTTCCTGTGGAGAGTAAGCAGGGTGGATTCGTTGAACAAGGACTGATATACACATGTTTTTGTCTTTCTTGTGAGAACCTTCTATTGCAGTAATTATCAATCTTGCTCATTTTTCGCTATGCTACACCTCAATCAGAACCCTTCAGTAACCAAATGGAAACTGATCAAAACCTGCAGTCAAGGTCAGATCTGACAGATATTCATTTTCTTGTGGACATTTGGTGCCCACCATGATGTAGAAACATGACACACACCCCCAACCACCCACCAACACTCCCCCAACACACACACACAGTTCATTTCCTCAGACAAATTGCAGTCATAACTCTTAATAACCTAAGTTAGCAAGTAAAAGGTTTTGAAGCCTGAAATATATCACATGGTATATCAGAGCATAGACCTCTGGGACATGAAAGCAATAAGCTAAAACAAGTAACATTAAGACTGTGCTTGGTGTAGTTTATGCCTTTTCTATTAGCCATATCATGTTGTGCAGTCACTGAAAGTGGGGCATGCACAAAGGGTATACTTCAGTGTTTGAACTCTGATTTCTTTCTGTTTTCAGAGAGCAGCAAATCTCCGATCATGCTCGTTCACTTCTTCAATAAATTAGCACTATCGATAAAACAGAGAGCGGCAGCCGTTCTCAAATCCCAGACCATGTAATGAGAAGGATCCCCTCCTAGTGCCCTTTGCAATCCCAATTAATTTAGCATATTTGCTTTAATTATTTGCTCTTTGGCGCACGTCAGGTGTTTTGCGATGTTGCACGTTTGAAGAAATGCTTGTTAGAAGTGATTTTTAGCCTTTACACGCCAATGATTTCCAATTTGCCTCAAGTACGAGAAACCATGAGAGCTAATTAGCACTATGCTGTACAATTCTCTTGGATCTTGCACTTGTTCTGCCGTATCCCTCTATACACTGGTGAACTTTGCCTTTGAAATCATCTCCAATAGAAAGTTACACATTCTGTTTGTTCGAAAGTTTAAAAAAAAAATCATTTATTCTTCTTTTCCGCACTTTCTTCTTCGCAAAATGGCTGGTGATGTAACTGCCACAGAACAGCATAGACATGTAGACTGATTTCAATAGATTACAGGTTTGTTTGTTTAAGGCTGTTAAACAAAAGACATTGCCACAAAGCGGCTTCAAAAAAATCAGAATGTAAAATTTAAGTGCATTCCAAATGAGCAAGCCAGAGCAGATGGTGTCAAAGGAAAAACTCCCTGAGACGACATGATGGAAACACCATACTGTATGTGATTAAAGCTCATTTCTCTTGTGTAACTGTACAAAAAAGAGACAAATGATGGTGCGTTTGTTAAAAAGGACTTGAGTATGATCATGGATAAAGTTTAACTTGAAGTCTATTCTGTCAAATTAAAGTTTAGTGATGAAGACTTGAGTGTAAAATGTCCCAAGAATCAACATCTTTACTGTGGACGGTACCACACAGACACCCTAAAGACACTATGTTTAGGCTACCTGTATATGGACACATCCGTGGCCAGTTTATGCGCTACTTAACTTGAGTTAAAGTACTGCTGTAATAGTAGGAACTTTAAAACTCCCCTTGTATTGAAGAGTATCTCCTGCAATGCATTCAAGGTTTGCAAGATGGATGTTAAAAATCCTGCTATCGTCTCTTTGTCCTCATTCAAAAACAGGGGCACTAAAAGAACAATATCCAATATTGCACCACAGCCTCTTTTTGTGTACAAGCTAACAGATTTGTGATCAACAAAGAAATACTATGCAAAACAAACACCATCAGTTATTCATGAATAATCCTTAACATCCCTAGTGTGTTTCAGGGAATTATGTATATGTGGTATTTATAACTATTCTCTGCCTACCCAAGTTGAAAGGAAAAAAGGGAAGTGTGTGTTACATTAACCAAATATTTTTTATTACATTTAGAGTATAGTACATTGGAAAAAAACATGCATTTAATGCAACATGCATGTTTGCTTACTTTCTTAAGGTTGTAGTCTATGACTGTGTTGTCCAGTAGTCATCCATGTCCATGTTTTGGTGCATGGTACTCAGAACTGGCAGCATACACCATTAGAATGGCACTCTGGACCTTAGACCTTGGGTGCAAACAGCTGCTCATCTACAGGAATATGTTGTTCTGGGTTGTAAGTCAAAAAAGCAGTTACAGACAAAACGTTGCCAGATGTTTGAAATTGCGGCAAATTTGTCGCTATTTACACGTGTCCTTGTTGTCAAAGCACAAATGACGCATAATTGCTTGATAGCGGTCACTGGGCTTCATAGGTTTGATTGCCGGCACGAGAAACAATTTAGACCAGGCATCATTCATTGCGATAACTGGGTATGTCATTGCTTTTGTTAACAGAAATGAGCTCGTAGAGAGAAAGACTCCAGCTGGGACCTGCTCTGTGGCCTTCATGGACTGTGCAGTCTCTGATGGTCATCAGCATCTCATCCATAGTGATCAAACGCAAAAAGCTCTGTGGTGTACTTAGGATTCTGTGCTGCACAATAAGTAAATAAATAAAGGTTAACATACTTAATAGATAAAAATAATTAGGGATTTTTTTTTTTTTAGATAAATAGCATGTTTCTGAAGATGCAGCAGATTCACTCGCAGGAAGACTTCCAAAATCTTGCTTTGCCCAAACGGCACCAGATTTCTCTTTCACGCTTGGTGGAACCAAATTGTTTTGTGTTACCACATTTTTTTAATGAAGAATTATATTCTCTTCATCCCATGTACTCATTGTCCTCTGCGTTTCCTTCAATAACAAACATATACACACAATACAAACTTCTCCACTATCAGTCTTAATCATTCATTTTGCTCAGCACAGCCAAGGCTTTCAAAGATGTCTACATAAAAATACATTTAATCGATCAGAACATATCAGGGATGTGTGAAAATGACCTCCTGCTAGTTCTAGTAGTTAGCCAGCTAGCTAGTGCTAACAAGCTAGCACAAAAGTTACAAGTGGGATTTACTATAAGATGCATTTATAATAATTAGACTTCATAAAAAGCCTCTCAGTTTTTTTTTTTTTAACTGTCAAAATATAGTTTAGAAATACTGTGGTTTCATAATATATGAAACCACAGTTTCATATATTAACTGTGGCTAAATTTAGCTTGCTAATTAGCTAGTGCTCATGTTTTATGGTTAATTATGTAAAAACGCAAAGTACCTTAAAGCCTACACTTTTTTAGGGGCGAGAATCACCAGGGGTCACCTGATATGTTATCATGATACAGTACCTAGGTGCTAATTTGATTAGTACTGCTAATCATTAGTAATTATGTTTTTTTTGGGGGGGGGGGGGGGGGGGGGGGGGGGGGGGTTGTGGTGGGGAGAGATTTTTTCCAGATTTTTCTCCCTAGTTTAGTCATATCCAATTCCTCCCCGTCACTAGGGGGCACCCACATTAAGGCTACTACTATCACTCAGTCGGGAAAGCTGAAGACTATCCCGTGTTTCCTCCAAAGCACGTGACGCCAGCCTACCGCATCTTTCGCGAACTGCTCGCTCACGCACCGTTGGGCATGGAGATGAGAGATGTAACATAACTGCATTTAATGGAGAAGCAAATGAGCCATATATTAAACTGTAATGAGATTAAAGTTAGATATAAATGAGATGCATGAAACAAATTAGAAGTATTATAGTTCATATCAAAACTCCTCAATTAACAGCATACAGTGTAATAAATTTACAATTCACACAATGTAACAGACACCAGCAAAATTTGGCAAATCAGGACACTAAATGATAGAAAATGTCTCCCAACCTGACAAATGACCTGAATCAGTCAAAAAGGAAATGAAATTTTTTTTAAAGAAAATTGGTTGCTTGCTGTATGTAAGGGCTACAAGAACGGGCCAATGCCAGGAAAAGTCCTCTCACCGGCTACATCAGTCTTCTCTTGTGGGGGATGTCCAACAAGTTGGTCCAAAGTCTGCAACTCCTGGTGATCCTTAGTATCTAATGGAACAAAAAATATATATTAAAACATTTGAGATTTACCTAAACACCATTTAGCTACTCCATTCCCAACTTTCTGAGGGCTAAGAGGTGGGCTTGAGCTTGCTCATGGGCTGGTGCTTACCTGACTGATGATGTGCTGACGGAGACTCCGGAACATTCTCCAGCATTCTTGGTCTCCTGAGGTGGCATGCTTCTGAAAAGAACCCAATTAAAGTAAAATGTAAATAACACCAAGATAACCTTTCCACAGACAAACTGTTGGACAAATATTGGACCTTATTTATAGAATATAATTAACCAATGTTTTTAAAGTTACATGTTCTGGTAATTACTGTTAAACACTAAACACTCTAATAAAACTACTGGTTTTCAAAAACTGATCATGCAGTAAAATTATCTTACTATTAAAAAAAAAAAAACAACTAAACAAATAATAATACTGTAGCCAGCTGACTGATTTTTTCGTAAAAAAAAATAAAAAAACATTCAACCTCACAAGTGTTGGTTACCTATGCTAATCCACATGCTAAACCACCCACAGGTAGCATTTGAATTCCTTTTGCAATTGAAAAAAACAAAAGCTGTGTAAATTTCAGCTAAGTATACCACAGTTTTTTTTTTTTTGTTTTTTTTTTACCACAGACTCTGTGGTTTTAACTTACATTTTGACTCCTTGTCTACAATAATAAATTTTAAATTCGGCACGAAAAAGTAAAACACACCTTCTCCGTCCGCTTTGTCTTCTTGGTCTTTTCTTTATTTTTTTCTGCAGCAGGCATAGTAGGTGGTGCACTACCACGACCTTAAAGTCTGGATGAATGGTGGAATTTTTTTTTTTTTTTTTTTTTACTTGACACCGAGGCCTGGAGAAGCGCTGCATATTTCTTTAACACTTGCCACTTAAACATTTGCAGGCTTAGAAATTATGTCTTTATTATAATCTATATGTACTGTTGCCTTAGTTGGCGTGGTCATGAAAAAAAATTAAACATTTAGTCATAAATGTATAATCAAAAATAGGTTTGGTCTTAAATGATAAGTGTAAACAGAAATCAGATATACAGAATTCTTTGCAATATGTTTTAATAAATATACTGTATATGAGTCAGGACTGTGCAATATAGTGAAATTTTTTCAGCACAATATATTCTTTAATATAAAGAAGTCAATTTTATTTTATTTTAACTAACTATACACACATGACTAAGCAAAGAAAAAAGGATCATATCAAAAGATATCAGAAAATCCAAATGCACAGTTTACAATTACTGCATACTTTATGTGTGGGAAACCCTGCTTTGGGGAAACAAACAATATGTTAGTCGCACACAAGACAAATATGACCTCTGAGATTTTGAGGTAATGAGCCATATTTGAGACACATTTGAGAAGGTTGAGAAAACAGCTAAAATCTCATTTAAGTCCCAAAGACGGCTCATTTCTACATATGTGAGTTGCACACAAGCCAAATGTAAACTGTCTCTGAGATTTAAATGTAATGAGCCATATTTGAGACACATTTGAGAAGATGCAGAAAACACATAAAACTCACACAAGTCTCAAAGCCAGCTCATTTCTGTCTAGTATACACTGCATTTTAGGCAACTGCTTATTAATCAAATTTTAAGTAGTTTTAAAAGGGACATTATAAACTGTTTTTATTTTTATTTTTAATCAAATTAAAATAATTAAAAAAGTGTTGGTGCTATTATTTTTTTTATTTTTTTTATAATTATTTTCTTCTCTTTTATGTAAAGCACTTTGAATTACCATTGTCTATGAAATGTGCTATACAAATAAATTTGCCTTACTGTGCCTAGGAGACAAAGAAGAGATTAACATGAGATCTCATGTTGGAGTTTCTTTGCTATGGTTGTATCTTAGGAAACTTGAGAAGATGGATGTTGTGAACTAGTAAAACCTAATTTAAAAAATCTTTAAAAGGTAATTACAGTGCATATACTTTAAAATGTAATTTTATTTATTTGTTATTTTTCTTCCTATTATTATTATTATTATTATTATTGCATAATTTTTTTATGCAATTATAATAATCCTTAAAGAGTCACTTCTTCACTTCTGTCCAAGTGCAGTGTAAGGCCAGGGGATTTGTACACACTGTGATAAAGCCAAATTTATCCTAAATGTAATTACATCCAAGCTTAAATGCTTTTTAAAGGTGCGCCATAGCTGCGTTTCATTGTGAAAGATACATATTAAAAATACAAGCACTGAAGGTGCTATCTAAACAAAAAGGAAAGGTAGACTACAGTTCTTAAGGTGCATGTGTTGCGTTTTTAATGTTTCATTACCAAAAACTTACCGTGTTCATATAGATTTACCAGTCTCAGACATGGTAAAACAAAACTTCAGACATGTTTATGGTATATACAGTAACCGTTTAAGAACCAAAGAATTCATAATTCATTAATATGTTTTCGGAAGGATACCTAAAGATTGAAACAAGTGCTGAAGTCGCTAACATTACCTTATGACTTCAAGTTGCACCACTATTCACATTCCCTTCTTTTATATTATGTTTTCATATTGTAATTGATGTTTATTTTTCCATTGATATTAAACCATCATCATCATCATCTTTTGTAAGTGCTTCAATCTGGATTAACATCGAGTTAGAGCTAGACACCAAGCAAGAATACACTAGATAACAAAGTGCACACATTCCCACATTTATTCGCACCAACCCGCTTGTTTTGACCCCGGAGCTTCGTATTATGTATATATAAGAAGGCACGTTTCGGTTACGTCCATCACAGACCATCAGGAGTGCTACTAGTCAGTAAAGCTGACAATCACCTGCTGTTTCCTTGCTCTCCTCCACTCTGATGTAAGAGTCAAACCACAAAAAGACAGCACAAAACCTTGTGATTGGCTGAGAAGCAGGCTGATTTGCATTCAAAGGTAAAGACAGGGAAAATATTTATGATCTTGGACTGGCTCCCCCCTGCTGTGCATCATGAAGTTCAGAAGCAATTAGAGAGATTCTCTTCTTTCACTCATTTTTTTTGCATTCAGTACAAGCACATGCAGCAAACAAAAACCCTCCCCCCTTTTTTTTCTTCCTTCCTGCCTCACATCTTCTCCAAACTACAGGATAATCATTTGTCATGCTGTTGCCAGTTTATTTCATCATATGCAGTGCACACAGTCATTCAGCTGACTGCACACAGACAACAGGGAGCTGCGCCTCCAGACATATAGATTCCTTACACACACACACACACACACACACACACACACACTAATACACACATGCACACACACACCTGATCCATCTTGTATATATACAGAGCATTGCTTACCGTCATCAGTTTTTACAACATATGGACCACTAATGTGGCATGAGTTCATCCATGTTGTGTTTTCCTCATTGTAATGTAGGTGTATAGGGAAATTGTATATACAGTATATTGTGAATATACAGTGTAATAGAGTGTAATATGGTTGTGGTTGTTACAGTAGGTTTAAAATTTAATGAATGAATCTCTAGATCTGTCCGTTCTGCTTCGACACGCTGGCCGTGAGAGAGACACAATCACCCACATACAATGGAGTGTCAGAATGGTTCGCTAGTTTATTCATAGGACAATGAGGTCTATATACTGTATATAGTACTGTCTTGAGCGACCCCTCATTCCTAAACAATTTAGATTAAATTAAAGAAAAGGGGACAGATGTTTTACTGTGACAGGCAGCCAAGTGCGTAAAGATATAATAAAAAAAAAAATTTAGTTTATGTAACAACCTCAGCAGCAACCTCATTTCCCCTCTTGTCTGTTCCAACCACTCAGCATTTAGCATCACCAGTGTTCTATCATATAGTGCTGTAACTACTTTTTATAGGAAATGCTTCATATCACCAATCCATATCACCTTATACAAGCAACCACAAAACTTTGCATTGTATTCATTCTGTGAAGGAGTCTCCAGTTTTACCATTTTCAAAAAGGAGGACTCGATACTTGATACAAATTTTTTTCGTCCTGTGTCTTTAAAAAATAAAATTTATATTCAATATAATGTAACTAATGAGGAATTACATTCATGGGTAATCCATAACAAAATAATTTACTATAATGCAATTCTTAAATTATTAAATGAAAATACATTGTTAGCCCTGGTGGAAGCCATTTTATGGGAAAATAATAAAATTTAAGTTGTTGCCTTTGTGTCTGTTTTTTTTCTTACTTACAGAGTTAAAGATTAACCAGTGACCTATTTATTAAAGTGTTTACAAATTAGCAAGACAGATGCTAGCTACGATCTTGTAGTCGCGGCAAGTGCTCATCACACAGGAGAAAAATATAACAGCAGCGTAGCATTTGTGTTCCACTCAAGACCTAAGTCTCTCTATCCTTCTTGATTAGTCTGCTTTAGGACAGATATATTAAGATAGCGTTCATTCACCTATCATTCATTTAATTCTTGTCTGTGAAAAAAGTGCTGACAAATGCAAATATCTAACAGAATTAATAAATGTAAAAAAAAAAAAAAGGCATTTTTGGAGAAGCTCAGTGAAAAATACCCCAGAAGAAAAAAACTCTTCAGAAAGATTTCATTTAACTTAATAAAATAAAGCAAACAAAGTTTTTCTCAGAGTATTATTTAAAAAACGAAACGAGAAAAAAAACAACAACAACGTTGGGACTTGATCACTTACTCCATCTTGCTACCTGCTAATTAAGCACTAAATTGTTTCTTTAAAGCAAGCAGTAAAGTTAAGCTCTCACATTACTTTACCTTTCATGCTTACAACCCCATTTGAGTATTTTACAGCTTTTAAACGACACTTTAGGGACATAAGCAAAGACAGAGATATTCAAGATTTTAATCAATGCTATATATAAACAACACAAATTCTTTTACAAATTTTTCACATTTTAAAGGGTTACAACCTAGAACTGAAATAGAGACAACTCTAAGGGGAATTCAAGTCAAATCTGGACCTTATATTTAGCAAAATTAACAACACAATCGTGAGAGTAAAATGACCCTTATTTTTTTTATACTGTATACCTCTGCACTTATTCGTTTCACTAGTGCTAGAATACAATCAAGGTAGAAAATTCTCTCATTACTCCAAAGCCATGATCAGACGACCTGCTTCACGTCTGAAACGCTGACCTGTCAGGAATTCCTTTAATGTCCCAAACATGTGGCTTGAAGGTATCTTCAAATTTTCTGAATGTTCTAGGGTATAATTGCAGTGGACTCTTCTATCTCAGACCAATGGACTTCAATAAAACATTTGCCTTATTCAAAATGTTTGACTGCGGCTAAGAGACTTATACACCACTTGAAGTCTCATATAAATGTCACTCTGTTTTGTGCCTTCATTCACAAGAAATTCCATCGTAACTCTTAGTTTGGCTTAAAGTTTGGCCTCTAGTCTTAGTTTGGCTTCTCGTATTTACAAAGAAAATTACTCCAGTATGTAATTGGATAATTCAAATAGTTCCTATCAGAAGTCACATAATTAGTTGAACTGAGGTGGGGTTTTGTCAGAGAATGTGCCTAAACAAGCCCAAGGATCTACTTTAACACAAGTCCAGGACAAAGTTTTGGGTTCAGGTGTTGGTTAAACCATGAACATTGTACTGAGCACTGTAAATCAAATTATCATCATCATCATCATCATCATCAAATGTTCAACAACTCAAATATTAAAACACCCCTGTAGTCCATTTCAATTCATGATTGAAACATGGGGGTGAATACTTATTTACATTACATTTAGCAGATGCACTTTTATCCAGAGCGATACATTTTTATCTCATTACACATCTGAGCAGTTGAGGGTAAGGGCCTTGCTCGAAGGCCCAACAGTGGCAACTTGGTGGTTGTGGGGTTTGAACCTGGGATCTTCCGAACCATAGTCCAATGCCTTAATCACTGAGCTACCCCTGGCCCTACTTATGCCACTTATGCATGGCACAGTACACAAACTGACAGATGTTGGGTTTTGCTTTTGACATACTGTACGTTTTTCCTCTCCTGAAAACTTTCAGTTGATGTTCAGACTTTATTCTGGGGAAAAACAATTTTGATTGCAGCTTAAAAGCCGACCTTAAAATCTTCATCTTCATTATTTTACCTTGATCTCGAAGCAAGCGGTCAGCTTTTGTTTTCTCCTCATTGTCTAAAAGAAGCGCTATGGGGATTTAACAGTGCAGTAGGTTTGTGTTGACGTGTGTGTGTTTGATTATGAATAACTCTGCATTTATTATTCAGAGCACGTGCTGTCAGGTGTTCGGGGAGGCCTGGCCCATGTTTGATGTGTGTTTTTTGATCTCGGGCTACGGCTTCGATAGTGATCGGGTGAAACTAAAGAATTAATTAGTTCTCTAGTCAATTAAAAAAAATTCTGGTTATATCTTCATGAATGCCTTGGCTTATCTCTGGTTTGTGACCTCTTCTTAAATAGCTTCACTTTATCTCGTTGAAGCTGTAAGTATTTAATGAATTATCCTTGCTTCTTATTGTTGAGTGTTTTGTTAAGTACCTGTTTTTAACCCATAAAAATTAAGAGGCGCAAAGTTGTTTACCTGACTAAAACTTAACCATTACTACGAAAAGTATATAACCAACCCTAGCGTCCTTAACAGATTTCAGTCTAAAAAGTAACGGTTGCTGTAATTTGGGACATTATTCATAAATCATGCATTAAAAAGAAAAACAAGAAAAGATAACATTATGCTTTTGTCGCCTGTTTAGTCACTAGTTCATAGATCGCTACCTAATAGGCTAATTAGCGGTTAATTAGCACACATTTTTAAGCCTGCCACAGAGCAGATGCCACCCCGGTTGCCTTTATCTACTATGTCTGGTAGAAACAAGCAGGAATTCAAACATACATTCTAAATGCCTATCACCACATGGAAATTGTATGTTGTAACTCATACAGCTGCAATGTGACAAATTCATCAGACAACACTATAGTAGGTCACGTTATACAGGGAATATTTCATGGATTTCATGGATGTACACACAATGCTAGCAATTCTTGCATGTTAAATAGGAGCAGCTATTTAGCATGTCTCGGCCATGACATTTAGAAACAGAGCACGTTTTTATTTCCGATTCTGTCTAATCAGTTACTGAGATCTGAGCTCCTCCATTTGAAAGCCTTTTTTTTGGTGAACTCTGAGCCATGATGCTAGCTGTAACGCGACCTCAGTCTGTTCGGTCGCTGTGATTTGAGTTTCTCTCTCAGGAGACCTGTATTTCAACCTAACAGAAGGCGCACTTAGCCACGATGCTAGCAGTGGTTTGAGTCTCAGCCTCTATAAATAATGGAGCACAAGGAGGCAGATGCTTTCATCCTCCCCGCCGTCTCTTCATCTTTCCTGTTCGGGGATTCAGCGAAAATGTTGAAGGCAGGCGTGATGTATTGTTTTCTAGTTTCGTTTTCGCAAGGCTCTGACCTGACTTTTTGCCCCAGAAATACTACTGACATGAACACGAGTTTGGCTAACTGTTTTTAACTTTAGCCGTGCCTTTTGTGGTTAAATATTGCCTTAAAAAATATGATACTATTGATCAAAAGAGTGGTGCAAAACCACACTTGACGCTATTGGGTGAATGCTTTTGAATTTCAGTCATGTCTGTTGAAAGGCAGTTAGTTTATTATTTACTAGGTTATGATTTCCTTTCTGGTGTTGCTTTTATTATACTCGGATAAAGCGTCATAAAAGTTTTAGTCTCAAGATCGTTGGTCGGTAAACATAAATAATGAATAAAAGATAAGGAATAAAATATATATCATACAATCATTCTTCGTCAGATTGGCATATGTTGTGAGGGCAAACATGCTTATTATTTTCGAGATTGCTTGATCTCTGTATACAAGAATTTCCTACAGTAGCATTTTATTTTCTGCTGTATTTTTGTCTGTGAATCATTCTCCATTTTCAATCTTGACACCTGTAGTCCAACAGGCCCTGATTTACTCTGACAGGCTCGCTAATGACTAAACGCTAAACGACCAGACAGACAATCATCATGTACGTTCAGTCACAGCTGCAGGGAAGTTAGAGGAGGTCCAAACACTCAGCACTTTGGACCGAATCCTGCCACAGCAGGGGCGATTTCGAAAGAGCTCCATACGCTCTAATGATGACGGGATGATTAGCCTGTCAGCATGGACGGGGGACAGCGCTTCGCAACGCAATCCTGTAGCGAGGAACTCCAACCAAGCTGTAATTCGAACACTGTACTTATTATTGGGCGTGATGGACAGGGGTTCATCGCTTCTGGGTTTGGAAGGAATGTCGTAATTAAGCCAGATAACATCATGGATTAAAGGAATGTCATGTTTTCTTTTGATCTGCTGAGTTGCGACTTCAGCGCCGAGAGCACCTGTAACAAGCCGTTCAAAGATAATAGGTTTCTTATTCCTATTTCTGATTGAAGGTGTAGGAAAAGTGATTGAGATCAGTTTGGACTGGTGAAATTTTATTATAGAGCAAAATACACAAGGGAGACCAGATTTACTGTTTGTGTTGATGGATGCAAAGATGGGAAACAAGTCTGTAATTTAAAGGCATTTGTCTCATTAGTGATGGGGAGAAAATTTATTTAGCTGTATATTTGAAGCTGTATAGAAACAAAAAAGTACAATTACTAATAAAGTGGTGTGATTACAGTCTAGAGCAACTAGACTATTTCTAAAAAGTCTTTAGACTATTTCTAAAAAGTCTTTACCCGTCAACGGCGAATACTAGTTCTTCTATAATCCTATATAGCGAATTGGGATAATTGTAAAATCATAATAATTAAAGAATCCCAATAGAATTTGCATAGCCATGTGTCATGATATTATATCAGCTATTGGTCGTATAAATGATGTTCACACCATTAACAATGTCCATTCCTATCATATTTCATGTACTTCTCATGTACTGAATTAATTTTCAGTATAATACTAGAAAGTGCAGCTCATGCTTTTCACCCTTTTTTAATTAGACGGATGCACTAAAAAAAATTCTCTCAGTTATGCTCTTTATTATTATTACAATACCTCTGCTCTTTGAGTTTTGGTAATTTTTCAACATGAAGAAGTAGGACACTCTAGCACGTGGGCTCCGGAGACTCGCGGACGAGGCTCTGCAACAGTGGCCCAACAGCAGGTGATTTGTAAACAGCTTTATTGCCGACGCTCACCAAGATGTGAAGCCGTGATACATTTCCACACACACGTACACACCTGAGGACAAAGTTTGCACCCATTAATCCATGACCTGAATACGTCATCGTCGCACAGATAGATTACTCTCATGTAAGTGGCTTGGCCTCAAATGAACTGGTATGGCTCATCAGCGCTTTTCTTGATCGGTCTGGGAGTGAAGCTGTATAGAAACAAAAAAGTACAATTACTAATAAAGTGGTGTGATTACAGTCTGTTATTTGGATTATTATTTAAATATGTTTAAATAAATATTTATGTTATGTTTTTTTTTTTTCATTTATTTTTTATATTATTGTGGGTGATGAGCCATTAATGTTATGGTTGTATGGTTGTATCAAATAATAACTATACATTTACTTGTAATGGTTTGGATGTTTAGTAAAGTGGTAAAGCTTTAATTGGCCTTTTTTGTCTGATGTAACTGGTTTGAGGTCGTGATAAATGGGTTGCTTTTACATGTCTCCAGTTTACCCTGAATGTGATCTGCTACATTAAGATCCTCCAATCTGCTTGAACAGACACAATTTGTTAACAATTGCATGCCCCAAAACAATTCAACACCTCACTGAATGCTAATTGATAGAAACATCACACACCCATACACACATACTGTACACACACACGAACGCACGCATCGATCTGTTATTGACTCTAAGACTAAGTGACCCGATCCAGTCCAATCCATGACATTGAGCTGAAATTGGATGCACACACACATACACACACACACACACACACACTTGTTTCAAGCTTGTCTGGAGCTCGGCACTTCCTTCCATACGATAAGCTCTGACAAGCTCGACTGCTGTTATGTATTTTTAACCGACTACTGACACTCACACATGAAAGATAGATTCCCGGCTTCTTCTGCCAGCTTCCATCAGGAACCCACCGAGAACGAGCGTGAGATGCAGCCATTTTCCCGAACATCTCATTTAAAGTCGTTCTTTTAATACAAAGGGAAATGACACAGTAAGAAATTCAGTCCTGAAGGCACGCGTGGTTTTTATGCAGCACCACAGGCCCAGCGTTCAGTCCCTCCTCATAAATATTGTGTGTCCTGTGACGCTCGTAAGCGCATGCTGGAAGGAGAACTTTTATGAGTTTCGGTTATTGTAGTGTCATCTCACATTAGCTGGTTACCTCTTCAGTAACCTAGAACTGCGCTTTTATATCATGTTTTATATGCAACGTTTTATATGCATAGAGTCATAACAGCTCATCAAGTTTATTGAAAAACTTCTGCGTTAGAACACTAAAGGAGGGAGACGTTGGGTTTTATTTTAATTGTGAATAATGTCTGTCTGTCTGTTTTTCCTTTTCTCTTTATTCTTTAGTGTGGCAAATATAGCGCAGTATATAGTGGATGGTTTTACATTATGTAACCCAAAAACAGTCTAATGGGCTTTAGTGTGCAATACTATATTGCACACTGATCTCACGTACTCATCATCTATACCGCTTAGTCCTGTAATCAGGGTCGCAGGAGGTATATCAGCCATTATATCATGATATCACAAAATCTGTAAATGAACTGAATTAGGTGTCAAAAAGTCACATAATGTACTTAATTTATTAAGAGTGCATCTGTTTTATATAATAGCGTAGTATATGCAGCTGTCAAACAGCAATTAAAGGCTTGAAAAAGGTTTAAACAGCTTGTGACTAAATTATTTATAGCAAAGAATAGCACCCTTAAATATGCGCATTGTGCAAATGACATTTAACAAAAAACCCTCAAAATAGCAATATGGTGCTAATAAAATTGAGAAAACACACACTATCTCCTCTCATCTGTTTCTACAGAGCTGGAATTAGCGCTTCGTTGAAATTTATTATACTCGTTGTATGATACCTTGGTTCCAGTGTTTGCAGCATTCAGTGGAAACTTTAATGTTTCCATTACACTGTAAGGCAGAATATGCTGGCAAATAAACACAGCAGTGGAATTTGTAATGTCAGTTGCCCATGGCGACAAAAAAGGAAAGCATTGCTTTACAAATATCGTCTAGCGCGGGCTGACACTGTGTAGTCGTGGTAATATTCATCGTTGTCTTCTCAAACAAATCTGGATGATGGTAATGCATTCGGGTTGCGCTGCCATTGTATTTCATTTCTCTGAGGCATGTCTTGTCGATGAAATATTTTTCAATGGGCTTGTTTCTATCATCATTATGAAATCCAAAATGTATTTCGAAAATACTGCTTGTATTTCTTCTTCATCCTGTGATTTACAATTATGTTCATCTGACCATTCCAGAGTCAGGCGAAGTAGTAAAGAACCAGGCTATAGGTATGTCACGCAAAAGATCTAATCTTATATAAACATACCGTGGCTGTGGTATCAGTAACGTCTCCAAGCAGAAAGATCGTGAGGAATCAGCAGATTGTTTTTTTGTCTCACCCCTAGTGAGGCCAGGTACTGGTGACAAGGTCAGGTTGAAGTCGGTGGTCCAGTTCATCCAGTTCATCCAGTTCAGTCTGAGCATTTTGATTTATACGTACAGTACTATATTTTCTTATATTACATACATTTTTGATTTTGTAAAGCTGCTTCGCGGCAGTTACAATTTGTTAAAGCACTATACAGTACAAATTGATTGAATTTAATTGAATAAATTTGAATTCAATTCCAAATGTTTCGAGGAACAGATTTGAGTCTCTTAGTTCCAAAAAAAGGGAAAATGTGATACACCACACAGGACTGAACTGTTTTGCACACATTACACACTTATGGGCTTTTGGACATTTGTCTTTTTTGCACTCTTTCTGGACATTCATGGACACTTATGGACACTGCACACCTGTACATATTTACATATTTCTATTTCATTTCTTTGCTCGTTGCACATAAGTCACTTCCATGCATATTTGTAACGGCCCTGCGTCATTTCTAATTCCCACTTCATCTCCACACTAAAATTTCTATATTTTTCTATATTTGTACAGAAATCATCTCTTCTCCATATTTGTACAGCTAGATTTTCTTATATTTCTCTTATATTGTATATTTTGTCTTTTACAGATATATTGTTCTTATCTTAGCTACTTTATTTTCTATTTTAGTTCTTTTTATTCATATTTATTTCCTATTAATAATCGTAATTTTTTATATTATTATAAGGTCACGGGCGGTCATTTAGGCATTTCACTGCATATCGTACTGTGTATGACTGTGTACTGTATGTGACTAATAAAATTTGAATTTACTATAAGATACCAAGTTGTTCTCTACACACGTGTGATAGTCAGCTGTTTTTGGTTAAATGATGTACCTTGGCATACGAATGTCCAGACTTGTGAATTTTTGAATTACGAATCAAAGTTTTGGCTGGATTTTGCTTCAGCATGTGAGCGATCAAGCCGTTGCGCATACTTCTGGTTTCTTCCGCAGTCAAAAAACAGGAGACAAAATAGGACTATTTACAACTATATACAAAATATTTTGGTGTGTATGTGACTGGATGTATAGTCTCACGTCCTGTGGACTGTGCGAGTGTGTGTGTGTGTTTGAAGGGGGTATAAACAACAATAGAACGTTGGCCTCGCGCCTGCCTTTTAAAATTGGTCAGCTGACTTCCTACCGTCACCAGGATTCCCCACGTGATTTGGAAAGAAAATCTCACGAGAAACGTAAAAACGTGGAACCAACACAACTCATAGGGCAATACATCATATGGGAACAGGTTATAAAATATACGACGCCATATAAAATAATTATCAGAAGCTTTATTAAAACCCATTATGTGGCTGCGCTACACATTATCTAAAGGAATACGGAGCCATTTTCAGTTTGGTTTTTAAAGCAGATGGTGCCAAGAGGAATCATAAATTAAGGTTAAATGAAGTTTAATGTTTCGGAATACAGAACTTTCCCTTAGAATGGATTAAATTCCTATGCAGAGCTACCGATGTATCATTTTTTTATTTTTCAAATACAAACCGTCTCTTGCTTTGCTATGTTGTTTTGTACGATATGACTCCACCATCATATGCAGTACTTCCCAAGTTTACGTGCCTCTTTTTTATGCTTGTGGGCGGAGATGAGGGGATGTAAATGCAGTGGTTTAGACATGATTTAAAGCACGCAGTCACGAACACTGCTATGAAAGAAAACTTGGGAAGCCTGGAAGCCTGGAAAACGTGTGTAACCACATAAATTCATTGAAAGAATAAAAGTAATTTCCTTTATTTTGCACCATGTCAGTTCCCACCACCCTGTGGATTATTATCCAATAACGTCACTCAGGCATGAGTTTTATTTCCTGAAAAACTCAAACTTTCAGGAGCTTGTGTATTTTGAGTTATACTGTAGTACTTCCATGGGCACACACACACACACACACACACATACACACTAACACACACACAAATGTCATTCTGCTGTCCCAGGTGATTGTAGGTTTGCTATACAAAGTACAAAGTATATTTAACCTTAAAAAAATGTGCGCACGCACACACAGACCTAAAGTATACATGACTATTAGTGACACCAGATTACACGGTTTGTTACAGAATGTTTCTTTCATGTCTGGAATTTGGGATCTGGAATTTTCTTGACACACACACAGACGCACGCACACTGAGACAGCTTTTTATCTTCCTTATTGTGTGTGTGTGTGTGTGTGTGTGTGTGTGTGAGAGAGTATATTCATATATGTGTGTGTAGAGAGAGCGAAAGAGAGAGACAGAGATTGAAGGTCCGAACATCTGAATCCTACAAAAACACATTTATTATTCATTGCTTTCCAGCTGATTTGAGCTCAGCTTCAAGCTGTTTTAAAAGAGTAAATACCTGTTGAAATGTGACTTATGCATCCTGGGATTCGGAGGCAGGAAAATGGTTTTAAGAACTTTCTTATTGACTGCAAAGAAACAGTGCAGACAAGTTTCCCCGAGTTATCAGGCTAACGATGTTGATCAGTGCAGGAACATTAGCTTGGACATTGTGATGAAGTTAATTTGGCAGTGTTACTGATGTTGAAACATCATCTGCTTTTAGGTTGTTTTTGGAAGTTAGACTTATTGCTGAAATGATTAAAGAAACCCGGTGACTATATGGCATTGGGACTGTATAATATTAAATGTCTGTATGTTGCGAAAAAGCTTTTAAAACAGTATAAATATCAAACCAATGGCCTGAGCAGGAGTGCACACTGAAAATAAACCTGGACCACTAGGGAACAGGCTGGTGGTGCTGGTAGATGCATGTACATACAGTAACAACAATCACAACAAAAATAAATACCAGACAACTATTTTTTTAAAGGAGCCTCACAAAAAAAAAAAAAAAATGCTTAATGTCTGAGATTTGATCAGTGAAAGCAGACATGGTGCGGTCTGGATGCTGTGCAATCAACATATCACAGGATAGTTATTTAAGAGCTAAGATGCACCTCACGGTAATGTTTCATGAAAAAAATTTAAACGGAGAGAAGATATGCATGACAGGAGATAGACACACTGTGTGCAAGAGATTTTGTCCGTCCCAATCTCCGATCTGATTTCGAATCCCTGTTAGAAACTTGGATGTTGTCTGACGTTGTGTGAATTAATGTTTTTCGGTATGAACGCTCCAAATATAGGTTCAGATTTTGCTGATTTGCGTTTGTATTTGTGTTTAGGTCGCTCATTCACCGTTCTCAAATTCTACAATCATGTTAGTACACCCTCTTTTAATTCTATGTGTTTTTGTGTAATAACACACAGTGGGGCAAAATAGTATTTAGTCAGTACAACTTCAGACAAACAACACTGTGTCATTATTTATTTAACAAAAATAAGGCCCAAAGGAAAAAAAAACAAACATCTGGGAAATACTAAGTACCCCGCAGCTTGTACTAAGCTTGTACCTCAATCATTAGCAGCAATGACTTTATCAGTCTTTCACATTGTTATGGAGGATTTCTTCATCCATCCCTCATTACATCGAATCAGTTCATTAAGGTTTGGGTTAATTGGGTTGATGTTTTGGACATTTGCCTCTAGAATACTCTGGTATAAAGGGTAAAGAGTTCATGGCCGACTTAGTGACTGCAAGGTGTTTAGGTCCTGTGGGTGAAGAATAAGCCCATCAACACTCCACAGTCATGCTTGGAGATGTTTCTCCTGAAATCCATGTTTGGATATTCCCCAACCTGGCACTGAGCATTAAGTTCAAACAACTCCACGTTGGTCTCATTTGGCCATAGGACATTGTGCCAGAAGATTTTAACACTTAACATGCTCATTGAAGCCTGTAGGGTCTGTAGGGTGTTTTGCATTTCTTTAAGCTTTTCCCTGAGCATTGTCATTTCTCTGGTCAATGAAGACCTTGAAGTGAATGTACTTAACTCCTGCGGAGATGAATGCCTTCCAGAATGTTGAAATGCAACTTGGTAGGAAATAGTTTTATAACCTTTTCCACATAAATGTGTAGCAACAGTCTGGCACAACAATACTCCAGACCAGCAAATTGGCAAAAGTTTTGCTTTTATAAAGGTCTGCTTACCTGCTGATGATCAATTAATCAAGAGCTGATGATTAGCAGCACCTGGCTGCAACTTATTCTCTTAAATCTTGTAGAGGTAGTATTGCCCTCATGTTTTCTTCTAGCTTCATTTTTACACAAAAACACATGACTGTACTGTATATTACAATGATCCGCCAACGCAAGGGTTGGATGAAGCTGACATGCTTAGTTTAAATAAAATGTAGCAATTTCTGAAGAGGTCACAGGTCAGATTTCCTTCAGATGACTCTTCTATCTTGGTCATTTGTTTTGCAAATCTTAATGCATAGTTACTTTATATTTCATGACCTTACAGAAAAAAAGGTAATTACTGTATGACGTGCAAAAGTTTTGACACTGTTTAGTTGTGAAGGGTCAGAACTTGATTCCTCAGACTTTACCGAACTCATTGATCAGATCATTACTGTTCCCACAATTCCTGTGTACTATATTCTTTAATGTCTACAGTACATAGCAGGGAAAGCTCATAAGAAGATATCAAAGCATTTCCAGCTTACAGTTGGAAAAAGGGTGGAAAATTTTAAGGTCAAGACAAGATCTGGTCGATGAAGAAGGCTTTCTGCCTGTATGTATGCAGAAAGACTGAAAGGCAAAGCAAACTTCTTTGACACCAAAAAAATGACACTAAGCATCGCTGGAAGGTTTAGCTGCCACATTGCACTATATTGCACACATTGCTGGCACAATCATAATCTGCGTAGAAGAGTCATAAGAAGGCACCTTTTCTTATGACTTTATCACAAAAGTATCCTTTGGCCAGCTCTGTCCAACCTTTCACATACAAATTTACATGACTTTGAAACTCTCTTTTATTTTATTAGCTTATATTCATAGCCTTTAGGCATTTTTTCTTTGAACACTGTATGTTTCACCTAATTATAACAGAAGGCCTAATGTTATAAAAAATAAAAGATCTGTAACCATTTCATATTTCCTACTGGCACACTCTTAATCTGGAACTTGCCTATCTACAGTACATTACTGTAACCTGATTGTCTTTTCTTTTTCTTCTCTCTCCCCCCCGTCTCTCTCTCTCTCTCTCTCTCTCTCTCTCTCTCTCTCACTCTCTCTCTCTCACGTCTCTCTTGGTTTAAAGCTTCTGAATGATAAGAGTTCTTTTGCTGTTCAATTCGGAGAAGAAATGAAAACTCCAGGCCTGGTGTGTGTGTATTCATTTGCCATGACAGATTGAGGGGAAACAAGGTCTCACTGGAACCAGCTATCTATTCTGTTTTTAGCAGAAAACCCTTTATTATATTCCTACAATATAACACACACTCAGCTGCACTTTGTATGTGTAAAATTACTGACTGTAGCCGACCTGCTGCAATGGACAGTCCACCGGCCTCACTCTTCCATGTTCATCATAGGCCATGTGGACGTTTATTATGTCTATTATGTGTTAATCTATATAACGTGTATTTTCACTGTATTGTATTTTATCATATCAGTAATAATAATAATAATAATGCTACTAGTTCCGGGGAAAGAAAAGAGTTAAGTTGGTACTGAATACACCATCACTTCGAAAGATACCAACTCGATTTAGCTCAGTGGGATTTCAAAAGCTTCATATGAGTCTCAGATGAACTTTGGAATGCATTTTTGCCTGGAATGAGGGTTGTGGAATTCGGCCCCAATTACTTACAATTGTACTCGCATTACAGGTTACAGAGACGCAGAGCAAGAAAATTTATAATGAGCAAGACCTATGGTAATGTAATTATATGCACCTTCATTTCTGCATTATGGACTAATGATAATTTTGGTTCTACCTGAAATATCTAAATGTAAAAAAAAAAAAATCTTTTATTAACCAATTCTGTGCTGCTCAACAATTATTCATCACATGAACCTTACAGCACAGGGAAATTATTTTTTCCAATTAGGAAGCTAGGGTCAGAGCCCCTGGAGCTGATAGGGTTAAGGGCCTTGCTCCAGGGCTCAACAGGGGCAACTTGCCAGTGCTGGGGCTTGAACCCCCAACCTTCTGATCAGTAACCCAGAGCCTTAACCGATTGCACCACCACTGCCCTGAAAATCTATAACGACATAGGGGTTAAGAAAGAATTCATAAGAATTGCTATGAAACCTACAATCTTCAGGTTCTGGTTAAAAAAGTGCTGAACAGTGATGATACAGTAGGTATATCCAGAAGAGGAGCATGCTGCATCTTTTGCCTTTCAAGTCAGTGGATTATCTCTGTATGCAAAATGTTTTAATGGCAATACGTTTTGATGGCTGTACTACTCTGTAATGTTGCCAAGGTGCTAACAATGTCAACATTTACTAACCACAAAAGCAAGGAATAAAGTAATAAAGCAGAAACGGTAGAGCAAAGATTGTGCCAACAAACAAATCAAAGCTTTAGTCAACACAGGACAACACGAGACAAGTCTATGCTGTCTGAATGAATTATCACGATCGAGGAGACGTACTGATCCTAATACAGTTCCTGAGTCATCTCCATAGCATTACACAATCTGCGTAATCAAATGCATGTGTCTTAGTGCTTAGTACTGGCAGAATTGAAGAGTTCTCACATATCACGGTGCATGCCTGCTTCACTTATCCATGCTCATATGCATGCGATTCACAGCGTGGTAATGCAGTGCATCCATAATAAGGACATTGAAATAATACAGTAGGTTATGAATAATAGTTGAATAAGAACCGTGATGATGTCATCACTATTGGTTTCTAAAGAGCATGACCCACAGTGGTGCCTTTAAAGTGTCAAAACAGCATTATTACTTTATTTTCCTAATCATACCTAGTGTTAGACAGACAGAATGGCGGCAGAGCAGCACTATCCGTTATGTGTAAAGGAATGAAATAAGAAGCAACTAGAGAGTCACGTGGTAAAACATAATGCATGTTTTTATCACTGATGTACAGTAAATTATGTTACTACTGCCAATAGAGGATGTATGAACACAGTGCTACAGAATGAAAATACAGGCTATAATCACAATAGGAACATAATAAATATATTAAATATAGACAAAAATACACACATGCTTGGGCAATAATAGATTATTGTATATTGTTGTACCCCAGCACTGTGAAATGTTACAATCTGATTAGTCAGTAGGTGTTGATCTATATTAAAACAGTTCATATCAGCATGCTTGTTCCAATTCATTTACACGCTACTGTATGTTCTGCTCTACAGCACTGGGACATTTAACTATATGTATCAATCCCGAGGTGTTCTAAGGCTTTTAGCCTGCAAACACATCTGATAAGAGTGTTTGAGTCTTCTAGTCTGAGTCGTTCATTCTTTTGAATATTTTGCACTGCATAGTGTCTACGGGAGTCACGTGACAAAAGAACGAACGACTTGGACAAGAAGACTCCTGAGAAGAATCGCTCAATTCTGTTTACTGTGTAATGCACTGCATATCATCATAAATAACACTTTGTCTCTTTAGTAACTGCTTCTAATTCGTTCCGAATCGCCCCTGAACTGTCCGTGTTGTTCTGTTAACAGCAACTACTGTGGAACATGGGATTGTACACCCTACTCTACATAGTGCACTAGATTTGTATTTACCGCTATTTGGGATTCAACCAAGGGAACCTGTAGGTTATTGATTGATATTCTAAATAAATTTGTAATCTAAAGCGGAAAAAGTGAAAGTAAAAAGTAAATCGTGTACGTTTCTCAGGAGTTCGTTTCAGTCAAAAACGTGGTGGAGCAGCAGTTTAGAGTTGTGATGACGGGGACTAACCTGTTTCGAGGGTATTCTACAGCATAGGATAAATAAATGAATTTCAGGTAGGAAAATGCCAGCGTTGGCAAAGTAATAATTAACAGGGGTGTAAGTAGTTTACATTTTTTTGGTGAATAGAATAAAACTTAAATAGTGTTTAATGAAAAAAGCTAGTGCACTATGTAGGTTGTACAATCCCTTGTTCCACACACAAAGTAGTTGGCTTGATCAGGGGTTGAACAGGGATTTGTTACTCAGCTTCGTGATAAAGGCTACTGTAGTTAGCTTCTAGACCCCCAACACGTCCACATACACATATTTTGGCTGTAGTTCCAGTAATGAAAATATAACAATGCAGCTAAGGACCTATTATGATAAACTGAATAAGCTCATCTTCTGGTCCAAATCATGTGACTCTTATAGACGCTATGCAGTGCATTACACAGGAAAAAGCAGTTCTTCTCATGAATATTCTAGTCCGAGTCATTCGTTCTTTTGAATTTATTGCACTGCAATAAACCTATGCATAACCTATGGAGGTTTTGCGATGCTTTCAGTAGAAAATGAACGAATCACTCTCTGAGACTACTCGTACTTTTGAGTCACGTTAAAGATTCGTTGAAAAAGAACGAATCATTCATGAACGACCCATCACTAGCATCCTGTAGTTTCCACAATATACTGTAGTCTAGTTTAGACTATTTATAATGCAAGCTATCAGTCACAGACTTGCATATAAAACGACAATACCCCAGATTGGTGTTCTGTATATCCACTGGAGCTGTGGCCTGTCTCCATCTCTGCTGCACACATGTATGGTTTTGCTTCATGAAAGAATTCAGCGAGATGTACTGTAAGAATAGTGAGAGGAGCATTCGTAACATAGAGTGCTTTGAGCTCGAGTTGTCGACATGAAAGGAGCTGAATAAAGAGATGTTCCAAAAGAGTCTGAAAGGCCAGCAGCGTCTGTCTGAATTCAGCAGCATGTAGGGAAAATTGTTGCTGGGAGAGTGCAATTATCTCCATAAAGACACTTAAATGAAGATAAACATGAAAAAAAAAATACTGCTAAAAGTATTTTGTTTTTGATTCCAGTGTAAATGTCTCTCTCTGTCTTTCTTGTTCTGAGTCTCAGCTACCATCTGTCTCTGTCTCTGTCTCTCTCTCTCCATCTCTCTCTCTGTCTATCTCTGTGTGCAAGCGCTCAGGGGATCCGGAGTTAAAATCAATCTGCAGTATGTCTTGCTGGGTTGATGCTCACTGAATGACTGCCTGTGTAGAATTAGTGTAATTTATGGCGCCATCACTGGGAGGGGGAGCTCGTGGAGGGAATGGTAGTCTATCAGACTCTCGTCCTTGCTGGACAGGTGTGTGAGAGAGAGAAAGAGAGAAGAACTGTGTGGAAACTCATTGAACCTCTTTTGTTCTTACTGAACTGTAAACATCATACAAATTATTATATATATTAGTTATTTCATGCGAAAATATAACGAATTTAAAGAATCCACCTGACCACTTCAGTAAGCACCTCATCGTGTTCAGGGTTGCATTGGATGTGGAGGCTTTCTCAGGCAGACTGAGGGTGAAGTAGGCTTTTAAACAGGATGGGACACCACGCACACTAATTTACACTGCCTAATATACAAAAAACAATATTATATGATAGGCAGCACAGAATATTTATGTAAGTTTATTCATGGAACATAGTTTGGAACGTATTAGCCAATATCACACTCGAGATAATAATGTTGTACTGAACATGATGCTGTCATATAGTAGATATCACAGCCATGCCGATATTCAGTACAACAGCACAACCTCAAGTGTGATATTGGTTTTATTGTTTTTTTTGTGATATTGTTTGTTTTTAACACCATTAATATAAACAGATTTTGATTTGTTTCTTTATTTAACCAGTTATTTCGCTTAAGAATTCAAGGAACTTTATTAATCCCAGAGGGAAAATTGCTTTGTTTTAGTTACAGTTCCTTTTTGTTGTTTCAAAAGAGTAATAAATTAGACGAGGGAAATTAGAGTAACAGAAAAATTGGGAGCGAAAGGGGGAAAAACTACCTAAAAAAACAGTAAACAGTAAATTCCGTTTTAAACTAATAGGCTGCAGGCAGGCCATGTGAATCATGACTGGATTCACATACTGTGTATTGCACTTGGAAGGGAAAAAAGTGAAATGAAAGAGCGTAGGTGGTGGACAGTCCTGAGAAACCTTATTTTATAATTTAACTAATTCCGCTTTAGATTATCAGATAATGTCCGTTTTCCAAGGTTGACTCCCAAATAGTGTTAAATGGAAAGCTAGTGCACAATGTAGAGTGTACAATCCCTTGTTCCTCACAACAAGTAGTGCTCTTGATCAAGGGTTAAAGTGGGATTTGGAGTTCAGCCTTGTTCAGAGGCGATTCAACTAAGAAGCAATTGTGGAAAAAAAATAAAGTGGTGTTTAAACTGTTTTACTAGTTATGAATTTGGGTTTTGGCAAGCAGGTGCTCTCCGCTCTTCACAGTACTGTGGACTGTACCAACCTGCTCTTACAGATGCTGGCGACTGACAATTAGGTCAATCAACGATTGTTAAAACACAAGAGTGAAGCATATATTTCGATGTCCCAGTGCTCTATATCATCACTCGTGGAATGCCTCTCGTCGCTCAGAACTAACTGTTGTATAGTGCAGGTTATAACATTATACTGCATTCAAGTCATCCCCAATTTTTTTCCCAAAACAACCTTACAACCACCACCCTGATGCTCTCTTGACTCCCAAAAGGAAGTGGATTCGGCATAACTGGAACGTAAACTCGCAATCTTCCAATGTTAGAATAATAAAAATGAGCAGGATGAAATGTGTTGAGTTTAGTTCAAAGCACTTTGGTGTCAAAGACAGGATGGACAACGCAGTGTTAGGTGTTGATTCATCTCAGATGGTACAGGAGGGTAGTAGGCTTCTGCCAAATCGTCGCTTAGTCAGATTACATTCTGGTTTTAAAACATTGTGATTTAAAAAAACAAGAATCTAACATGAGTGAATGAGTAATTAATTGAAAGATGTATAATGAAAGGTCGATCATATCATTATCAAGTGTTCTTGTAGGAAAGGGGAGATACAGAGAAAGGCTTGATTGGTGGGTCACACTCAAAACACTCTTGAAACCAGCTCAATTTCACCAGATTAATCACCAGAGCAGGGAAATCTGTCCTGCTTTCGACGCTTCGTAATGTCTCACAGGTGGCATCATGACTGTGTTCACATGGATTGGATTTCTTATGCACCGAGACAACAATGGATCTCTATCATAAAAAAGACAATGCCCTCGGAGCGAGACAGATCAAATGACCTGTTTATGATGGGACTAGATTCCCAGGCACAATGCTATGTTTAAAAAATGGCAGGAAGAAAGGGATTGATGGTTAACATGATGTGTAAGAATCACTCTTCAGGTCCCTAGCTTAGAACCTTAACTGAAAGATTTCATTCACTATTTAATTCCTAACATTGTGGCATGTTAAGAACAGGTTGTTCTGCATATAGCCCCTTAGACTTCTCCCTTTTAACTGGCAAGTCACGTCTCTCTCTCTCTCTCTCTTTCTTTCTCTCTCTTTCTCTCTGTGAAAAGGAGACGTGATTGAGTCTCCGTACGAAAGAGAGCCGAGCAGTGGCTCACAGTCTGCACTCAAGCACCTCGGGTCAAATCAAGTAAAAAAGCAGGTTGAACTTGTGGCCAGGTTCGAATCATTTGGTTCTTTTTTTTTTCATAAGAGGTTTCCAGTGGCCTGATTATCTAAAAAGGCCTGTTCACATTCACTTCTCCGTATCCCAAACTGTAAAGTAGCCCAGTTTACGGTACGTTATGCAATTGTTAGATGTGTTTTTTTATTTTTATAAAGAAAATAGTAATATAATGGACTACTTTTCAATATAGTACAGCAGTAATACTTTTTTAGAAAACAAATGTTCATTATATTAGCTAGAATCATGTGATCTGTGCATTTTGGCTCTGCATACCTTACTGTAAATATGGTACTTTATGATCGAAGGGACCGGAATCATCAAGCACCCCCTGATACGATATTATCATGATGCTTTGATTTTGATTCAATTTTGGGTAATGCAATCACAATTTTATAAATATCCTGATTTTGTTTTGGATTTAATATAAATATTTTTTTAATATTCTTAAAATTCTCAACAGACTTAGCAAATAATAAGTTTCCAATCTTTCCGCATGAAAAATTAAACACAGTATTCCACCTCGTGGAAGCTCGCGGACCTTGCAGAACTTTGCGGAATATCGGGCGGTCACTTGCGGCAGCATCTCATCGCGAGTCAAACCGCATAGGTGACATAGGGTTATTAAGGTGCATGGCAAATTTAAGGATGCAAAACATGTAACCCTCTGAAGTGGTACACGTTACCAGGCAGGAATTGATCTGCTGCACATAGGGCTTGTGGAGGCGTGTAAAAGTAATGCAAGAATAATGCGCTACTTTCAATATTAACTACTGTAGTAATAGTAGAGTAGAGTGGCCAGAGAGTCTTACCAGAGAGTCTCATCAGACCTGAACCATTTGTTGCCAAGTGTCTTCCGTCTGGCCCCTCTACCATATAGGCCTGATTGGTGGATTGCTGCAGAGATGGTTATTATTCTGGAAGGTTTTCCTCTCTCCACAGAGGACCTCTGGAGCTCTGACATCGGGGAAGAAGGGCCTTAGTCACCTCGCTCAGTTTGAATGGCCGGCCAGCTCTAGAAAGAGTCCTGTTGGTTTCAAACTTCTTTAGGTAAACTACATGTTAGGTTTGTGCTCTGACATGAACTGTCAACTGTGGAACCTTATATAGAAAGGTGTGTGCTTTTCCAAATCATGTCCAATCAACTGAATTCACCACAAGTGGACTCCAATTAAGCTGCAGAAACATCTCAAGGATCATCAGGGGACACAGGATGCGTATGAGCTTCATGGCAAAGGCTGTGAATACTTATGTACATGTGCTTTCTCAATTTTTTTTTTTCAATAAATTTGCAAAAATCTCAAGTAAACCTTTTTCATGTTGTTATTATGAATATTTTTTTTTAATCCATTTTAGAATAAGGCTGTGACATAACAAAATGTGGAAAAAGTGATGCGCTGTAAATACTTTCCGGATGCACTGTACTAACACCGAGATGCCTCGGTTACTTAATATTCTTCCAAGGTAATAGTCACTGTACACTGGCACACTGCAGGTTTGAAGCTGACGATGAGGACACAAAGCAGAACCATGTCAGACATCTAGGCTGACTAACACCAGCCAGAGATGAGATACAACCATAAAATTCCCTTAGTTTTGAGAAGTTATAGCTTGAAGACCAAATCTGGCTGAAAGGTTTCTCAAGTTTTTATTTCTAATCCTCTTCACTGAGTATACGGAACAGAATCTGGTTCGGTGCATTGGCATTTTTTTTTTTTTTGGGAAAATATCCTGATGCCCTTTTCAACAAGGGAATGAAGGTTCTAGGTCAGCGCACTAGGTCAGCTCTCTAGACACCCTCCAAAAACCGGGTTAAGGGCCGTGCTCCAGGAGCTCCAGGAGCTTGTGTAGTGACACCGGTGACACTTTCTGTCAACCTCTGCCCTTATGGGATTTCGTACTCACATCCTTTAAACAATTGACAAGCCTACAGTATAGCCTTAGCTGCTTAGCCACCATGGTCACACCATGCTGAGCCTCGTACCACCAGGGGCTGATTGATTATAGCCTCCCTTTGCTTCAAGTCTTCTTTAAAACGCTGCACTTCAATACACCAGAGATACATGTGTATCCCGAAAGGATCTAAGTTGTCATGCCAGAAAGTGGCAACAGTCTGTCTTAACAGATAAAAAGAAAGAAAGCAGAATACTAAGAGCAACATTTACCCAGTATAGTGTTGTCCTGTTTATCCCCGCAGTATATGGTTTGGAGAGTTAGTCAGAAGAGGCAGTAAGTCAACCAAATTGACACTTGGTTCAATCAATGCTAATGCCGTAGAGCCCTATATACTGTAGGTAATGTCAACCATAAACAGCTGATGTTGTCCAACTGCAAACAGATGCATTGGCCTCTAAGCAAAGAAAATATATTTGTCTATACTGTATATTAACTGTCAGTGTATGAAATGACTTAGTGTTCTGATCAACTGGTAAATTAAAAAGATTTTATAATGTTCATATTCTAATATATTACAATATATTAAAAATTCATTAAGAATTTTGAGAAATATAATAAAATATATTCAAACGTATATCTTACTGAATGCACCTTTATATTCAACAATATACTTTGTAATATATTGAATTTGATTAAATATATATTTTTTACAATATGCTAATATGTTAATGTAGTTCAAGCAAAATGGACTTTATAGGCTTTAATCAGAGCACACCGACAAAGCAGAAGTGTGTGTATAATTCTGAAACATGCATAAAGTTTCAATAATGTTTCAATAGAACAATTATAAATATAAATATAATGTTTTTTGTCTTCATTGCAATATTGGTCTATTCATATTTATATTGCAATACATGAATAAATATAAGCACTAGTTTCGTATATATGGAAATTTATTATTTAATATATTGCATGATATTTTACAATATATTACCATATAGTTTGTTATCCAGTAGTTACAAACCTTTCAATAAAGTGCCTGTCAGAAAAAAAAAATATATATATATATACAGTGCAGTGCTTTCTAGACTGATACAGTACATGTCAGTTACTTTGTTTCTCATCTGTTTGAGAATTTCCTTTAGATCGCTGCATGATGTGTTGCATGATGCTTGACTTGGTCAGACAGGTTCTATTTAAGTGATTTCTTGATTCAACAGGTCTGTCGGTAATCAGGCCTGAGTGTAGTAAGTGAAATTTAACTCAGTTTTCCAGGAAAGGTGGTAAATCAAAGCTTATTAGGGGTTGGATTTGGACAGCTTTTTCCTTAACAAATGCATTTTGTACTTAATTAGGTTATCTTTGTGTGATATTAAAATTTCTTTGATGATCTCAATCATGAATATGCAAATAAATAAAAATAATAAAAAGTCAGGAAGGGAAAGACACTTTTTGCACAGCACTGTATACCATGAGTAGTGGAATATGAGCATGGCTTAAACTCATGTTCATGATTGGTCATGAATCTCAGTCAGGAGACTAGGAGGCAGATCAAATGGTATTTTTGGAACACAACAGCTCCGGGATCTAAACAGGTCCCTGATACAAAATCTCACGGCTCTGTGCTCAAAAAGAACATAAATCATGTAACGCTAAGATCCTGCGCCAGACTATAAATCATGTAACACCAGAACCCCACACATGATAAACAGGACAGGAGTGGTAACCCAGCTACTGGGCAGTGTGATGAGCAAACACTTGGGGTATGTGTGTGTGTGTTAGCAGGGCATCGTTTTAGCCTTGTTTTGTCGTTAGAACATACAGATCTGATACCAAGGATACTGTTTATGTTTATTTATGTGTAAATGACATTTCCGTTCTTTTTCTTTTGGGAATAGTGCTACTGTGTCAGTAATGAGCCTCGCACATCGGTACATGCTTTAATTAAGACATGGTGATGGCAATGCATATTCATTAGCACTGGGTTTGCAGGCATGAGGGAGGAGCTAAATGAGCTATTCAAGACTTAATTGCTTAGTGGGTGGAAAATATCGAGCTAATGCCACTGCACTTTGTATAAATGACAAATGAATTAAGAAAAAAAAATGGGATCTTAAGAAAGGCTTCGACGCAAGTGAGTAATATATGCGTAATGAGACCTGCGTAAGCATTTAGAAAGGATTTTGCCAGTGATTAAGCGCAGGTATTTACGTGACGTGTGGAAAAAGCACTGACATGTGCGGACACCCCAGGGTATATCGTACAGTATGTGTGTGTGTGATGGTTTTGGTTTATATCTGATATGCCACAAGGCAGCATGTGTAACCAGAGATTGATTTAAATATATTTTTTTTTTTATTAAGTGTGCATGCTTCTCTGCTCAGCTTTGCTATCCAGTTTAACCATGCCAGTCTTCTGAAACATTAGTCTGCTCTCATTTCCTTATTCATGGGCACTGAGACTGGCACTCACTCTCTTTCCGTCTGGCACTCGATACCGGATATCACTCCTGAGAGGTACTTTACTTTCAGCTTCAACTCGGGTTCTATGTATTATTCTTGTAATGAGTAAGGAACCCAAAAAAATCAAGTTGTTGCAAAATTATTATTAATTATGGTGATTTTGTGAATGTATATAATTTTTGCTTGATGAGACAGCTGGAGTCGTTCCCATGAACGTGAGCGAGTGAACCGCCTGATTCATGAAATCTGAAATCGCCAACTTGCAAAAGAGACCCATCTGTCTGTGGGAACTGTACACACAATCATTCACCAACACCACTTGCACATTACAGGAACACGGCTGGGAATTATTGTGATATCTTCCTGTACAGTCTTGACCAAGCCATTTCCATGTTTGGGAGTTCCTGAGAGGCCAGCGTTTCAGACATGAAGCTGGACTACTGGGAATACGTTCCACCTTGATGGTATCCGAGCACTAATGAAACACTGGTATAAGTGCATTAGTGTAGGAGGGGATTATATAGAGAAATAAACAGAGTTTTCACTCTCAAAACTGTGTTCTGTTATTCTGCTCAATCAAAAGTCCTGGTTTGACTTGAACACCCCTCATAGTACAGTCAGTAGTGAGGACCTAAATATAAACAGCTTTGGTTGTCTCATTGCATCATCACTATTTGTCCAGCTGTCTTTCTTTTAATGCTTTTCTTATTTTCAGTGTTTCTATTTTCACTATTATTAATATTATTATTATTATTATGATTATTATGATTATCATTATTATTACTAGTAGTAAACAGGTTTTCTCAGTGCTGGGACAGGATGTACCATATTTTTCCAATGCTTTGCATGCCATACAGTGGAGGCCAAAAGTATAAAGACAACATATGGCATGTATTGTAGTTCTCCCTGTGCACAAAACAGGTGATTAGACTAATTAGCTCTCGCCTATCTGGCTGAAGTGTTGTGCTAATTAGAATCATCTGGTTTAGTTAATGAATGGAACAAGTAGTTGGCTCTACTTTTACTTCCTATCCAACCTTTCATAAAAATGGCTTAAAACTAGAGAATTCTCAAGTGAATTGTGAACTTCTGCAACAAAATTCTGCACATGATCTTGGATGGATTGAGCGAGTGAGCCCAGAGTATTGCAGATTGCTTATGTCTCAATACTTTTGAATGTGTGGGGTATGAATGTGGTGGGTGGAGATTATTTTTAAAAACGCTGGAATAATGGCCTCCACGGGAGTTTGATTCCCGGGTGATGCTTTAACCTCCCGCTGCCGGAGCTGATTGGCCGAGCTCTCTTAGAGGGGAGGGATGAGAGGTACTTAGCGCTCCCGCATTAATTGCGGCTCTACAGCCAATCAGGGGCGTCTGTGAGCTCACGCAAGCGGAAGGAGCGGATAGCGCTGTCCTCCGAGTGTATTACGCCGCCCACAACGGTGCGTGAGCGAGCAGTTCGAAAAGATGCGGTCGGCTGGCGTCACGTGGTTCGGAGGAGACACGTGATAGTCTTCTGTCCTCCCCCACTGAGTTGTCGTAGTAGCCCTAATGTGGGAGCCCCCTAGTGACGGCGAGGAATTTGACACAACTAAATTAGGAAGAAATTTGGAGGAAAAAAAACACTGGAGTATTCTGTTAACTTATGTAAATTGTTAAATTCTGTTCATTCAGTAAGTAAGAAGCTGCAAAAATGCAAACCAAAGACAAGTCGAAATGTATAAAACACGTCAAGGTAATATTGTCCACGTGCTTATGATCACATACTGTACAGTATATGGAGTTGTTTTTCGGTCTGTTTGTAGATGCGCGCGCTTTCACACACGTCTGAACGAGATCAGAGCGCCTGCGATAACAACGCCACGATTAACATACTCAAACTTCTGACACAGCGCACTCGTATTAACACACTCAAACACACACGGACACACTGTCAATTATTCCGTTTGCAGGAAAGCACAATGGTCCCCTGCAGACGCTTTCCTTTTTGTCTCTGTAATTACGTCTCACTCAGGTAAGACAGATTTAAAATGTAACTACGCCAAAGCACTGAAGCAAAATGTGCTCTAGCTCATGTGCGATCAAGCTTGACAAAGTGGCAAATGTAAGATACGGCGGAACAGTTCGCGGCGGATTAACTCCAAGTCGGCGGATCAGCGAGGATTTGTGTCGTTTTCCTTGTTTATTTCCAAACGCAAGGGAAGTTTCGCTGTTGGAATGAGTGCGGCGGAGTCCTAGGGGAATTTCTTTCTTTTTTTTTTTTCTTTTTTTTTTTGCAAATGCAGATTTCTTGCATGATAGAACAAAATGGATGTCTGCTTGTTTTTGGAAGCGGTGGATTTTTTTTCCAATAGGATGCTACAGGATGCTAAGTATAATTGTGTAATTACAGCTTAGGAAGCATAAACATCCTCAAAGAAAGATTTATCTAGATTTGGCAGTGTATTTACGTTGGCTTCGGTTGCACAAATGCAGCTTGTATATTTACATGTATTCATTTGCCTGTGTAATAACAGTTGGAATAAATTTGGGGTTCAGCCTGGGAAAATCTTCATTGTTGTTGTTTCCTCTTCCTCCGTATGTTGTAAATGGTAGAAACATTATGTTCTACAGTACATAAGTACTTTCAGTTTTTTTTATTTTCCATTCGCACTAATGTTTTTTTTCTGATTTGACTCAAGAAGCTATATTTTTTTAAATATTAAGAACTCATTCATTTATCTTCTATACCGTTTATCCCATTCAAGGTCCTGGAGGGAGGGGTAGCTGGAGCATCTCCCAGGAGACTTAGGGCACAAGGCAGGCTCCACCCTGGACATGGTGGCAATCCTTCGCAGGGCACACACACACACATTATGTTAAATTAAGGAATGCCAATTGGGCTGATTAACTTAGCCAACCAAGCACGGGGAAGAACATGCAAACGACTTGTGCGCAGACCCGAGGCGGGAATCGACCCCTCGACCCAGTGTTAAATACTACGGCACCGTGCCACCTTATACCAAAAACTACAAAAAAAACATTTTAATACATTGTAGTTAACTATAGTACTGAATAATAGTACAGTAATCTGATGGGACGACTGGCGCTCCACAAGTGGTGACAATAGAGCACAACAGCGCTGGCACTTTGAACCATATGTACAGTACAGTATTACCATACGGTATGTGATACGGTAACGCATCTGTTTAGTCCCAATCCAGTGAGTTCTCATCACTTTGTATGTGTATAAATATACACGTGTGTAAATGCTACTTTCAATATTAAACATAACTCTACTGATTTCTACCGCTTAATTTGAAAGCATTTAAACTCACATTTTTCCACTCACAGTTCAAAAACATGCAGATTAGGCTAACTGGTCTTCCCAAATTGCCCGTAGTGTGTGAATGAGTGTGTGCGTACAGTATATGTGTGTGTGCGCCCTGTGATGGATTGGCACCTTGTCCAGGGCGTACCCTGCCTTGTGCCCTAAGTCTCCTGGGATAGGCTTCAGGCGCTCAGTGTTGTTTATTAGTTTAAGAATTTTAAAGATTCTACTTTTCACTCAAGTTGTTGTCAGTGATGTCAATAGTTCAGACCCTTTAAATCTAAAATCATATAAAAACAGAAATATTATTCATCCTTTTTCTCTTCTGTACCGCTTCATTCTGTGTACAGGTTTATGGGGAGTTTATCCCAGGAGACTGTACACACATTGGAACTTTTGGGCCAATCAAATTAGCGTAATCTACATGTTTTTTGGATTGTGGGAGGAAGACGGGGAACCAGGAAGAAACCCACAAAGCAACCCTAGACCATGAAGAGGCAAAACCATTACACTATGGTGCCACCTCGGAAATATTATTTTATTTGTGTATAAGTGTTGTTGGCATGAGATTTTAATCCACCCTGTATCATTAATGGAGATAAATGAATGGATGGAGAACGAGAACGTACAGAAACCAAGCTTAAAAAACAGCATTAATAAAAGAGACATTTATTACAGTACATAACATACAGTATACACAACACATCAATCCTGTATATGAGTCAATGAATAGACAGATGAATATGTGTTATTTAAGCGTAGTTTGAAATTTGTTGATAAGTCTTGTCAGTTCATTGCGAAACGTCTTAACGCAGTTTAATGGTAGAAACTATTTCTCAAGGTTTAGACTCAGTCATTAAGACAAGCCTGTCAATCACATGATGTTTTTTTTTTTTAATGAAATGCTTCAGTCCATTTTTTTTTTTTTTTATAAAAGCAGCTTATTAAAAGCATTCATTAAATAAAACTGAGTTGAATTAACGTTTTGTTATAAAGTAGCAGCTGTGTTGCAGGACACAGTTAGTAATATCTGTTTAATAAAAAGCTGCTGGCCACAGCTGATTACATCACAGAGTGAGAGCGCTAGTGTCTGTTTTATGACCTCGTTCATCTACATCTTTGGTGCTGACCTGCCTTTTGTGTGTGACGACCTTTATATCACACCCCATTCCTCATTCTCGTTCACTCACTCTCAGCTTTCACTCTCCTGTTTTATGTGCTCGAGTGGCACTGGTGGGGAGAAGGGGATCAAGAAATTGTCAAGAGAGAGAGAAAGAATAGGGACGAGATGATAGAAGGGCTATTGGTCCGAAATGATCTGTAGATAAGAGGGCTGCTCTCCAGGTGAAGAGACTTACAGGGCCTGTCCAGCTGTTACTAACACTTGTTTTATACTGTGGCAGAGAAAGCGTGAACAGTGTGTGTGTGTGTGTGTGTGTGTGTGTGTGTGTGTGTGTGTGTGTGTGTGTGCGAAGATTCGGTTAACCCTAGTCCAACATCAAGATTACACTTACACTCAGATTCAATTACAACCAGTTAGTGGTGTTGATTGTGTGTTTGTGTGTGTGTGTTTGTGTGTGTCACAAAAGAGGAAGAGAAGGAGGAAACGATAAAGGAGATTTTTTTTTAGCCAGTGGCAGCAGGTTTTATATTTTGTTTGTGTACGTGCGCGCAGACAAATGAGCAGAGGAACATCTGGATGGAGGTGATAGCCTTTCTGCCACATCACAAGTGGAATGAATCAAGTGCACACCTGCATTCAGGAAAGGGCAAAATCAAAAAGGATTGAAAAAAGAAAGACAAGGAATGTACGGCAGATGGGAAAAGATGACAGGTTTACGTTCCGTTCAAGAGAGCGTGAGAGTTTGTATGGACGAGTGAGGGGAATGATGAGGGGATAAAAAACAAGCAGGCGTGTTTGCTGCATGTCTCAATATTGTGTACATTTGTTGACTTCCCCTCGACATTTCCTCCTTCCTTTCTACTTCCCGGTTTCTTCCAGGGTCCTGGTTCGATTCCCGTTTGCATGTTCTCACCGTGCTTGGTGGGTTTCCCTTGGGAACTCCTGTTTCCTCCCACAGTCCAAAGACATGCAGATTAGGTTAATTAATATTCCCAAATTGCATATAGTGTGTGCCTTGTGATGGATTGGCACCCTGTACAGAGTGTAGCCCGCCTCGAGCCTGTACACGCCTCCTGGTACTGCATAGGCTCCAGGCCCCCGCGACCCATTATACAGGATATATATATATATGAAGTTCATTCCCGGTGTTTGAATATATACTTTATTTTTAGTTTAAACATCATCAAAACCCCAAGGAATAGCTGTGAGTGAGAATTCTATCAAGAATCGTTTATTATTTATAAATATTATAAAGCCGAGACGTCTTCTATTGGAGTAATCTAGGCCAAAATCATTATTACACTTCAGGTACACTTTATGCATGAATATACAGTTGTAACACATCTTAATACTCTCATGTGCCACATGAACACTGTGGACTTGCACCTCCAGAATTAGGGGTTTAAGTCCCACTTTTGGGTTCTGCTCATGCTTATTGGATTTGGTGGGGATAAGCTCCGGGTTTAATAAATCAGTTGCACTAGTATCTTTCACTTTAGTACGAGATACTTTTGTGGCATTAAAACAAACAAAAAAACAGGGACACTCTCTTTGTTTAGATAGGGGTGGATGGGGTGGGCACACATTCACACACACACACAACGGGCAGTTTGGGAACATCAATTAGTCTGTGGAAGAAAACCATAGTACCTGGAGGAAACCCACCAAGAACAGGCTGAACATGCAAACTCCTTGTTGAATATGCACACAGACTCCGAGGCTGGAATCAAACCAGTAGGTTAATGGCAACCACTAAGCCACCGTGTCGCCTGTTTAGAAATTTTAAGAGAAAAAAAATAAAAACTCTGATAAAAATATTGTGAAATCTGCGACCTAAAAGTGCTGCTGTCCGTTTCTTAGTTAATCAGTTTCTAATTTAATCGAAAATGTTTAATGAATGAGAAGCACATAAGACAAGACATAGTCCAAACTGCCATGTGTCCTCCTTGAAACTTGATTGATAAGCAAAAACAATTGTTCCATTAGCAAATTAGCAAGTCTTTCTATCTCTCTCTGCCACATACAGACACACACACACACACACATGCATACCTATGTGTACACATATGCCTGTATATTAGATCGATTTCACACCCCTCCTGTGATGCAAATAGAAATGATTTAATACATTATGCAAAGTAATGAAGCGAGACAGCTCATTGATTCACAGGAAGGTCAGGACTGAGGTTACGGCCATCATCTTGAGCCTCTTTCACACACACACACACATATACTGTACATACACACACAGCAAACTCTGTAACATTGCCATCCACCATGACATGAAGGACATAATGTGATCAGAATTAATGTGGATGCTATATTGTCTTCTGACTGAAGGAATTGATTTGCGGAGAGTTTATAGCTTATATAGTGGGTACAATTTACGGAGCAAGCATTAAACTACATTGTATGTTGGGTAGTAAGATATAGCTAATATCTAAAGCTAAAAAACACTTTGTTATGCAAAGATAAAAGAATAGCATGTTAAGTGTTAAGAGTCAAAAAAGTAATGGCATAACCAGTGATGGCATCAGGACAAGTAGGAATCTTGTTCTTTTCTGAGATTTTCTAAATAAGTGTATAACACTGTATCACCAAACGTTTGTGGACACCTGACTATAGTAACACATAGTATGTTTAATGCTCCCCAAAACACCTTGTTTGCTTGAGCATTACAATCTCCCTTTACTGAAACTAACAGTCTCGAACATGTTCAAGCATTACAAGGCCTTAGTGCACAAAACGAGCTCCATGAAGACTTTGTGGTTTGCCAAGGTTGGAGTGGGAGAACTCCAACACCTCAACACCACTGAACACTTCTGAAATGAACTGGAGGGCTGACTGAACTTCAGACCCAACAACAGTGCCTAACCTAACTAATTCTTTTCTGTTCCAGCCTAAAATCTAGTAGAGATCTTTCTGAGAAGATTTCTACTGGATTTATTAGAAAAACAAAGAGGAATCAATGTGGAATGCGCGGTTAAACAAGCACAAATAAATTTGAACAATCTATCCATCCAGCCATCTAGGAACCTCTGCAGTTCAACTAGGGACTGTGGACGCCAGTGGTGCTCATTGTATCTTTTCCCATTTTTACAACTGTGGTAGGACTTCCGGTCGACATTCTCACACACACACAACGGGAAATGAAATTGGAAAATGCCATTTAGACTAATCTGGATATCTTTGGACTGACTGTGGAAGGAAACCAGAGTGCCCGGAGGAAACCCACCAAGCATGGACCGAAAATACAAAGTCCATGCGCACAAACCTTGAGGTGGGCATCGAACCCAGACACTGGAGGTACAAGTTGCCAGAGCTAACCACTAAGTTACAGTGCCACCAACATGACCAATGTCTACATTGTTTTGATCAAACAGAGAGAGACACACACAGAAAACCAAACATTGTCCTAAGAGATGGCACATCATCTGTTAGAATAGACAACTACTGGTTCTAGAGATCTTCAGTGTTCATTAAGGTCTCAGGGGCTTGAAATGGTTATTGGCCAAAGGAAATCAGACAGCTGAAAAATCCCATCAAATCTGACACCAGTTGGAAAAATTAAACAGCTAAAAGAAGCAGTACAAGATTAGAAAATATGGAGAGTTGGTGGATGGAATCGGTGAGAATCCAAATTGACTGAAAGGATAACATCGTCATCAAAGTTTCAATAATGTCTTTGATGCATGTCGTCTTATTTTAGGTGTCTAAACGACTAATAAAAAGAAACAGAATGGCATGGTACAAGATACCAATATGTTACAAACACCATGTCAAGGCTCTGAGTTTGATCCTGACCTTAGGTTCCTGTGTTGTTTCCCCAAGTCTGCAAGGAGGTTCTTCCAGGTTTTATGTTTTTTTTCCCATCTCCCAAAATATACCCATAGGTGGATTGGCTACAGTAAATTGCCCCAGGCATGAATGTGTATTTTTAAGGAGCCCTGCATCCAATTTAGTTTGTATTCCCGCCTCATTGTCTGAGATCCCAAGATGGGCTCATTACCAGACAGCCATCGGTAGCTTTAGTATCTTTCTTGGTATACTACTCTGTCGGTGGTAAATTTTAAAAGTCATTGAGCGCTTCTCCCATCATATCTCGATCTTTATTAGACACAGATCACATGCAAAGGTATACCCCTGGGGCGGTGCAACTGAATTAAGAATGTGCACACTGCATAGACCTAAAGAGACTTTAGTTGTGAACTTGGGTTCCATCCAACTTGAGTGGGCGCTTAATTAAGAAGAATGACACGGTGGAGAAGGATCTATTCATCTGTGTGGGAGACAGGATGGATGGTGGAAAGTGGTACAAAAGAAAGACATTTATCTTGTTTATCAACAGGTTCTTAACAGCACTCCTTTTTCTTTTCCTTTCTCCGGTACATGACACACTTGAACAACCAACTCAGACTTTAATTAATTTTACAAATGACACTTTTTGAATTTCAGAATCTTGTTTCTCCGATTGTTCGAGAGGTGTTTGGCACGTAACGTTCATCTGTCTCCATGTATAGCCTTGTGAAAGATGGTCCTCAGAGGTTCGTCAAAGGTTCCTCAGGTGTTTGTTGGAGGTTCTTTAGAGATTCCTTACCTCATTAAGCGCGCAGTGAGGAGACGGAGCCAGGGGCGACGTCTCTATTGATCATGGTGTCAACATGGTGATGAAGACCTCTTTAAGTCTGGCAGCGAGTGCTTGGGGAAAGAGCGAGACAGCAGTGTAGAGTACTTATAACAATGGATCATTATGTCAAGTGCTGAAGTGAGGGTCTCTCCCTGTCTTACTCTCTCTTTGATGAAACCTTGTGGATTGGTACTGAGTTAATGTTATGCTGAATTTCTGATGGTCTGTCTAGTCGAGCTTTCATTAGTCATCCGAAGCACTAGGGGAATGCGGGGTCGATCCTGATGATTGCCTGTTACTAAAATGGCAGCATAAATAAATAAATTGTCAAATATATGAGCGGTTTGTGCAGTCTTAGACTCTTTGTGGTATGATTGGTTCTTTCATTCAAGGCAAGAGGAAAGAATAAGTACAGTTGAGGGTTAAGGCTTAAGTCAAGGGCCCTACAGTGAATCTCAGACACTCCTGTAATTTTCATTGCATGGTCCCTAGCTCAGGGCTTTAGCTATTGATCTACATCTGCCCGTAGCTGCTAACTCCTGTGGTAATAAGTTATTTTTTCTTTTAGTTATTTTTTATTATTGTTTGTGATAGAGTTATATTGTTGAAAATAACCAGAACAGACATTGAAAAATGTAGGGAAATATTAATGTGTGTAAAAATACACCCTCTCAGCAGTTAGCGAAGCTAACATTGCTAGCAAAGAGAGGAAGAAAAGAATATTACCACAAAAACACCTAGTGTATATTAGTAGTGATGATGTAAAGCTTTCTAGAAAGTTGCTTTATGACAATGGCTGTTGTTAAAAGTGCTTTGTAAAAAAATTTGAATTGAATTGAATAATCATAAAAAACGAAGATGGTAAAACTGTAGATGCTGGAAACTCTGATTTACTGTAGGTTGCTCTCCTTTTTCTCCAACTTAAGCTAAACTCCTGCTAAAGTAATTGAGAAGAACTGGCAATTTCGGTTAATTTTATTCAGTTTAGCTTTTATTAGGGTTCAAGTATCAAGGGTGGAAATGATCCTGTTGTTTTTAGTTTTGACATTATTTTTTACTTTTTAATATTTTTAATTTTTAAGAGTTTGATTTCCGCCCTTTTCCATCAAGGGGTCGCTATAGCAGACCATCCGAGCCGCATAAAACCTGGCACTGGATGCCCTTCCTGGCTTAGGACTGGCACTGTATTCAGTGGCTGGGATTTGAACATTAGGTGGGAATTAAACCAGGGCCTTCCACATGGCAAAAAAACCTACCACTGAGCCACCAATGCCTCTCCAAGGGTCTGCCAATATTCCACATTATTGCTTTTGCCTATTTTAATATCATGTTTTTGTTTCTAGCGCAAACACGAGACTCTAAAAAGCCTAAACTTCCTGCATTTGTGTTGTCAGAATTTGTGTTTTTGATGAATATTTTATACTGTCTGCCCGTCTCAGCCTCCCAGACATCATTCTTATTGTTCTATTTGTGTAGCATGGAACTTAATATGCCATGCCAAACACCACTAGTCTAATTATAAGTTGTCTCTTTGTCCTCATTCCAACAGGACTGCCTCTGAGTATCGCCAGAACAGACCATTAAATATCCCAATTAAAGTGCGAATGTCAACTGCTTTCCCCATCTCTCAGGTCTGCGTGGTAATCTCTACGTTTAAGGCCGATAGTCTCCGGCAGGTCATAACTCATCCTGCCCCGACTCAGACCGTCCGACATTTTAAAATGGCTCCTTCAATCATTCGACTATAAATCAAATAAAGTGACGCCTTTCTTCTTTTTCTTTTAGAGCTTAGGACCCATTTTACAAAGTCTAAATCGTGTAACTGAGTGCAGATGATAAGTTTATGGCTTTTAAATGAATGTTTATTGTAGTTATGTAACGTGCCGTCATTTGCATAGCAAGTCTTTTTCTTTAGGCTATTCTCAGATATGCATGTGGTGTGGATGAACGTTATTACAGAAATGATTAACTTCCACATGGGTTTGAAATAATTTAATTTCTAAAGTAAGATGTGGAACAAAACTTTCAAGAATCAGTATAGTGTTGTACATGGTGTACCAGCAAGATAAACACCATTCTCCGATCAGTTAGTGTTGGAGTCCAACCAAAATTTTCATCCTAGTTGGTGTTTGCTGTGTTGAGATCTGTAATATGAAGGCCATAGTATTTGATTAGTATAATTTTCATCCTCATTAAACCGTTCAGTGTGACCTATTGTCCTGTGGATAGGGGGCGAAGTCATTATAGTTGCATAAGTGTGTCTACTGTATATTAGGGATGGGAATCACCAGGGACCTCACAGTATGATTTCACAATAGATGCTGATTCAATTTTTATCGTGATTTTTTGAGTATAACAATTCATAAATATCCAGATTCAATATTAAATTTTAGTCAGGTTTCCTCCCACAGCCCGAAGACATGTAGGTTAGGCTAATTGGCGATTTCAAATTGCCCGTAGTGTGTGAGTGTGAATGTGTGTGTGTGTGCCCTGTGATGGATTGGCACCCTGTCCAGGGTGTACTTCGCCTTGTGCCCTAAGTCTCCTAGGATACAGTAGGCTATTCTAAGGAATCTTAGCAAATTATTTTCAACCACACTGCACTATATGCTGTGAAAATAGATGAAAATAGTGTAAAGCTTGCAAGCTGTAGGATTATAGAGATGCAAACCTAATGCAAACCAAATACTACTGCATAGTTACAGTATGTTTTTTTTATATATCTTATATATCATTTATTTAGAGTTCATAAAGGAAAGATATACAGTACATGAAGCTTATAGAGTTCATTCTATCAGGCACGGTGAAATGTGGTTAAAAATGTTTGTTGCGGACAAACAGTAGTAATTTCTATCATTATGGGTTTCTTGGCAGGCTAATGCTGTTTCTATGCCTTTATAAAGTTCTTTATTCTTCGGTTCTCTCAGAAGGAATGTTTAGAAACTAATTGAATGGACAGTTCAGGCCAGGAGAGCAACCATTCTGTCTTTTACCTAATCTTTCTTTGCTTTAGTCTGTTTCTCCATTGTTTCCATTTCTATCATGTAATATCCCTTTGTCTTTGTTCTTCCAGATGTGACACATTAATTCCACCACTGCTTCCTAATTTATGTTTTCTGTCATGGCGTGCAAAGACTGTTATTACCTGCTGCTTTGTGTACACTCTGCATATGCGGGTTGCTATTTCCATGCTCCTTAAAAATACACAAGCGCACACACAGAAGACCTTCCTCTGACATTAATAATGCAGGTATTTATTGCAAAGCTTCACCTTACTCTAACTCTTACAGTACCTTAACCTCAGTAACTGTAACATTTAATGTTTATTTTATCTTTAATGTTTTTGCATAAAAGTTACAGTTTTTCTAAAGATAAAGGTACGAGTTATACCTTGCTGGTACGGATTCAACAAGGTGCTGAAAACATTCCTTAGAGATTTTGCTCCATAGTGACATGGTAGTACTATGCACATCCATGATGCGACTCTCCCGTTCCACCCCATCCTAGAGGTGCTCTGTTGGATTGGTGACTGTGGAGGTCATTTGAGTAGAGTGTGTGCCATAAAATATCTGTCACACTATTACACCACCAGCTGCAGCCATTCTATATGAACTTTAGAAATGGTTCTGCATGAAAATCCCAGTAGATTAGCAGTTTCAGTAACATTTAGACCAGGCTGTCTGCCATCAACAACCACGCCACGTTCAAAGTCACTTAAATCACCTTTCCTCCTGAATCTGATGCTCGGTTTGAACTTTACGTCTCCATGCCTAAATGAACTCAATCGCTGCCATGTGATTGGCTGATTGGATATTTGCAATAACCTGCAGTTAAACAGGTGTACCTAATGAAGTGAAGGTGCACACACACACATCAAATATCAATTAATGACATAATTTAGCACTGATCTATGTTATATGATGAACACAAAGTGAAGTTTATTTGCATACTAAATCTGATTTCCCTGTAATTTGATTGAAACCTTTGGATTGTTCTGCCCCATTAATTTGCCTTAGGTTGTGACGTACCTACTGTAGTATAACCTAGTGTTGAATATTTATACCTGCTATGCGTACTATGGTTTGGACTTGTGTTCCGTATCGACATGCATCATCCTGTTGTTGTTGTTGTTTTTTTTCCCTTCTTTCGTCTCGTCTGATAAAGTGCAGATGGAGGTCATCCCTCGGAGCAGCCTGCTTAACTTAATGAAGAAACAGTTTGGCAGGTGGGAAGTACCGCACACCCAGGAGCACTAAGGAAATTAGCCTCAGCAGCGGCCTCTGTGCTAACGTAGAGCCAAGCCATGATACCAGGGCAGATGGAGGGATTTTAGATCAGAGATGTGGGAATTCAGATGCATTTAAGTGCCATTGTGGAAATGACACGGCATGATTTGGCAGGAATTGCAAGGAAGCGTGTGAGGCAGGGAGCAAAAGTGTGCGCACACACATATACACACAAACCAGGGGTGGGGGTGGCTTAAGCTGATTGCTCTGACATGTTCTTGGGAGAAGGAATAAACATGAAGTGGACACATTTAAAAAAAGAGAGAGCCAGAGAGAGATGTAGGAGAGGTAGGAATGGACAGGTGAAACAAATAAGAGTGTAAGGTAGATAAGAGCTGAGGAGTGAAAGAGCAAGGCGAGGCATTAATGAGGCAGTCTAAAGGCAGTTTGATGGGGGAACTGAAGGAGGGAGAGAAAAAAAGAGAGCGGTGTGTTCAATCTGCAGGCGGAGGCTGCCACAGCGTGACTCGCTAGATAACAGAATTACTGCAAATTGAAGTTTGAGTCTTTTCCCCTCTCTTTCTCTCGTACATTCACACACACACACACACACACACACGAGCAAGCACTCAGGGGGATTTATGGCTTCTGGTGGAGGAATTCTCTCTGGATACCTGGCTCAAAGAGACAGTGGGGAAGTGGTGATGATGATGATGATGATGATGATGTGGAAAGTTTGAGATTTAAAAAGGGAATAAGTGAACAGGCCGAGCTGAGACTAAAGCATGGGAGTAAACATCCGAAATAGTGCTGAACTTAATGTTCTATATCATATAAAGAGTAAAACATGGCTGGATATACAGTATATGGAAGGAGACGTCTAGTGTCAGCTTTTAGAAGAAAAATATTTAAACGGATTTTTGTCTTAAGAACTGAAATTTTGCAAGAAATTTGCCAAGCATTTTCGGCATCTGACCGAAAACTTGTGTGCATCAGTGGAAAGCCTAGCGATGCAAGTTTTCTTTCATCAAGTATTTTGATTCTTTTTATATGCAAAAATATCATTTTTGGAAATTAGTAATATTTTTAGGTGGCTAGGACGGATTATATTATCTGCATATACATTATTCCCTATTGGAAAATTTTCGCAATACGGACTTCCACCGTAAGATTCCCCCTACGGAATGGATTAAATTCAAATACCAAGGCTGTATAACTTTTTCATATGCACATACAGTAGTGGTTCTACTCTCTGTGACGTTTATAACCTGCCAGAAATATCACATTGGAAAAAGTATTTTTGTCCAGCTTTTGATGGTGGGTTAGACTTCTAATCTTTTTAGATCAGAGGTGTCAAACTAGATCCAGAAAGGGCCATGTGTGTGTGCAGGTCCTCATTCCAACCAAGCAGAAGCCACGCCTGTTTAATTAGTCGTTCTTGGCTTCCAATAGACTATCAGGTGTAGCTTCTGCTCAGTTGGAATGAAAGTCTGCACCCACACGGCCCTTTCTGGATCCAGTTTGATACTCCTGTTTTAGATAAATTGAACCTTCTGTGTTTATTCGTTACAATAATTCAGTCTTATCTATAACTGGTCAGGTGGCTAATTGCATATGAAGTGGCGAGCCAATCAGTTTAGTTGCTCACCAGAGACTCAGTGGATGCAAAATATCCTTCCTGGAACCTAATATCCCTAAGTCACTTAATGTTACCGGACATGAGGCAAACATGCTTAGAAAGAATATAGTTATTTCAACAAGAGAGAAATAAAATCAGATTGAAGTGTTTACATTGATAATAAAATGCCTGGCAAAAGAATCACACTAAAATTTCATTGACTTATTGATTACAGCGCACAACGTGGTAGATGTGTAGTTCATGTGTAAAAATGATTCCTCATATTTCCAAAACCACTCTCTTAAATTTTAAAAGAGTTGCTGAACTTAGACCTGGTCAACTGAAGCACCCCCAGATCATAACACTCCAGAGGCCTGTACAGTGGGCACTATGCATGATGGGTGCATCGTTTCAGGCGTTTCCTTTCTTACCCATCGTTTTGGAATAGGGTCAATCTGGATTCACAAGACCACATAATCGTTTCAATAAAATTTTATTTATTCAATTTTATGTATAGCGCTTTTACCATTTGACATTGTCGCAAAGCAGCTTTACACAATCAAAAGATTTATTTAAGTTTGTATAAATTATGAACGTGTATAAATCAAAATGATAGATTGTCCCTGATGTGCAAGCCGAGGACGATGGTGACGGCGGCAAGGAAAAACTCCCTGAGATGGCAGTAGGAAGAACCCTCGAGAGAACCCAGACTCAACAGGGAACCCATCCTCATTTGGGTGATAACGGATAGCAGGAATTGATCTGCAGTCATACTGTGCGAAACTGAAAGGTCACTATAACAGGAGATAAGTCCCTATGGATTCCAGTTCGTTATTGAAGGCTCAGGTAGACTATAAGAAACTCCAGTCCTGAACTATCCAGCAACTGCAGTCACGAGTCCTCAAGGAACAGCTGTGATCATCAGCCGAGGCCAGGACCGTCTTCGTGGAAAAGTGGAACCGTCCCCAGTCACCACATGCATTCCAGGCAGAGCTCATCCATGGGACGAGATCTTCAACCAGAAGCAGGACACCAGGACGAGTCAGACAGGTCCGGAGGGCAGAGGAGGTCTGAATAACTGGCAGCTCAAGAGTGGCATGTATAGCTCGACAAAGAGACAGGGAGAGGGAAAGAGAGAGAGGGAGGAGAAGAGAGAGAAGAGGAGAGAGCAGAGGAGAAGGATAGATGGCCTTTTTCCATTTGCTCCAAAGTCCAACCTTTTTTCTTCTTGTTTTCTGATTAGTCTAACCTATAAAAACCTATGGTTTTTAGTATGGATGTTTTACCAGACGACTTCACCATTCATGATTTTTTTTCCGACCACATTTCTCCCACAGTTCACCACTATCTCTTCTAGGTTTTGATAATGTGGTAAAGCATTTTAAGACCGTTCCGGTAATTTCAAAACTCCTTAATTGTTTTCTTTGCTTGATGAAGCCCAATTATTTGTCAATTTTAAATAACAACATTTTTGGCCAGCCATTGTATTTACCTGTTGAATTATTTTTTAAAGGTTTACACTCTCTCTTATTCTGATTCCAATATAATTTAGATTGGGATGGATTGGTCAGGCTGTTCCGAATTTAGTGCTTATATAGTGCATTTGTATTCTGATTGGGTTTATTAGTGGATTATTAGGGTCCATGTCCATAATGAGAATAATGATCATGTTAAATACTTTGGTGCATGGAAGGTCAACTCAGTATTCGGCCATTATGCCAGAGCCCAGGCCTGTTCGTAAATGGTAGAAATATTTAGCCAGTTTGCAAACAGTTCTAAATATCAGCCGGGTTGGAATTGGCTGATTCTTTTCTGCTGGCTAAACTACTGCTTTAGCCACACTGTGGATTGTGAAAGCGAAGCATGACCTTTGTCTGCCTATGTTAGTCCACGATCATCCATTTGTTTTCTCTCTCTGTCTTTGTTGTGCAAAAAAAATCACCTTTTCAAAACCACCAAAAAGGCTTGCTACCAAGTAATTTTGTGTGTTTTTTTTTTTTTAGGTGGCCTGCTTGCTTCTCTTTTTCTCCTCAATTCTTTTGGCGTCCCATTGTTTGGTCTGTCTTTTGTTTGTGTCCTCCTTTTGACTGCTATAAGCATGACCTGTCCCTTTTACCATTGTCTCCATATTGTGAGAATTTTTTTTCAGTGTTGGATTCAAATGCGAAATTGATTTTTTTTAGGTCTACAGAAACATAAATCTTAACGATTATTAAGAAGTCTTCCTGGTTTTTGATACAGTTTTGTGGAAATTCGAATGTCTTGAGCCGTTTATGTCGGCCAATTCTTAATCGTTATAAAGGAGTCTATTATATACATGACTCTTCTTCATGTATGTATCGATTCGATCGTCTGCACAGGTTCAAGACCTGTCCTGTTATTTTTTTTTTACAGTTAGGACGCAGATCCAAACAGGGTCTGGCTGATTGTAGAAGAAAGCGAAAGGCCAGTGCTGTCTTGCAGTGTATTGATCCCAGGATAGCAGTGAAAATAATGAAAAGGACAGAGCAGTGTGTATTGTTAGGGCACGATGGTGAGTCGCAAAGACTTACAGTCCCTGATGAGATGGGATACACTCTGCGAAATGCCAGTGCATATGGTGTTTTCATGGCTTCATCCATTAACCGTGGCAGTGATGCATGCTCCGTCCATGTTGGTATGAAAAGCCTGGAATTTCCCGATTGCTACTAAGGGAAAGTGGCACCAATGCAAGCTGCCGATACTTCTGCTTGTTGATTTCCACGCTTTTGCACTTGGCATGGCCCTGAATCTCAAGCTCCAGACCTGGGCTTCATGTTTCATCTGTCCTCATGGTGTTTTTTCCTTCTTTTCTTCTGTATTTGCAAAAACACTGACCATCTTTCAGGCTACCGCAGTGACCACTCTGAAAGCTCCTCTCAAAAGAAAAAGATCAAGATCGATCTTTCACTCCTTGCACAAATTATATGCATTCCCGGGTCTACAAAGACGTGGTGTCTTTGAGTAGCCATGCGTGTTTTGGGTTTGTTTTTTTTCCTCCACGCCTTGTGTTATGGTTGAAGTGGCTAGAAGAGTGTTAGCTGCTGCTTTGCATAGCAATAGATGCTAGCTGTAGCCAGCCTTAATGGAATTCAGGGGTTTTGGCTGGCTCTTGCTAATTGTGTTCAGGGTAGAATGCTTGCCCATTCTCTGCTGAGTTTGAATTCGTCTGCTATTCACTGTTGGAGGTTGAAGAAAAAAAAAAAAAAAAACCTGCTGAATAGAAGTTTTAAAAAATGGGAAAGCGAGCAATGAGAGAAAAGTAAAAAGGAGGAGGGTTTTCTTAGGAGTGCCAGAACACCCAAGAAAAATACTTCTATTGAGTCCTTTCTCGTCACTTTTGTTTGGTGACCTGTGCAAATTGAGGTTCCCACAGGGATTCTTCACAGCATATTCACGGATTGACAAAAGGTGTTTATAAACATCGCGGCATCATTACAAGGAACTCATTGAGTAAATTAATTAACTGGAAATTACTTGAACAGTTACGCAGTCTCAAGGCAGATCGATTGGATCGAACCAATGCATTTTGGATTTATAACAGATCTTTTGCTTCATCCAGTGCCTGTGCATACTCCACCCCCATGGATTCACCTCCCTGCTGAACCGCTATCATCATTTACGACATAGGATTATATGCCAATATCCTTCTGCTAAAAAAAATCCTTCTCAGTGCTCTTACTTCGGTCTGACCTGCATGACCTTGTTTGGTAGCTTATAAAACCATGCTGCTTCCTTCTAGTGTTCTTCATACCTTTTAAAACCGTCCAACCTTGTTCGGAGTGTACAGTCACCATCCATCTCTGTCAGTGGTGGAATGGAGCAAGGAAAAAAAAAATAATCGCATTTCAGCGACATTAAACAGCCTATAAGAGGCGCAAGTAACCTGGTTAGGGGTGTAGTCACACATTTATCAGCTGTCAGCAAGGACACAGGATATGTACCTGAAGTCAAAATGACCCTCCAGCAGCGTTAAGGGGAAAATAGACTGCAAGATTATAAAAAATAATAGAAATAACAACAAAAACAAGAAGAAGAAGAAGGAGAAGACAGTGGAGCCGTTGTTAGCACTGTCGACTAAGCACCTCCAAGTTCCGGGTTCGATTCCTGGCCAGGTTCGAGTTCCGTCTCCGTGTGGATGGACTTTGCATGTTCTCCTCCTGCTTGGTGGGTTTGCTCCGGTTTTCACATGAAGTGAGATCTGGAGTTCTTGGAAGCCATTCATGAGGCCTGCGTCATCCCAACCACCATCCTGGAAAATACTGGTCTAACCTCACATAAGAGCAAAATGGGGTGGTGCTCCAGTGGTGCTCTACAAGCTCTATACCCTCCTACCCTGTAATAATAATAATAAAGAAATAACTCGGATTAACATCATAGGACAATATATGCAAACGTACAGAAGCAGGTAGTGTAGCTGAGGTTAGACTGTGCTGCGGATCTCTACGGAAGGCAAAAAGGTTGTCAATCAAATCCCCGCACTATCATAAAGCTACTGACAGATTCCTGAGCAAAGCCATTTAACACCCTACTGCTCAGCTCAGCTCGGTCCTTAGATTGCATTCCGTAGCACTTTGAATTTGTAAAGTTTCCGAAAAAGCTTTGGAAATGAGGAAACCGTTTCAAGGACGGATGGGTTGCGAGAGAGATTTGCTCGGAGTCCTGTTTGAAGTTTTCACTGTCGCTCATAAAGAGGATGTCGGTTTAAAGCATCGACCCGTCACACAAAGCTTCAACATCCATCTGGTTCTGGAGCTTCTAGAAATTTGCTTGGTTTAACCACCGATAGATTCCAACCACCACATTCTACCACTAGTTCTCTTTCACTCTTCTCCTTTCACTTCTTTATGGGTATTTTTTTTCTCTTTTTGCCTACGTACTGTACTGTATATTCTAAGGAATGTATCTATTATGTGCAGCAAGTATATTAGTCACTATATTTAACTGGCTGTGGTGGCTTGGAGCTGAGCTTTGCTCCACTGTCACTGCCCTGTCAGACCAGCTTGTACGCTAAACGATTTTTTTTCCTTCCAAATCCCGATACAGATAAAGCTCAAATCCCACACTTTCCTCTTGAGGTGAAGCTTTTTGATGATATGAGTAATGAAATAAATACTGAAAGTGTTGCTTTGCCTTTTCCCTGCCTTGAGTCTGACAGAAAGAGAGAGAGAGCGACAGGGAGAGAGAATTGAGAGAGAACTGGGAGTGAGAGAGATCTTGAAGAGACTGGACTGCTGGACTGTTGATAGTTCGAGATGGTGATCGGTAATCATTTCAGGAAAATGACTCTCCTCATCAATCAAACGATGTTCGCTAAAGGTTACGTCCATCCGAGGATCTTTCTTTTTTTTCTGAATAATAAAGAAAAAAGTAATTACCCTTTATCATCAGGCAGAGGAGACCTGACATAATTATCTTTTTTTTTTTTCCTTTCACAGTGATTGTTGGCTCCGTGTCTCAACAGTGCTTGAAACAAAATAGACAGTTTAATTTTGTAACACTAAGCCAAAAAAGACAGGCTACTCTCAGGCGTGCATATTTTAATTAAGAGGATTAACATACCTTTAACTTAATGTCACACAATCTTTATCCTCTTTCTAAACGATCATCCTATCTTTAGTCAACATAAAGGTCATGATGGTCAAAGGTGAAGTATGTTATTAAACTCTCTTCCTCCTACTGATACCTGAAGAACATGGGCATCTTTAAAATAAAAATCGCCTAGATAAATAATTCTATACAACCTCACTAAAACTGTGAGCTTTCAAGAAACAAGTGAATAGGAAACAGGAACAATAAATAAATTTTAAATATTATAGGATTCAATTGTTAGATAATCATAAAGGAGTGAATAATTTGCTGCTTTATTCCAAATGTATCTAAGACATAATGCAATTCTAATAATGCAAAAAGTTTATGTGCATTTCTATACTCGAATTCTGTAAATCACTGACTGAAGATTTTAAATTTGCTTTTTACCAAACAAAAAAGAAAAGCTGCATATATCTTGTGTGTACGTACCGTAATCTAGACGTTTTTTGGAAGGTCATAGAGAAAACAGACGTCTTTCTTTTGAACCTCTTCTGATTAAGAACCTCTTTTGGCTGGTGGTTGTGGGATGTCCAGTGGTTACATCTTTTGGGTTTTTAGGATGATCTTTGATAACAATTAATAAGTTATTTTATTTATTGATCATTTAATGATTAGAAGCATTAAATGAATGGGGACACCCCTAATAAACGGACACCCCCCCATCATCCAACTCTACTCCGCCTTTAGTATTGATTATTGTGGTGGCCAGTTCATATATGAAAATAATTCTTTATGCTTCTAGAAATACTTTTTTCATAGTCCTGGAATATGCCATTCCGTTGTCATCAAAGGAGAAAAACTCCATATTGTAGATGTGATAACTTAGTCATTCAGTTCATTCAGGTCATCAGCTGACTTCATTTTATTGCCCCATAACGTTCCTGAGACTAGACCTGACCAACTGAAGCAACCCCAGATCATAACACTGCCTCCAGGGGATTGTACAGTGGCCACTATGCATACTTCATGCAGTTCATCTTAATGTTTAATAGCAAACTGACACTTTTTTCTGATTAAAAACTAACTTCTAACTCATTAGTTGTTATCTTTGCCTAGCCAAAAATTTAAGTTGTAGGTCAAATTATTATTCCGCATCAAGCAGAGGTGCACATGCAGCTGGATGGGTCCTGAGTTCTGTCTCATAATCCAGATGTGCAGATCAAAAGAACTTGTTGTGCCATTCACAAGGCGTGACCATCATCTGTCAGAATTTCTTCTAGCTCCTTCAATGGAGGGAACTCTGCAGGATAATTATTAGCTGTTTGTTTTGTGAAGTAATGTCTAACATGATTGATTTATTTTTGGCTTTACTTCATCATGGAGACTTTTTATATCTACTGTAGGACTGGAGCAGTCTTGTAATCCATAATTATAGCTAATATTAAAAAGAAAAAGAAAAAAACGCTAATAGATTTTATTGTCGACTACTTATTTCTTTCCATAATTATTAATAAAGTGAATGTCTCAGGTTTATTGTCCAATAAAGCTAGGATCAGTGTGAGGTCCTTGTTGCTCTGTATGTTGTTTGAAAAGGATGAACACCTATATAATCTTCTTACTGCCACTTGTTTTTGTAGACATATTTAATGTGTGTGTGGATGAGGGAGAGGTAGAGATGCATATTGATGAATTATACTGCGGCACGTCTGTATGGCAGATTGGTTTTACCGTTTATTTATGGTGTCTTTGACCCGAGCCAAAGCTATATATGGATCCCAAGCCGGCTGCCAATAAAGAAATGTGTTTGTGTGTGCGTATCTTGCTTATGAAATCCTAGCATCATTAATATGAGGCTGGGTTTGAGGCTTATTAGATTGAATTATTAGTCTACGAGCTCTGCTTGGGCATGTGTTTGTGTGAAATGAAAAGGTGTGTAGTTGTAATTTTAATTTTTCACACTCAATTAAAAGAGAAAGGAGCTTCAAGGTGTCATATGCTGGAACTGATATGCATATTTTTCATAAGTAATATATATCTTGTAACATGTGTTGTGTTCTTAGACGTTCCCTCGTCAGGGATTTTTAATTGAACAACTACTTTTAATAAACAACTGCAGCTAAAATGAACAAATCCAGCATTTTTCCTCTATAGGTAACATCGTTGGTGTACAATTACTGACTGTGGCCCATCTGTTGATATTTGACCCCACCCACCCCTCCATCAATGGAAAGGATTAATCAACGGATCAGCTAGGAATATCTTATGATAAATACGATGCTATTTGGGTTAGGCACTTTATTCCCACACCTAGGAATAATGACTTTGCAAATACAAGGACATAAGCTAAGTCTGATTAAAAGTTTCAGATTTCCTTGTCTTGTATTACATATAAAATGAAATAGAACCATGTCAGAATTATTAACGGGAGCAAGAATAAAGGACACGTGCCAATGCAGCATGGAGCCAATATATCATGCAGCCTGCCTGGGTGAGCTGTAGTGAAAGGTCAAACAGGGAATGAATCTCAGGGAGGCATAGAGCGGCGGCAGCAGGCAGACTTACATGTCAGGCTTCAGGCATCCTGTTTCCACCAAGTCATGTCAACGTATTGTCATGGCTTGAATATACAGCAATACAGCAGGTCACGGAACCGGACCTCAGGAACGGTGGGAAACGCTCTTGAAGATTTAATGCAATTCTGCACAAAATACAGAGTTTTTTGCATTGGTGTTAGCGACTACGCAATTTAGTGCATTTCTACTTACATGGTTGATACTAATAGATTACTCGAGCATGCGCAGTGCAACTTTCTAAACTTGAAAGTGACTTCCTTATCTGAAGCCCAGATTATACTTTTTACTTAGTCTGAATAAGACAAGTCATTTATATTTAAATTGTATATTTAAAAGACAAAGAGCTGCAGGATAAAATTCAGTTACATCATCAGAAGTACAGATGACACCACTGATAACAAAAAAGGGGGAAAAAAAGAGTTTATAGTGTACAGTTGAAAGAGACTCTAATGAAAGACTAAGCAGTTTCATAATCCTGGAGCTGCAACAAAAAAAAGTCTGTGGAACAGTTGAAAGCAGCCGGTGAAGAACACTTGAAATAGAAAAGATGCACAGGAGATACAGAGAAGTCCTCCATTTATACATTTATACTTGAGCAAAAGTAGAAAAATATTTATCTTTAAATTTACTTAAGCTGACTTAAGTAAGCTTTTATTAGCCTACATTATCAGAAGGTCCCAGGTTCAAACACCAGTTGCTGCTGCTGAGCCCATTGATAAAAATGAATCTGAATAATGGCGTCTGTCAACAGCCGTTAATGATTATTTTATCCAGAATGCATAGTTTACCCTTTAAAATCATAGTAGAAGAGTTCCTCTCTTTTAGTAGGACCTGTCCAGTCTCCACTTCTGATTGCAAACACCTGCTACAGTACATGTTTAGGGAAGGCAAATCATGCCATGGATGTAGTGGAGTGAAAGTAAAGAATATCCACTAATAAAAACTACTCAAATAATATAATACAGATATGTGAAGTACACCAATCAAACATAACACTATGACCATCTGCCTAATATTAAGTAAGTCCCCCCTTCTGCAACAAAAACAGTGGCGCACTGTGTGTTCTAAACCCTTTCTATAGGATTCAGCATTAATCTTTTTAGTGATTTGACCTACTGTAGCTCTTCTATTGGATCAAACTACATGGGTCAGCCTTCACTCCGCATGTGCAATTACTGTATATCCTTGGCCACCCCATGACCCTTGGACCACTTTTGGTAAGCTCATGAGCACTGCAGCTCATGGACATCCCACAAGAGCCGCAGTGTTGAAGTTGCTTTTGGTCCGTGTAGTCCGATCCAATAGAAGAGCTACTGTAGCTCAAACCGCTAAAAAGGTTAATCCTGGTTCTGATAGAAAGGTGTCAGAACATAAAGTGCATCACTGTTCTGGTGGCAAAAGCGGAGACCTACTCAATGTACTAAAGTACAGTAACACAGAAGTTAGTTAGATACAGTACATTCCACCTCTGAACGTCAGTGAGGTCAGGTTTGAGTCTTTAGACCCATATATGGATGTAATGGTCAGGTGTCCACAAACATTGGCTATAAATGGTCTAACAATTAGAAAGGGTGTTTAAATGATGACTTCCTTTTCCTGTGGATTCGCCACATGTTTAAACAGGACCACTAAGAGGCTTTATTATTAACTTTAACCTACATATACTGTACATTACAGCACAGTGAAATTCCTTCCTCGCATATCCCAGCATATCTAGAGGTCACAGCGCAGGGTCAGCCTTGATACAGCGCCCCTAAAGCAGATGGAGTTAAGGGCCTTGCTCAAGGGCCCAACAGTGGCAACCTGGTGGAGCTGGGTTAAGTGGTGCATTATCCCTCTGAGCCACCCCTGCCCTAAGAAAAATTTGTTAACTTGAATTCGATTGTCATGTTACAGTACTGAGACTTTCCTCTGGTGGAAAACTTAGTCTGTTACAAAGCACTGACACTGGAGCCCCCCGTACAAACGGGGAAAAAAAAACTCCTCCATAGAGAAAATGTTGAGAAGAGTTGCTGTTACAGAAAACTAATCAATACCTTCTGAACGAACAGTATTTTATAAATAACTTGCTGCATCTGAACATATTGACCATCCATTCAAAATTAATACTTTATTTGGGATCTTAATAATTTAGAGTCAATACAAAGAACAGGCTGAGCAAAATGCATGGTTAGAAGATCCAGGAAGCTAATGTATGATGGCAAAGAGAGAGCGCTCTGGCAGCACCGCTGTACTTCAAGCTCCATATAACCTGCAGCCTGTTACAATGAGACTCCCTCTTATTTTTTTGTTCCACTTGAATTAAAATTGGTGTTGCCCACTTCTGTTGTTTTCCCTCCCGTAATTCCTCGCAAGAAGGGCTCGTGTCTTCTGAAGGCTAGGAATCGCAAAAAGCTGCATTCGAATGCTAATGTGTTGGTGTTAATTCAAAGGATTTTCCTCCCACCGTACAATGACAAAGCCACCTACTTAATATACATAGAGAAAATACCCCCTGCCCCTTTCATTAAATATTTAATATTACATTAGAAGCGTTTAGTAGTATGATTAATCTTTGACACCGAACACCACGGACAGAAAGGAGCCTCCAGGGAATTTCTGATGCCATTAAAGCGAGGAATGATGATGCCTTTTTGTGTGTAGAGTTATACAGCGTTTATAGAGAGGGCATTCACCATCCGCTCGCTATTAAAGACAAATTATTTGTGTTCCGTCCCCAAATACTGTGCTATAATGCCTTTTGCAGGACTGCAAATGCGCCCCTAAACTGCTCATTGACCCTGTCTTTAATCGTGTCTGCATGGAGCAATGTTCAGATCCAGAAGTCTTTTTCCTTTGGGGATTCATAGCTAATGGGATCGTTAAAACCAGCAATTACATAGAGAGGCTTTGTGCAGTTTCAGATCAGAGACTAATAGGAGAGTTACAGCAGGCCAGTGCCCTTTACGGCTGTAAGAATCCTCAGCTGAACGCAAGTGCCCGTTTCTTCTCTCGTGAGATTGGCAATTTGAGTGCGATGCTTCAGGAAGACTTGACATTAGATGCACATGTGGAATGTGTGTCATGACTGTCAGAATAGAGTTTTCGGTTAACGCGCTATTTTGATAATATTTCAAATGATATCCTGTTATATTGTGTTTGGGATTATACAGTAAACCAGCATTTTCTCCCATTTTCAGCCAAATGCAAATCAGGCTTCACCTAATTTATTATGTGTGAATGTGCGTGAGGTCAAAATTAAATGTTTAATTCACTTTGAAGACGTTCAAAAGAAAGACTGCTGGAATAAAAACAAACACTGAATATGATATCTAGGAATTATCATCCAAATATATTTTTAATAACGGGGGGAAAATAGAGTTTTATCTCTGCATAAAAATGATGCAAGCTCATCGTTTTTATATTGTTTTCTTTTTTTTTTTTACCCCTATTTATATTTGTGTATTGCTAATATTTGCAACGGGAAGATTTTTCTTTTTTTTTCAATTTCTGAAAGATTTTTTTAAAAAAAGGTCTAAAACCAATTGACATTTACAGAGGATTTCATTCACACATTGCAAACATTTTAAAGACATGTATACATACAGTATGTAGACCATACAGTATGTCCGTGAATGACGATCCCAGCCCGAGGTGACTCGGAGCCCACTGACAGTCCTGACTTCACTCAAGTTAAATCGGTTGGAAAACTGTTTAAAGGATTTCCTGGGAGGCCAGGGTTTTAGATGTGAAGCAGGCAGTCCGATCATGGCTCAGAAGCAGTGCTGAGAAACCTTTCTGCCTTGGTGATATCCAAGCACTCGTGAAACAATGGGATAAATGCAGTAATGAAGCAGAGAGTTTTTACTCTCATTACTGTGTTCTGTTATTCTACACGATAAAAAGTCCTGGTTTGACTTGAACAGCCCCTCGGAGCCTACGTTCCTTAGCAACCTTAAGCTTTCAGGCAGATCCAGTCACTGTATACACTATGCTCAATGCAAAGGGTGTGACATACAGTAATGGACCTTCCGCACTTGGTCCTGAGTATGAAGATATCTTAAAGTTACAATGATGTATTCATTGGCGAGATTTATTAGAGTTATGTGACATGGCGTGATTGTGTCGAGGGGGCAGAGTTAAGCCTTCCAAGTTGAACAGTATACAATGGTAAAAAAAAAAAGTTTTTTTGTTTGTTTTTTGTATTATTACTACATTACAAGTGTAGATTACTTATTTGTACAGAACGTGACCATATTTTTGGGAGGCATAATGAATTGTCTGTTACTCCATAGCAGTTTGCAGCAAATTGTAAATTTTCCCTGTTGAAAATCACTTCATTTTACTGAGGAGCGTGTGGAGATGGAAAATTGCCCATATTTTAGTACTGGACTTATACACTAGGTAAGAATAGCAGAAAAGACTAAAATAGCATGTTCCACTGTGGCTTGTTTGAACGCTTGTTTCAAATTCGTAGCACACACAATCCATCTCCATAGTGCAATTAATTTCCACTCACACGCAAATCAGCATCCTTTATCCGAGATGAGTTTGCCATTGGCTCTCAGCACTATTATCAAACTATATTTAGACATCCAATCCAAATAAATCCAATCCAATCCAATCCTCAAATCCAGCCTGATCTTTTTTCCTTTTTTTTTAATGCAGCCTAATGGATGAGGTTATATCTGAATGCTTACTGTAGTCAGCCAAAAAGGATTACGGAAAAGCCTGTTTAGCTTAAAGCCATTAGGTAAATTGTACCTCTTCCTAAAGTGTGTGTTTGTGTGTCTATGTGTGTGTGTATGTGTGTGCAGCAGTCAAATATAAAGGACAAAATAATTCATCACTGGTTAAAGGAAATCTGCATCGGAGCCGCGCACAGCGCTCGAGCGCTTTGCTTACCGCGCTGGTGAATTATTCCACCTCTCTCACCTGTGATCGTGGAGGAGACAAGAAAAAGAGGGATGGCTTAGAGACCGGGAAGGAGAGCGAGATGGATTCGCTCCGAAACACAAGAGCGGAAGCGAGCCAAACAATGAGAAGGAAAACGTCATTAGGAAAGACAAAAGAGAGACGGCGTGATGTACGAGGGGAAGACCCCGAGCAGGAACAGGTAGACAATTAGAAAGAGTATAAGAGAGCCGAGGCGTGCAAGAAAGGGGCGACAAAATGAAGGGGAGAGACGTAAAGAGATGAGAGAGAAAAAGAGAGAGCTTCCGTTTGCTCTTTCTGTCTGATTTGGTCTCTGCAGGGCTTCGTTTAATCTCATGCTGTTTGTGAAAAATAAGCATTTGTGTCTGCTGGTTTATTTTCATTTTTCAGAAAGAGCGCTAACTTATTCAACAGCTCTTCTACATTTTTATATGTTTTATGTGGCCTCTTTTAAGCAACCTATAATCTAGTGTGGCTGCAGTTGTAAGTGTGTGTGTGTGTGTGTGTGTGTGTGTGTCAGTCACTGGAAACATGGCGCAGCATCAGGTCTGGACTCTGTCTGGATGATTGGCTGAGCGTGTAAAATCAATGGCCCTTGGCCTTCGGAGCAGAGCCTTTTAAATCTAGACAGAAAGCTGCACATAATGCCACACACACACACACACACACACACACACACACACACACACACACACACATACACACACTTACACACACACAATTTTCCATTCACTCCAAACGTAAAACAGGATCCTTCCTGAAGTTCTGAAAGTACAACTGATTCCTACTAAGCAACTAAAGTCTATAATGGCATTTAAGAGGAACTGGGTAAGTGGGGAAGTCAAATTAAGATCTAGAAGAAGCCATGCAGGGAGACCAGCCCAAAGAATGGGGCACAAAGTCAAAGAAAAACCCTCGTATGACACTGCGGGCATGCAGGAAGGTTTAGGTGATACAATAGTGTTGATGAGCAAACCTGATCTGCATGGAAAAGTCAGGAGGAAACGTAATTAAGTTTAAAAATGAAGTAAAAAACTAAACCCTGTAGCCACAAACATATTTAAACGAAAACCTATTAGAGGAAGTCCCCGACTAAGAATCAGTCCTGGAGAAAATGTCTGACCTGATGGTGAATAATTTCGGACAATTCTCAAGAAAACAGAGTTCACAGTCCAATACGGTGGAAAACAGCTCTGAGACAAAATTCAATTCATTTAATTAAAATATTCAGAGCTTTAACAATCCCAGTGGGAAATTGCTTATTCTAAATACTAAGCACCGTATTTAATGTACTGCAATAAGGTATATACTTTTTACATTTCCTTAGGCATAGGTATAGTTTTTGGCCACGTGATGGCAGTGTGAGGAAAGGGGACATAGATTTAGTCAAGTGGATTGGACTCATTTTGTCTGACTTAAGAACAAATCGGTCTTACGAACTTATGTGCTCCCGGAATAGAATTCTTTGTACGTTTTGAACAGCCGAATATGATTTCAGATGATGAACCCTACCCCTATACAGGCTAGAAATAACATACTGTGGCTTGTGTATAATAAAAATCTAAGCTCTCATACTAACACAGCATATTAAAGAACAGTTCGTTCGAACCGAATAATCTGATTGGATGAGAGGCGTTCCATGATAGTGTTATTAGTCAGTAACAGCACTCGGACGTTTAACTACTGTATATTTATGACTCCGTGTCCCAGGTGTTCTTCAATCGTTAATTACACTAACTGCAGTCTCGGCATGGGTGAAAGCTGGTCTGTACAGTTCGCCGTACTGAGGAGAGAGCGACTACATGCCAAAACACAGAACCACTTGCAGCAAGAAAACACATGTGATAATGTTATGTCGTCTTAAACAATACCTTATCTTCTTATTTAGGAATACTTAGGATTTATTCTTATGAAACCGGAAGTATCTGATATTCTACAGCGGAATAAATGGAAAATAGAAACATAAGATTTCCAGCCAAGATTTCTACCACGACCATGGTTTACTCTCCCCGCCTTTTGGCTACAGAGTATCACAATCTGTTGATAATATATGGTGTTTGTAGAACTGTTGTATAAAAGCAATATCACACTCGAGGTCGTGCTGTTGTGCTGAATATCAGCAGGCTGTGATGTCCATGACTTGTGTGATGTTGCTTAATTATATGATGCCTATTAGATTACAATGATGTAAAACTGTAGGTTTTTAAGAAACCATCCCGCTATGTGCTCGTGAAGGCCAGCATCGCTCTTTGCTAACATAACCGTATTAGCAAGAGGAATTATTTTTCTACCGGCGTTTCGAAGGTGTTTATTAATAGTTCAGAGTTGCGCTAATGAGCTTACCTCGCCTGGTAATGTGGAAATGTTTCTCCAAACTCTGACACACATTGCAATTACAGCAAGCATAGCAAAGCCTTAATCTCTTGCTCACACACACAAACACACACACTGTTGACTCAACAGTACTGCACACACAGGCTCGCGTGATTAGCAGCATGAGATGTGTGGGTTTGAACAACGTTTAGTGCGACACCAGATAATAGATCAGTGTGGTGTTCAATCCTGGAACCCAGCATCCCACACAACGTATAAAGAGGATTTTAATCTAAGAAGACACACACACACACACACACAGCTGTCTGCAGTGACCTTGGTACAAAGAGTAGTAATGGGTCGTGCTCTACATGGACGTCCTCACACACCGTTTCACTTATCTCCAATGAGCCGGTAATTAAAATGTAACGCCTGAATGTGTGTGTGTGTGTGTGTTACATCCCATCTTTAGAATGTATCATTTTAGAGGACCTGGGAGCACTGGTTAGATCTCCCATGGGGAATCAAGCATTTATGGAAAACCCCAACTGTATAGATTTTAGATTAGCGCTGGGATAAGTTAACACATATGTGTGTGTGTGTGTGTGTGTGTGTCAGAGAGAGAGAGAGAGAGAGAGAGATACAAAGAACATGGTTAAGACAGTGAGGGACAGACAGACTTGATACAGTAAGAGAAACAGCCAGAAAAATACAAAGAGATCAAAAATGATGGAGGGAGACAGACAGAGTGAGACAGAGAGCAAGAGGCAGAGTAAGGGACAGAGAGAGAGACAGAGACAAAAAGCCAAAACAAAAACAAACAACAATAAGAAGGCAAAAGAGACGGACAGCATGCAATAGAGAGACAAAGAGGACGGAAGACAGAGAGACACAGACAAACAAAAATAGAAAGGGGAGAGACACACACACACACACACACACACAGCATGAGTGAGAGAGAGACAGAGAGATCGAAAGACTGCCATTGTCAAAAATATTAACCTATAAGGAACACCTTTACAGCAAACATCACAAACAAAATCACACATTTTCCCAAATTAAAAGAAGACACACACACACACACACACACTCTGAATATCCCCAACCCTAACTAACTACAAGTTAATTAACATCACCATTGTTCAGATCTTTTTGTTTTTATTGCTTACCTACAGTATCATGTTATTCTTTCATATTTAATATGTTTATAATGTTTATATATGATTATACATTCAGATTGATGTTGTTCATAATGTAATCAAACTTTCATAATTGCTTTGGCAACAATGTCATTTTTTCATGCCAGTAAAGCCCTTCTGTACTGAACTGAAAGAGAGAGAAAGAGAGAGAGAGACAGAGGAACAGTGGGAGACAGAGTGCCAAAGAAGAGAGAGAGAGGTAGAGAAAGAGAGAGAGAAATAAAAACAGAGAGAGAGAGAGAGAGAGACCGTGTTAAAAGGTTTACGTAACACACCCTCGATTTTTCTCATTACTCTCAACGCCTTCGTACGAAGCCTTATTCTTGGCAGTGAGCCCGGGGCCGAGGCCAAACCTCTCCAGAACCTTCCAGAGGTAACGGTTCTCAACCCGGTCAAACGTCCGTTCCTGATCCAAAGTAACCTGACCAACATCAAAGCACCATGAGCCAGAGACATCCAGAAGGACACGAAACAGAGACTTGACCTGCCAGACACACAGTAGGTCCTTTAAACCACCAGCTCCACTGCATTCTTCAGCCTCTTGTCCTACGCTTTGGATTTCAGCTGATATTCAGAGCACAGCTGTTAGACCGGATGCCAGTATTCACCGTCCCGAAGGTCACTTGTGAAAACTAGTTTATAAAACTCCACCATCACTTCCAGGGTATTCCCTAATCTCTGGTCCCCTTCAAATCCTCGGTCATTTTTAGAAACAATCTTAAATTTGTTCAATTGCATAAATCTTGACCAGATGTTTTCTTTTAGAAAACTCGATGCTGGATAAAGGCCGGGTACATCCAGCACAACACCTCTCCATCTCCGCCATCATGCTGGACTTAGACACAAAACTTTGTTGGTTTGCCTGAGCTTCTGCCCTTTGGTTTTATTCTTCTTGTTTTTGGGATTTTCTCTCTAATTTACTCGTAGCCTTGTCCCACCCGTCTTTAGAGCACTTCCCCATTAAATCAAGGAGAGATCAAGGAGAGTATCGTATGTTTCCTCCAAGCCGAATGTTGTCAGCCGACTGCGTCGTTTTCCTATCCGTGAGACGCCCGTGATTGGCAAGGCCATGATTCATGTGAGAGCTCGAGAGTGCCTCCCATCCTCGGGCAGCAGCTTTAACACTGCAGCGAGCAGCAACGTCTCCGACCGCCAAAACTATTTTACACAAAATGTGCAGCGAGCAACAGCAAAATGAAAAAAAAGGTCACAAAACCCCTCAACTTGCTTTATACACACCACACCGTCATACTAAACAAACCACACACTTACACAATATACAGAGTAAGGAAAAAGATGTAGATAATCACTCACACTGAGCTCACGCCCAGCATGCCCTCAGACACGGAGAGAGAGAGAGAGAGAGAGAGAATAAGCAGAAGAGGTAAGTACTGTAACAGAGAAAGGGGACAGAATGAGAAACACAAACAGAGAGACAGAAAAAAAGTCAGAGAGCACACAAGACTAATAGAGAAATAATAGAGCAAGAGATTTTAACAAACTTTATTAAAGTAACAATGTCAAATGTATTTACATATTTTCATGTGTCTGGTGTTATTCACGTATTTAGTGTTTTTTTGTTTGTATGTTTGTTTTTTAAGTAAAAAGAATTCCCACAAAGACCCCACCATTAACACGTCTTTTTTCTTTAGTCGTAGTTTCTTGTCCATTGATTTACACTTTTATTCAAAGTTTATGGTTTGGTTTAGCTGCTGTCCGTTTTCGCTTCCTTCTGACACTGGGTTTTGTAGGATTTTTTTGTTACCTATTGTTACTATTGTGGTGTAACTAGCACTAGGTGTGTTAGCACTGTCGCCTTGCACCTCCAGGGTTCGGGTTCGATTCCCGGCCAGGCTCAATTTGCATGTTTTGCTTGATTTGCATGTTCTCCCCGACGGGTCTCTGTTTGCATGGAGTTTGCATGTTCTCCCCGTGCTTGGTGGGTTTCCTCCGGGTACTCTGGTTTCCTCCCAAATTCCAAAGACATGTAGGTAAGGTTAATTGATGTTCCCAAATTGCCCGTAGTGTGTTAATAAGTGTGTCTCTGTGCCCTGCGATGTGTCCCCGTGACCCTGAATACAGGATAAAGCGGTGTTACTATTGCTTTTTGTAGTTTCTTTTGTTCAGTCAGTAATGTTTTTATCATGCGTCTTTTTTTCATTTCGAACAATGCGCTATTTGCACATCTACTTCCGCGTTCTTTTCAATAGGGCTCAGTCAGTTCCGGTTTAGCAATGGCTACGTTCTACACACGCTGTCTCCAGGATCTCCCACGGATTAGCGTTACTGACGTGCATCGTATTTGCAAAACAACCATATTATATAAGAATATATATCTATATTATATACTATGTAAGAACTTATTAAAGTCAAAGTCAACTTTATTGTCAATTCTGCCACATGTACAGTACAGGACATACAGAGAATTAAAATTGCGTTACTCTCAGACCCTTGCTGGATAACAGATAACATTAAATAAATAAATTAGAATTTTAAAAATACAAAGAAAGTTATGAATAAATACAATTATACATATAATATAAAAAAATAATAATACAATATACAAGTAAGCGCACATGGCAGAGAGTGCAAACCAGACATACTGTATAGTGCAAATAGAGCTTGTAAGTATGATAGAGTGATAAAGTGATAGAGAGCAGCCCTGTAACAGACAAGAGTCTTATGAGGTAGACTAAGAGTAGTATATATAGATAACACATTGTAAATACTACCCTGTACTGTGTTCTGTAAATGTACAGTCACGCTGAACGTGTAGCTCTTGTAGCTGTTTTTTCAGCTCCTCCACTTCACTAGGAAGTTCTTCTGTTTTAGCACATGCCAGGTCTAATAATGAAGGAATGCTACAGTAATCCTGATCCATCGTTACATCCATGGGTATGGGCCTGACGGATACAGTACCACTCACTGGACCGCCGTAATCATTCCAGGCAAAAAGCACTGGTATAGCGCCAGTTACTAACTTTTTCTCGTGCCTCTGGTGTTTGCGGTTCAATAATCTGATCACTGCTAAAATGTTTACTGCAAACCTTAGAATTGCTGGTGGGACAAAAATCGTCTTAGCGTATGTTCACAAGCCAGCGTTTTCTAATGTCCACTTCTGAAGGAAAACTGTGCACACTTCCTCCAAACTCCAAAACAAAGCGGAAGTACGTAACGAGTCTGCGTGCAAGTAGCGTATTGTAAAAAATTGCGAATTGCTCCTTAATGTCTATGGGTATGTCTGTGTGTGTGTGTGTGTGCTGTGCTGCATCCTGCTCCTTGGCTCTCCTGTGATGCAGCACTCAGGGTCTCCCGGCCGAGTCGCCCCCCTGAGCTCCGTGTGGACAGCTCACTGCCTCGTTCATCTGGGAGGCAGATTAGATATTCTCACACCCACCCTGCCCCTTCCACCGCTAGCGGCACCTCCTCCACCTGATGACAGTGTCTCCGCTCTGGCCTTAGAGGCCATGGTGCCCCGCTCACTCACTCCCTCTCACTATAAACCTTTAACTTTTTAACTAGTATCATTCACAAAGAGAGAGAGACAGAAAGATAAACACAGAGAGACAAAGAAAAACAGAAAGACAAAGAGACAAAGAGAAGGAGACAAACAGGAAAGGAAAAAGGAAAGTACCAGAGACAGAAAAAGACTAACAGATGTAGAGACTGGGAAAGAGAAACGAGCCTAAGAAAGAGAGAGAGAGAGAGAGAGAGAGACTAAGAAAAAGAGGGAGAAAGTAAGAAAAAGTGAATGAGAGTAACAGAGAGAGAGACAGAGTCAATGAAAGAGAAACATGTACTGAGACAGGGAAAGAGAGAATTGGAGAGAGGGAGAGAGATACTAACAGGCAGAAAGAAGGAGAAAGATAAACAGAGAGAAAGAGACAGAAAAAAGATAACAAAGCATGTGTGTTTGTGTGTGTTTAAGCGTTTATAAAGTCAATCAAAGGATCGGCCAATCAGATCGCAGAATCCCGTCCGTCTGTACGTCTTTTATGTGATGATGATGATGATGGTGAAGATTCCAGTACATGTTTCACGCCAGACATTTTCAGCACTACAGAGCTTTTTAAAAATTTATTTATTTATTTATTTTTAATTCCGTTCTCGTATGCGTCTCTTAAATGTCCAAATTATAGGGACACATTCAGAGCGCTGGGACCCTGTTCGTCTCGTAAACTCGGGGGGACACTGTAAACCTTCTGTAATTTTCAGCTACGAGTGCTGTAATTTCTGCAGCAGTGACTATCATAAAAGAGCACTCCAGGGCGCACACGCACACACACACACACACACACACACACCTGGTTGGAAGATAACAGCTCCATTAGGCCTGCACCGCTGTCCTGACTTGATAGCTCGTAATGGCATCGGTTCTCAAAGATTGGACCTTAGGACAGGCCACACTGCTGGCTTTACTCATACACACACACACACACACACACACACACACACACTGTGAAATCAAACAGCATGCACCCCCGGCTCCTGTAGCTCAGTTTGACACATGGCCTCGAGTGCATTCATAGAATGGACACTGGATCTGAGTGATGCGCCGACTGTGTGTGTGTGTGTGTGTGTGTGTGTGTGTGTGTGTGTGTTTCCCCTTAGTGACCTCTAGCTCTAAAAGCAATCATTCCTTTCACCATTTTTGTGGAGCGAGAAAAACGCTCTTCTCTCCACCATCAACGCAGGATGTAGCCGAGAGCAAATTACACTCCACTTAACACATCTAACACACACACACACACACACACACATACCTTGAAACAATGATGAACATGTGTCTTTCTCTGCATTGTTTTTGTCTGTACACCAGTAACTGAATTGCAGAACAAAGAGCTGAAATTCCTGTGTGTGTGTGTGTGTGTGTGTGTGTGTGTGTGTGTTTGTGTGTGTGTGTGTGTGTGGAAAGCAATCCCATTTTTTTTCTGGTATCAGTAGGACATCAGATATCAGATAGATATCATATACTGATCCGATACTGGTTACATCAGTCGCCTGTAAGACCAGTTGTGTGCCGTGTTTCTCTTACACACACACACACACGCACACACACACACACACACACAAACACACACAGCAAGACTCTTTCACGAGAATCAAGAATCTAGCCTGAGATGAAGGTCTTTGTTGTTCTAAAACACACACACACACACACACACTCTTGGATGCAGAGTCTTTAATGTTTAAACAGCATCACAGGCGGCCGTGTGTTTGACTACACATCAGAGAATTCATTGCCAGACACACACACGCAGGGAGACAGAGGGAAGCAGGTGTGTGTGTGAGTGCATCAGAGGGCGGCATATTTCATTTCTGTGTGTGTGTGCGTGTGTGTGTGTGTGTGTGTGTGTATAGAGTCCCTCATGGGATCCCATTAGTGAGGGCAGACTTTAAGAGCCACCATTAACCACAAATATGACACTACAAGAGAAAATGAGAGAGACACAGGGTGTGACAGAGACAGACAGTGAGACAGAGATGGATAGAGACAAAGACTGACAGAAATGTGCAAAATTTGTGTACAATGTGATTAATAGCATTCATGCAAATAAAACAGTATTTACTGGAACTGAAGAGAGACAGGAAGAGAAGGAGACAGAGTGGAATGACAAAAAGAGGAAGACAAAGAGAAACAAGGGGACAAAGACAGAGAGTCAGACCAAGCAGGAGAAACAGGGAGAGAAAGACAGGACACAAAGAGACAGAAAGAGACACAAGTGAGAGTCAGGGTCGAGAGACAAAGAGTGCTGGAGAGACACAGAGAGTAAGAGACAAAAGAGATAGACAAAGAATGCTGGAGAGACAGAGAGTGAGAGACGGGAGATAGACAAAGAGTGATGGAAGGACAGAGAGTGCGAGACAGGGGAGATAGACAAAGAGGGCTGGAAGGACAGAGAGTGAAAGACAGGGGAGATAGACAAAGAGTGCTGGAGAGACACGGAAACTGAGAGACAGGGGAGATAGACAAAGAAGGCTGGAAGGACAGAGAGTAAGAGATAGGGGAGATAGACAAAGTGCTGGAAAGACAGAGTGAGAGACAGAGGAGATAGACAAAGAGTGCTGGAGAGACATGGAGAGAAAGAGACAGGGGAGATAGACAAAGAGTGCTGGAGAGACAGAGAGTGAGAGACAGGGGAGATAGACAAAGAGTGCTAGAAAGACAGAGAGTGAGAGATGGGAGATAGACAAAGAGTGATGGAGAGACAAGAAGGTGAAAAACATGGGTGATAGACAAAGCGCTAGAGAGACAGAGAGTGAGAGACAGGGGAGATAGACAAAGAGTGCTAAAAAGACAGAGAGTGAGAGATGGGAGATAGACAAAGAGTGATGGAGAGACAAGAAGGTGAAAAACATGGGTGATAGACAAAGCGCTAGAGAGACAGAGAGTGAGAGACAGGGGAGATAGACAAAGAGTGCTGGAGAGACAGAGAGTGAGAGACAGGGGAGATAGACAAAGAGTTCTAGAAAGACAGTGAGAGACAGGGGTGATAGATAAAGAGTGCTGGGAAGACAAATGAAAGACAGGGGAGATAGACAAAGGGGACTGGAGAGACATGGAGAGAAAGAGACAAAGGAGATAGACAAAGAGTGCTGGAGAGACAGAGAGTGAGAGACGGGAGATAGACAAAGTGCTAGAGAGACAGAGTGAGAGACAGAGGAGATAGCGAAGAGTGCTGGAAAGACAGATGGAAGACAGGGGAGATAGACAAAAAGTGCTGGAGAGACATGGAGAGAAGGAGACAGGGGAGATAGACAAAAAGTGCTAGAGAGACAGAGTCACTCTTTGCACTCTTTGTGAGACAGGAGATGGACAAAGAGTGCTGGAAAGACAGAAAGTGAGAGACAGGGGAGATAGACAAAGAGTGCAGAGTGAGAGATGGGGTGATAGACAAAGAGTGCTGGAGAGACACAGAGAGTAAGAGACAGATGAAGAAAGAGAGAGAAACAAATAGATACAAAAAGAAAGACAAACTGGAGACTGTGCATGGTGAAGTGTGATACGAATAACAACAGCGAGGTGCAGACACAGAATATTGGATACAATACAAGAAAGAGAGGAGTAATTAGAAACAGGGAGAGAGAGACGGTGAGTGAGAAACGAGGTGAGAGAGAGAAAGAGTGAGAGAGAGTGAGACACACACATGGGGAAGGTGAGACAGAGAGCAGTGATGACAGACAGATGTTGTGATGCTATTCCCAGCGAATATATTATCATGTGACTGTGTGCTGGTGAAGAGGCCGTCTCAGCTGTCTTATGTCTTCCTCTTCACTCAGGGACGAAACGTCCTCAGCACTGCCCCACTGTGCTCACATGAACTGTTTCACCAGGAGAACTGATTTCAGTTTTATGACTTCATACAGTATGGAACAGGGCAGATTGTTGCCCCAGGGGCACTTATCCTCTGTGGAGACAGAGGAGAGTGTAAAAACCTACTCTGAACATTACTGATCTGAACAGAATAAAAGTAAGAATGATACTAAATAAGTAGTGTAGAGATCAGTTAGTACTTTACTCTCTGTTGTGTTTGATTGGAGATTCTGGTTTTGACTTCTCTCTGAGGTCGTTTCCGTGAACATTTAGCGAGTGGAGCTCATCCTTGAAAACTTGTCACCAACTTGTTGAAGAACACACATCATTCACCAACACCAGTTGCGCATTACAGGACCTCAATTGGAAGTTATTGCTACATCTCCTGTACAGTCCTGACCTCGACTGGAGGGCAGAATCTCAGACATGAAGCAGCCAGTACTTACGGTATCCAAGCACTAGTGATTCCCTGGGATAAGTGCATTAGTGTATAGGGGATCATATAGAGTTTATAGAAAGATAAGTTTTTACTCTCATTAATGTATTCTGTTATTCTGCACAACCAAAAGTTCTGGTTTGCAAAACTCATGCCAAACCATCATAAAGTGTCTGTGGACATTCTTTTTTTTTTTTTACCTACAGCACATATAAACAATATGTTCTGGATTGTTTTATCCGTGTAATATTGCCAGGCTCTTGTGACGCCCTTCTCTCTCTCTCTCTCTCTCTCTCAGTGAAGAGCAGAGATTTTGGTCAGTGCAGTCTATTTGTGACATCTCGCACAGACTATTGTAATTCCAGCTTGTCTGGCATCTCAAATAAATTGCTGCATCGATTATAAATTGGACAGAATTCTGCAGCCAGGGTAATTATGCGTTCTAAATTATCAGACCACATCTTCTTGCTCACTTGCATTGGCTTCTGGTGCCTTATCATATTCAGTTCAAAACATTAGTGTTAACATCTAAGGCCCTTTATAACCTTGCCTCTCTGTATCCGATTTACTTTAGCTCTACACTCCTGCTCACTCCCTGCGCTCCCTACAGCGCGGCTGCTTTCAGTTCCAGATGTTTAACTTTGCACAGTAGGCGGTAGAACATTTTCCAGTGTTATTACTCTGATATTCAACATTGTGCCTCAGTCTCAGAGTCCTGTTTAGTAGTTTAGTGCACATGGTGGGATTTATTATTATCTAGTAAAGCATACTGTTTAGTAGTTTAGTGCACATGGTGGGATTTATTATTATCTAGTAAAGCATACTGTTAAGTAGTTTAGTGCACATGGTGGGATTTATTATTATCAATAAAGGGTTTAGTAGTTTAGTGCACATGGTAGGATTTATTATTATCTACTAAAGTGTGCTGTTTAGTAGTTGAATGCACATGGTGGGATTTATTATTATCAATAAAGGGTACTGTTTAGTAGTTTAGTGCACATGGTGGGATTTGTTATTATCAATTAAGGGTACTGTTTAGTAGTTTAGTGCACATGGTGGGATTTATTATTATCTACTAGAGGGTACTGTTTAGTAGTTTAGTACACATGGTCGGATTTATTATTATCTAATAAAGGGTACTGTTTAGTAGTTTAGTGCACATGTTGGGATTTGTTTTTATCAATTAAGGGTACTGTTTAGTAGTTTGGTACACATGGTAGGATTTATTTTTATTAATAAAGGGTACTGTTTAGTAGTTTAGTACACATGGTAGGATGTATTATTATCAATAAAGGGTACTGTTTAGTAGTTTAGTACACATGGTAGGATTTATTATTACAGTATCAATAAAGGGTACTGTTTAGTAGTTTAGTACACATGGTAGGATTTATTATTATCAATAAAGGGTACTGTTTAGTAGTTTAGTGCATATGGTAGGGTTTATTATTATCAATAAAGGGTATTGTTTAGTAGTTTGGTGCACATGGTGGGATTTATTATTATCTACTAAAGTGTGCTGTTTAGTAGTTTAGTACACATGGTAGGATGTATTATTATCAATAAAGGGTACTGTTTAGTAGTTTAGTACACATGTAGGATTTATTATTATCTAATAAACGGTACTGTTTAGTAGTTTAGTACACATGGTCGGATTTATTATTATCTAATAAAGGGTACTGTTTAGTAGTTTAGTACACATGGTCGGATTTATTATTATCTAATAAAGGGTACTGTTTAGTAGTTTAGTGCACATGGTGGGATTTGTTATTATCAATTAAGGGTACTGTTTAGTAGTTTAGTGCACATGGTGGGATTTATTATTATCTACTAAAGTGTGCTATTTAGTAGTTTAGTACACATGGTCGGATTTATTATTATCAATAAAGGGTACTGTTTAGTAGTTTAGTACACATGGTAGGATGTATTATTATCTACTAAAGGGTACTGTTTAGTAGTTTAGTACACATGGTAGGATTTATTATTATTAATAAAGGGTACTGTTTAGTAGTTTAGTACACATGGTAGTATTTATTATTATCAATAAAGGGTACTGTTTAGTAGTTTAGTACACATGGTAGGATTTATTATTATCAATAAAGGGTACTGTTTAGTAGTTTAGTACACATGGTAGGATTTATTATTATCAATAAAGGGTACTGTTTAGTAGTTTAGTACACATGGTAGGATTTATTATTATCAATAAAGGGTACTGTTTAGTAGTTTAGTACACATGGTAGGATTTATTATTATCAATAAAGGGTACTGTTTAGTAGTTTAGTACACATGGTCGGATTTATTATTATCTAATAAAGGGTACTGTTTAGTAGTTTAGTACACATGGTCGGATTTATTATTATCAATAAAGGGTACTGTTTAGTAGTTTAGTACACATGGTCGGATTTATTATTATCTACTAAAGTGTGCTGTTTAGTAGTTTAGTACACATGGTAGGATGTATTATTATCAATAAAGGGTACTGTTTAGTAGTTTAGTACACATGGTAGGATTTATTATTATCTACTAAAGTGTGCTGTTTAGTAGTTTAGTACACATGGTAGGATGTATTATTATCAATAAAAGGTACTGTTTAGTAGTTTAGTACACATGGTAGGATTTATTATTATCAATAAAGGGTACTGTTTAGTAGTTTAGTACACATGGTCGGATTTATTATTATCTAATAAAGGGTACTGTTTAGTAGTTTAGTGCACATGGTGGGATTTGTTATTATCAATTAAGGGTACTGTTTAGTAGTTTAGTGCACATGGTGGGATTTATTATTATCAATTAAGGGTACTGTTTAGTAGTTTAGTGCACATGGTGGGATTTATTATTATCTACTAAAGTGTGCTGTTTAGTAGTTTAGTACACATGGTAGGATGTATTATTATCAATAAAGGGTACTGTTTAGTAGTTTAGTACACATGGTAGGATTTATTATTATCATCAATAAAGGGTACTGTTTAGTAGTTTAGTACACATGGTAGGATTTATTATTATCAATAAAGAGTACTGTTTAGTAGTTTAGTACACATGGTAGGGTTTATTATTATCAATAAAGGGTACTGTTTAGTAGTTTAGTGCACATGGTGGGATTTATTATTATCTACTAAAGTGTGCTGTTTAGTAGTTTAGTACACATGATAGGATGTATTATTATCAATAAAGGGTACTGTTTAGTAGTTTAGTGCACATGGTGGGATTTATTATTATCTACTAAAGTGTGCTATTTAGTAGTTTAGTACACATGGTCGGATTTATTATTATCAATAAAGGGTACTGTTTAGTAGTTTAGTACACATGGTAGGATGTATTATTATCTACTAAAGGGTACTGTTTAGTAGTTTAGTACACATGGTAGGATTTATTATTATTAATAAAGGGTACTGTTTAGTAGTTAAGGACACATGGTAGTATTTATTATTATCAATAAAGGGTACTGTTTAGTAGTTTAGTACACATGGTAGGATTTATTATTATCAATAAAGGGTACTGTTTAGTAGTTTAGTACACATGGTAGGATTTATTATTATCAATAAAGGGTACTGTTTAGTAGTTTAGTACACATGGTAGGATTTATTATTATCAATAAAGGGTACTGTTTAGTAGTTTAGTACACATGGTAGGATTTATTATTATCAATAAAGGGTACTGTTTAGTAGTTTAGTGCATATGGTAGGGTTTATTATTATCAATAAAGGGTATTGTTTAGTAGTTTGGTGCACATGGTGGGATTTATTATTATCTACTAAAGTGTGCTGTTTAGTAGTTTAGTACACATGGTAGGATGTATTATTATCAATAAAGGGTACTGTTTAGTAGTTTAGTACACATGTAGGATTTATTATTATCTAATAAACGGTACTGTTTAGTAGTTTAGTACACATGGTCGGATTTATTATTATCTAATAAAGGGTACTGTTTAGTAGTTTAGTACACATGGTCGGATTTATTATTATCTAATAAAGGGTACTGTTTAGTAGTTTAGTGCACATGGTGGGATTTGTTATTATCAATTAAGGGTACTGTTTAGTAGTTTAGTGCACATGGTGGGATTTATTATTATCTACTAAAGTGTGCTATTTAGTAGTTTAGTACACATGGTCGGATTTATTATTATCAATAAAGGGTACTGTTTAGTAGTTTAGTACACATGGTAGGATGTATTATTATCTACTAAAGGGTACTGTTTAGTAGTTTAGTACACATGGTAGGATTTATTATTATTAATAAAGGGTACTGTTTAGTAGTTTAGTACACATGGTAGTATTTATTATTATCAATAAAGGGTACTGTTTAGTAGTTTAGTACACATGGTAGGATTTATTATTATCAATAAAGGGTACTGTTTAGTAGTTTAGTACACATGGTAGGATTTATTATTATCAATAAAGGGTACTGTTTAGTAGTTTAGTACACATGGTAGGATTTATTATTATCAATAAAGGGTACTGTTTAGTAGTTTAGTACACATGGTAGGATTTATTATTATCAATAAAGGGTACTGTTTAGTAGTTTAGTACACATGGTCGGATTTATTATTATCTAATAAAGGGTACTGTTTAGTAGTTTAGTACACATGGTCGGATTTATTATTATCAATAAAGGGTACTGTTTAGTAGTTTAGTACACATGGTCGGATTTATTATTATCTACTAAAGTGTGCTGTTTAGTAGTTTAGTACACATGGTAGGATGTATTATTATCAATAAAGGGTACTGTTTAGTAGTTTAGTACACATGGTAGGATTTATTATTATCTACTAAAGTGTGCTGTTTAGTAGTTTAGTACACATGGTAGGATGTATTATTATCAATAAAGGGTACTGTTTAGTAGTTTAGTACACATGGTAGGATTTATTATTATCAATAAAGGGTACTGTTTAGTAGTTTAGTACACATGGTCGGATTTATTATTATCTAATAAAGGGTACTGTTTAGTAGTTTAGTGCACATGGTGGGATTTGTTATTATCAATTAAGGGTACTGTTTAGTAGTTTAGTGCACATGGTGGGATTTATTATTATCAATTAAGGGTACTGTTTAGTAGTTTAGTGCACATGGTGGGATTTATTATTATCTACTAAAGTGTGCTGTTTAGTAGTTTAGTACACATGGTAGGATGTATTATTATCAATAAAGGGTACTGTTTAGTAGTTTAGTACACATGGTAGGATTTATTATTATCATCAATAAAGGGTACTGTTTAGTAGTTTAGTACACATGGTAGGATTTATTATTATCAATAAAGAGTACTGTTTAGTAGTTTAGTACACATGGTAGGGTTTATTATTATCAATAAAGGGTACTGTTTAGTAGTTTAGTGCACATGGTGGGATTTATTATTATCTACTAAAGTGTGCTGTTTAGTAGTTTAGTACACATGATAGGATGTATTATTATCAATAAAGGGTACTGTTTAGTAGTTTAGTGCACATGGTGGGATTTATTATTATCTACTAAAGTGTGCTATTTAGTAGTTTAGTACACATGGTCGGATTTATTATTATCAATAAAGGGTACTGTTTAGTAGTTTAGTACACATGGTAGGATGTATTATTATCTACTAAAGGGTACTGTTTAGTAGTTTAGTACACATGGTAGGATTTATTATTATTAATAAAGGGTACTGTTTAGTAGTTTAGTACACATGGTAGTATTTATTATTATCAATAAAGGGTACTGTTTAGTAGTTTAGTACACATGGTAGGATTTATTATTATCAATAAAGGGTACTGTTTAGTAGTTTAGTACACATGGTAGGATTTATTATTATCAATAAAGGGTACTGTTTAGTAGTTTAGTACACATGGTAGGATTTATTATTATCAATAAAGGGTACTGTTTAGTAGTTTAGTACACATGGTAGGATTTATTATTATCAATAAAGGGTACTGTTTAGTAGTTTAGTACACATGGTCGGATTTATTATTATCTAATAAAGGGTACTGTTTAGTAGTTTAGTACACATGGTCGGATTTATTATTATCAATAAAGGGTACTGTTTAGTAGTTTAGTACACATGGTCGGATTTATTATTATCTACTAAAGTGTGCTGTTTAGTAGTTTAGTACACATGGTAGGATGTATTATTATCAATAAAGGGTACTGTTTAGTAGTTTAGTACACATGGTAGGATTTATTATTATCTACTAAAGTGTGCTGTTTAGTAGTTTAGTACACATGGTAGGATGTATTATTATCAATAAAGGGTACTGTTTAGTAGTTTAGTACACATGGTCGGATTTATTATTATCTAATAAAGGGTACTGTTTAGTAGTTTAGTGCACATGGTGGGATTTGTTATTAGCAATTAAGGGTACTGTTTAGTAGTTTAGTGCACATGGTGGGATTTATTATTATCAATTAAGGGTACTGTTTAGTAGTTTAGTGCACATGGTGGGATTTATTATTATCTACTAAAGTGTGCTGTTTAGTAGTTTAGTACACATGGTAGGATGTATTATTATCAATAAAGGGTACTGTTTAGTAGTTTAGTACACATGGTAGGATTTATTATTATCATCAATAAAGGGTACTGTTTAGTAGTTTAGTACACATGGTAGGATTTATTATTATCAATAAAGAGTACTGTTTAGTAGTTTAGTACACATGGTAGGGTTTATTATTATCAATAAAGGGTACTGTTTAGTAGTTTAGTGCACATGGTGGGATTTATTATTATCTACTAAAGTGTGCTGTTTAGTAGTTTAGTACACATGATAGGATGTATTATTATCAATAAAGGGTACTGTTTAGTAGTTTAGTGCACATGGTGGGATTTGTTATTATCAATTAAGGGTACTGTTTAGTAGTTTAGTGCACATGGTGGGATTTATTATTATCTACTAAAGTGTGCTGTTTAGTAGTTTAGTACACATGGTAGGATTTATTATTATCAATAAAGGGTACTGTTTAGTAGTTTAGTGCACATGGTGGGATTTATTACTATCTAATAAAGGGTACTGTTTAGTAGTTTAGTGCACATGGTGGGATTTATAATTATCTACTAAAGCATACTGCTTAGTACTTAAACGGTACTGCTTAGTGTACATGGTGAAATTTATTATCTAGTAAAGCATTTTATTTAGTACTTAAGTGCACATGGGTTGCATTTAGCTATTTTATTCAATTTCTTCCCTCTTTGTACGAGTCTGGACATTGAGTCATGGCAGTTCGACTTCTTCCTGTTGATTGAAATCATTTCGCTACACATCCATTAAGCTTTTTTCAGTTTGAGAAATGTTGGTTGGACACCCCAAATACAAGTTTTCTTTAGGAGTGTCGCCTCAAAGCCGTCCAGGTCAACACTAACCAAGGAATTCAGCGTATTCTTTAACTCTGCGATCCATTAGGAAGAGGCACGAACCCTGTACACCGCCGACCAAACTTCAACAATGTTGTAATCGGCAAGTTCAGGAACCATTTCAGGAATGTGGGAAAGTCGCCATATCTTGAATCAACCTTGCTATTTTTCGGTGCTTTCCGTCTGCTCTCCCTTGTGGAGAAGCACCCGTGGTTAGTAGAAAGTAATAAACGTGTAGGCGAGTTGGTTTTGACATTTATTTTGAACAGGGTGATCCCTGTTAGAACACAATCACCAGGACAGAGACGTACTCTTCCACACAGTAGTGCCCTCTAAAAAACAGACCGACATGTCCGCCCACACACACACACACACAAAACAAAGCATGAGGCTTTTTTTTATTGTTATTATGACAACCCTGAGTGAGTGAAGCTAAACAAGGTGAAAAGAGAGCTCACACACACACCCACCCACACACACACACACACGCACACATTCAGAACTGACTTCACATGGTTTTCGGTCTGCAAGGTGTCTTTCTAATTTCCTTAGGCATTGTGTGTGGAGCTCTGACAATAGATGACCTGACATAAATTAGCAGCTATCCCACACACACATCCCTCCACCAGCACACACACACACACCACATCAAGTCTCATTCATACCATATGAATGCTTCATTTATTCCAAGGCCATTACTTTTGCTACTGCTGGTCTTCATTACTGCAGCACTGCTGGAAACCTGCAGGAATTCATTACTCTGGGCACCATACACACCCACACACACACACACACACTCACACACGCATTCATGCATACATGCTTCTATACATACACGCCTGTCCCAGCTGCTTTCATATACACAAGCAGGTATGGAATATATTATCACAAACTGCGACACACTTTGTTTGGTTAGCGGAGAGAAAGTTGAAATATGTTGGTGTAAACACACACACACACACACACACACATTTATTCCAGACTGATGAATGCTAGCTCAATGCTAGTTACCATGCTCAGGTGTGACTACTTTATCTTCCTGACAGAGATTTTGTCCTCTTGAGATCAGCCAATAGGGAGCACACTTTCACCACACACACACACACACACACACACAGTGGTAACACTTAGAAGTGGCACTAACCCCGTGGTTTTATGAGCTTTTACCTGTGTAAAAGCCACAGACAGGGGGACGCACAGCTGTTGTATTATGGATGCCATGTTAGATAGAATGCAAATGAGTCGCCTGCATAGAGCTGTTACTTGTGCAACACACACACACACACACTTTGTTATGAAGTCGACGTTGTGTTAACAGGTCCACGCTGCATACAGTAAACTGCTGAGACGTCTGTTATTCCGACTTAACCTCAAGCCGAACGCAGCACCGGCAACGTTTTTGTGCCTTGTTTAGATTCTCACGCTAGCAAGGACGAGCGCTTCCTTTTGACATCTAAATGAATTAGCAGCATTAAAACCGCGGACGGCCACATGGAAACGTGCGCAATTAAGGTGATAGATCGTCGGTGACACCCAGATTAATGCGAGGCGCTCGAGTGAACCATAAAGCCGCTTAACAGTAGTGCGTCTTCTGTCATATTCGCGTACGCGTGCGATCATTTAACCCGAGCTAATGCATACAAATAGATTCCTGAAGCTGGATGAATCATGCCTGCGGCCACGTTTACACGTTTGCTTGCTCGCGCAGGAAAATTCTTTTAAGCTATTGCTATCGAGTCACACACTTTTTTGTGTGTGTGTGTGTGTGTTAAATCGACGCCCACAAGCATGATGATGTTTTTTTTGTTGATCTTCTCCTTCTTCGTCTGTGTTTGCATATTCGTCAGGTGCAAACAGATTAGTCAAAAATAACGCCACCCCCGGTCGCCTGTCCGGCCCACTCGTCGACGCTAACACGTTAATCCGCTTAATAAATAATTTCTGGATTAACCTATGTAACTGGATTTACCCATGAAATGCAAACAGGCTGACATCTTATTTTAAAGAACCACGCAATAAATGCCATGTATTACTGTATATGGAATGGATATATAGAGTATAAAGCACTGTGAGATGTGTGTACGGCTAATCAGCGTGATGTGAAAGCCATTAGCGGGGCGTGCGTGCCTAATTACGTCTTGTCTAACAGACGTGGACATAGATCTATAATGTCAGCATGTGACGTTGGTGTAGCGGTCCACTCTGGAATACCCCTGTTTGCATTTTGTCATTTCCTGTCAACATCCGGTGGTTAACGGCTAAGAGACTAAATTGATTCAGACTCATTCGTAATGTCATTTCTCTCTCTCTCTATTTATTTGGGTGTTTTTTTTTTTTTTTTTAAAGATTATGTCCTGACGTTACAGCTTGTAAATATTAACATCCGGTTTCGTTGATATTTACCATTCGGCAGACGGCTCAATACAGGCCCGTCCATACAGTGGAAGAAAGTATTTTATATGTCAAGGAGGACTGTCAAAGAGAGTGTGCGAGAGGGAGAGCGAGGGGGTCAGCTGGCTCGCCTCTAAGGAAATAGAAAAATGGAAATAACTCCCTGCCAATGCATAGTAATATCGTAGAAACACCACATCTTCAACTACCATTACGCAAACTTAGCATAGACAGTATCTCAGTGGAAAGGGCAACGAGAATAAGTGTACATCTGCTCTGTCTGGGCAAAAAAAAAAAAACAGTCGATTTGATTATAGCACACAATGTGGTATCAGGTTCATGTCATGATTCCTCACGCTCCTAGAACCAATTTTTCACCACAATTTGATTTCTGGAATACGGCCATCAGGGAAGAAAAACTCCACAGATGTGATAACCTGGTCATTCAGTACATTCAGGTCGTCAGCTGACTTAATTTTTTGTCAGGAGTTTTCCCAGATTTTCTCTCTAATTTAGTTGTGTCCAATTCCTCCCACATTAACGCTACTACTCACTCTGGAGGGCCGAAGACTTCCTCCGAACCACGTGACGCCAGACGACCACATCTTTTCGAAGTACCTCTCATCCCTCCCCTCTGAGAGAGCTCGACCAATCAGCTCTCTATAGACCTCCGGCTGCGAGAGGTTACAGCATCACCCAGGAATCGAACTCATGATCTCCAGAGCACTTTATTTCATTTTCAAATGAAGTAACCCTAGATCATAACACTGCCTCCAGAGGCTTGTACAGTGGCCGCTATGCATGATGGGTGCTTCGCTTCAAGTTTGGAATAGGTTCAATCATTGCTCCAAAGCCCAACGTTTATGCTCTCCAGCAAATTCAAGCCAAAACAAGTGGTGTTCACAACCGTTTAGTCCCAATCCTGTGAGTTCTCATCACATTGTATGTGTGTGTATGGAAATGCTCTTATTTTGACTTCCACAAAGTTGACGGTTCACCACTACCCTTCCAGGTGTTGAAGGCTTCTTGACCCAGTTCCAGTGTTTTAAATCTCCTTAGTTGTTCTCTTTGCTTGACGCAGCCCAATAATCAGCCCCTTCTGAAATGCCGACTTTTATTACGAGAGATTAAGCTGTTTGTCAAGCCGCATCACATTAACTCATAACACGATTATTCTCTTAGAACTGCATGACCATAAGTGTTTCATTCCCTTTTTTACATTTCAAGCCAGTGGAAATCCTGTCCTAGTTTATAGTGTAAGTGAGCAACTTGTATTTGGTCAGTTGACAGAAACTTGTCTAGCAGCACAAGTAATTGTGAGGAGAATGCCACAGCTATACCTAAATAGATAAAGCTTTATTTATTTATTTATTTATTTTTAGGGGAAAAAAAAGAAAGCACAGCCTCTAATCTCATCACTTTTATAAACCTGACCATTTTCATGCCTCTAACAGCACATTTGCATTTTTCCTCCAAGACACTTGTCGTTTCGGCGTACCAAGCATCTGTTCACTAATCAAGTGGATAGGCAATGAGGGGCAAACGAAAAGGGGAAGGAAAAAAAACAAGAAAAAAAAAACAGCGTGCTTGGCCACCGACAACAAAAGCCGGTTTGATGTACGACTCTATGGGCGAGGCTGTAATTATACAACATTTCTGGAGGCCCCTCAGCATATGCTGTATGTCAACACGTTTCATCACTGACAAAAAAAAAAAAAGAACGAATGAGGGCTCTGTGCACAAATAAAGATTTATTAGAGTTTTATAGATATTGGATTATTTTATTTTCTCCGGGTGGCCTTGGAGCATTTGTATCTTGTGCTCTTTTGGTCAGTGTGATCGATTTTAAAAGTTTGCTTTTTATGTTTATTAGGTTGTACTGTATGCGTGTACACGTATTAGACGCTTCCAAAGACTGAATGTCCATCAACTGACCACCAACAAGTGCAGGGAAGAACAAAGTCAAGGTACCAGATCTACCATTCAGAGAGTCATACATCACTATGGCCTGAAAGGCTGTTGAATAAATAAGAAGAGCCTAGAGGAATTTAAAATAAATAAATAAATAAAAACACAGGCTGAGGTTTGTCACAATGGAGACCTTTCCTTTTGTTCATTGCCCATAATGATCAACGGAGAAAAGGGCAGGAGGCTTTTAACCTGAAGAACGTCAGTCAACAGCAATTGTTCAAGCGTGGGGGTGGCAGCACCATCAACTTGGAGGGCTCTTTAAGAAAAAAAAGAAAGAAAACAGAAGACATCGTGAGAAATTAGGATTATCTTGAATTATCCAAGCAAAGCCTTAAGACATTCGCCAGACAATTAAAACCCGTTCTTCCTGCAGGACAACAAGCTGAAAGTATTAGAGTCATCACAAAGCTCTGAATTTCTGTATTCCCTACTAGCTCCCTCTGTGTGTGTGTGTGTGTGTGTGGTGTGTTTGCGTGCTGTCTTTGTGTGGGCAGGTCTGCTGGTCTCAGATCAGGCTCATAGGTTACACGAGATAAGCGCCACAACATCTGTCCTGCTATTCAGTTGCCTCTGCTTTTTTTTTTTTTTCTGAAGCCCTCCACTGAGTTACCTCTCATGTCTCGTGGCGCGTGTATGCGTGTGAGTTAGAATGCAGGCCAGCATTCGTGCCTCCCTGAGAATTGTGGGTAACATCTAAAGGACATCAGAGACTGTAATCATCCAGACAGTGATTTGCCAACTGATTTGGGCGTGTTATGACAAGCCAGGAAGGTAATCATCACCGCACTGGTCTTTCTTCCCGTTCTATTGTCTCTGTCCAGCGCTAACGCGTATTCGGGTTTAATCCAATTTGAACGGAGGCTCAGGGTCTGTAATCTTCATGACCGGATGAACTGGTCTAATGAAGTCATTATCTGGAGTGAAGCACTGGGCAAAGAACCTTGGACATGATCAGCGGCGGTCTAATCAACTCCAACTTCATTACGGAACAGTTAGCCTTCCCGCCAACGGTTTCTCGACAGGCCGCTAAATCAGGTCGTCGTGCTACTGTTTTCACGGCCGCCCTGGGAATCGTGGGTAATGTAGTTTTGCAAACAACTCGCAGCTGCTGCTCTGTTAAAGACAAGCTGGCCAAATACAGTTTGATTAGGAGCTTCACTGTCACTTTGCCATCTCTGAACAAGGGAGATACATGAACACACACACACACACAAACATACACAAGCGTAGCCAGACACCCACATCCTAAAGCAGTAACAAGCCACTGGTTGTTTATCATACGAGCCCTCATAATCAGGCTGGGAATTCCACCTGCACCCTTGCCAAGTGTGTTTTGTACGAGATTTTCGCATGCACTTGTTAAGATGGAGCTAAGCGCTGTGCTTCACTTTCATGCTCCGATGCCACGTCATCACACACTTGATGCACACCGCTGCAGCAGAATATCAGCTTCCAAATTGCTGCTCTTCACACCTGAGAGAAAATAATGGAATTACTCTCTGTTTCTCTGTGATTCTGTTCGAGTCTCTCAAGTGTGAATTTGACACAGCTCTAGCATTTCCATAGTTCGATTATTTAATTAGTTAATACTAAAGAACAGTGCTTTTTTTATGTACTTCATGTACAGTGCTGTGTAAAGGTCGTAGGGACATGCTAATAACTGCTGCAAAGCAAGGATGTCCTCTACATTTTAAAAAATGCTATAAAAAGCAGTAAACATAATTAATGAAACATAGTAAATAATGGGTGTGATAAGGTACAGTTTATTATTTTTTTTTTACAGTTTTATAAAAACATTACCTGCTCAGTTTTACTAAACATTCTCCAAAACCAGCCACAGTCTTCGGAGCTCTGGGAAAATGTCATGTGGTCCGGCGTCCTATTTCAGCGCGATGGGGGCATCAGGATAAGAAGGGCATAGCGGCCACTGTACAAGCCTCTGGAGACAGTGTTATGGTCTGGAGTAGCTTCAGTTGGTCAGGTCTGGGCTCAGCAATGTAATATTACAATAAAATTAGGTCAGCTGATGACCTGAATGGATGGGTTATCATATGTACAGTATGGAGTTCTTCATCCCTGATGGCACGGCCAAATTCCAGGAGTCAAATGGTAAAAGTGTGGTTTTGGAAGCGTAAGAAAATAACTTTTTGTTTTGTTTTGTTTTCACTACTACACTGGGATCAAAACTAAAAACAGGTAAATCAAATCTTATTGTGTGTGACTTTTTTATAATTTATATTGTATTCTATAGCAAGCCATCAGAAAACACTTGATTTACTGTAGGTGAGTTTAAACTCTTTATATCATTCAATCTTCTATACCGCCTATCCTGTACAGGGTCGTGGGGGCCTGGAGCCTATCTCAGAAGACTTTGGGCACAAGGAGGGGTATGCCCAAGACAGGGTGCCAATCCATTACAGGGCACACACACACACACACACACACGGTAGTTCTGCAATCCCAGTGGAAGGAAACTGGAATATTCGGAGGAAACCCACCAAGCATGGGAAGAAAACACACACAGATCCGAGGTGGGAATAGAACCCTCCACTCTGGTTTAACTGAACAGGGCTAGCTCAGTGGATAACGCAATCGACTACTGTTCAAAAGGTTCCTGGTTCAAACCACCCCAAGATGCTACTGTACTTTTGGAAACTTGGGCAAGGCCCTCAACCCTCAACTTTTCATATGTGTAATAAGATAATAATAAGTAAACATGTATCTGATCAGTTCATCAGCCAGCCTGTAAAACCGGTGACAGCAAAAATAAATAAATAAATGAATAAATGAAGCGAGAGAAAAATCAACGTTATTTTGATGGTTAGGTTCAAATTGGATTCTAACACTTTTCACTCAACCTGTTTAATAATCGCAGTTCCCTACCAGTGTTAAACAATGTAATGTTTTTTAATAGGAATTTGTCAGTAGATACGGAAAACTGTGAAATGAGGTTATCGGGTTATCGTACAATGTTTTTTTTTACTTCCCATGCCTAATACAGACAGTGTTAAAAACTTTATTAAAGTCTGAGGAAGTATGAAAAGTCAGCGCTCTCGTGTGTGTGTGTGTGTGTGTGTGTGTGTGTGTGTGGGGAGAGATCAGAGGCTCACAGAGAAGCTGGAGAGGAGGGGGCCAACGGGTTCCTGGCTGCTAATTAAACCTCATTACCCTCTTGCTTACTAAGCTTGTGAAGTATTTAATCAGACAACCGTGCTAGAGCTTCAACACGGACGCAAGTGTGAGGGCAAGCTGTTGGACTCCGTTTGTCTTGTGAAATATTGATTCGTGTGTGTGAGCGCAAGGAGAATTGTTGAAATTGTTGATTCATAACGCATGGTGTTTATGTAGCAGTAGCAGCACGGTCATTTCAAAGGGTGGGGAAGGGTAGCACTGACCACGGTTTGGGGGTTTGAACCTCGTTCTCCAAAGCATCTAACCTTCTATTACAAGTCCCTCCAATTGCTAAAGATGTGCAATAACCGTCTAAATCAACCCCCTCTTAGACATATGCATTGCTCCATGTCCTGCCATGCAAGACGGAATGAATAGCTAGGAGGCGAAATCCAAGAGCAAGCCATCAATGTACTTTACCGCCCTGCGGCTATGGTGCGTACAACTCTTTATCCCCACTGTAATCGCATTTTAACTGCATTTCCATAAGCAATAAGCCATAATGTTAGTACTCTACCTCCACGCAAGTGTCTCTCGCTCTCTTTTAGTCCTGCTGCTGTCTCATAGGGAAAAAAAATCCCTTTAGGATTGTGTGGAAGGCTATTTTTATCATCTTGTAATAATGTTTTTTTTTCCTTCTCTGCACTGTATTAGTGGTGGTATTGGATTGTACAGTAGAAATCTGTGGGAAGTGGAGCAGAAATAACAAGGAAACCTGTGGATCGTTTGGAAAGTCACAGGTAACAGAATGGAGACGTCAGACTTAATGGAATTTGGCTCTGAGGCGAACTGTTGAACTGAAACACAAACAGCCACTTGACAACACAGCATGACTGACGAAACAAAAATGGAAAGATCTTTTTTTTCTCCTCCTGCATCAAAGCATTTATTTTCGCGGTGACCATGAACGTTCATAAGACTTAACGAGATGCGATGGGAAACCGATCGGCTCGAAGTCGCTGGTGGACTGATCCGGGATACGGTTAAACCGTAATGAGCTCCGTCACACAGGCAGGTCTGCAGAGTTATTACACCATCCAGTGAATCCCATCCTCGTATCATTTGCGTCCCGTCACGAAATGCCACCATAGGCTTATGCATGTTCGATTAACCAACCCTCCCATGCAAGAAATGAGCTTTTTGCTGCTCTGTATTAATGTGTTTAGCGTCGACTCAGATGAAATCCTAAGTATTGAACACGGACAGGTACAATCTGGCTGAACATTCACATTTACAACTAAACCACTTTGCATGGCTGATTGCTTGTACTGCCCCATAGTCAGTGCTCCAATTTTCCCACTAACTGACCGAGAGGGCGGGGGTTAAGTCAGAATATTGAGTTGAAGGTTTCAGGTTCAAACTCCACCACTAGCGCCACTGTTTGGGCCTTGATCAAGGCCCTTAACACTCATCTGAAGTTGGATGGAACGGGAGCATCTTTGAAACATAATCAGGCAATCTGGAGTTTATTTCTGGTCCATTGGACTTGGACTGCCGGGTTATACTCGTAAATTTTTGCAGCCATGCTAGCAAGGAAACGGAGTGATAAAAATCAGTACACAACATTTTTATTGACTACACCGAATAAGTGATTAGACTTAAACCTAGAAAATCAAACAAAATCACAGAGCCAGTTCTGCTCCTGAAGTCTATACTGTTTTCAAACTCTGCCCATACTGGGGATATGCTAAAGCTAGCATCTTCATATTCAAAAAGATGGATATACAGTATACAGTATGTGGTAGCACCAGAGCAAGCTGGTATAAATGTACAGTACTACTTCCTGTAAGTTTAGGCCTCCCTCTCAAATAAAGGCATAATGTATTTCCTGGTAACAAATGGCTTATATTTCATTTATACATTTGGCAGACGGCCTTATCCAGAGCAACATACATTTTTATCTCATTATAGATCTGAGCAGTTAAGGGTTAAGGGCCCTGCTTAAACCACTGAGATACTCCTGACTCACAACTGGACAACTACCACACATAGTAAGGTATGACATACTACTGTAGATGCTGGGGTTGATTTCTTCCTAGCCCAGACTCTAGACTCTACATAAGGGACATTCTTGGGCTTTCCTCCCACCCAAAGACACTTTGACGATTTGAGGTTTGAGTAGAATTCACTCGGACTGCTTTAAGCTCTTTAAGTCTTTAAGCCACGCAGCGCTGATCCCAGGGTGGTCCTGATAAAGTGGAGTATCAATGCTGCACAGTGGGACCTTCCTGTGAATCAGGACTCTTAACAAGTTGGATAAAACGAACCGCTAGATTCACTCACACACTCACACTCACACACACACACACACACACACACACACACACACACACTTGAGCTGTTGGTCTCGTTCTTTATCTGATCCAGACTCCTTGAACATGTGCAGACTTCTGAGCTGAGTCCCTTACACTGTGACAAATCTCTGCTTCTCTTGGTATCTGTAGGACAGCTTCCCTGTTTGTGTTGATTTTCTGCGTTTCATAGTTTAATCACGAATTCAGACAAACAGTCTAAACAACATTCTGCTTTCATTCCTTCTGCACTTCGCATTGAGGTTTTGAATAGACTGGTGTTGGTATGCAGCCAGAACCGGTTTCTGAATTTACAGATTTGGACAGAAGGCGGTCGGCCTTGTTTGGGGAAGAAGGTGCATAAAGGAGTCTTTTGCTGCATTTCTTGCTAAACAGCAGTCTGACGGAGAAGAGTTTTAGCAGGCAGGCTTCGAACTTACAGACCCCTACGGATAAACACTGGGCCATCTGCAGAGCAATGAACTCTGCTGGGCTTTTTATATTAACAGAGCGACCGGGCCAGATTTTGTAAAAAACCTTTTTATATGAAGGGAATTAGCATCAGTCATGAATGCACTCTTGACCATGACTACTGAAAGTAAGCCATAAAAACTGCATGCTCGATTGACGTTTTGAGAAATGTAACATCTCAGTACAAATGTCTGCATTGAGTAATAGAAACGCAGAAACCGAAGACAATTTGCAAATTTGTTCAGTAATAAAATATCACTTGAAAATATCACTTGAATATCACCCTGAAGAAATATCACTGATTAAGTTATTTGTTTCCACAGTTCTACTGTCTATGATTGTAAGTGGATCTAGTCTGCTAAAGAACCTTTTGACGTGTGGCAGAGGGCGAGAGGCTTCCACCGCTTAACTAGGGACAAACCAAAATTTTTACAGAAAACCGATCATCCTTTGGCGCCGCCTTCCAAAGGGTTTCACCTCATTATGAAATGTTTATTTCTCTTTTTTAAAGGTCTGCTTTCTAACCAGTGGCTATGAAATTTGATTTTATCCCTCAGCTTGCCAATGTTTTCTCTGAGTGTGTGTGTGTGTGTGTGTGTGGTCTGCTGGACATTTTCCCTTGTGTAACTGGACAGAAGCCATAGTTACATTGAGGGAGGTATATTACTCTGTGACCGCAAACTGTTGACTCAAATTACGCTCTTGTGTTATTGTGCAAGTGCTCTACTGCCACCCAGAGGTAACAGGGAGCTGCTACATTGCAGTTATTAGTTTCTGAGTTAACTGTTTTTGACCCATAGATTAGACGAAGGGCTTTTATAGTAAAACAGTCTCACGAAATCAGTTAAAAGTGCTGTTTGAGCTACACAGCCAGACGCCACCTTCAAAAAGATATTCACACATCTTTTTTTATATATGACTCGATAGCTCATTCTTAGCTTTTTGAAAAGGATACACCTTAAGCCAGAATGTTTGAGATGAAGTTCCTTATTAAACAGTGATGACTCGTTGATTATGGACATACAGTATGATTAAAGAAACGTTCTCCATTCTGCCTGCATCGGTAATCAGAGCAAGCTCGGCTTCATGCAGAAAATGGGACTTACATAAACACAAACAGTATGAGCTTAAAGTAATGAGGATACTCTTTTTCTATTACCAAGTTCGCTTTTATTTTTTCCCTATATTTGTCCCGTATACTGTAGTTTGTGTATCATATGCTTTTCTCCCGGTTGGGACTTTTAGATGAGCTTTTAGACAGCGCTCATACTTGAGCTTGAATTTAAAAAAAAAAAAATTGATAAAAAGTTTGTCTTTAACTAAATTTGCCACTGTGTCCTATGACCACCAGCCTTAACTCGCACCCAAAGAACTCTTTTACTGAAACCACAGTATGCATTGCAATGTATCGCAGCTTCTGAGAGTTCGATAGGAATTCTCTTGGAATGTCTCTACAGTACTTACTCAAATGGGGTGATAGTATGCAACCAAAATGTGTTACCCAATTTACATATTTGGTTCGCTCTTGCTTGGAAAGAATGATGCAGAAATAAGACAAAATAGAAAATACAAATAAAAAAAACAAGACTATGATATCACTTAAAGTAAAACACACTGGCATCTGCAGACACTCTTTTTGTTCATTTGAAAATGTGGAAACCAAAAATACTGCATGACTTATTGTATTAATACCAACTGAGAACTAACTCTCTTCCCCTTTTTCTCTCTCCAGTGTTCATCATGGCATCGGGTTTGCTGGTTTACCCCTTTGGCCTAAACTCCAACTTGGTCAAATCCTTCTGTGGAAATTCAAACATCTACTATGCCGGCGAGTGCCAGATAGGCTGGGGCTACATGCTGGCTATTGTTGGTGTCATGCTCACCCTGTTTTTACCCTTCTTTGCCAAGTACGCCCCAAAAGAGCACCTCCTGCCCACCCCACTACCCACACTTTTGTAAACCCGCCTCTACCATGCCCATCGTATCTTCACTAAGCTGTAAAGATCTGTATCGCCCCATTCTTTCTCTTGGTCAAACAACGATAATGTTGCCACCTTGGAATAACTGCCCGGAGGAGCCATTGTGTTCATTGTGTAATGTGCTGCGTTGTCTTCCTTCATCTGATAAGCTACTTCCTTTTATCAGCATCCCTCATGGTGTTTTTTTCTTGAATTTCTGGAGATTCTTTTAATTAAAAAAAAATTCTCACTGCAGACTAATTTATGCTTTTAATCACGTCAAATGAATGGCAATTTAATGCACTGAAAAGGCAACATCGGAAGAACAGCAGAGGAACCTATGTTGATGGTAAATCAAACATTCTAGTTCTACCTAATACACATCTGGATGCAAAGAATGCGAGAAGACAAGGAGGACTTTTCTCCCAAACATCAGGGATTATTCCAAACATCAAGAGGAAAGCAAGAAACTCAGAAATCTAGCATGCAACATCAAATAATGTTCAACTAACCAAGACCAATTAAAATTCCAAGGAAAATTCTGTTCTTGGATCCACTTGTCTTGGAAAGTTTTCATCTTTACTATGGTTCAGGCTTTGGATTTATAATGCCGATGAAAATCTGAAAGGGTTCGGAAAAATCTGCCATATATTTATCCAGTAACAACCAACACTGTGGCTAACAGGCTAAGCAGAAAAACCTTTTCTTAAAAAATTAATTACACAAACTGATGGGAATTTTTTGTTTGTTTTTTTTTTTTTAAAACATGTATGTTGCTTTTGAACCTGGGCTGTGACTGGTCAATGGACGTCCAACCATTGTAGATGAGGCTTGTGACCACTTAATGAAAAAAAAAAGAGAAAACAAAAAGCCAACAAAAGCACTGACATTTTCACCACTAAACTTGTGTTGTAATTTTAAATGACCTAAAAACTAAAACCTGTGTTTCTCTGTGTGCCATCACTTTTTTTGAGTTTGAGAAGAAATATTAAAAGCCTTGGACGTTTTGTCAAACTGAAAATTCAGGATTATACAAGATCAGGAGAAAGGCTAAGATAAAATACTATGTAATTAAAAAGATTTATTGATAGGGAGGAAGAAAAAAAACCAAATGCAACACTTTTTGCATGAAAAGTGGTTCAAAGCCTTGAAAGTCGTGTCGATGCTGTGTAAGGACAAGAGGATGATTAGCATAAGCAAGACTACTGTGTTTTGGCTGTTGATAAACTTTTAGCACTCGAGCAGGACGGCTGAGCATCTGGTAGATAAATCTGGACTGTCTCTCTCTTCTGACTTTTTCACTTCAGGGAGCACCTTCGAGACGTTGCGAATCACAACAACGGACGCTAATCAGATCCTTCTGCAGGAATCTGAAACAACTGAGGCTCTAAAGCTATAAAATCACAATAGTGCGATGACTCCTACTACGTTCCTGTTGTTATCATGCCTTTATTATTGCTGTTTAAATGGGGAAGGGCTAAGATCCCAGTCCAATCAGTGTTGCATTTCTTCTTTTTTTTCATTAGTGCACACAAAGTCAACACAGAGACAATACAAAACAAAACAAAACAGTTTTCTGCCCTAACCGACGTGTGCCTTTTTTTTTTTTAAACCATGACTAAAAAGACTTCAATACCTTTGATCAGGTTACTTCTGCTAAAACTGTAGTTTTGTAAATGCTTCCTTTTTTTTTTTAGTTCCTCCCCCTGTGATGTGCATTTCTGTGAGTGTCTTGGTTTGCTATAAATGCAACAGGGATTGCTTTGGTTGTTAGTCGTCCAGATGGTAACTCTAGCAAATTTACACAAAGCTGTACACAAAATTTTCAAGGGGACTAAAGGAGAAAAAAAGACAAAATAAAATTTAATGGGGATGACTGAGGGAGCACCATGGTCATTTTAGGACAAGAGTTATTAATCAGTTACTCTCAATGATGCATTTAACTGACAAAAAAATACTATAATAAGAGCAATACAGCACAAAATGAGATGCTTAACAACCTGAACTTGGCCCTTTATTTGTGTTTCTGCTCGTTACCCTTTTGTGTGATTTGTTCTCAGAATTGCTAAATGACTATATTCACTCTTCAGCTCTTAAGACTTTCTACTTTCCTTTTATTATCGTGATTAAGCATGCAGTGGCGTTTGGCTCTAAACAAAGCCACCTGAACAAATTTTATCCCAAACTGTGAGCGAGTGTATAACTTTTAAAAGCACCAATGAGGATAGAGAGAGACGTTTGCGCTCAGACAAACGTTCCCAGATGACGCCGTCATTGTGATAACCTTCGGTACAGTGATTCCTTTCGTCTGTAATGATAATAATTAATGTGTGTGAGGTCTGACCTCTGAATTCTGTAAATCAGTTGTATTTTAGTTTTTGCTGTGTGATTTTGGCTGTAAATAATTATTGAAGATGGCTGTTCATGCTTAAAAAAAAAGGTTGATCCCCTTTTGAAAGATCTATTTTGAGATATTACCTCATAACTGATTAGTGTTTGTTTCTCCTGACCCTTAACAAGACTTGCTGTTGTGTGTTTTTCTCTTTGCAATAAAATGTTTCATTAACGAAGAAACCCGACTTTGTGTCCTGACCTCATTAAGCATGTTAAACTGATAACAGAAGAAGAACAAAATGTTCAAACTGGAAAGAAAAGCCATTAATTTAATGGTAAAACTGGTTTATCAACACTGCTTTGTACAATTATGGTTCTGAACAAAAATTTAGTAAAAATGAAACACCTTTGAAACTATAAAACTTTCCTGCTCTGCATGTATTCCATCACATTTCAGAAAGCATCAGGACCTCGCTTCTCATCTCGGCATCTGATGCTCTCACGGCTTCTTGAGCATTTCTCTGCTCTGACAGCGACGCAGCCCGCACTGACACGCAGGTAAAAACATTTTTCTGTCGGTCGTAATTCCCTACGCAGCGATGCACCTGACCTCGGATTAGCCTGGGCAGTACCTGATCCTTTAAACGATACAAAAGAAAACATATGCACATATACATTTAGGGTTACAGACAGGCAGAGTTACAGACAGGCAGGGGACGTTAGTCTTTAAACTAAGTAATTACATTACAAAATTACTGTCTTTAAAAAGTAATCAGTTACATTACAGCGTTACTTTCTGATAAAAGTAATTAGTTAAAGTACTTTTCCATTGCAGAAAATAAACAACTCCTTTGTGATTCCTGATGCATGTTGTTTTAGTCAAGACCTTTATAATTATTCTACCATCATCCCTCAGAGAAGTTTGGCCCATAATCTGTTCACTTACGCGGTTTTTCATTATGATTCACTGCAAGTTTTGGCGCTGTGATTAGTTTTCCAATCTTACTGCTCGTTGGTGCTCGTATAGTCAAACCGCATGTGAGATAGGGGTATAACAGCAGGAATAACAGAGTGAGCGGGTTATCGGGTGGATCTTGTAGGACGACTTACACACACACACTAACAGATTGGGGATGTCTGCTGTCTGGCTCATGGATTACATAAATTGTCTGAATAACGGATTACATTTATTAAAAAATAACTAAATAACTGAGTACTTAAATGGTGGACCTAACATGTTAGATTACTCATTACATCAAAAAAGTAATCCAAGTACTCTAACACTGCAGACAGGTGTGCTAAATTAACTGATTCATCTGTGAATCCAGTTTAGAAGTGTTGCCCAGATATTTGTTTGCTGTGCAGCTTAAAACTAAAATATCTGTCACGTTTTCCCATTGATTAATTGCAGCCGTCGGCTGAGAAGGAAATCTAAAACGCATTCTGCAAAATAAAAAAGAGCAAACACAGAAGTCATTCAACCTTGATCAAGTACTCCTTCTATATATAATTTTAAACAGCAGGTTCTGACCCTGATTATTATTTATTTTCCTATGGCACTGCTGCTTTTAAAACTATGGTTAATATATTCTTTTTTTTTTATACCTATCATTTTTTTTATTTTTATTAATTTTTCTTGGTAATCGAAAAAAGGATTTCATTGTACGGGGTGGAACATGTTTCTTTACTGTGTATATGACAATGAAACTTGAACCTTAAAGTGATATGGATGGACGTTGGAAAGGTGTTGTTCGGGCTTTAAACCTGGAGAAACAGTACTTACGTTTTCATAGTACACACATGGCACTGCATCGTTTCTGTCCCTCATTAAGAAGCTCTTGGCACCAAATTTTCCTACAGTAACTGCAGAATCGAGAGTGGCTGGAACAAAAAAAAGGGAAAAATAACAAAGATACATTTGAAATTAAAAAAGCATTTGTGGTGATGTCATACTGCAACAGTGGTATGTGAGAATATGGTGAGACTCGCCAAAAATCTCAAACATCATAGGAACTTTGTCCTTGAACTGGCTCCAGTGCTTCATGCCCTCTATAACAGCGGTGAGAATTCGCAGAGATTTCCTGGGCGTTGCTTTTTCCTGTAAGTGGTGAAAATATGACAGGAAGGTTTTGGATCACACCTGATTTCCAACCCACATCAGGGCCATAATCCAAAATTGCGCAACAGAATGAAAAAACATAATTAAACAAAAACAGTAAGACAAAAGTCTGGTGTGACTTGATACTGAATAATTTGTATTAAAGCTTATCAACTAATCATCAAAATTGATAATGTTCAACTTCCTGTTTCCAGGCATTGTAGAGCCCCAAAGCTTTGGCTGGAATTTCAAACGATGAAAATTGTTTGCTTTGTGCAAACATATCACGTCCAAAATTAAATGAGCTTTCAAGTGTTCAAATTATTGAGTCAGTCAGCAGAGATTTATTAATAAATCAATGTATGAATCAATTACTTACAATCCTAATGACAGGTTATAATAAAAGTTATTAAAGGCATGTCTGTTTGCATTAGCCTAAATTACTTAATTAGCAACATGTTTTAGCTTTCTTTGCCCTCATGTTGATGTAACTCACAGACAAAGACAAGAAAAAAAACAACTTTCTATTAAAACAGCTCGACTAACCAACCTGATTCGGTTGAGTAATTTACCTGCTGCTGTACACGGCTTTTGTTTTGTGAAGTATTAAAAGTGTCCTCAACCCACATTCCCCTCCCAAGTCCACCAGATTTGATCTTCCACTGGGAGCTCTGAGTCTGAGCCGCTGGTCTCTGACTGCATGCTGCGGGAGCTGAAGGGGCGAAAGAACCTCTGGGTGGATTGACGTTTCGACTAAATGACTGCTGCTTCACGGGTTGCCTGGCAGCCAGAGTTTTATTTTGGATTTGAGCGGTTGAACTCCCACTCAGAAAGTCATCTTGCTTGAAACCTGGGGTTGTTGCCATGGGATCCTGTCTGCCTGGAGGTCTCTGTGGCCCTGTCTGGGACCTAGAAGGATTGCAAAAACGTGTTAAAAAAACATGTTCAAACTTTGTTATTTAACCACACTGCAAAAAAAAAATTATATAAATATTCTTGAATCTAGCCAAACCTAGCTATAATTTCTTAAAATAAGTTTACTGCAAACCAAACATAAGATTATTAAACTTATTTCTAGATAAATGTAAATGGGAATTGGTGGCTCATTGGTGGCACTGGTGTTTCCCGCCTACCATGGAGGAGTTCCAGGCTCGATTCCCAGCCAATGCCCAAACCCCGGCCACTAGAGGCAGTGTCCGTCTCAAATCCGGATAAGATGAGAGGGTTGCATCGGGTACGGTACACAGCGTAGAACCTGTGCCAAATTGTTGTGCCAGTAGAAAAAGACATTTTCCGACTTGCAATTTAAGTATTGTGTGACTAGAAACAAGTGTAATAATCCTATACAGTGGAATCTTGGATTACGAGCATAATTTGTTCTCGTATTTCAAAGCACTCGTAAACCAAATTTTCCCATAAGAAATAATGGAAACTCAAATTATTTGTTCCACAGACCCAAAAAATAAATACATAAAATAATGAACACAAAATATTAAGTAAAAATAAAACAAATTATCTTGCACTTTAACTTTTGTTTCCATTTGTGGCCGCAGGCCACATCTGTTTTATCGGAAAAATAAACAAGGAATCTATCTTGTTTAAATCTTATCTCACAGTGTTTCTGTGTAGAGCAGAGAGAAAGAGTGTGTGTGTCTGGGTGTCTCTGAAGGCGAAAGTACTGTAGGAGGAGCCTGTCTGTCTATGTGTGTGTGTGTGCGTGGCACGGTGTCCATTGACGCATGCGCACAGACACACAGAGCAGGCTGATACAGGGAAATGGATCTTTAACCTCTCTAATGAGACTTGCTTTTGCTTTACATGCGCGCTGTACACACGCATACAGACACAAAATAAAATATGTTTTACACACACACGTGGTCACAGTGTTATAGTTAACAGTACACAATTGCACGGATGTTAATTATACCAGGGGAGACAATTACCTACAATTGTGCAGCGCAAAAGAGAGGAAAACCATTGGCTCAGTTGTGATCACGTGGCGCTCGCCATCAAAACAAGAAGTACATGTGTGATACATAATACTCGGTACTTGTAAACCAAGACTTGTTCCAAGTCAAACCAAGTCAAAATTTATTAAAAATCTTTGCTCGTCTTGCGGACCACTCGCAAACCGTGTTACTCGCAATCCGAGATTTCACTGTATTTGGTTTGTATCTTTTTTTTTTTAATTATTATTATTATTATAAAAAGATTTGGCAAGATTCAATAATATTTCAATTGCTAAAATGCGTTTTGCAATGCACAAATAAATAATTACCAAGCATAGGTACGCTTCTGTGCGTGAAGTATAGGTGTGTATCCTCTCCCTGTTGAAGCAGTGGGCCACAATTTGCTTTGTTGAGTTGGTGGGATGGTTTGCTGGTTCCACTGACTTATCTGCGCCAGAGGCGCTCGATTCATTGACGGCTGACCACTCCCCATGTCTGCTAAAACAGCAAGGCTGATTAAATACAAAGCTGATAAAAGTTTTCGATCAGTGACAGTGTTTAATGGCTCCCAAACTTACTGGATGGATGGATGGCTGAAGTGAAGCTCAGCATGTCTCTGTTCTCGTATCCAGAGAACACTTCGCTCTCAGAGGGATTGGACGTCAGTGGCAATCTGCTCCGCTTTTTTTGGTTAAACAGTGGAACAGACAGACAGCCTGGACCAAAAAAAGGAAAGAAGAAGAAAAAATGTAAAAGCTGTCTTTGTAATTTTAATGCTGGTGGGACGATAACGAGAAATGAATCATACTGCAAAGTGCAACCTGTGAAACCCAGACCTGAGGATGGACCTGAAACTGGAATTTTTATATTAATATAAAACTGGCTAGCAGTAAAGTATTATGTGACACTGAGTCCTTAATGAAAAAAACTAATAAACTAGTGTTTCAAATTGCATATTTATGTATTATAATTAATGACTGTTATTGAGTTTTTCTATTACAGTTATTATAGGATACTGTATTACTGTTAGGAAAGTGGTCAGATATAAAGCTTATGGGACATACCACTCTTCACACTCTTGTGGAAGCCTTATTGGTCAGAATTGTCTGAAGTTATTCATAATTTTTTGTAATGAATATGAATGGAAATAAATGTAAAAAAACAAATTAACAGTCCACCCATCTTCCTTCAGTCATCTGTTAAAAGCAACAGTAATAAACCAATGATCATGTGCACATAGGCACAGGTCCTGATTTCTTTGATAATTTACATTTGTTTACACATTATAAACTATTTAACAAGCATGTTTAGGCAAACATGTAAGGTTCTGCATTATAGGGGGGTAAGGAAAAATGGTGACTGCATAACATGCATTAATATTTCTGACTTTATTATAACTGTAACTAAACTTAGAAATACCTCCGGTATCAATATATACCCTGTTTGCCATACACACTGTATGCTTGGGTGGGCCGCCAAAGTACATTGACAGCCATCAAAGTATATTTGCCCATCCTTTAAAAAAATCTGATCTAATTTGAACTGGTAGCAGACAGTTCCCTCTCACATTACCGCTCCAATACCTGTTTATTCTGCTACTGCGATAGCGGTGTACTGAGAGGCAGTAAATGCAATGGATGCCAGCTGTCGCAAAAAGAATAACAAGGCCGTACTGACAGTCACACATTCCAGGAAGATTAACCCTTAAAACTCAATCGGCAAGGATCCGTGCAGGCAACACAGCGCCAAGACTAACTTAGACATCAAACTGTGAATAATGGGTTTTCTGACGTCTCATGTAGAACCAAAAATGTGACTATTTTTTAAATGTGTAAATGTTACTACTGCTAGAATGTAATGTGTGGTAATGACGTAGACCTCAGCAAATGCACATATAAACACATGATCTTATGAATTTGTGCTATTTCTTTGCCTGTGTGACCCTTTTTTTTTTAAATAATACTTTCATATTTAGTTCATCATATTGCTTAGGTTGTGCTTAAAAACAGGACGTGTCATTCTATATTGCACAATCCTGACCCCATATATACAGAGTCAGCCAAAAAAAACACATGAGAAAAAGAAAAACAGTAAGACGTATATATCACTGATTTGAATAAAATTAGCATATTATTATCATATTATCATACACTGTACATGTTTTTCTTTTCCTGAAGTGTCTATACATTTTTTACAGTGCCATCTCTGTACATCAAAGAGTGTTTTTTTTTCACTTCATATATTCTCTTTACATATGGGTTGATAAAAGGCAGGGTTTTGTATGTTGGATCTCAGAATTAGGAAATTAATAGAAATATCAAATAAATTATTATATTGTATTAAAGGTCATATGTATTTGTTGTTTATTGATGCAGTAAACCACGTTTGTGCTGGCAGGTAATGCCTGCCCATTCTGCTGGATACCATCATAGGTAATTTTTTTTTAGACCTGTGAGAAACACTGATATAGACCAGTTTATCTTATGATGTAAACATTTATACAGCAGCCATTTCAAAACTTAAGAAGGCCACAGCTTAATTGTTCTGTGGCCCACACAAACCTGTAATTACAAAATTCTGATCAATGCATCACATATTTCCCTAAAAATTTTGTATGAAAAATTCAATTCAATTCAATTCAATTTTATTTGTATAGCGCTTTTAGCAATTTTCATTGCCGCAAAGCAGCTTTACATAGTCAAAAGAATTATTTAAGTTTGTATGAAATGTGAATTTGTATGAATCAAAATGGTCAGTTTGTCCCTGGTGAGCAAGCCGAGGGCGACAGTGGCAAGGAAAAGCTCCCTGAGATGGTAATAGGAAGAAACCTTGAGAGGAACCAGACTCAACAGGGAACCCATCCTCATTTGAGTGAAACAGAAAGCAGTAAATGATCTGCATTTATACAGTGTGTAGGGTGGGAGGCAGTTCAGCTATAATAGCTGATGTTAATTGATGTTAATATGGAGTCCAGGTAGTTATTGAAGACCCAGGTAGACTTGTAAGAAGTTCCAGTCATGAACTATCGAACTGTCAAGTCCCCAGAGAAACAGTTGCCAACACCAGTCAAGGCCAGAACCATTTTCTAGGTAGAGAGAATCATTCCCAGACACCAGACGCATCCCAGAGAGACACACGGGGCATCCATGTGACGAGATCTTCAGCCAGAAGCGGGGCACCAGGATGGGTCAGACAGGTCCGGAGGGCAGAGGGAGTCTGGATCACTGGCAGCTCAGGAACGACATGAAAAATAACAAGGAATTATAATTCCTTCTGGCTTAGTGGTTAGCACTGTTGCCTTGCACCTTCAGGGCCAAAGGTTTAATTCACGCCTCAGGTGTATGTGCTTGGTGGGTTCCCTCCGTGTACCCACCCACAGAGCAAAAGCATTCAGATTAGGCTAACTGGCGTTCCCAAATTGCACAAAGTGTATGAATGAGCATTTGTGTGTTTATGTGCCCTGTGGGTATTGGCACCCCATCCAGGATGTACCCCTCCTCGTGCCCCAAGTCTCCTAAGAAGTGTAAATATTAAATCAGAAAAATATTATGGTTTTGTTCTAACAAAAAAAATTTATTAAACGGTTTTATGATTTATTTATTTACTTTATTTTACATGTAAAATTGGGAATATTATATATTTAAACTTTTGTTTTAATTAAAAGGATTTTTATTTACTTATTTATTCATTTTATTTATATATTGCAGTAGACCTGACGCGGTCCACCTGCAGTACTCTCATGGCCCACCAGGCGGCAGCGGCGCACGTTGAAAGACCCACGTAAAAAACACAGGTCTACAGGTCTAAATTAAATGATGAGCTTGCGAAAGTGAAATGCGCATGTGCAGAATAGTAATATAATAATAACACTGTTTTTTTTTATTAAAACAATGTCTTTGCTTACTGTCCACACAGCTACATTATATTAAAAACTTCACAATTTAAAAAATAACGTAGCTGTATGAACAGTACAGAAAGCCATTGTTTAAAATAGCCCTGAATTTTCAGTAAAATTATCGATAGTAGATGCGAAGGGAATAAATAATAAATTAACTTCGATGTGAGCTGAATATTTTACCCTACAGTACCTGCCGTTGTTCTTGGTTGATTTTCGTTTCTCCTCATGACAGTAATAAAAGTGTGTAGAAGTGTACCTGTAACACAAGCAGTATACTTAAATCAATATGATATTTACATGACAAAAACACCACTGGTATAATAGATAAAACGAGACCCGTGACTATATATATATATATATATACTGTATATAAGGTATATATTATGCGGCGACATCTAACATAACTACACTACAAACTGAAGAACTGTGCTAGCGTTAGCTTAGCTACCAGAGTCAAACACAGGAGTTCAACATACTTCGAAGTGTATAAATGTAGAATTTTGTACAGTCTCGATAACACACCGTTTTTTTAGAGGAAAGGACCGCGGATACACATTAAACCGCGAATAAACCGCAAATTACTTGTTTTAACTGTTTTAGTAGCGCGACGAGCTAACTACATCGCCAAACATTTTATTCATAAGAGCGCGCGTGCCAAAGGCGCGCGAGCACGTCACTTTTCGCGCGCGGGATCACGAGATCAGATTCAAGAGTTAAAGAACTTTATTAATCCCAGAGGGAAATTGCTTAGTAGCGTAGTGCACCTGTTCATTGTGGTGCATACTGTATTATAACAGCCTGATCAGTGCTGTAGACTGTGGTTCTGCGGTTTATGTGTGAAAATCTCTGAAGTATTACAACCCTGTGAGCAGAGTCTTATCAGTTTGCTCTATATTGTGAGGGTTTACACCCTTAATCCAAAAAGTGTTCACAACAGCTAATGTCCCATACTAACAAACTCACTTACTCATCTCTATACTGCTTTATCCTGTATACAGGGTTTTATCCCAGTTGGACGTCCAGCAGATTCAAAGCCAATCCCTGGAATACTAGGACTAAAGCAGGAATATAATATTTGCAGAGGATCATGCACACATATTCTAATAAATGTACCTTGACCATTCTGTCATGTTCTTGGGATATAGGTAGGAGTACGGAGGACCAAGAGGAAACCCATGTACACACAGAAGGACATGAAAACATGCACTTTCACGTTGGTGCATTAAAACACAATTTTGAACTGTCCAGTTACCAGATCTGATAAAAAGTTTAAGCATAATTCTTTACTCAAGTCAAACAGAAATAATAAATTAGTATTAATATATAAGGTGTATGATGAAATTTCTTGTAAATAAATATAAAATTGATTGATATTTATAGAAGACTTCAAGGACAGTACAATGAGGACTCAGTCGCAGTGAAACATGAATGGTGCAAACATTTAAAAGGCTGTAAGTCATTAATTGACGATCCGGCTAAGGTGACTTTGTGCCGTTCAGCAAGTGCAACACCTGCTCTTCGAAAATCGACAGATAACTTGTTGCCATCTTGTGGAAGAGACATCTGTCTATGGGAACTGTACACACAAACATTCATAAACACTTGCACATTACAGGAACTTGGTTGGGAGTTATTGCTACATCCCTGCCTGAACTCATATAAAGCCATTTCCACATGTTTGGGCTATTAAAGGAGCTCCTGGGAGGCCAGGGTTTAAAGCACTCTGTCCTCTCATGGCTCCGGCGCAATGAGAAACTTTATACCTGGATGGTATTTGAGCACTAGTGAAATGCTCTAATAACCTTGTCGTCATTCTGCACAGTTAAAAGTCACAATTTGTGGCCTCTGAGTGGCGCAGTGGTAAAGCGCTCACCCTACCACTTGGAGATTGCAAAATCGATATCCGGGGAATGCTGTAATCTCTCGCCGCTGGAGGTCTACGGAGAGCTGATTGGCCGAGCTTTTTCAGAGGGGAGGGATGAGAGGTTCTTAGTGCCCCCACATTAATCACGGCTCTACAGCCAATCAGGTCTAAGAAGGCTTCTGAGGTGGCATCTGTGAGCGCACATAAGCGGAAGGAGGGAATAGCGCTGTCCTCCAAGTGTGTTACGCCACCTCCAACTGTGCATGAGCAAGCAGTTCGAAAAGATTCGGTCGGCTGCGTCACATGGTTCGGAGGAAAACTTTAAATTCTTTACTCAACTAGCAAAGTGTACATTATTAAGATACTTCTGAATATAAATGTAAAAGCACATGAAAGATTATTGAAAATTAGTGAAATTTTTACCAAAGAACCAGGGAATGTGGAAAACATCAACTTGGAGAAGAAATAAAGCTGTTAGTCATGCTATCAAATGTTCTCTCTCTCTCTCTCTCAAAATTTAATTTGCTACAGATCTGTGCGTGTTTAATGAATTTATCATCAACCAGCGCACTTTAAACAATACATAAGTGAATTTTGAGTTTATCACTGAACAACAAAAGTTTATTCTTTTGTGTAAATTTTGAGTGTCAGTTGTCATATAAAAACATTCGTGTACAATAAGGTTAGTCTCTGCCAACACTGTGGGTGTCCACGGGGCGGTCAATGCGATAAACAAACTCTGCTGGTAGAAAGTAACCCAGGTATTCCACTGCACTTGGTGTGGTGTCTATGTAGTAATGACCTCCTTCACCATGATGACTAAAGCCATGAGTATGCTCCACTCTTAGATCCAACCCCTGTGTAAATACAAATCGACAATAAGCAAGGAAAAATGCAGTTACAGTAAAATAATCAATGATGCAGTAGTGTAAAGTGACTTAACGCAATGACTTAATTTTACCAAAATGAAATTAATAATTTGATAATTTTCATTAGTAACATTTTTTATTATTAATTAAAAACTGGCAAGTCAAAATTTTTTAATCTGCATATAATTTAGATGGTGAAACATCCAGGAAATTAAATAAATGTCTTTTCACAGAAAATATCAAACAATAATACATATTTTTGAAATATTTTTATGCAGAATATCCACCATACAAGTACTTGTGCAAATTGCTTTCATAGAAAAAATAAAAGTATTAAAACAAAGCATTAATAAAAACCTAAAAATATCTAATCAGCCAATCACATGGCAGCAACTCGTTAGTCATGTAGACATGGTCAAGACGATCTGCTAAAGTTCAAACCAAGCCTCAAGCCTTAGTGATTTTCAGTGTAGCATGGTGGTTGGTGCCTAAGTTGGTGCCTCAGCCTGAGCTGGGCTCCATAATTGCTAATCAACTGGGATTTTTATGCACACCACCATGTTTTTTAGAGAATGGTCAGAAAAAGGGAAAATATCCAGGGAATGGTAGTTATCTGGGAGAAAATGCCTAGTTGATGACAGAGGTCAGAGAAAAAGAGGCCAGGCTGGTTCAAGTTGCTAGAAAGGCAGCTGAAACTTAAATAACATTTCACTAAATGCACAACATGTCAAACCTTGAAGCAGATGGGCTGCAGCACACCGGGTGCCAATCCTTCCCAGCTTAGACCAGGAAACTGAGGCAATAATTCACCTGGGCTCACCAAAATTTAACAACAGAAGAACGCACTGTCTGATGAGTCTCAGTTGCTGCTGCGACATTTAGATTGTAGGCTTAGAATTTGGCATGAATAACTGTAAAGCATGTATCCATCTTGCTTTGTATCAACGATTCATGCTGGTGGTGGTGTCATGGTGTAAGGGGATTTTGTTGGCACATGTTGGGTCTCTTATAATATGTCCATTCCTTTATGACCACAGTGTACATATTTTCCGGAAAACCATTTCACAAAGCTAAAATGATCTCTGGTTACCAGTTTGATAATAAACTCCGTACTTGAACATGACATGAGTTCACTGTACTTAAACGGCATCTACAAAGTGACCAGATCTCAATCTACAGTAATAAAGCACCTTTGGTATGTGGTGGAGCGGGGGGTCTAAATCTGCATCAACTGCATGATGATCTCATGTCAGTATGGACCAGAATGTCTTGTTGAATCCATGCCACAAAGAGGCAAAAAAGGGCCGAACCCAGTACTAGCAAAGTGTACCTTATAGAGTGGCTGTTGAGTGTAACTGACAATAACGTGAAAAATAATGTCAAGAAATAGTAGCAAATAGGCCTCCGAGTGGCGCAGTGGTAAAGCGCTCGCCCTATCATCCGGAGGTCGCTGGTTCAAACCCCGGTTGATGCTGTTTTCCTCTCACAGCCGGAGGCACAGAGAGAGCTGATTGGCCGAGCTCTCTTAGGGGGGAGGGATGAGAGGTACTTGCGCTCCCACATTAGTCACGGCGCTACAGCCAATCAGGGGTGTCTGTGAGCTCGCGCACACGGAAGGAGCGGCTAGCGCTTTCCTCCGAGTGTGTTACTCCACCCCTAACGGTGCGTGAGCGAGCAGTTCGAAAAGATGCGGTCGGCTCGCGTCACGTGGTTCGGAGGAAACACGGGATAGCTTTCGTCCTCCCGACTGAGTGGTTGTAGTAGCCTCGATGTGTGTGGGAGCCCCCTAGTGACGGGGAGTAATTGGCCACGACTAGATTGGGGAGAAAATCGGGGAAAAAAAGAATTGGACAGGACTAAATTTATAAAAAAATAAAATAAAAAAATAAAAAGAAATAGTAGCAAATACTCACAGGATCTTTGGACACCATGACACTCTGGCAGATGAGAGGAGCACTGACTTCAAAGTGCTTTAGCCAGTTGTTCACATCGTCATTAGTATTCAGGGGGCATGAGGAAAACTCTCGTGGCTACAATTTAAAAAGAAAGTGGGTCATGTAACTAAGACTTTATCATCAAGTATTGCTTTACATAAGTCCAAGCTAAATGACTTTTAGAAAAAAGATAAACACACACAGGGGAATAAAAAAATTACCATGATATGGATCTTGGCCTTCCCTTTCTGGAGGATAAAAGTTCCTCCAAGTGCAACACTTTTATCGCCATAGTGCTCCCCTATAGTCTTCCTCATACAGCTCACGAGACTGTCCTCTCCTGTCCTCCTGCTGGCTCTGACCTCCATGACCTGCAAGCGAGCATATTTTCACTGTTAGTTACTTATTCATGCCTGTCACCTAACGACAGTTATTTATTCATTTAGCAATCAAAGGTCAGTGTTGTTTCGCGTGTGGTTAGCAGGTCAGTTAAGCCTACTGAATTAAAAATCCGGATTACACTTTCAATCACATGCAGCAGTTTGTCATCCTTGCTAACATGTTTGCTGTTTGCTCATTAGCTATATTACATAACAGAAATGCTGTCTAGAGTTGCATTTGTTTAACATCTGGCTTTGCCATCTGCTGCTGGTGTTTCCTTATGATGTGCAATATGCTAAATGTAAGAAGCCAAATGCCTTTCATTTTATTTACTACTACACTGTGACACATTGAAATGAATTTCTGTGCAGTGTTTGCTCCTCAGCATGCCTCTAGCACTGTCCCTACCCTTTTAAAGTCAATTGTAGCCTATTGATTCCAGTCTTTTTTTTTCATTTAGTGCAAATTATTTTGCTTATGAGGTTTTCTAACTGTTTGATTGGTTGTTTGGTTTGGCTATTTGATCGTTTTGTGGGTTGGTTGGTTGGTTGGGCTGATTGGTTGCTACTGTCCAGTGGGTTGCCTGTTCGCTTACTTGCATGCTTGGCCTATATGTTTGGTTCAAGGGTTTGTTCATCTTGAGTCACCACTGTACCCTGATGAGGGTGATGATGATCTGGAGGCAATCCCAAGAACAGTGCATACAAGGTTGGAATACATTAACAATTTTGTACCTAAATTGTGTATCAAATCATCCTATTAATTTGTTTATGTGAGGCGGGAGGAAGACCAAAGGAAACTCAAACAGAGACCTTGTAAAAAGCTCAGGCTCAAACAGGGGACCCTGGTTCTTACCATCAGCTTAACCGCTGGGTTATCATATCAGCTATCATGATGTGGCATTCACAATTTTGAGTCAGTACCTTGAATATTTACATTAATAATAATAATTATTATTATTATTATTATTATTATTTTTATTTTTATTTTTTAAGTGTGTGATTTTGACTCTGACCTTGCCAGACTGACCCTCGCATGCGTACAGGTTCGCTAGGAGCCCAAAGTCACAGTCACAAAACTTGTCGCTGTATTTCTCCTGCAGGCATTTCCCATCTGCTGGGTTGACAGAGGAGAAGTAGCTGGCATTGACAGCAGGTTTGCCTTCATGCTCCGTCAAAACTAGAGGCATCAACTGCGAAACATAACTCAGGCATGAGTAAGAACTGCATATGTTCCAGCGGTTATGTACTGCAAGTTATCATTACCTCTCCATTCATTCCAACAGTCTTCGATGACACGGCACCAGCACCAAGAATAAACGCCCCAGGCAGCTCCAAGTCCTTGGCTATAGTGTTCATGTTATACACCTTGGATTACATAAACATAATTTGTGCTCAATTATTTACCCCAGAATATGAAATACAAACAGATATTTAGTCAGAATTTAGGTCTACTGACTTTGTCCACTTTGACCAGTGGGACCAAGTAGGGTACACCACCAACATCGGTGATCCGAGGGTTACCACACAGTCCTATCAAAGGACAAAAAAAGGTAAAGGTTGTTGAGTGTGCTTTTTTATGTAACACTATGTTTGTTTTTTGTTTCACAAAATTGTATACTGTATATTTGGGTATGCACCGTCACAAACTAGTTGGGACTGAGGATCAATAGGAAATACTAATCTATGTACAGACATGTTTTGGGGAGGCTTGGAGGACACAAACACTGTTCTTTTTATATTCACATGAGTAATAACCGTTAAGAAAAATCACAAAACATTCTTAAAATCTGTATTCTAAAGTAGCAGTGGGTGGCAAGCAGTGTTGTAATTAGTTACTTTAAAAAGTAACGTCCCCCATTACAAAATAACTGTCATTAAAAACTAATCAGTTACATTACAGCGTTACTTTCTGATAAAAGTAACTAGTTTGAGTATTTTTCCATTGCAGGAAATGAAAACTCCTTTGTGATTCCTCATGCATGTTGTTTTAGTCAAGTTTGGCCCATAATCTGTTAACTACTAATACCCCTATCTCACCTATGCGGTTTCACGCAGTGGCCGTAAGTACAGTTCATCATGATTCACCGCGAGTTTTGGCGCTGTGATTAGGTTTCCATCTTTCCACGCGTCGGTCCTCGCATAGTCCAACCGCATGTGAGATAGGGGTATAACAGCAGGAATAACAGAGGGGGTGGGTTATCGGGGGCGGGGCTTGTAGGACAACTTTCACAGAAACACAGTTACATATTGGGAATGACTGCTGTCTGGCTCACGGATTACATAAATTGTCTGAATAACGGATAACAATTTAAAAAAAAGAAATAAATAACTGAGTACTTAAATGGTGGACCTAACGTGTTAGACTACTCGTTACATCAAAAAAGTAATCCAAGTACTCTAACGCGTTACTTTGTAACACGTTACACCCAACAATGGTGGCAAGTTGGTGTAGTGGTTTAGTGGTGTAGTGTCATCTTGCACCGCCAGGGTCGGTGTTCGATTCCTGCCTCTACTATGTGCATGGAGTCTGCACGTTCTCCCCGTACTTAGTTTCCTCCCGCAGACCGAAGACATGAAGATTAGGCTAACTAACACCTGTCCAAAGTGCTCCCTGGCTCGTAGCAGTGTGTAATGTTTAGAGGTACTAAACTATAATGCAAATTTGCTAATAATATTTTTTATTGTAGTGTACATTTTATACTGTTAGCATTCTATTTTTTCTATTTTATATTACTTAATTCTGTTGTTTCTTAATTTTTTACTTTGTACTGTCCACTTCCTGCCGTGGAAAAAAAAAAAATCCCACTTGTGGGACTAATAAAGGTTTATCTTATCTTTTTTTCTCCTAGGACCAATACAAACTCAGTCATTTCTAAATTGAAGACAATTGCAAGTTGGGGATCTTGTGAATCACAGATTTCTAGGAAATCTTGTGTGTAGTGTTGCTGGTTCAGTCCTGAGTTACTCTGCATGATGTCCTTGTGTAAACCATATGGGCTTCCTCCAGGCTCTCTGGTTTTTATCGTATATCTAAAAAACATGCCAGGAGGTAGATTCGGCTTTTGTTAGATTGTCCCTATGTGTGTGTGTATTTTGCCTGACCCAACCAGGATGCATGCCCGCCCTACTCGTGCCATTCCGCTAGTCACATGTTCAACAGGAAGTTACAGCATCTGAATTTCCTAAAGATCATGTGAAAATGAGAATTTTTTCTTCATTTCTGTCATGGATATTGACTAGGGAGGTCTCTTTAAACTTGGTCTATTAACTTCATAAAAGCAAAATGCAAAAAAACTGTGCACTTTTTAGGAAAGGACCTAGAACTTCACTTTAAACTTTAGATTAAACAAAGTGACTTCATACCTTTGACAGGAAACTTGAAGGGCTCCTGTGTGAGATCTGGACAATCACTCACACACACTTTCACATCTTCAAAGTTCTTCCTCAGCCCCTTTTCCAGCACTGTTGCATTTCATTAAAGATAAAGAACATTGCATGATAATATCATTACCAGTCAATCAGAGGTTATAATACTGTATCTCAACAGGACTGCCATGTTGAACTTTGATCTCTGTATCAAAACCAGTACAGTGTCTGTTACTTGGTCCTTACGCAAGCTGCATGGGGATTAAATAGCGGAGTGTTTGTCCTTCTGTATTGTTGTAGATGCACACTAAATCACTCACCCTGACACAACTCCTCGAGATCAGGAACGTGCAGCTGGAACTTCTCAGTTTTAGCGCGTGCCATTCTGCAGTGAAGGAACGGAGACAGCTATCACGTGATACACAGCACAGCTGACCGAGAGGCTGGATCTGTGCAGCGTTCACTGAACACAGCTATCTCATAAAGTTTTCTAATGAGCTTTTTTTCATTGAGCAAAGCAAAAGAAACAATTTAAATAAATAAATTTTAATAAATTAAAAACTAATATCATGAAACAATAAGTAATTATAATTAATAATATTTAATAAATATTAGTCACTCCAAACTATGTCATAGGTGAAACTGTTACACAAAAAGAGGTTCATTTTAAGATTGTTCCTGTGTATGAGGTCACTAAACAAAAAGCACTGGACAAATGCAAAAGCTATGTCTCATGTCTCTCTTCGTTTGTGTAGCAATGTCATCATTTATTTCGCAATTTTGCAAAATTTGGATATAAAAACTGATTACATTTAATCATCAATGAAAATCATGTGGACTTACACATGGAAACCATTTTGTAAATAGTTATGATTTGTCTTTAAATTGTCATTGCTGTTACCGTTATAAGTGTTACCAGCAAGAGAAGTAACACCAGTTACTTAAAGTTGTTAAATGTATTTTTAAAAAATGCATTAAGCTCTACTTTTTGTGGATTTATAGTTTAGAAGTAATGTATTGCTATTAAAGAAGGTCTATGTGAAAGAAGGAATACATTTCAGGAGATTTTTATCACCTAAATTAAAAACGGTGCTGTCTTGTTTAAGTGCAAAAAGAAAATCTGAAATAATAATGTTAAACTTGCACTATTATTACAATTATTGCTGTTGTTGATTATGATGATCATTTAATAGTGTTAAAACGGACAAACTTGCAAATAATCACTATTAATAGTTTAAATTTATGTTAGATTTTTTTTACCTTTCTACTTATTACTACAAACTATAAAAGAATAGTTTTTATTTGTTTTTATATTCGCAAAAACAGCACAATAGGAAACAATCGTACAATCCTAGCGCTCTTGAACGTTCCCTGGTTTACTCTAACGCCGTTCTCGTCGTTTCCTTAGAGCTCTCACATGATTGGTTCGTCAGAGCGCAGCGCTGCCGGAAATCGTCCCGCCCCCTGCTCGACTTCCTGTTTTCTTCTGCAAACCCACGTGTGTGCTGATGTGCGCGCTACAGATTATAATACTTCATCGAGATTTAGCGAGATATAGACTCTGTAAGTTGTATGTAAGTGAATCGCTTTTATATGAAAGTGAATCCTGAGAGAGAGGAACTGGGAGTGTGTGAGCAGTGAGCATGTCTACAGGAGGTAACGGTTGTTATGGAGAATATTCCCGAAGCTTCGGCACAGAGAGACTCCCGGAGAGGAGACGCGTTTGAAACACCGGCGTCTGAAAGGTAAATCATGTCCTCTTGAAAGACTAGAAGAAGCACAGACTGTCATTTCATCAGCCTTCTCATTCGTGTTCCGCTTATTACTTCCGTCCTGTGTTTGTTTGAGCGATGACTCGATACTGAAGAATCGGTTCTTTCGATTCACTGTGACACTAAACATAGTCTGATACCAAAGAATCGATTCTTTCGATTCACTGTGACACTAAACATATATTTTAACTAAATCTCACATGCAGTTAACCTGTAAGTATTCCGATTCAGTAGGTACTTTATTACTGTCGGGGTGGATCAGGAGCCTGTGTGAGGATCTGGTCCAGAGACAGGAGGACATCCTAACGATCATAACCTTGCATCTCAGTTAGGACGTCCTCCTGTCTCAGCCTCAACCAGGGCCAGATCAGACTGGTAAAAAAGGGTTTCTGTGTAGAGCAGAGAGAAAGAGTGTGTGTGTCTATGAAGGTGAAAGTAGGAGGGGTCTGTGTGTGTGTGTGTGGTTTCCAATGATGCGCACACACACACACACACACACACAGCAGCCAAAGAGCAGGCTAAGCCTTAAGCAGAGAGAGAACATGGATTTTTAACGTCTCTAATAAGACTTGCTTTTGCTTTACACTTGCGCTGTACACACACACTGACACAAAATAAAATATGTTTTACACACACGTGTTTACAGTGTTATAGTAAACAGTACACGCGTGCACGGATGTTGATTAAACCAGTAAGAGACGCGCACTAAGACTCAGCAGCCTCAGCTGTGTATCTTTCCTCTACCTCTGCTGTTTTTTTTTTTTTTTTTTGCTCCGCCGAACTCATTTTTGAAGTAACATGAGTGTTCAACAGTCCAGCTTAAAGCACAAGACCGTTACTCTTGACATGATATCAAGCATAGAGCGAAGATTAACTTTCTGACTCTCATCTTCTCTATCTGTGTTTAATAGCAGTTTTCAATTCAACTAGGTGAGTACCGACACCTGCAGTATCAGAGGCTGAAATTACGCAGGTGTACCCAAGTACGGAGAAAAAAATAATAATGTGAATGCTGGCTGAGTGGAGCAATGGTTCCTGGGTGCGATACAAGTCAATCATGCTGCTAGCATGCATTTCAGGGGATGATATTAATAATGTAGAGCAAACTGTTCCTTAAAAAAAATAATGCATGTTTAAAAGTTGATGATTTCTTCATAAAGGTCTATTTGGTTTGCGCTCCAAATACCAAACATGGTTAATACAAAAAGAAAGAAATAAAATTATTAAATTTAAGTATTTTCATTTCTTTCATCTCGTTCTGTAATATCATATCTTTTGCTTTTCTACAGTGACTCTGGCGACAGCTTGTTTTTTACTCAGTCTGTGAGTTCACCTTCAAGGACTGTTAAAAGACACCGTCCGTCATTTACACCGGCATGTCCCTTGAGTCAACAATCAGAGGATGAGCAGGAGAGAGAACCCAACCCAAACCCACAACATAAAGGGGCGAGGCCGAGGAGCGACTCTGACAGTGAAACTAATTATGATGACTTGCTTCGGAAATGGAGATCTCTGGAAAATACACGGAGGAGGGTTAACCGTCGGCCTCGCCAGAGGAGTCGGAGAGCAGCTCCAAAGAGGTTGTGGTTACCTTTTCTGTCTAGCTTTGGACAAGTTCCTGCTCGCAGAAGCCAAACTATAGTGGTAAGCATTTGCGAGCATTTGGTGTGCATGTGTGCTTGTATACATATGTTAAATTGTCACATTTCTGCTGTGGTGTTTACCAGATAGATAGAGTTCTGGTCAGAAGTAGATTTCAAGATTAGTTCAAGCGTCTGTATATAGGTACAAGTTTTTGGCAGGTGAAGCCGAGGTGTAAAAGAGCAGTAAATCTGAGACATTTAACCCCAAGAGCACTGTAGCAGCTGGTAAACATGGTGGTGGTAGCATCATGTATTGGGCTCTGTTTTTCTGCCAATAAAATTGGTGCATTGCACAAAATAGATGGAATGATGAATTGGGACGTCCTTGAGAATTCTTCAACATAATCTCAAATCATCTAGATGTGCACATGTTAATGCTTTTATAGAAGGTATTATAGCTAGGGTTGGGTATCGTTTTTTTTTTTGTTTTTTTTATCGGTGCCAAATCGGTATTTTTAAAACGGTACCGGTGCCAAAACGGTGCCTAAACCGATACTTACAAAATAAAATACAAAAGCCACGAAATGATGGTGGATGACTTAATAATGCATTTTTATTGAACAAAAAATTAAAAAAAATTCTTCATAGTCAAATTAGTATTTTACAAATTGTTTGACCATTTGTTAGCATAAATGCAAGATTTGCATTTTGCAATTAACATTACATTAGCCTACGACTAACCTGCGGAAAGGCTGCTGTCGTTATTATAATCGGCGGACTCCTTTTTGCTGAAATTCCTTTAAAGAGCCACTTTTTTTTAAAGCTGTTAGCTAATGCTAGCAAGCTAAGGTTAACATGGGGTCCACTAGCTAGAACATTACAGGGTTAGGTTTACTGGGATTAGTTAATATTTTTATCACTAAAATAACAAGTGGTACAAGTGAATTTTAATGCGCTGGAGTCGTCTTAAGACCAAACTTAATCTACTTTTTTAGATTTCTCATCTGTGATTCTGATTACTGATAAGCTGATGACGTAAGAAGTGCAACTTGGCATAAACAAGGCGTAAGATACTCAACCTTACAAAATGTAATTTCTTTGCATTAATAAGTTAGACCGAGAGTTCTGCCGTACAGACAGGGTTTTACAGTTGATTAAGTTAAAGCTGACACGATTATTTTTAGCTTTAACCTTTGAACTATTTCTACAAGCTCTAGAAATAGTCAACAATGGGTACTAATGCTAAGGCATTTTTTACCTAGAAATTTAATAAAATAAAATGGGTTAAAAATGTACATGCATCAAGTATATTAAATGAAATCTTTTTTCATTCAAGTTTAAATACATTTCAAGTTTAAATACACTGCATGACCAAATAAAAAGTCACCATTTCAATGTTTTGACTGCATTATGAAAAGAAAACTTTAAAAACTCGTACACTATGTGGATATTCACTGTCAGTAACAATGACACAGTAAGACAATATACCTGTATTAATATTGTAATAATTGCAATATTACATATCAATACAATATGTAATACAATATTACGTACAGTCGTGGCTAAAAGTTTTTTACAAAGTTTGCTGCTAAACTGCTTTTATATCTTTGTTTCAGTTGTTTCTGTGATGCACTGAAATATAATTACAAGCACTTCATACGTTTTGACAATTACATGACATTTATGCAAAGAGTCAGTATTTGCAGTGTTAGCCCTTCTTTTTCAGGACCTCTGCAATTCGACTGGGCATGCTCTCAATCAACTTCTGGGCCAAATCCTGACTGATAGCAACCCATTCTTTCATAATCACTTCTTGGAGTTTGTCAGAATTAGTGGGGTTTTGTTTGTCCACCCGCCTCTTGAGGATTGACCACAAATTCTCAATGGGATTAAGATCTGGGGAGTTTCCAGGCCATGGACCCAAAATTTCAACGTTTTGGTCCGCGAGCCACTTAGTTATCACTTTTGCCTTATGGCACGGTGATAAATAGCATCGTGCATTGTTCTTCACCAAACTGTTGTTGGATTGTTGGAAAAAGTTGCTGTTGGGGTGTGTTTTGGTACCATTCTTTATTCATGGCTGTGTTTTTGGGCAAAATTGTGAGCCCACTCCTTTGGATGAGAAGCAACTCCACACATCAATGGTCTCAGGATGCTTTACTGTTGGCATGACACAGGACTGATGGTAGCACTCACCTTTTCTTCTTCAGACAAGCCTTTTTCCAGATGCCCCGAACAATCGGAAAGATGCTTCATCGGAGAATATGACCCCAGTCCTCAGCAGTCCATTCACCATACTGACACCAGGCCATTTTCCAAAAGTCTTCGCCTCACTGTGCGTGCAGATGTGCTCACACCTGCCTGCTGCCGTTCCTGAGCAAGCTCTGCACTGGTGGCACTCCGATCCCGCAGCTGAATCCTCTTTAGGAGACGATCCTGTCGCTTTCTGGACTTTCTTGGACGCCCTGAAGCCTTCTTAACAAGAATTGAACCTCTTTTCTTGAAGTTCTTGATGATGATATAAATTGTTGATTTAGGTGCAATCTTAGTAGCCACAATATCCTTGCCTGTAAAGCCATTTTTATGCAACGCAATGATGACTGCAAGCGTTTCTTTGCAGGTCACCACGGTTAACAATGGAAGAACAATGATTTCAAGCATCACCCTCCTTTTAACATGTCAAGTCTGCCATTCTAACCCAATCAGCCTGACATAATGATCTCCAGCCTTGTGCTCGTCAACATTCTCACCTGAGTTAACAAAACGATTACTAAAATGGTCTCGGCAGGTCCTTTAATGACAGCAATGAAATGCAGTGGAAAGGTTTTTTTGGGATTAAGTTAATTTTCATGGCAAAGAAGAACTATGCAGTTCATATGATCACTCTTCATAACATTCTGGAGTATATGCAAATTGCTATTATAAAAACTTAAGCAGCAACTTTTCCAATTTTCAATATTTATGTAATTCTCAAAACTTTTGGCCACGACTTTATATAATACAGTATTACATACATATATTAGATGACTGTATTAATTGTGCAATATTTACCAGTGCTCTCGGGTCAATGTGCAATAAGGTATGTATTTTATTTTATTTTAATCTATCTTATTTTATTTTTTTTCTTATTTAATTCCTGGGATTAATAAAGTTCTTTGAATCTTTAAATCTTTAAAAATGACTGGACCTGTCACTGATTAAGAACTGACACATTATTAAAATCTGGAAGGATAGTGCTGAAGTTCTTTACAGAAGAAGAAAATATGACTTTTATTTAAGATTATATAAAACTTGCTGAAGTTGCATGATAAAAATCAACTGTAAAACTCATAGCTATGTTTAATAGTGAAAGTATGAGGATTTTCATCCCTACACAACGTGATGAGAATTCACAGGATTGGTCCTAAACAGCTGTGTGTCTGTAAGAAAACCACTTGTTAGCGAAACTAAACTGAAAAAGTATTCGGATTGCTAGAGAGCATAAAGAATCCAGAATTACAGGATGTGCATGATAGAGATGGGGGGGCGGGGGGGGGGATTTTATTCTGTTACATATCACGATTCCTGTATTGCTACATAGAAGTTCTTTTAAATATTTTTTTAATAAATATATGTTTGCATCTTACAGCTGGTTTGCTCTAAACTATTCACACATTGGCTGGCAGCACAACATACTGTGTGATAGGAGTGGATTATGTGTTAGAGTGGTTCTGGGGGTATGAGAAATCATTGTCACACATAAACTGGCCACCACATTACACATTCTAAGGAAGGCCCAGTGAAATATTAGTGTGCCAGGTAGTGTAGCTTCACAGTACCGTATGGATCTTAACCATAAATAGCTAAGCATGTCATTTCTAACACCTGTTCTCATTGCATTGTTATTCTGCACTACGTTTATAAAAAAGCACAGCCCCTGAATGTTTAAGCCTAAAATAGAAGGTTTTAAACACCGTATGCATTTTCATGCAGGGCATATCTTTTCAAGGGCACTGTTTAATGCAGATTGGCATCACCCTTTCCCAAACCATGTTACTGGATACATTCTATTTAAGATGTAATTCTTGTAATGACAATCTATAGACTTTTGTCTCATGGTGGCTGAATGTGAATGGAATAGCAACAAATATGTACACCCTTCAGTGCTTTTTAATTAAAAATCTTTAAATACATTTTCCCATTTGCTTCTCTCTTGGAAAAAAGAAAATGTCTGCAAACAAATAATAAAATCATCTTTTTATTTCTCAGAATTCAGAGATCGGTGGGTTCTTGAAATGCGTATTGAAGCTAAGCAAAGGAAGCGGAGAAAAAGGACGAAGGAAACTGTCTCCATCTGTTTTGTCAGCTGAGTGAGTTTAACAGTACTGTATATAATACAAAACATAATTACTGTACAGAGCTTTTGTTTGATTATGTTGAATCGGCTGTTTTGATGAATCGGCCGTGATGTTGTGTTTCAATAAGTCTTTTGATTGTCTAAAGCTGCTTTGCGACAATGTTAGTTGTTAAAAGCGCTTTACAAACAAAAATTGAATTGAATTATGGGAAATTATTCTATAACGAAGTGATAAGTTATGGTGATGTCAGTTAGCATATTGATGCACAGTTTTATTCTCTATTAGACTTGTCCGTCATTAATGAACTTTTTTTAAATTGATTTTTACAGTTCAGAGGAAAATAATATGGAAGAGAATGAAGATGATGAGGACATCAGAAAAGTGGTAAAGTTTTATTTTTACAGTTATGAATTTTACACATTTAAGGTATTTTGCTATGCAAACTGAATTTAAAAATCAACACAACTGAAATAAATATAACGTCAAATCACCAATCAACATATGATTTTAAAGTGATTGGTAAGAGAGGGGAGGGGCTACTGTACAGGAGAGTTCGTATTAACCAACCCTCCTGTAGCTCCTCTCCTTTTTTACCAATCTGGCAGTGTTTCCCCATAACAGTACACAGTACGTTTTTTTTTTTTTTTTTTTTTTTTTTTTTTAATCTAATAATGTTTATTATACTGTAAAATTTAGAAGTTTATTAATGTGGATACATGGTAATACCAATTGTCAACACAAGGTGGCACTTCCTTTTTGTTGTGGTAGACAAAACAAAAAGTCCAAAAATTAGTTGTTTTTCTAAGATGCTGCTACCTCACTGAACTTATTCTCCTCAGTAATAAGCGATTCAGAGTATGATCATGTATAACTAAAGAATGTAACGTCGGGTAGAACTGTTTCAAACAGTCGATGTTTAAATGAACTACAGGCACTACCACAATAAAGTTGTATCAATGTTTGATATTCACTTTAAAAATACATTTTCAAAGTTTCTTACCTTGGTATGAGCCAACTGAATAAGATAATGACCCAACAATAAAACTGTGTGTTTTAAAAAAAGGCCAGAGAAAAGTCCAGAAATCCTTGTTTTATTAAAATGCATGCAGCCATGTTGCAGAGAATGTATTTTATTCAGGTATCTTTGCATTTTTGATTTATTTTATACATTAATAATCAAAATCTAATATTAATTATTAGAACATTAAACTAAGTATGTTAGAGTGGTGCAGGACATATATGAGAGCTGTAAGACAGTGGTGAGATGTGCTGTAGGTGTGACAGAAGAGTTCAATGTGGAGGTGGGTCTGCATCAAGGATCGGCTCTGAGTCCCTTCTTGTTTGCTATGGTGATGAACAGGATGACAGATGAGGTTAGACAGGAGTCTCCATGGACAATGATGTTTGCAGATGACATTGTGCTTTGTAGTGAGAGCAGGGAACAGGTGGAAGAAAATTTGGAGAGGTGGAAGTACGCTCTGGAAAGAGGAACGAAGGTTAGCCGTAGTAAGACAGAAAACATGTGTGTGAATGAGAGGAACCCAAGAGGAACGGTGAGGCTTCAGGGAGCAGAGGTAAAGAAGGCAAAGGACTTTAAGTACTTGGGGTCAACGGTCCAGAGCAACGGAGAGTGTGGAAAAGAAGGTGAAGAGACGGGTACAGGCAGGTGGAAATGCGTAAAGAAAAGCTCAGGTTTGTTATGTGACGAAAGAGTATCAGAGAGAATAAAAGGAAAGGTGTTCAAGACAGTGGTGAGACCAGCGATGCTCTACGGCAGAGACAGTGGCCACATTTTGCTTTGATGACAGCTTTGCACACTCGAGGCATTCTCTCAGTCAGCCTCATAAGGAAGGAGTTCCCAGAAGTGTTGAGTACTTGTTGTCTGCTTTTCCTTCACTCTCCGGTCAAACTCCACCCAAACCATCCCAGTTGGATTTAGATCATACACTAAACAGCTATGACATTAAAACCACCTGCCTAATATTGTGTCCGTCCTTGTTGTGCAATCAAAACAGCTTTGACCCATCAAGGCATGACCTCCATGAGGTGTGCACTTGTATCTGGCAAAAAGATGTTATATAAACAGCATATGTTTAAAGTTCTGTAAGTTGTGAGGTGAGGCTTCCATGGATCAGTCTTTAGAACTCTTTGGGATTCTCTTAAATATTCTTGAACCATTCGCAGTGTGTGGCAGGGAAAATTATCTCGATGAAAAATGTCACTGCCATTACAGAACACTGTTGCTATGAAGGGGTGTATTTGGTCTGCAACAATGTTTTCGCAGGTGGTACCTGTCAAAATAACATCCACATAAATGGCAGGACCCAAGGTTTCCATCAAGACATTGTCCAAAGCATCACGCTGTCTCCCCATAGTGTATCCTGGTGCCATCTCTACTCCAAGTACTCCTACAGTACTCCGATGCACAAGAACTGGCCATCCACATCATGTAAAAGAAAACGTGATTCATTAGAACAGGCCACTTTTTTCATTATTTGGTAGTCCACTACTGATGCGCACATGGCAACTGTAGGCGCTTTTGGTGGTGGACCTGACCAACGTCCGCAGCAAACTAACTAATCACTTCGCTTGATAGATCCCACTCCGACAGGTCTCACTGTAACAAGATAATCAGCATTATTCACTTTACCTGAGAGTGGTTTAATGTTATGGCTGATCAGTGTATATCTGGATATGTATAGGATAAAACTAAATTAGATGAGAAGCATTAAAAACATTAAAATAGAATACTATAAAGAGTACAAACAGAAACTGAATGCTGAAAAAATAATTTTACATAAGAAAATGAGTGAAGGCATAAAATTGGACAAATAGATACATAAGATTAAAAACAACAAAATTTTAATTAAAAAAGTGTTTTGTGTTAACACTTAACATAAATGTTAAGTGGAACACTTTGTGTACAGATTAAAAGTTCTTTAAATCACAGAAATACTACCGTATATAATTTTTTTATCTTTACTGTATTTCATCTGTGATGTCTATATCATTTCCATATTGTTAATTAATATATCTGTATTTGTTTCAGAATCCAGATTGCTTTATTCAGAACACACACACAAGAAACCGACAACCGTGGTTACCGTCCTTGAAATGGAAAAAGAAAGACGCTTCAAGAAAGTGCACTGAGAAAAGCAACAAACATCAAGAAGACAAGAAGAAATGCTATCGGACCAGAAAAGTTGCTAAAGACCTGATGGCGCCCCAAGATGACACAGATATACATAATGAGAATGAATCATTAAACATAGAAGTTACTCCATCCAGAAAAAGGGGTAAGAAGACCAGAAAGTCTTCTGCTAGGACTTCTCTCTCACCGTGTTCTTCACATTCCCGTCTTTCCCCTGACAAATCCCTATTTATTCGAAGTCTATTTCTGGATCATCAGGAGGAACATAGTGAGCCACAAGTTCTAGTGGCATGTTCACAATCACAATTCCTTGAAGCCCAGGAAATTTATCAAACTTTTGAGAACTGGCAGGAACCAATTACTGAAGTATCCGTTGAGGAGACGGACCATGAGGATGATGACGAAACACAGATTTTGGATGAGAACCTTAGGGACCAAAACAGAGGGGGTAGTACACACTGCTCGGAGAACATCTCATTCCAGGAGCACCATAACCAAGTTGAGAATGTCAATCCAGGTGTGTATCATGAGCCAGAAAAAAACGAAGATCTGGGTAGTATTGGTGTAGGTTTTACCAGCTCACAGGATCTTTTCCAAGAACCAGATAATCAACCAAGCCCTCTTAGAAAGAATTGTGATAAAAACAGTAATGAAGAAAACTTGGAAAGCAATGTGCTAATACAGGATAGTAACATAAAGAAGCAAAAGAGACCTTCATTAATTTTATCAAATGTGGAGAGCACCAATGTTAAAAATTCCAATTTTCAGAAGGGTCAGTCGAGTGAAACAAGCTCACCAACACTCAGAGGTATACACAAAGAACGAAAAGAAAAGGACAAAAAGACATCTGATCATAGCATAGAGCATTCATATCCATCACTGCCATTAGAGGATAATGTATCAGGATCCAGAAGAAATGATTTCTCAAGTCCTAATAAGGATGTTCTTATGGTTGGTAGGGAAGAGAAGACCGAGACCCCACTGTTTATTTATGGTGGAATGACATTTCTAAAAAGAAAGAAAGGTAAAAAGACAAAAGCCCCAGAGGTCTCTGATAACCCGCCACCGATACAAGTTGATCTGGGTAAGAATGAAGGTTCTGTACTTCAGGTTAATGACATTGAGTGTAAAAAAAGAAAGAAGATGAAAAATGATGGGCTGTTGGAGGAGTCAGTTGCCACCATGAAGGAAAACAGTGTTCCTTTAGACCCAAGTCTATCACCACAGGACTGTTCAGTGGATTGTGCTTCAGGGAATGTTAATAAACCAAAGAAAAAGGACAAAAATGGTGGGTTGTTGGAGGAAGTGGTCAATCCCATGCCAGAAATCAGTATATCTGCAGAATCAAGTCTATCAGTTCAGGAAACCTTAGTGGTTTGTTCATTTGGTGGAAGTAAACCGAAGAAAAAGAGAAAAAAAGAAAAATATGGTCAACCAGTGCCTCAAGTAGACCAATCAGTTGATGTAGAGGAGCCTGTGCAGGTTCCCTGTCAACATTCAGCTTCTTTGCTGTCCATAGTTGCAGAACCTGAGCAAATGATCAGTACTGATCTATCTAGTCCTAGTTTTAGTCATAATGTTAACCAAGTAGACAATAATACACCCTTAAAAGATTTAGTTGAATCTGATGGGCATGAAACACGACGAAAAAAGAAAAAGAAGAAAATGGATGGAAAATGGAAAAGTCCTTTGACGTCTGATCAGATGACCGTTCAACAGAGTAGTCAAGAGTCTCATTCGAGCCTTGGAGCCGATACTGTCAAGAAAAAGAAGAAAAAGTTCATACATGATGTTTACCAACTAAAAGATATGGCTATGGCCAGTTATAATCATGGAGAACCTTTGGAGAAAATCTCTGAAATACCAGCAGGCATAGAAATCCAGACAGTGGGTAGCATAGGTTTGAAAAAGGATGACTTTGTAACACCAATAAAGAAGAAAAAAAGGAAGCAGGAACAAGTGGTCAGAGAAGATAATGTGGACTATGAGGCATCATTGGTAAAAACCACAGAAGACATGGAGATTTTAGATACTATTCAAGATTCTGAGCAGCAAGCAGCTGAGCTGGTTCTAACAAGCAAGGCAAAAAAGCGAAAAAAGAAAAAGGAAAGAACTGAAACAACTCAAGAAGAGGAGGCATCTAAAAATTCCTGCCTGTCTCTCGGACATGGAGATGTGGCAACACCAAATACTTCAACAAGAAGTGAGGCTGGAGAGATTGTTGAGGCAGACGTTCCTGGAGCAGAGCCAATAAAGAAAAAGAAAAAGAAGAAGCGAAAAAAAGAGTTGAAAAATGATGCCTCGTTGTCAGTCTGTCACGACTTGGAATATTTGCATCAATCACCTTACCACAATACTGTGGAGAATGAAGCTTCAGGTAGTGGTGACAAAGAAAATCCCTCAACATGTTTGGAAACACATTCAACAAATGACTCCAATAAAAAAAAGAAACGTGAGGGGACCAAAGGTGACGGTTCTAAAAGGAGCCAACAAGTACTGCGATCAGAAGATTCCATACAGCCTAAGAAGAAGAAAAAAAAGAAAAAGCGAGAATTGGTAGAAACAGACAGAGAAGTAGATCCTGAGGTTGTTGAACATGACTTTTGGCAGGAAAGTGGTTCTCCATCAGAACCTTCAGAAGCAATAAATGAGAAAAAGAAGAAGAAGAAGAAAAAGAAGAATAGAAGCGACAAAGTTGGAGGAGAGAGTGAGAGTTTAGATGTTGCTCCAGAAGACCCAAAAGATGTTTTTATTACATGCTATGATACAGAGGATAATATTTCATTCTCTGCAGTTGAATTATCAGGACATGTTAAGAAAAAGAAGAAAGTAAGAGACTTGATTAATGATCTAGAGACCATGAGTGGAGATAAACAAGTTGCTGTCTCTGATAAGTTAAACTCATGTTTACAGACACACAGTAAAAAGCTGAAAAAGAAGAAAGACCGTCTGTTATAAATTCAATTTTTTTTTGCTTACAAAGTTACTTTTAATTTAAAATTAAGTTGATTTTACTTTCGGATATGAAGGTCTATTTTAACAGAACCACGTCCATCATAAATACCTCAAAGTCTGAAAAGATGTTGGTAATTCAAATCTTGGCTATTTCTGTCAGTGAATTCCTGTGTATATTTTTTTTATTCATTTATCACTGCATGTAAAGTTGAATGAGTTCATCACTTAAACTATAACATGTGTAAACAGATTCCTCATAAATCTTTTTTTTTCTTAAGTTCATAATATGAGAGAAACGCACCCGGTCATGTTAATCGGGAAACTCTTAAAAAAAAAAAAATCTTATAGATTTTCCATGTTGGAAAATTTAGAAACCATATTAATGTGATGTAAAGGATTGTAAGAAGCTCTATGTTCGAAAATATTTGAGTGGTAATGTACAGCCTCAGCTTTGCTTAATTCTAAAATATTTTATATACATTTAAATATTTTCTAGTTATTATTTTTATAGTTAGTTCTTTATTATATAGATTTTTCCCAAGTAAAAATCAGCTTCAACTAAAAAAAAATATAATTATAAAAATAACTATAGATAACGTCCAGCCTTGCTGGATTTTTTAACTTCAGCATGCTATTGAAATCTGTCCTCTATAGTACAGTTTTAATGTTAAAAAGGTCAAGTGTCTCCCTCATCTGGTATGTGAATTTACACAGATGTAGTAGAGATGTTTTTTTCTTTTTTATTGATTAATATTTCTGTGCACTGTTTAGAAACTGTAATGGTACTTTTTGCTGCCAAACATTGTAACTTAAATTTTAAAATGAATTATGTTAATAAGATTTGTTAATGTACATTTGGAGTAATGTTTACAGTCTATAAAATATACTTCTTTCCTGTGGAGCTGCAAATATCGAGTTGGCAAATAATAATTTCAGTGAAAAAAATAAGTTCTGAAGCAGCTACAATGATCTCAGGTCATAATTTTACTCTTAATTATGAAATCATAATTTAGATAGTTAATGCGAACTTCAAACTAGATAGTAGCATGTAGGTCAAGAAAAGTAAAGAAGTGATATTGGAAAATAAAAAATGAGCAGTACTGTTAGCATAACAAAAAGCACGTCATTAAACAGAGAAAAAAAACACAAACAGCTAAAACTAGGACATAATACAAAGTTAGAGGATGGATTTGACAGCTTATTAAACACTTAAAAGTTTATTAAACATCAGGAAGTTTATTGGTAGAAGAGTGTAAGGTTTTGTTTAAGGAATAAAGGACTTTGGAGCATGTTGGTTAAGTAATAAGTAACGGGGTGGTGTAATGTAGCCCGAGCCATAGTGGAGTAACTGTTACAATCACAAAGTTAATTATTTTGTAATAGCTGCTTGTATTTAAGGTAAATTTGCCAGTTATTGTTCATTTGTATTAAGTAATGATTGCACATTTGTATTAAGTAATTAAGTAAGTAAAGTAAAACTGATTTGTTATGTTGAATGTTATGTAACACCCAGGTTTTTTTTTTTTTTTAATCTGTAAGTTAATATTTCACATCTGGAACTTTGTGCTCCTGTTTCCTTGAATCAAATCAAAACAAAAGACTAGCAATATGTTGCAAAGCACTGTAACCTGGGTGAAGTATTCTGTTAAACAGGAATGGACTAGTCTTGGAGAATGTCTTAACAGGAAGTAAGAAAAAGTTGAAACTGTGAGCTTATTATTTCCTCATATTTGGTGGAAACAAGCATCCACTCCATTCCCTTTCTTTTTGTGACTTGTTACTACAAAATGTAAATAATGTAATTTACTGTTACAAACTAATCTACATTAAAAAAAAAGGCTGTCCCTGGAGACTCCTTGGAAAAAATTGTAAACATCTCACAAAAAGCTTGCATATATTTCCAATTGTGTGTTGTTTTAATCTGTTGATGTGGATGGTTTACCATGAATTGACAGTAGACAATTCTGCCCAAAACAGTGGGTGTAGATAACAAACTAAATGGGACTGAGAACAAAACCTTGGGGGATTCCTTGTATTGCTGGGTTTGTGGTTGCCTAAGGTTTCTGCTTGCGCAAGGAAACAAGGTGTTGTCACCCCTGAGCAATAGGAACTGAATGAGGCTAGTATTGTCTGCTAAACCTGTTCTTAAAAGTGGACATTTGTACCAAAAGGAGTGTGACCTAATTGTAGTTCTTTTCTGTTTTTAATGTTCACCTATTCTTTATTTATTAATTGTTGTAAATGGTGCTTAAGTAAATTATGTATACAGTTTTCTTTTAGTATTTCCTTCCTTCATTTTTACATATACATAAAATGTATATATTTGATTGTGTTTTAGAAATCAGATTGCAGTGCCTCCAAGCTGAATTCTACTGCTGAAATCAATACTCACTTGACACCTTACAGTTTACAGTGCTAATACTGGAACAGCTTTTTTAAAATGGTGGTGAGAAACCTTCCCCAGGGGCTAATTGGGAAAGAAATGTTTGATAAAGGTGTTACAAATATGAATGCTGACTTTGCTGTTATGGTGTTCATTTCGTGATAAACATTAACAACAGAAATTAAAATGAAACGAAAGGTATTAGTGGTGGTGTGACTTAGTTTACAGTACAACTCTTCTACAACGTTCCAAAGCAAGGGCTTTTTTACTACCATGTTTAGCAAGTATATGTCATTTACGTTGGTGAGTCAAAAAAAGTTAGAGCAAAATTCTTTTGCATTATCTACTCTGAAAGGGAAAGTGGTATTAATAGTAGTAAATGCATTGAAGTATAACTCTAGATTTTTTATAGGTTGCTTACAAATTTACATTTTCAAGATGTATAGCATTGTAAGAAAAGCAAGTGATGTGTCCGTAAAGTCTTTGATAAACCCTTTTTTCACCCAATTTAGCTTTATTCATGTGAAATATCTCTTATATGTTCTTGTTGATATGGCTCCAAATATGTTGATTGTCTACTGGCAAGATCTCCGGTGACTTAATTATTTCATCTTTAAAAAGCACAACTTTCATGGGACTAGGACCTTGTTAACCTACTGTAAGAAGGAATCCCTGATGGTGTGTTGCTAGTGAGTTTCTCATTCATATCCTGGTAAGCAAGATGCAAAAGATTGAATCTCCTGTAGACAATTCAGAGAATCTGTTGATTCCCATCTCTTCTGCTTGAGCAGCGCTCAGGTTCTACCTTTTGGACACTATAGTATGTTGTTGCTTTTTTTACTCTGTAGGGATCTATGGTTGATACATACATACACTATATACAGTACGATGTGCACTGAAATATACCAGTGACCATAAAAATAACTAAGGTAGTTATGTAAAATCCATGCTAAAATGAAATTAAGGTTTGCAAATAGAAAAATAAGAAGAAAATGAGCAATTACAGATAAAAAATAAAAGAAGAAGTATAATATAAAGTAGAAATATTTGTAGATGTATACAGTAGTAATGTGATTAGGCAGCAAGTGAAATTTTTTTTCCTGAAGGTAAAAAAAATTAAGGACGATTTTGGCAAAGGTGAAGAATAGAAATCTATTGTTGTCGTGGGCACAGAATCACCAAACCTTGAGGGTTGTCCGACTATTATAACTGCTGTCTCACCATCCTTATGCATAGTCATCTAGTCATTACCATTTGGCTCTTGGCAAAGTCACTCAAAATCCTCCATTTGCCTATTTTTCCCCCTTCTAACACATAAACTAACTTAACTAACAGGTACTGTATGTCTTCTGCTGTTGTTGTTGCCCATGATGTTCAGTATATGTTGAGATGCTTTTCTGATCACCACCACAGCCTATTTAAGTTATTATAAACCTCCGGTCGACCACTGCCTCTCATTAACAAGAGGTTTCAACCTGCGGACCACTCCCAACATGTTTTATTGTTCTTTTTACCATTCTCTGTAAATTCTAGAGACTTTTTTTTGTGTGTGAAAATCCCAGAAGGTCAGCAATTCAGAAATTCTCAACCATACCACTGTGTCTGCTTTTTTCCATTGTGTTGATGCCACATGCTTGACTGATTGGATAAATGGCTGCATGAGTGTAGAAAATATTACTATAATCTATATATTTCTCATGACTTTTTTTAAATCCTTAGGAGTACAAATTAATAAATAGCTAAGGCTTATTGTGTCTCGTGTTAACTAGTTCAAGATTTTAAAGGTCAGCTTCCTGTTTGATGTTGACCACAAAAACTTGCCATCATCATAATGGTATTGCTATCACTTTTTCAGTTCTGCATATTTTGACTTTTGCTTTATACATGCACACACATGTACACAGATAGACCCAAAAACTATATACACACTTTAACAGTTAAACAGTTGTTATCTATGTCCTTTTTAATGTAGTCAGGCAAACAAATATATAAGTATTTTAATGAAATAAAATATTAAATAGTAAATTATAGTACATTTATTGCTATATGATAATATTTTGATAATATCATTAATATTATATTATATAATATACATAATACTATTTTTGGCTGTCTCTGTTTACATATATTAATACACTATATGGACAAAAGTATTTGGCCAAACCTGTTAATTATTGAATTCAAGTGTTTCTGTCAGGCCTTTTATCATCAGTAAAGGCCAGTCTTAATGCTTTAGTATACCAAGACATCCTGGACAATGCTATGATGTTTCCAACTTTGTGGCAACACTTTAAAAAAAAGCCCTTTTCTATCTCAACATGACTGTGCCCCAGTGCAAAAAGCAAGGACTATAAAGACATGCTTTAATAAGTTTGGTGTAAAAGAACTTGACTGGCTCAAGCAAAGAGCCCTGACTTCAACAACACTTGCCTTCTTTGGGACGAACTAAAACGGAGATTCTCTTCCAACATCAGTGCCTGACATCACTCTACAGAATGAATGGACACGAATCCCACAGAAACACTCCAGATCTTGTGGAAACCCTGCAAAAGGATGACCAGCTCCATATTGAAGTTTATGTATTTAGGTAATAGCACAGTACTTTTTTTCATATGGTGTGTGTATCAAAATCAGAAAGAGCTTTACTGGCAAGTACATTTGCATACAAGGAAGTTGTTTTGGTGACAGAAGCTTCCTGAGTTAATAATGTAAATAATAAATAAACATGAAATGCAATAAGATGTATTATCAAATATATATATATATATATATATATATATATATATATATATATATATATATATATATATATCAGTGGTATTGCATAGTGTTTCTCATATTGCACATAATTTAAATGCACATTGGGGAGAACATTTAACTGTCCATGAGGTAGATTTCCCGGGGGAAGCTGTCCTTGTGTCTGGTTGTCCTGGTGTTCAGTGCTCTGTAGAGTGGACCAGACTGCAAAAGTTCAAGGAAAAGATCTTTTAGATGTAAGGGGTCATAGGGATTTAGTATTGTCCAAAGTAACTATAAACACACAGTATAATTCAACAGTGTGTATATAAACACAGCCAAAAAATACACACCTACTTTACTAGTAAATTCAATGCTAATGTTATATATTTATATGTGTGATATTATTATTAATAAAATATACTGTTTTTTGTTTTTTTACCTGAGGTGTGTATAACTTTTTTTTCACTGTGGAAGGTCCTCATATGGGTCGGTCTTCATAATGATAGTATGACAAACCTGAGTGTGTGTGTGTGTGTGTGTGTGCCAGAAAAAATAAGTCTACAAACAAGTAATGTTGTTTTATTAATATTTGTAAAGTTAACGGTGTTGTGTTAAAGCGTTTGTAGCGGTGCTGTGTGTCCCGCAGTGATCTCTCTCTCGGTGACGGTGGCGGAGTCCCGGCTCTAAGCGGTTTGTTTACCGGGTAGTTTGGGTTATTTCTCTTTGGCCCCGCCCACCCGAGCCTAATATAGTCCTGAAAGCGGAGTCAGAGCCTCGAGCGCCGCTCGGACTTTTAAAGCGGGTTACATAACGCGCGCTCTCCAGCTCCTCTCGGTCTCGCGCTACACCGCACTCTCTGTGAACTTTCCTCCCTCCTCAGGACCCCTCCTCGCGCGCTTCCCGCAGGTGCCGCGCGCTATGGCCAGTGACGTGTGCTGTTTGGCTGAAGCCCGGCGCGTGGCGATTTTCGGCGGCACGCACGGGAACGAGATGTCCGGCGTCACGCTCGTGTCCATGTGGACCAAAGACGACAGCGAGATCCGGCGACGCAGAGTGCACACCGAGCCGTTCATGTCCAACCCGAGAGCCGCGGAGAAGTGCGCCAGGTACATCGACACGGACCTGAACCGAGCCTTCACAGAGGAGAACCTCAGGTAAACACTCACCGTCAGGTAAACACACATCTCCTGAGCAGTGGAGCTGGAACATCTGCTGATCCAGGAAGAGGGGAAAAAACGTGACTTGAATTATGAGGAAAGCACGTCGAGATAACATCTCCCGTTGCGTGAAGTAATCTCACTATTGTTATTATAACGATAAAAAATCAAAGGAAGGCATGTTGCTATTGATTTATCTTTTTTATCACGACAAAAAAAACTTTTATTTACAAGGAAAAGCTAATTTCTTTAGGAGAAGAGTGTTTTGTTTTTTCGTTATTATGACATAACAATTCCTTGCAAGAAGGGTCATGCACTGTACTAAAGCTGTTGGTTAGATGGTATATAAGTTTACTTACAACTTTTTTAATTCACTTCCAGTTCATGCAGTAGAGTACAACATTTAGAAATGTTATTGCTCACCCTTTTCCCTTTTGCTGTTTTTTTTTTTTACTATAAATAAATAAATAAACATCCAGTATATAGGGCTCAGGAGTGTGCAATATAGAGTGACTTATTCTATGCAATATGATGAACTGATTTTTTTTTTTCATTTTAACCAACTATCCAAACATAACTGAGCAAAAAACTTTTAAAAAATGGGTCACACAGTTCTACTTTTTTTTTTTTGCAACATCATTCCCCTATTCCGGTTCCTCCATCCATCCGGGAACATCGGGGACGGGGGAGGCCAATGGTGAACACTGTGTTTATTCCCATCTTGTACAACCATTTTAGGACAACATTCACATGCACATTCACACACTACAAGCAATTTGGGAAAACCAATTGGCCTAATCTGCATGATTTTGAACTGTTGGAGGAAACCGGGAACCCGAAGGAAACCCACCAAACGCACTGAGAACATGCAAACTCCATGCACACAGACCCAACGAGGGAGGGATTCAAACTCAGGACCTGGAGGTGCAAGGCGATAGTTCTAACTAAAGTTCTACATTTATTCTTTACAAAAGTTATTATAACTTTCTTTCTACCTAAAGCTTCATTTAATCAACATTAACCTATGCTGTGTTATCAGCATGTATCTGAGCTGCTTAACTTTTAAGGGTTTAAAAAACTATCTCTAACACTATAACATAAAACAAACTGATTCAACAATTTGTAATGACTTGTGATACAAAGAAATGAAACAATCCTTATAGTATCGAGGCTCGCTGCTTGGTGCCATCCTACAGTCAAGTTAAACAACTTCACATGTTCATGGTCAATAAAATACTCCAAATTTACATTAACACTCTAAACCACAATGTTAGTCCTTTGACTGAATGGGTTGCCACAGTGGACCATTCGATCCGCACATAACTTCTCAAAGGTTTTACGCCAGAGGCTCCTCCTGCTGCGACCTTCCCATTTTATCCAGGCCTGAGACTACCAGCACTGTATCCAATGTCTGGGGTTTGGGCATTGTGTGGGAAGGCGCATGGCAGGCAAGAAACCTACCACTGAGCCACCAAAGCCCATACTGCCCAATCCACAATAATATATAATATGAAATATACCACTCAAGTGATCATACATACAGTGAAGGAAGGCTACGGGCTACTAAGTTCATCTATTCTGAAAAAAGCAAAAGTAAAACAACATAATTATATACAAAAGTTTTCCTTCATACATAATAAAATGTTCACAAAAAAAGAACACACTATAAATTGGAGCCCAGCTGGCAACTGATTCTAAACTCCAGTAAGGTTAAAAAAACAGATGCTTCCAAATTTTTTAAGTAGGCACAGAACAGCGGACTGACAACCAAAGCTCCTACAAAAAGAAATCAGTAAATACAAAATAAACACACTGATCTTCCTTTTACATCAGAAGGAAATAACCTTCTTACGTAAACTTTTTCCTTCGACCCCCTGACGGGTTTAATTTCGACTTAAGTCCAGGAACAGGTGTTGTTTGTTATACTGTGTTAGAAGTTTCTAAGAATAAACAGAATAAAATGCCTCCATGCAAAACACCTAAAGGTTATTTAAAAACATGAATAATTAAACTTATTTTTTTTTCAATAGTGTTAAACTTTAATGTTAACATGCAATGAGGCCTATTTCCTAAAATGCAGCTAAAAAAACAGCACTCAAACTATAAAACCATTATGCTTTCACTCTCCAAAGGAAAAAGATCACTATATTAGCATTCAATTCAATTCAATTTTATTTTATTTTTATTGTCGCAAAGCAGCTTTACACAATCAAAAGAATTATTTAAGTATTAACGTTAAGATTTCCCTGCACTAGGCCTACATCAAAAACAAACCAGTCTTTCCAGATTTAAACAAAGATATTATTGCTTGCCACACCTGTCTTAAAACTTCTGCCTAACTGACAATTCTACCTAATCCTTTCCTACCAGGCTTTGCCTAAGTGACAGTCCTGCCTGCCAATGGGTAGAATGGTGGTCCCTCACTCGCTTGCTCACTTATCGTCTATACCACTTTATCCTGTGTACAGGGGGGCCTGGAGCCTATCTCAGGAGATTTAGTACATGAGGCAGAGTACATCCTGGACACACACACAGATACACACACACACACTCATTCACACATTACATTACGGGCAATTTGGGAATGGCAGTTAGCCTAATCTGCATGTCTTACCCGGAGGGTAACTTCCCGTTATTTCGATCGGACCAGTTTTTAAATGTTCAGTCACTATGATTTGAGGAGAACGAAGGTTCTAGTAGTAACAAGATGCTTTTTTGTTATATTAAAGAGATGGTTTCTCAAAGTAACATGATGTTTTGCATGAAATTTGCATGCCTGCATTAAATTAAAAAAATTCAATGTGAAATGCATAAATGACAGTTATTCAAAAAGTTGTTCAGATCTAAAATATTTCATGTCCTTGAACAAACATTTTCTGTTGTTTTTTTTTTTTACTTTTTTTTTTTTTTTTACCTTTTTTACATTCTTAACACTGATCGTGTTTAGGACTGTCACATGATGTAGCTGATTTCAAAGGTAAAAAAACAATATCGCATTTTAAAAAGATAAGCTGTTCTCTGGGGATAGTTTTTAAAGTCCTGTGTAGAAGGTGGGTGGTGTAGTGGTTAGCACTGTTGCCCTGCACCTCCAGGGTCCGGGTTCGATTCCCAGACAGGCTTGATTCCTGTCTCTGTGTGCATGGAGTTTGCGTGTTCTCCCCATGCTTGGTGGGTTTCCTCCCACAGGAATGCAGGTTAGGCTTAATGGCGTTCCCAAATCGGCCATAGTGTGTGAATGAGTGTGTGTGTGTGTTTAAGCCCTTTGATGGATTGGCACCCTGTCCAGGGTGTACCCTGCCTTGTGCCTATCTCCTAGGATAGGCTCCTGAATACAGGACAAAGCTATGAGAGTGAGTGTAGATTGAATTAGAGACTAGCTGCATTGATTTCAAGTAATTTAAAGGTAATCGGTGTGTTATCTTAACAGCATGCATTCAACAAGGTGCTGGAAACAGTACCTAAAGACTTTGGTCCTTATTGACATGATGGGATCACACAGTCACTGCAAATTTGCTGGCTGCACATCCGTAATGCGGATCTTCCGTTTCAACACATTTCAAAGGTGAAACATAGGATTGGGATCTGGTAACTGTGGAGGCTGTGTGTGGGTACAGTGAACTCATGTTCAAGGAATCATTTTGAGATGGTTTTAGCATTGTGACATGACGTGTTGTCCTGTGGTTATACAGTAAATGGATGGACACGAACAGCCACAATACTGAGGTAGGCTGTGGCATTGAAATGATGCTCAGTTGGGAATAGGGGGCTGAAAGTGTGGCAATATCCCCACACTATTACACCACCACCACCCGAACTATTGATACAAGGCAGGACCAAATTTAGACCCTATCATCTGCAGAAATCGAGACTCATAGGATCAGGCAATGTTTTTCAACATTCCGCTGTTCAGTTTTGGTTGATCCCAGGCAAATTGCAGTTTCCTGTTTTTAGCTGAAAAAAACCTGTTGTGTTCTGCTGCTGTAGCTTATCTGCTTCAAGGTTTGACTCGTTGTGCCTTCAGAGATGCTTTTAAACATGCCTCAGTTGTAACAAATTGTTACATGAGTAACTGTTGCTCTTATATTTTCTCGAACTAGTCTGGCAATTCTCCTCTGACCTTTGGCATTAACCAGGAATTTTTGCCCAAAGAACTGCCACTTATTGGATATTTTTGTCTCTTTTTTAGACCATTCCATATAAACCCTAGAGAGGGTTGTGTGTGAAAATCTCAGTAGATCAGCAGTTTTCGAAATACTTGGACATCACAATATTAGCAGACAGTATAAAGTAAGCTATAATAGCTATTAGCTATTGTGCTATCAGTGTCTGTTTAAATATAAGCTAATATGATGTTAATGTATATACTGCACTTTTTTCTAATATGCTAAATCTCAGTCAATGTATTAATTCCTTAAGACTAAAAACATCAGTAATGTTATTGTTATTTGTGTATCATGCAGTAAAGTATTATTTAAGCCAATAACACAACTCCTAAGACCAGATGCAAGAAGTGAAAAAAAACACACATATATATATATATATATATATATATATGTGTGTGTGTGTGTGTGTGTGTAACTTTTAACTAGTCCCACAAGTTTCTTGTTGTCTTGCTATAAGTTTCACAATCTCTTAGTCATCACGAATCCCTTTGAGCACTAAATGGAAACACACAAAAAAAAGAAGGTTACCGAGAAGTAAGTGTCCACGCTGCCAGCAACTCCAGATGTTGTGGAATCGAGGACAAAAGTGTCCTTAGTCATAAATATAGCGAGGTTTCACATACCATGACTTATAGAAATGAATCTGCAACAATGCTGTACATAACACATTAATTCAGGGCTTTAAACGGCCGTATTGTGCGTATTGTCCAGTAAAAATCGAGCCTAATTGAGAGTTTATTGGAGCCGAACTCCGCATGAGGTTTTAAATAATAGACAGATTTAAAATCGTTTCATTGTTCCATTGCAAATGTATTTCGAGTACAGCTTTGATGCTTTCCTTCTGTTTATTTTATTTAATTTTTTTATAAAAAGCTATCAAATAAAAGCTTTTGAAAGCAGCCTGGGTGTTGCTGAAATACAATCCCCGCTTCGGTGTAACAGTGTACGTCTCATTTACATGTTGGAAATTAGAGGTTGTTTGGCTCCTATGTCTCCTTTGTCATTCTTCCAGGGACAGCACTGGTTAGATATTCATTCATTCACTCATCCCTTTCATAATAAATTAATTTTCAGCCAATGGTATGTCATTCGTTCATAACTATTATTTACTGTGTCACGTCACGTCTAAACCATGGTGTTTATTCTAGCGCACTAACTCCGGTTCAAGAGGATTTTCTCCTTTCTCCTGTCTAGACGTGACGATTAAGTGCAACATGCAGAGATACCTCTAAGCTCCGCGGTTTCCTCTCAACAAGCACGTGGGCAGAAGAGCTTACACTTTAACACCGTGTCTGCAAAATGGTGCAGCGGTGCTTCTTTAAACACGTTGCCTAACTGTAGAAAGCATAACTATAAAGAGTAACTTAAGGTTAACTTTAAAACCTGGATTGATGATTGTACTGGAAAGTCCACCTTCATTGCGTTAAAATGTACTTTTTTAAGTTATCCACCAACAGTTTTTGTAAAACAAAAAGGAATAGATTTGAAAGTTCTAAATTGTATTGTTATACAGTAGATCGTGATCCCAAATATATCTCATGCAAACAACGAGGGATCATAGGCAAATTGTTTGGGCCTGCAGGTCTTGATTTATTTTATTTTTTCTTCACATGCCAGCCTAAGATTGGTTACAAAAAGAGACAGTGCCATTTGGGAAGCTATTATCGTGAAGAATTTAGTGTCTTGTGTCCAATCAATTTTACAGCCAAGAATTTTGATAGTAGGTGTGAATCATATCAGTGTTGTGAAAAGCTAAAACTAAATGGCAGCATCTTAAATGTGACCTGTCATATCAAGTCCGGCATTAAGTCAGACAGATTAGCCAATAGAGTGCAGTAGCTGAAATGTACTGTTTCAATGTATACGATCCAAGCTGGTTACGCGAGTTGTAATAGATAAATGAAAAAAATTCAGTATAATAATTCTCAAGCTTACTCACTCACTGACTCACTGATCGTCTATACCACTTTATTTTGTGCACAGGGTCGCGGAGGGCCTGGAGCCTATCCCAGGAGACTTAGGGCTCGAGGCAGAGTACTACATGTACGGGGTGCGACACACAAACACACCCATTCAAACACTACAGGCAATTTGGAAACGCCAATTAACCCTATCTGCATGTCTTTGTACTGTACTGAACATGCAAACTTCATGCATGGAATCCTCATTTTACTATTCTGAAAATAGGATTTAGATTGAGTTTTCCAAGGCCTTATTTATTTTCCTATATCTCAGCAACCAGTCATAATACAGTATTAAAAACAATTGAACCAGAAATCTGGTAATATAACTCAAATCATCCAAAATGTGACGTAATTTGTACCTGATCCAGTTACCATTCTTAAGGGGTAACCCAGCGCTGAAGAATTTACTATTCTGTTTGATTATCCCTCTATAATAGCATGTCTAACAGTACAGTAGTTTCCTCTGCCTTGTTTATTTTAACACGTTCGTTTTAACACGTTGCCATTTCAAAAGTAACAGGTACGTGTACATCATGGTGCATACTAATTTAAGGCTAAGAATAAACTGATAAAAAACATGCTGTTGTGTTTCAATACCATTCATTTCGGCTATATAGTGAAGTGAGGAGATGTTCTGTAAGGAGTCTCCAGTGTCAGCAGGTACTCACAGTGAGAGGTAAAGCTATTCGTTCACAGGGAGGTCTTCAAGACAGATGATGATGTGCTGAGGGAGCAACTTTTAGTGAACGCTGTCACGTCTGTGGTCACTGGAGCAGACATGTCACCTGCTCAATATTAAAAAACTAAAACAAACAAATGTATGTACTTAAGTACATATTTTATGTATCTGTATTTTACTTGAGTAGTTTTATTAGAGGCTACTTTTTTTTTTTACTCCACTACATTGTACAACAAATATCTCTACTTTTACTTCACCGCACTTTGACATGGTACAATGGTGTGTAGTATTTAAAGCAGGAATTTCTCTACTTTTTTTTTTTTTTTTACTTTTACTCAAGTAGACATGCAAATGGAGGACTTCTATATTTACTTGAGTAGTATTTGCTCTAAAAAATCTCTACATTTACTAAGAGGGATTTCTATTTCACAGAAACCTTTAGGACGGACAGTCCATGTAGTCTTAATTTCATTTTAAAAACTCCTTAAATCAACCAGATGTAATTGTTGGATGTAAATTTCTGAGGTACAGTATATATGAGCTGCATCATTTTATTCTAAACCAAGACTGCATTAAATGTAACTATGTTAGCCATCATCTTTCCTCAGCATGCCAGGTGGCGATGAGCTGCCATATGAAGTCCAGCGAGCCAAGGAAATCAATCAGATATTTGGACCTAAAGGAAGTCCAGATGCCTACGATGTCATCCTCGACCTCCATAACACTACATCCAACATGGGCTCCACGCTTATCCTGGAGAGCTCGACTGACCACTTCAACCTTCAGATGGTGCATTTCATCAAAGTAAGCAGCTTATAAATGGCACACATTGAGGTTGGTACTCTAGGAATCTTCCTGGGTATCATGGAAATAATTCTAAATACAAACTTACAATTTGCTGGTAAGTCTTTATGGAGTTAATGTGCTCAGTTCCTGGTAGAGGTCTGGATCACGCTGTACATGGCAGGATTACCTCTGACTTATTTATTTAGCTTATCACAATCACAGTAGGATGATGGACTTCATACTATTCAGACAGCATCAGGAAAATGCTGTACATTGAACTTTTAAGAAAAGTGTCAGCTTGTGGCTGTAGTTAAAGACACAAAGCTGTGTCACTGAAAACTTCTGTGATCTTCCAAAATGGGAGTTTAGAAGCAAAACAGTCCATACAGAAATGTCATGAGAATTAAATGAAGTTCCATGTAGCGATATGACACATATGGAAATAGTAAAACATTCATCGTAAATGTTGAACCTGTCCTCTTTGTAAAGAATAAAACACAATGAGGTGAGTTGTTTTAGGTAAATAATGAATAGTGGAGTAGGTTTAGGACAGTATCAGCTTACAGTATTACCTTTGTGCCTTTTGCTCAGAAAGCCATGGCTCCGGAGAGCTGCATGGTGCTGCTAAATGAACATCCTCAACTCAAGTATGCAACGACCCGCTCTGTGGCGAAGCACCCTATCGGTGAGTCAAATATTCAGCTGTTCAAATTCGTCAGTGCAACCTTGTGCTTGGTTGTTTTAAGAATGGAAAGCATTTTAAAGATGCCCTTTCTATAGTCCCATAAAAGTTCATTGAGTCCCGAAGTTCTACTATGGACTTGGAACTGAACACAAGTGCTGGTACTGAAGGTGTCACTTTGAGCTTACAACTATTATAAAAACTTAAGATTAACAAACTAAAGAAGACTCAATCCCAACTGATTTCACATAATATACATAAATATGTAGACAAGGATAGAGTTTATCCCAAAGGTTTATCCAGCGCCACTATCTATATCTCTTTCCAATTTAACTTTGAACTGGATATGGCCTAAATTGTAAGGTTTAAAAAATACAAAACTACCAGCATACTCAAGGAAATATCTGTTTTGTTTTTTACACATTCTAATATACAGTATACTGTGATTGATTAAATATAATATGTATTGACCGTAGTCGTTTTTTTGGCCATTAGTCAACAATCAGTGGCATAAATTATAACCACAAAGCCAAAACAGGTTATCGAGAACTTTTGCAGACCTTCGGGTAAAGGCGCCCCAAGTGGAGCTCAGGTGCTTACTGTTTGCTTAAGATCTTGAGATGTCCCTAAATCTTGCCAAGAGTCCACCTTTGGTGAATTTAGTTGACCGAACATGATTTATAAAGGCACACACCTGTGTGTATGAGGTTTAAAAATTCACAGTCCATGTCAGCCCAAAAACCAAGACATACAAAAGCGTCAAGGAAATCTCTTTAGATCCCTGAGATCAAATTGTCTCAAGATATAAATCTTGGAAAAACCATTTCCAAAGCATTGACTGTTGACATAAGTACAATGTTTAGAACCACCAGGACTCTTCCTGGACTTAGCTTGTGGAGGGCTTTGGTCAGAGAGGTAACCAAGACCTGAATGGGCACTGTAAGAGAGCTTTGAGAGAGGGGAAAACCTACCTAGAAGGACAACCATTTCAGAAACACTCAATCAACCAGGCATTTGGAGTGGGATGTCTAGACAGAAGCCACTAGTAAAATGTACATGGTGCATTTGTAGAGATTTCGGTCCTTTTGAAATCCCAGTACACTAGGCCTTCAACCTTGATGAAGCCAACCCATAGCATTTAAAATTCTCCTGTTACTCAAGGACCCTTGGAGCCATCCTTGAATCATCCAAACTTTATGGCGCACCTGAAGGCAGGCACTTATTGACTATAAGAAACCGGATTCTCTTACTCTAAATGCAACATCTGTCAAAAAAAGGCATTGCTCAGCTGAATCTCTACAGTGAAGCATAGTGGCGTCAGCATCATGCAATGGGGTTAGTTCCCAGTAGTGATGAGAATTAGTAGAAAGATCACTTAGAACACAACCAAATACAAAAAGTTCCTTGAAGACAACCTGCTCCAGAGTGCACAAGACTGGGGGAAGGATTCATCTTGGCTCAACGCAAAGAGCATTAGACAAAACTGGAGTGTCTCTGATTTTCCTTGATTGCCCCAGACTTGACGCTCATACAGAGAGATTTGGACATGGTTGGTCACAGATGCTCATAATCTATTTTGATTGGACTGGCCAGGAAACATGGGTAAAGAATTACTATCATTCTTTAAAATACTAAATACTGGGTATGGATAATTATCAAATTTAAATCTTTCTACCAAGATTTCTGTTTACAACAAATAACTATGTTCAAGTAATCAAGTAATGCATTGATATTTCAAAGCGACCTGGATGTCTGACCCCAATTCAACCCTCCCACCACCACACACACACACATGTTGCAATCACTTATGTAACTAAATCACCACTGAGCAATGTTCATGTTATGTAATATCTGTGTCTAAGATCCTGACATGCATTTCAGGGCTTGAAGTGGGTCCCCAGCCTCAGGGAGTTTTGCGAAGCAATATCTTCAAGTCCATGCGGATGATAGTGAAACACGCTCTGGACTTCATCGAGATGTTTAATAGCGGTAAGGGTAATATAAAGTATCTTTAGATCTGTATATTTATGGATGTGACCATAAATATGGTCATAGTGTCTCAAGATGCCACAATTTAGTGGCATCTTAAGCTGTCGTACGTATTTGAAAGCATTACCCGCAATACAGTAAAGACATTGAACAAGCATGAACCCATCACATTAATAATAATGGCAAAAATAACTTTCAGATATTTAAGTATTATAAAGCGTAACATCCATTACATTATTTCAGAGTCATTCGGTTTCTCCAAGCCCTCAGCCAGCTGTGTAAACAGCGAGAGAAATATTTTTTAAAGTCATAACAGAACATTTAATAGACTGAGTCACCGAACTCTGTTGTGAAAATGACCTCAAGAACCTTTGAACAACAGTGTTCTCCAGAGATCTTGTTCTCTCTTTTTTTTTTATATACTCACATGGTGCAAAAAACAAGCCTTGGGCACTCACGTGTAACATCATCTGTGCCTTGCTCAATGAACAACACGCACATATACACACACACACACACACACACACACACACACACACACTTTTTGTCTTCTTTCTTTTAAGCGGAAACATGCAGCAAGAGCCAAAGCCTGACGAGTGTGTCTGTTTCTGCTTGTGCATCTTGTGAATGGGATACTTGTTAAAAGTTGGTTAGTTTCCACGTCGTTAGGAGTGTAACACTGCTGTTGTAATGTCATGTGCGAATGTTTTCCTGTGAGTCCTGTAAACTCGCCTGTGTTTGGAAGTTGAGTCAAGAAAAAGAACGATAATGCAAGAGTACGCAGTATATGAAATAATGTATAGTACCAGTCAAAAGTTTGGACACACCTGATTTTTATTTCTTTCTACATTGTTAAACAATGCTGAAGGCGTCCAAAATAACAATAGTTTCCTCTGAACAGTTGATATTGAGATATATCTGAGATATATCTGTAAATCCTTCATAACGGCTCTAATCTGAGACGCTATTTGTTAATTGGTGATTTCTGAGGCTGGTAACTCTAAATGAACTTCTCTGCAGCAGAGGTTCGTCTTGCTTTCCTGGGAAGGTCTTCATGAGAGTCATCATGGTGCTTGACGGGTTTTGCAAATATATAGTATATTTACTTTTATTATATGGTAACATTTAAGTTAGCAATAATATCATACCTCTGAATGTAGTAAAACACTTGAAGGGTGATGTAGATAAATAATAAAGAACAGGATTTTGGTTAACAGAATGAATCAATTGTATTTTTTTTAAAACAACATTTTATATATGTTTTATCTGTTGACATATACATTAAATATTGTAAGTTCTGTACATTTATTTCCTGTTATCAATTATGTTGCAGCAGCTACTAACAGTCAAAGCCTTTCATTTTCTTTTAAATTTAGAAATTAATTAGAAAATCTGTTAGAATTACATATTTAACATTTCAAAACATTTACATGATAAATATACAGGACATATTATAACATCTGTTAATACATAAAGGCTGTTTTTATGTAATCCCTTAGTGTACAGTAAGTTGTTTTTAAAATATACTTATATTTCCGAAGGGTGTTCCCATAAATAATTCCTAATAAACTTTCAGCAAGTGAAACGCCTGATGCTTGAAAATCAACCGATAACTTGTCGCTGACTTGTCTAAAAGTCTGTGGGAACTCACAGGCGTGATGTCGCAATAACACCCAACCATCCTGACATCGCTCCAAGCCATTTCCTCATGTTTCGGCCATTAAAGGGGTTCCTGGGAGGCCACCGTTTCAGACGTGAAGCAGGCAGTCCGATCATGGCTCTGGTGCACTGAGAAAACTTTTCACTTTGATGGTTTTCAAGCACTAATGAATCACTGGGTTGAGTGCATTAGTGTAGCAGGGGATTATATAGAGAAATAAAAGGATTTTTTTTTTTTACACCCCTTGTATTAATAGATAAATATATATATATATATATATATATATATATATATATATATATAAAGAAAATTAATTGTAATTGTAGAAAATTACAATTTTCTACAAAATTTCTACAAATTTCTTTTTGTAGAAAATTAACACCCTGATCTGACCAATCAGAATTGAGAATTCAATAGTGTTCCTAATGTTTCATTAGGTTTATTTACACAATGTTTATGAGCAAATACAAGGATGTGAAAAACAAAAGACCCCAGGGAACACAATCCCAGTAGAAGCTGAAACGAAAATGTGAATGCAAAATGCGAAGCGAACACATGTAGATCTCACAAAGCACAGAGTCGTTTTTTTGTTGTTATTTTTTATTTTTTTATCATATAAAGTACAGTGCATCATTCCTGGATTTTAAACTGTGTTATATATGTTTCATATATATTATATTATATAATATCTGAATTATGTCTGTATCTCATTGACCACAGGGGTGAAGATGGATTTACGCTAAGCTGGATTGACCCTGTGTAGCAAATGTGTCCTAATTATATATAAACCTGACTCCCAGTTTCGAATGTACGTTATGGTGACAGTGATTCTGTCACAGATGAAAATTGCACATCATTACGCCCTAAAATCTCAGCCTGTGATCATTTCTAGGATGCAGGTCTGAGCTTCAAAACTCCCATTTGTAATAATGGACATAAAAAAAAAAATCTTCTTCCTAGTGGTTATCGCATTAGTGCAGGGTCTGCTTTTTGGCACATTTGTCTTCATTTTTTTTTTAGTTATGGGTGTCCCCCTGGGACGGCTTTGTGTCTTATCCGGCCCATTTAGATTGTAATGCACCTGCCTCGTGGCCTTTCGAGTCCAGTCGTAGTGCTGTCTTGGCAACCAACTGATCATTGCTACAGGTTAGGCGTCTGTACCACTGCAGATGTGCGCCATACATCCTCTCTGTTATTGCTGTTATTTCTAAAATCTTCCTTACTTGTTATCTCGATCTGTCTTTTAAAAATGGAAATATGATGTCTGACTATCTCCACCCTTTCAAAACATGCTTTCTCCACCCATAACATCGTTTTCTTAGTATTATATACAGAGAGCTTGTTTTTATTTTTGCTTAAATCACCTTGCTTTCTACATAAGCCCAGATCATGTTGATGCTGATTGACATAAGCAGATTGTAGTCATTTTCTTTCATCACTGGTCTATTGTCAGAGCATCTTCGTCATATAATCTGATATAGATGACCCATGTTATCATCCGATCTGTTATAGAGTTTGGCCAGGAATTTATTAAGATCATTTTGTGCAGCATGACAGGTAGTAATTTTAAAGGAAACTACACTGCTAAAATTGCATGTAATAAATGCCTAGAGAAACACACACACACACACACACACACAAGGCATGTAGTCAGTAAATGCCATACCAAACCATTAAATGTGGAATTTAAGTTTAACCTTAGGTATGATTTGATGCAAAATGACTATAAAGTGAGTCAGAACCCAGTCAGAGCACAGAGCTGAACAGTTGAAGGTTAAAGGCTTGGTATCTGTTAGTCTTGGTATTTCAATTTAACCTTCACAATATGCCTTGATGACAGAACCTTAAGCTAGCTTTTTTTTTTTAACTCAATAAACTTTTCTTCAGTCAATTTTTCTATCCTTGATTTTATATCCTACAGTGTTTTTGGCTTCTAAGTAAGGTGGCTTAGTGTTTAGCACTGTTGCCTCGCACCACAAGGCTTAGTGTTTGATTCCCGTCTTGGGTCTGTACTGTATGTGTAGAGTTTGCATGTTCTCCCCGTGGGTTTCCTCCAGGTTCTCCAGTTTCCTTCCACAGTCCAAATACATGCACGTTCCCAAACGTAGTGTGTGAATAACATTCGGATGTAAAGCTGAAAATACAACCCCTTAAGTAACCGCCACAGAAACGTCGGATATATCTCCAGGGTGGGGAGTATACGTCACCTGAAATGAAGCAATGTGCCGGATCAAGTGCTATATAATAAGCTGCTGATGAACGATGCCAGAAGGCATTTTATGTTAATTGCAAGTAGGAATGCAATAAATTTGTAGTAGTAAACTACCCCCTGTATGCACATGCATGATGACTGTGTTCCCTATCCTGCAAGTAGCATTATGGGTAGTTTCTCCTCAGTCTGCAGAAAGGAACGCGATGTGCCTGCAAGATGGAATATGGATATAAACGTTAGGGGCAGGGCTGTGTAGTGAGCACTTTACTGTATGTAGTGTAGTGAGCACTGTACTGTATGTAGTGTAGTGAGCACTTTACTGTACGTAGTGTAGTGAGCTCTGTACTGTACCGCAGGACTGTTTTGACAGCATGTCAAAACAGATGTCAGGAGATTAGTATTATCTTAAACATTGACATGGAAAAATATTCCTTGTGTGTCATCATGCTTGCTCATGTCATGCAAAACTGTTTGTTTGAATTTTTCGGTGTGCCCCCTACTGGAATCCTCTGGTAACACGCATTATATACTGTATAGGTAAGTATGTGAAGAAATATGCTCACGATGCTGTCGCGTGACTGTGCAGATGCATGGTTTAACAGCAGGTCTATTTCCACCCTTATGCTTCACATATTATATAAGCCTTTTTTAAATACATATTTATTTATATATATAGAGAGTTTAAAGCCACCTACTTGTGTTTAAAGGTTTGGGTCCGGACCCTATGTATTTAATTCTTATTCTCTTTTACCGACAGCACTCGATTAACCATAATTGTTCATTTAGTTGTCCTTTATAGAGAATTCCATCAAATCCTGAAACAAAAATGAACAAATTAAACAAAGGGAAATGCTAACAGTGACAGAGTTCAATGATAAACTCAGTCGAATGTTCAGTTGGGCTTTAGTTATTAATCATAAAACAAAATACTATGAATAATTCAGTAACTATAGTGAATCAATAGTCCATTTTAGTTATGTCTTGTGTGGTTTTGTGCTGTTTTATGGAGCATTATGTACACACAGTGTATATGCTGGATTTGGTTAAAATGGCAATTAAAAACCACTTGGCAATTGAAAATGGAAAGTTTAAGAGGTTAAAATTGTTGAAGATGCTAATCAAATACCAAATAAGTCTAAAATTGAGTGGAGGAAAAGAAAATACAAATAAAAGACAGAGTTTCTTTTATGTTCTAGTGAGGCTGTTTCCTGTTTTTGTGCTCAGCATTTTAAGATTCCTTGGAAGTGAGTTTATTCATTGCTGTGGTGTGTGTGTGTGTGTGTGTTTTTCAAAGGCGTGGAGTTTCCAGCATGCTGTGTGGAAGTGTTCAGGGTGCATGAGAGAGTGGATTACCCAAGAGACACAAACGGCAACATCAGCGCTATGGTCCATCCCCACTTACAGGTATTGCATGAGCACACTCATCCTCTCTATTACTAAGATATATATATATATATTTAATTATGTTTATTTTATTTAGCTACAGAATAAAACACTTTAAGACATGCTGTTTTTGGAATGATCGTAATGAGTGACATTGTTACTCATTACGAGTATGTGGGGCCTCGCAATGTGGAGTTACCATAACCGCCCCGAAGTTATTTTTCCTGGTTTTAATGGTTTAACACCCATGTGCAATTTGTCATCGAGACTGAAAGAGGAAAATGAAAGCAGAGGAAGGGAGAGGTTGTATTTTGTGCAAAACTAAAGAAATCCAAGTCACTGGTAAGGCCGAGTCACACACTTTAAAAACAAACAGTGACCCGGCACGAATGTGTGCGTCTTAAAGATGTACGTTTGGATTACATTGTGTAACTGTAACAAAAAGAACATGGGTGTATGTGGCAAAGCAAAAAACTGAAGAAGAAGAAGAAATCCAACAAACTAAAAAAAAAAGTGAATAAAGTTTGGAAAAAGATATACACAGTATTTCCCTGAACTGGCATGCTTTTCTGCTTACTACATTTGTGAAGAGTGCCTGTTTGTGTTACTGTTGCCTTCTGGTCTTCTCCTTTGACCTCTTTTATCAGCAAGGCATTTCCTTCCACAGAACTGGAAATGTCCCAGGTGATCAGCAGTTTCTGAGATACTCAAAATTTCATAAATCTTCTTGAAATATATATTTAAAAAAATCTATTTAAGCATTTAAATTTTTTCTTGTATACATGAATTCTCTCTCATCTTCTATATCGCTTTATCCTGTATTCAGGGTCACAGGGACCTGGAGACTTAGGGCACGAGGCAGGGTACACCCTGGACAGGGTGCCAATCTATCACAGGGAACACACACATACACACTCTCATTCACACACTACAGGCAATTTGGGAACGGCAGTTAGCCTAACCTGCATATCTTTGGACTGTGGGAGGAAACCCACCAAGCACGGGGAGAACATGCAAACTCCATGCACACAGAGACGGGAATCGAGCCTGGCCGGGAATCGAACCCGGACCCTGGAGGTGCAAGTGCTAACCACTAAACCACCGTTTTATTATTATTATACATGACATGTGACATTGTACAATTCAAAAACATTGCCACAAATAAATTCATGCAGTGTATAAAAACCACCAGAACTGCTGCGATATATGAACGCAAGTTTGACTGTTACAGCCCTTCTTTGCACCATCTGCTACCATTCGCTCATGTCTGCTTCTCAAAAAAATTAGCCCTAGTCATGTGACTAAGTACAGGTTTTAGAAAATAACTGCATATTAGGGAAATTTCCAGCTTTTTTAATGCTAATGCTTTTTTTTTATCATGATATTTTAATCCATTTATTGGTGATACATTTATTGTGATTCTTTGAGGTAATATATACGAGGGGCGTTAAAGTCAAACCAGGCTTCAAACCTGATTGCCATTTACAGAAGACTTTAAGCACAGTACAGTGTTCCCGACCCCGGGCTGCAGTCGTTTCTGTGAACATTTACAGGGTGGAACACATGATCTTTGAAAATCGACAGATAACTTGTCACCAACTTGTGTAAGAGACGAATCTGTCTGTGGGAAGTGTACAATCATTCACCAAAACAACTTGCACAATACAGGAACTTGGCTGAGAGTTATTGCCACATCCTCTGTACAGTCCTGACTTCGCTCCAAGCCATTTCCACATGTTTGGGAGGTTAAAGGAGTTCCTGGGAGGCCAGCGTTTCAGACTTGAAATAGGCAGCCTGACCATGTACTGAGTGTGTACTGGTGTACTGAGAAAACTACACCAGTACACTGAGTAAACTTTCTACCTTGATGATATCCAAGCACTAGTGAAACACTGGGATAAATGCATTATTGTATCAGGGGATTAAACAGAGAAATAAAGTATTCTTTAGTGTTCCTTTGCTTTGAACCAACAAAAGTCCTGGTTTGATTTGAACGCCCCTCGTATAAGCTGAATGCACGTTTGAAAGAGCTGTTCTATCCAGTAGAGATTTACTTTAAGTGATACGTTTCTGATGGTGCCTTTTTTAACACTTAATTATGTTAAATAAATTGTCACAAACGGCAAAGGACGGTTTTCAGAACAAGATGGATTTTCTCTTTTTTTTTCTCTCTCTCTCTCTCTGTCTTTAGGATTGTGATTGGGAGCCCCTGAACCCCGGTGACCCGATGTTCCAAACCTTCGACGGCAGGACCATCGCGTACGAGGGAACCGGCCCAGTCTACCCGACGTTTATTAACGAAGCCGCCTACTACGAGAAGCACCAGGCCTTCGTCACCACCTGCAGGGAAACGCTAACTGTTCATTCCATTCGGAAAACAAACACCAAATGACCATCTGAATAACCAGCATCAACTATAACTTACTTCTGTCCTGAAAACTACAAAAACTTATAGAAATCTTTTATATTTCTTTATAATCTTTCAAACTAAATCAGGTTAATGATCTCTTTACAAATTTCAGAAAAACACTTATTTTTCTATCAGTTTTGACGTTTGTCATACTTAACCTATGTTTTTTCTAATATGGTGCAGTTTATATATTTATAAAATTCAAAATCATCACATGGTAAATCAAAAACTTTATACTGTATTTATACTCTTATTCCTAGGCATTTTTATACTTTCCCAATCAGAACATGTTGTACAAGATTTAAGGCTTAAAAAAAAAGCCAGGAAAAGAAGCGGATGTAGATAGTTCCCAGATTTTAGTGCATTTCTCAACATGCCTTCATTGACTTCCTCTAAAGACTCTGTGTAAAGAGGAAGACGTGCTTTTAGATAAATATTAAAATTTTATTTAATTTGAGCCTGCATTATGTGATTAGCAATTTGTTTTACAATCCGTTACCCTAATTTTACCATGGTCATAAAAATGGGAATAAATACCTTTGGCGTCCATGGTCCCTGGATGGACTATAGATGTTTCTAGATGAATTGGTGGAACCTTATTTTGCCAATTACAAAAACGCAGAGAAATGTTCGTCATCTTAAATACTTTTATCAAATAGCTTTACTTTTTTTTTAAAAAAAATCCCCGATCGTTTGTCCACGTTGTTAAGATCAAGTAGCGGACGGTCGTTCATAGTTTATGGGTTTTTTTACCAATAGAAAGGATTGGAAGTGGAAATCTTTAAAAAACGGACTCTTTTGAAAATAAGATTTCGACCTTTACTAAAAGAGTAAAATGAAATTGAACATTATTAGCATGCAGTGAGCATCAGCATCACAATATCTTTAGAATGAACAAAATAAATGATGACAATCTTAATTTTTCTCTTCCCATAACCTTCAGGAATAATCAGCTCGGATGATCAGCTTCCCGTTAAACATTGAACTAAGCAAATAGTTAAGAGCCTTCCGTTGGATAATTACTGCAGTGATAAATATGGTTCAGTTGGAAACAAGTTATGTAACACTAATGGATGTAATGAGAAGAGAAGTGAGCTTCTTATTTCCTAACCAACCATGTCAGAAGACATACCCTGTGGTCGTGGCAAAGATGCTACTCTGTTTCAAGGGTCAAATTATTGTCCTGCATTAAGCAAAGAAAACAACTAAGGCGATTGCTGAAACTACAAAAATTGGGTTATGAACTGAAAAACACATTATAATCTGGAAGGATAGTGTTAATTAAAAACAACAGTAGAACTCATGGCTATGTTTCATCAGCATTTCAGCATGTACACTGTGAAAAGAACTCGAGGGATTGGGACTAAACAGCTGTGTAGCCTTAAGAATCAACTTATCAGGGAGGATAAATGGGGAAAAAAGACTTTACTTTGCTAGGGAGCATAAAGAATAGAGATGGACTGTCCTTCTGTCCCATCATCTTTATATTGAGAGAAATCGATGCAACTCTGGATATAAAATATTTTGTAACATTGCACAAACTTCTGGAAATGATGCCACTGCCGTAATTAAAGCAAAGGGCGGTCCAATGCAATGTAAGAGTGTAACTTTTTTTTGGGTGGGTTTAATGTTAAAATTATTTTGACATTATTTAATTTACACAATAACAAGGCAAAAATAATCAGATTTCTAAAGTATATAATGTCTCAAGAATATATTTCAATCCAAATGTTGGAAAAGTGCATTTGGACGAGTAAAATTTCATAATATTTAGGTAAACGTTTAAGATATGTATTAGAAAAATGCAATAAGTGAATCAGCAAATTGGTGCACGAGAACTGAAACAGAAACTGGCAATGCAAGCCTGTCTAGACAGTCCTTATTGTTACTTTTGCATGTCTGCTTATTTACACTTCTGCTTCTCTGGTATTCAATGCTTCATTTATATTTTTGCCCTGCCGTTTAAACAGAGGTAAAATTTTGTTGCTTGGCTGGTTTGTTTGGAACCGTGCGCTGGTGTGCTAAATAGTGTCTCAAAATAGTGTGCTGCTTAGCACTGGACAATACTGACAATCGAGTCATTTCATTTTCTGTAATACTTGAATATGTGTGTTGGCTGTTAGCTGTCAGCTTCGCCATGCGTTCATGCCCTGGTGCTAATTTTGTAAGTGCCCCTAAGCCTTGTTAAGTCAGTGAAGGCATGTACAATAGGAATGCAGACTCAGAAGAAGAATCCATCCTGAAGCGCTTATGCATTTATTCTGAATTTATTGTTTGATTATTATTTGTTGTATTGTTGCTACAGTAGTGTTTGACTAACTTCTAATAAGTGGCACGAGTAGGATTTATCCCATACTTCTTTCTCTTTACCTAAAGAGAGCGATGTATGAGCAGACTTGTATGATTAGTCAATTCGTGACTTTGTCATATTTCATGTAATTGTAGCCTTCAGTGTAAAGCAGGCTCAGTTCGAGAAGTAACGTTAAAATGAGAAAAAAAATTACAAATGCTGCAGGTTAAATAAAGAAATATGGGTTTTGGCTTTACATCGGAACATGGCACACTTATTCTACTGTGATCATGTAACGCTTTTTGTAGTGAATGATGATTATCTAACAGCACAAAGCTCACCGACCTATGCAAAGAATATTATGTCCTCAGTAATGTAGCACATTTAAATATAATGCTCAATGCTCATGGACAATCTATTTTACGTAAAATATGTTAAACACCAGAGATGTGTGAAGTATTAATTTTTAATTAGATTATATACTATATATTTTAGTAAGCTAAATCATGTGATTTTTTTCTCATTTCATTTTAATTAGATTACTAATAAATGAATAGATTTTAAGGAACTATACTCTATGTATCAGCTGCTGTCTGTTTTTTTTCTTCCTTGTTTTGTATTGCACATATTTAACGGAAAAACAAATGAGAATAAATATTTCTTATTTGAAATTCGCTTTAATCTTGCAATAATATCAGAATCAGATTCGTAAGTTAGACCTGCAAAAATTTTCTTTGCCTTGTAGATGATGTAGAACATTGAGCTTTTTTTGGTTTTACATCGAAGCACCACTAGAGGGTGACACTCACGTGCACATCTACAAATAAATAACAAAAAAGATTTATTCGATTATTAGGGCCCAAGCACCATGACTTCATTACCATTGCTCTGATAATAATGTTTTAATAGTCCTGATGTCATAAATGTGCGAGGCCCTCTTGTTCTTGGATTTATTATTTTTTTCATCATTCAGGTCCTTTGGGCCTCCACAGGAGATTTTGCTGCATAACTCATACACATTTGCACGTATGCATGCCAAATTCTGCACACTTAAGAATTTCATTGAGCTGAACAATGTTCACTATGCATGTCACAGAAACACTACATACACACATCCTATACATGCACATACACGTACTAAACACACACAAACACAATAGACACACACATACTACACAAACGATGACGGGCCCAAGCACCTGTGCCACTACAATCGCCACCAAATCCGGCCCACATTGAGTGTCATCAGCAACCGGGGCTTTTCGAAAGTGTTAACTTGCTTAAAAGGCACACAGGTTGTATGTTGCGCACAGCTGGAGAAGGCGCACCAGAAAGACGAGGCTAGCCTTAAACTTACACCATATTCAGTGACAACGGCGCCCAGAGCTTTTTAGCTCAAAAGGCATACATGTTGTGTGGTGCGCAGATCCGGTGCACAGGTGCTTGAGCCCGCTCATTGTCGCTTGCAACTATATTTAAATCTTTACATTTATATTTATTAGCTGAAGAGATTAAATAACTTTTTTATATAAACTAGTTACTGCTAGTTAATGCTGCACAAACCAATTCAAATCTAAAACTAGATCCCTGACACACTTGGGATATGAACTAACAAACATGTGTGCGTATGATGACCACATGGTTATTAGTTCATATCCCAAGTGTGCACATGATGGCCATATGGTTGCTAGTTCATATCCTAAGTGTGCATTTGATGACCACATGGTTTGCTGACACACTTGGTATATGAACAACAACCATTTCATCATATTCACAAACTTAACTCACTGTTCTGCTTGACACATGTAAGAGGTTTTAATGTCATGAAGTTTCACTTCCTTTAGCTTTTACTGCTTACACAGCTTTTTCCCAACCCGTAAAGACACAGAATTATGCCACTACACTTTTAGTCAACAGGACAAATCCCTTATTCATTTTCAGTAAGCATGGCTTCCCCTGAATCTAGAGGTCATTTGAGAACACTGGATGTGAATACACATGGAATGGGATGCCAGTGCTCACTCATTAGGATATCCAGTCTCCTGAGACCTCCAGCTGAGTGTCTGTAGCCTCAGAGTCCTTTTCTGTCATGAGAGCACTGGAAGCCATTGTGGTCTACACCTGTTGTAGGTCAGTCACCTTCAGGTTTGACATGTTTTGCATTCTGAGGTGCTTTTCTACTCAACAAGGGTGCATGGAGTAGTTATTGGAGTTGTTGTCAAGACCACTCTGACCATTTTTTTTATTAATATTTGGAATGGAATTGGGGGGGGGGGGGGTATTTGTAGAGATCAGCACATTTTTTAAATCAGTGCATAATTGCAGTACTTTCAAAAACATCAAAAGTACAAAAATCTCTCACTCACTCTCTCTCTTCTCTGTTTCTGATTTCAAACACCTGCTACATGACTGAGCATTTCATAGAGGGAAGGCAAATCACACAATTAAGTGTAGTAGTCAGCAGAGGGCAATATTACCGCTTTAAATGCTACACACCACTGTTCATGCAGTAGAAAGTGCAGATATTTGTTGTAGGATGGAGTGGAGTAAAACGTATCTTCTAAGAAAACTACTCAAGTAAAGTACAGATATGTGAAAACAATTTAAATGTTCTATTTAAAACAATCTATTTACCTTCTCCCTCTGAATAATGTTCGATTCTCCCCTCCATGCATAAACCCTGGAGATATATATATATCAACTTTTAACAGTTGACTTTCAACTGTGTTTACTTTCAGTAAACTTAATGTGTAAATATTTGTATGAACACTAAAAGAGTCAACACCATAAGACATAAACTAAGAATATTTCACAATGTGTCCTTGAATAAAGGGAGGCTCAAAATCAAAAGTACCAGTCAGTATCTGGTGTGGCCACCAGCTGCTTGAAGTACTGCAGTGCATCTCCTCCTCATGGACTGCCTATTGCGGACAGTCTGAGCACTGATGGAGGGATTGTGTGTTCCTGGTGTGACTCGGGCAGTTGTTGTGGCCATCCTGTACCTGTCACGCAGGTGTGATATTCGGATGTACCGATCCTGTGCAGGTGTTGTTACACGTGGTCTTCCACTGCGAGGATGATCAGCTGTCCTTCCTGTCTCCCTGTAGCGCTGTCTTAGGCGTCTCACAGTGCGGACATGGCAATTTATTGCCCTAGCCACATCAGCAGTCCTCCTGCCTCCCTGCAGCATGCCTAATGCACGTTCACGCAGATGAGCAGGGACCCTGGGCATCTTTCTTTGGGTGTTTTTCACAGTCGGTAGACAAGTCTCTTTATTGTCCTGCGTTTTTAGAACTGTGACCTTAAATGCCTACTTTCTGTAAGCTGTTAAGGTCTTAACGACCATTCCACAGGTGCATGTTAATTAATTGATTATGGTTAGTTGAACATGCATGAAAAACATTGTTTAAACCCTTTACGATGAAGATCTGTAAAGTTATTTGGATTTTTAAAACATTATTGTTGAAATACACAGTCCTAAAAAAGAGACGTTTCTTTTTTTGCTGAGTATATGTATATATTTCCAGGTTGGAGAGTATAATGTGCCAGATGGCACGTGGACGAACCAAAATACAAAAATAAATAAATTATTAATTTTTAAATAAAAAATGGTGATAATGCACATTTGAGTCTTTCTAGGAAAGTGGACCATAAGCATATTCTACATTCAAATATTATGCATATTATTATCATTATGTATTATGCCCTTCACCTAAAAGGAAGATAATGTTGAATAAATGTGCATAATATACAGTAGGAATAGAATAGATTGCCGTTCCTAGATTAGCCACTGTATGGTATGCACCACAGATTACAAGGATCAGCTGACAGAAAAATCCTTGCACTTGCTGGAAATGGCTGGGATTACGTCATAGCTCTATATAATAGAATAAAGTCTGAACTTTGAAAGTAACCTAATCACAGTCGGAGTTTATCATATCAGACCAGGCCAAGGATGTAGACTGTACACCCAACCCATAGCAGCAGTGTGCAGGATGTACGCAGGAACGATACACACCTAAAGGCTTTAACACATGGCGAAGTATTAAATGCAGTAAAATCTGCAAGGAAATCAAACTCTAGGAATCGGAGCGATCACCCAGGTGCATTTATTTACCATAAATAATAAGAACAAGCGCCATATGCAAATGCAGATGTGACAGTCCTAAAGGTACGGTATCCCCAAGGTACCATCTACATGGAGTTTAAGAAGCTGGAGATAAACCAGAGACTGAAAAAAGGAAGTAGATATAATGAAAGGTTTGAAAGAAGGATATCCTGGTGCTGATAGGAACTATTGAGGTTGAGCTCGCTAATCTAGAAGACCAGCAACTCACTGCAAAAGTTTTCAGTAGTGACAGAATTCCTATAGTAGAAAGAGTAAAAAAAATAAAATAAATACTGCAGAATTTCTCAGTTCTCTGGTGGGAGGTGCAGATATCCACCGCAAGACCTACTTCTGCTTTTTTTCTCACACTATACTAAAAATAAACAGCCACCTTTCAGCTTTGTCAACCTTTAAATGGGTGGACAGTTACGTTAAAGGTGCCATATTTGGAATATTTAAAGATACTTCTGGACTCCCAGCAAAAATATAACTTCAAAGCTACTGTAGGAAAAAATGCCATGTGCAATATTGATCTTGCTAGATTCTTTAATAAAGCCGCTTTTTTCTATCTGGTTGGGAATATAGCTCCACCCCCAGCTTAAGCCACACACAGTATCTAACAGCACAGTAAAATGATTTCTTTTCACAAATCCCACACACAGTAGGAGACTGGGTCAGAGCACAGGGTCAGCCAGGATACAGCGCCCCTGAAGCAGACGGGGTTGAGGCTTCTGCTAAAGGGATCAACAGTGACAACTTCAGGATGCTGGGTCTCGAACCGCTGACCTTCTGATCAGAAAGCCAGTAACCTACATCCTTAACCATTTAATCCAGCACTGGCTTAAAAAAAGACTGCTTCATGGATGCAGAAAGACTTTATCATCTCTGTACCGATCCAATGTTATCATATACCCTTGAAACAAGGATAAAACACACATGCGCCACCTGGGAATTCAAGCCAGGTCGCAAGAATGGGATGCTTGCATGATACCATTACACCAGTTGCACCTTCCCTATGAGGTGAATATACTTTCACTAGAAGGTTCGTGTTGCTGAAGGTAGTGTTTAAATAGAATTACTGTATATTTTACAGACAGCAGAGGGCAACCAGAAGTTACATATTGCTCCTTTAATGACGTAAAAACCAAGTGATAGCAATTTCCCATAAGATCTACTACTGTATATTACTATTTTTTGACCACACTAACTGCTTATATATAGTAGTATTAAATGAATATTTATATCAAAAGTGCTGTTTGTAATTTTTCATTGTTTTTTAACAATCATATAATGTCTAAGATAATGTCTAAGGTATCCTCGTGCCCTAAGCCTCCTGGGATAGGCTCCAGGTCCGCGCGACCCTGGATACAGGATAAAGTGGTATAGAATATGAGTGAGTGAGTGTGTGTGTGAGCTTTTTTGTTTGAATTTTTCTGTTCCAGAAATAAGCTCAACGATATTCTTTCCCTTAAAGATCTACTCATGAAGCAAACATAGATTCATTAGAGGGTGTGTGGTTGTTCACGAGCAGTTGAGGGCTGTTAAAATGTCAAAATTTTACTTCAATTGTATTTTTACACCTTCCACATAAAATGCCCCTTGACTAGTCTAACCTTGATGTACCGAACCACACTGTGATTACATTAGGCTTATGGATGAACCTGAGAGTGTAATCAAAAACACCTTTAAAGCAAGGTTCTTTCCACTCTGGGCCTGGATCCAGAAAGGCTTCTAAACGAGCCATGTGCCATTTATCTTTCCTGTTCTAAATGATATTGTTAAGACTATTCCCTCTGAATAAGTGAGACAGCTGCTCGAAGCTGGAGCTTACCGGAAGGTTTGTTCTCCGGCTGGCTTTTAAGTCCCGACTCAAATGCACCGATGTGTATCAAATACATGATGATCTAATAGGGGATTTGGTTTCTCTCCTCCACTGCTGCAATGATGTGAGCTTCTGTCATGGCAGTAAATTAATATTCTTTGATCACTTTCTTTCTTTTCTGATGCAGTTTCTGCTTCACTTATGAAGCGACACCTATTTGATGAAAGATGTCCATCTCATTATGTGTTAATGGATCAGAATGCTAAAGTAAAACTCGCGCAATTACAGTCTAATACGGTCCTGCCATGCTCCATCTCCTTTCGCCTGCTTGATTTTCTTTTTTCTGAAGTTCTCATCACTTTCACATGCGAAGCTGACAATGATAAGAATCTTGAAATCTGATGAAATGAACCTGGATGCCCCCCATGCCCCTAAGCTTTACCCTCCCTTTTTTCTCTACAATGCTGCTCTAGGGCTATCAGTATACATGTCTCTCGTCTTCGGTTACCTTACAGCCATGGAGCCTGTTCATTATTCTACTTCACCGACACTGCAATACCCATATCACATTTGTCCTCTTAGGCTAATGCTATTGAGTGAAATCTGAATGAGACTTGAATTGCTTTGGCCAGCGAGCATCAGTGAACAAAGGCACTTAAGAAACACCTTAATGTTCTTACATTCTGGGCAGTTTACACAATTCTCCTCATGTTTGTCTCAGCTATTAGCATGCTTAAGATTATGAGGTTATTACAGGTTATTATTTCGTATGCCGTTCATGAGACCAGTGCCTTTCAGACCAGGAAAAAGCAGTTGGATTCAGGGTAACGATGAACACTTATTGCAACATACTACTTCCAATACTATTTTATATTTATATTATACCAGATTAATATTCACACAGATTGATTCTAACCAAACATAACCAATTTGCCTATATCATTACAGAAACAGAGTTAAAGGGTTGTTTAGTTCTTCCTCATTCCACTCGAGTGTATCTCAGAGGATCCATCCTGCCACATTACCACTCCACTTCTAGGTAGAAAAGCATAACAGTGTCTTTACTTTTTGAGGAGACTGAATAAAGGACATCTATCCTGGCACCCGAGTTATACAAAAAAATTTTTGCTGTATTACTTTACACTGTGTGTTTATACAAAAATTGCATGTGTATACATAAATATATATTTATCTATACACAGTATATATATATATATATACATTCAACATGAGAGTAGTGTTGAATTAGTGTAGTGTTGTATTAGTGTGTATAATATATACTGTATATATACATTGCACAACAGAAACTGCAAAAATGCACAAAATTCCACAAAAATTTTATACATTGCACAATAATACACCTCTCTCTTTCTACAAGTTTGTGCATTTTTTCCATTTTCTATTGTGCAATTTGTATATTATATATTGCACACTAATACAGCACTACTTTCTTTCTACAATTTTGTGCATTTTTGTATATTAAATGTATATATACTGTGTACACATATATACAGTATGGAATATGCAAATAAAAAAAGAAAGTATTGATTTTAAAATTTACTTTGACTTGTATTTTATTGCAGTGGACACAAAATATAACAAGTCCAAAAGCCAGGGTCTGTCATGGCATGGGGTTGTGTCAGTGCCCTTGGCAAAGGTAACTTGCCCTTCTGTGATGCACAATTCATGCTGAAAAATACATGTTTATTAAAAAAATACATGTTTATTAAAAAAAAAAAAAATCATAAGGAACACATTAAATAATGTGCTGTTGTATTGTAAGTCAAAGTAAATTTAGAAACCATTACTTTTTTTTTATTTGCAGTTTCCATACTGTCCCAACTTTTTCGGATTTGGGGTTGTATACATTTCCCTCATCACTCATCTATACCGCTTTATCCTATGTACAGGGTCACAGAGGGCCTGGAGCCTGTTCCAGGAGACTTAGGGCATGAGGCTGGGTACACCCTGGAAGGGGGTGCCAATCCATCGCAGGGCACACATACAGTACACACGCTTATTCACACACTACGGGCAATCTGTATTGTATGTCTTTGGACTGTGGGAGGAGGAAACGAGATCCTTGAGGAAACCCACCAAGTATGAGAAGAACATGCAAACTCCATGCACACAGACAGACCTGAGGGAGGCAGGAATTGAACTCGGACCCTGGAGGTGCACTATGTAAAACTTATTTAACTTGCACTTTATAATTTTCCCAATGCCTCTATTTACACTGATGTACAGTGTATATACACCACATCTGGTAGATGCTACTGAGTACCTGTACTATGCTTTAAGCTAAACTCTTGCAGGATTAAAGCTCCAGCATGCACACACGCTTGATTTAACACCAAACCGCATCCTTCCACACTACACACTACACGCGTGCTGCGTACTACAAAGCACGCTAGTGTGCGCTCGTGCGCGCCCCTACCTTAGTAACCGTTCTTTCCCGAGAGGCTCGTGTGATTGGATCCCTGTACGGTGACGTCAGCGCTTCCCAAAGTTGCGGAAGTTGAAAGTTTTCTTTTTTTCCCCCTCGTTCAACTAAACAGATCTGTCGCGCGTGGAAGGAAGCGCTCGCGAGGTTGAGAAAAAAATGATCACTATAAGCAAAATCCATTCATTCTGAGTGTGTTTAAGGGACATTTGGAGTATTTTATTTGTTGTTGTCTGAGTATTAGGTTTGTTTTAAATAAGGATCAGAAGCAGAAGAAGGAGAATGTGGGAACAGGATGAGTTTGAGAAGCACTGGAGGAATGAGTTTCCCGAGGGCGAGGTGCCGATGATGAACCTGTGCACGGTGGAGGACATCGAGAACCAGCTGGAGCAGTGCAAAGCGCGTCTGAAGAGCCTGCAGCACGAGCTGGCGATGGAGAAGTTCAAGGTGATCTACCTGCAAACCACCATCGCGCAGAAGAGGAAGAGCTACGACGCGGAGAGATGGGCGAGCAAGGAGAACGACGCGGAGCTCGCGGTGACCAAACCCGAGCCCCGCACTGTCCTCCCGGGGATCCGGCTGCACGCGATCGGGAGCAGGAGCGCGGATGAGGCGGGCGGCGCGCTGGCCAGAGGGAGCAAAACTGGGAAACCCATTCTTATCCCCCCGCGGAAGAAATCCGCTTTGGCTAAGGGGACCTCCGTGGGTTCGGGGTCGGGGTCGGGGTCTTTACCTCTGCATGAAGACTGCGACCGAACGAGACGCGACTCGGAGCGCGACAGCGACAGAGATTACGATGACGTGGAGCTTAATGAAAACTTCGTGCGCAAGAACCTGATCGACCCCAAGCCCAGGGAGACCCGCAGCTCCTCCCTCAGACCTTTCCGCTTCAGTAAGGATTTTGATTCCGGCGATGACGGCAGATTGTCTCCCTCTGTGCCGCTCAGAGGGAGTTATGGTTCGGGTCGCAGCACACCGGACCGGCGCAGTGACGGCTACCTCAGCTCCGAGCACGAGGACTCGTCCTCAGTGGGTAAGAGACCTCAGACCTGCACTTAAACGTGCAATCCTGGATTTCATTATTGCTTACTTGTGCAAAATAATCTGCAGCATACAGTATGTAACACCATGGTTAATAAAACACAACACAATTCCTTAAGCACTTAAGCCTTATCAAAAGTAACTTTGCATGGACAACTTATCTGGGAAACCGGAATACTTGTCTCACTTTAATGTGACATGGTATATCTCCTCCCTTTCACACATGCAATTTATTCCCCTCAATCTAACAGCATCTGAATAAGTTCGCTTCATGTCTGAATGAGCACCATGGTCACTTTTTCCGTAAAATTTCAGAGGGCCTATTATTATTATTACTATTATTATTATTAGGTCAGACTGTATTGGGTATGTTCACCATGAAAGATAGCGGTATGTCTAAACGATACTATGAGGAACATGATTTACATCTGAATATCAGAAAGCATAACAACAGATTGATGAAGTCAGGGATGTTGCGTATTCCTTGTTTTTTTTTCTTGTTTATTTGGTTTTTAAGCCGATTGCATTATCCCCAGCTATAGGTCTTACTAAAGATATAACTTCTCCGTCTTCCCAGCCTCTTCCTGTCAATTGTCCAGTCCAGTCTTCCTTTAGAAAAAAAAACCATTAAATGCTTCCTTCTCTGATCAGTGACCCCCAACACCCCCAATTCTGTTGCCTATTTCTTCATTTATTTGTTCTTCTTTCTAAGGCGGTTGGCATCCAGTAAGTTGCATTACCGCCACCTTCTGATCTTGATCTCCCTCATATTTCTTTCATTTTAAATCCTCTTTTATCAAATATGTTCTTTCTTATCTCATAAAGTATACTCAAACTTTTCAAATTTCCATTGCTCCTTTCCTGAGGGAGAGAGATGTTATTTTATCCATACACATGGACAAGAGGCAGCCGTCACCCACTTTCAGAAGCCCCGCCCCTGCGTCCTAAGAATATGCAATCCATGTCCGAAAATGACTTTTACAGTCCACTTAAAAAAATAGGGTGCAGGGTTTTTAAAATTAGGTGGAGGACAGGGGTAGCTCAGTAGTTAAAGCTCTGGAGTACTCATCAGAAGGTCGTAGGTTCAAGCCCCAGCACTGCCAAATTACCACTGCTGGGCCCTTGAGCAAGGCCCTTAACTCTCAACTGCTCAAATGTATAACAAAGTAAAAAAAGTAAGTCGCTCTGGATAAGGGCATTTGCCAAATTATGTCAACTCTTTCATTTAAAGGTGCAAAAGGTTAGATATAGTTATTTGAATATGTTTTGATTTTCTTTTTTAAAACTTCTTTTTAAAACTATGATTAACTTTTATTAACTATTAAGACTATGATTAATAAGGACTATTGTGAGATCACATTTATATATACTCTGATCTTGAACCAGCTTGCAGCTCTGTAAACATGTAGCGTTTTCTTGTAATCGTTTATCAGGTTGTGAAGCAGCGTCGCGGTGGGCGTGTCTATAAAATGACTGTTAAGAAGTTGATCCAACAAACAAATTTTCAGTTCTGTTCTGCCACCATTAAACTTTTTTTCTGATGCTATGTATTGCGAACTGAAATATTACCAAGTCTATGTACTGGAACGTATGTGAGAGGAAACCTGGAAAGAACATGCCTAAAAATCTCCTCACAAGACTGTAACATGAGGTTATGATCAGAGTGAGGCGACAGTAACTGCTGTACCCACCAACACTGCACGCTGAGCATCAACAAAATATTATCATCAAGTAAGGCTCAATTTTGTGACTTTAAAAAATTTAAATCTAAATTGCTGCCATTTGTAGATTATTTTACTGCAAGTATCAAAAATTTTGGTAATGCACCCAGAAGCCCCCCGCCCCAACATTCATTTCTCTGTGTATTCACAGCGCCTTTGAAATGTCACCACATTCCTCCCTTCTCTTTGGCACCTTTTCCAATGAATCTCACATATTCCTGTTTTTACCACAGTACATGTTTCAAAGCTCTTGAATGTCAGTCATTATCCAAGATTAACACATTCTTAGTATCTGAGCCAGCACTCTGTCGGTGTCTTTTGCAAGGATGAAGTTTTATGTATTATTTAACATAATACCTATTATGGCATTCAAAATGTTGGTTATGATGCGATAACAATCTCGGGTTTTTTTGGTCAGCATCTGCCCTGATCCCTGGCTATTGCAGAATGCTTGGTTTTCTGAAGGATTAGTGAAATTTAACACCAACATCCCCTACTAGAGGTGGTGGGAAAAGCAACTGATGAAGGTACACATGATAATCCATCTCAAACCATCATCCGCTGCTTATTGTTAGACTGTAGTTTGGATTATTGGATTTGAGTAGTTTTTCCACACAGTACAAGATTGGTCTGTCCTTCAGGCAGCGCATTATGTGGAGTTCTTATTACATTGTGTGGTCAGAGCACTAAACTAGATCCATTTCTGAAACCTGAACAGTGTCTGTCTCACCTTTAGCCCTGAATACAGTTTGAGATTTGATTTCAGATCATCGCTTGTGGTAGGTGACATACCCTGAAAGTAGGACGATGATTTCCTGTTCTCTTCTTGGCATACAGTTGCTGTGGCCTGCATATTTTGTTTATCTGCCCTCTCTGACTAGCACTAATCTAACTCAGTGTGGGTGTGTTAGCTGGGAAAATCCAAAAATGTGAACCACAGAAATGAGGTAGTGCTTTTGTTTGTATTGTACCGGGCACAGACACCCCCACCTATTGGGAAAACTACACGATTAGTCAACTCCAGCAGATTTATTTAAATCAATGACATAATAAAATGTAGGCAACTTTGATTTTGTGGTTCTCTTCCAACACAATGTATGTATAAAACTATTTAAATAACGTCTATATCCTTAGGGCTTCATAGCCGAAGCGGTACATAGAAGTCACTATTGGGCTTCTTCCTCACTCTAACCCAGACTTCCTAATAGCAAAACATCAATTATTATTATTTTGTATGTGTGAGTGAACATTTACTCACTCACTCACTCATCGTTAATACTGCTTTATCCTGTAAAGATGGTCATGGGGGCGCCTAGAGCTGATCCCAGGAGACTTGGGGCACAAAGCAGGGTACACTCTAGACAGGGTGCCAATCCATTGCAGGGCAGACACACATACACACACTTATTCACACATTACGGGCAATTTAGAAATGCCAGTTAGGGTACTCTGCATGTCTTTGGATTATGGGAGGAAACCAGAGTACCCGAAGGAAACCCACCAAGCGCGTGGAGAACATGCAAACTCAATGCCCACAGCTGGTAATCCACCCCAGACTCAGGGGGTGTAAGGCGACAGTGCTAACCACTTAGCCAACCTTGCGGCCTGTGTGAACATTTAGTGCTTGGTAATTGCATAGTCATTGTCACTCCTGGTGCTAGATAAAGCTAAATAGCCACAATAGTGATAAGCCTATTTACTGAAAGTGATATGAGCATTAAATATAATATGAAACTGGCACTTGTTCTGGATGTAATAATCGATTTTACTTTTGAATAGTGTTGGGTGTAAACAATTGTAGACATCAAGATGTTGCAGAAAAGAATAACTTTCAGTTACTATACAATTTTCATTAGTTAAAGTTTCTTGAGGTCAGCAGTGTTTAAGCAAACACTAGTAAAGAGACTAAGCTAATTGCTAAAAACATACAGCTATCGAGTATGCACATCCCCTCAGGAGTTACCTCGCAATTTAGCTGAATAAAAAAAGAAACCTGATTTAATTTAAAAGAGACATGTCTGGCTAAAAGAAACACTTATTTAGTTTAAAGGCCAATATGAAACTGGAGAATTTTATGTTTGAGGCGAAGAAAGTTACAGTGTCTTTGCTAGGTAGCTAGCTGTGTGACTCTTAATTAGCATGCACATTAAAAAAATACTAGGAAACAGGGCTTTATAACAAATTACACCAGAAATAAAAGTGATTTATTAAAACCTTTATGACCAGACATTTTCAGAGATTTAGATGTGACAATTTTATGAGGAACAGAAGTGGGAGTTCGTTTCACTGGGGACCTGGTTTTAATAATAATGCTAATAACAAACATGTCAGTAGCAAGTATTTTTAGCTGCCTCAAGTTGTTTGTGTCCATTTTCACAGAAGTTGCTCCTTTAACAGGGAAAGCATTTGGAAATGATAATGTACATTAGTTTGGATGTTGTGTCTGGTTTGTAATTTGGAAAGTAACCACACTTATAAACACCACAGAAAAAGGAGGAAAGCGAGACGTTTCGGCACTGGAACCTATTAGCGCGTTTATGAGCCGTTTGTAAAGGGAGTACTGGAACATTAGGAAAAAAAAAACATTTGATGATGTACTGCTTGGGCATGTGTGGAAAAGTTTAGAGCTCATAGGATTATAGACAAATAACCACATTTATCCACCTTAAATGTAAATAGATTTCAATTGAAAAATTATTGGAAAAAAAAGATTTTGGGGTCAGTGTGGCTATACATGAATTACCTACACTAATAAATCATGATGGGCGTGATGTCATCAGTGCTGTCGGTCTCCTCCCAAATCTTCATGTGTGCATAGCGTTACGTCCGTTGACCTACATAGCCTTAAAAATAATAATAGCCAAAGAAACTTGCCAGCGGGATTTTGAATGGGGAGCAATTGCTCCTGGGCACGGTACAAATCAATTGTGCCTAATGTGAAAATGTCCTAAATGGACCATGTTAACTGATTAATAAAAGTTTTTGCTGCAATTGGGAAAGTCTTAAATCATTTCATTAGGAAAACTGTAAAAAAAAAAAAATAAAAATAAAAATATATATATATATTTCAATTTAATTTTATTTATATAGCGCCTTTAATAACGGTTATTATATATACACAGTGAGGTCAATAAGTATTTGATCACCCTGTGATTTTGCAAGTTCTCTTACTTAGAAATCATGGAGGGGTCTATAATTCTCAGCATAGGTGCATTTCCACTTAGACAGAATCTAAAACGAAAAATCCGGAAATCACATTGTATGATTTTTTTTTTAACAATTTATTTGTGAATTACTGTGTCAAATAAGTATTTGATAACTTGCTTATCAGCCAGATGTCTGACCCTCAAAGACCTGTTATTTTGCTTTTAAATAGTCCAGCTACACTCATGATTCTAACATAGTAGCACCTGTTTGAGGTCGTTAGCTGTCATAAAGATACCTGTGCACCCCACAAGTAGCCAAAGTCTAAGTAGATACATGGGGTATCAATGATGCTAAGAATGGTGAAGAATCAGCCCAGAACTACACGGGAGGAGCTGGTCAATGCCGTGAAGAGAGCTGGGACCATAGTTTCCAAGGCTACTATCAGTAATACACTAAGACGTCATGGTTTCTGTCTCTCACAGTGGAAATGCACCTATGCTGAAAATTGTAGACCCCTCCATGATTTCTACAGGGTGATCAAATACTTATTGACCTCACTGTATATATATATATAAAATACATTTAATCATTTTGACCAGAATTCTTATTTTATATATATATATATATATTTATTATATAAGAATCCTGGTCAAAATGTTTAAATTAGAACTTGCATAAAACTCAGAGCTGACATCCTGCAGAGCTCAGTAGCTAAGTGAGTTGATGCGTCACAGACAAGAATGTGACATGCTGTGAAATGTTCTGTGTCCTTGTGGCAGGTTAAGTTCGGTCAGCCAACACTCACACGGAGACAAAGTTTACAACTAAACCACTCCAGAGATTGTTTAAGTGAGAAAGTCTGTATTTTTTGTATTTTTGGGACGATTGGTCAAATCTGCTTGTTTATCAGCAGTAAAGTTCCTGGAAGTTTTGTTGTAACATGGCAAGCTGGATTCTAAAAAAAAAAAAAAAAAAAAAGGTTTTATAATGTTTTTAGTGGGGGATTGGGGAGAGGGGCTTTCTATATTTGTGTCATTTTAGTCGACTCAATAAGTTGAATCCATGCAGCATTTTTCAATTTAAATCGATTCATACTTTTTAATTAGTGTAAACTTTAATTTCAAATATGCCACGTCTTCTGCAGAAAACAGAAACCGTTGTGTGTTGCTTATTCTTAAGTAGAGTTTATATGCAGTTGGTGCAATTCCTAACCAATTGGATAGGAGTGTAGAGCAGAAGATTGGTAGGGAAAACCTACTTTTAGTAGTTTTTAATACTTTATAAACATGTGGGAAATTTAGCCACTTGAAACAAACCAGACTATAAACTTTCATGCTACTGAGTTGAATCGACAGTCTACCTACGATTCAGAACACAAGAGCTCTAGAGGGAATGATATTTTTTAAATACTCGACTTTTAGTGGCTAAAGTGTACATCAAAATTATTAGCAAATTGCTGTGGTAAGTGGAATAAAACATTATTTGCTATTATTTGGACAATAATCACCCTGTTTTTGTAATTAAAGAAATCATTAGGAACGTATGACAATATGAGTATTACATAATATATGAAGAAGCAAATTTTTTGCTTTTCTATACTGTATGTTCATAATGTTCTTATTTCTATTGTATATTATATTAAACATTTTGGCTGTCTAAAAAAAAAAAAAAACCCAAACATTTTTTCACCCAAGTATGACATAACATTTGGAGCTTGTTGTCTTTATGAAATTTAGTGTTTTTGCTTTTCCGAGGTTGCGCTGCGCTTATAAAGCCCTTTCCAAGGTCTGTTTTGTTCATTTGTTGAGATTTTGTTCTCAGATAATCTATGAAATGAGTCAGCAGGCCGTCACAGTTAGCTGGTTTTTAACCTGCTTCCCTTTTTTTCTTTCTGCTCTGTGTTTTAAAAAACATGAATGACTTCTTGTACTTGTAACCAAATTCCTTCGAACAGGTTAAAACACTTTTGTATTGGTTTAATAACATGGATTATTGCCAAAAAAAACCCAAAAAAACGCTGAAAGGTGCATTTGTGTACCTGACCGTATGAGCTGAGTGTCTACTAAGAGTCTGATGTCCTTCTTGTCATGTGGGTTAACCACAGATTGGACTTTACAAAGTGAAGTGCAAAGAATCTCATCTGCTGTGTGAGAGCATTGATTTTCTAGCATTAGCCACGGTGTTCAGTATTTGATGGACATCAGCGTATAACTCCAATCTCTTTATGTGAAATATCCGTTTGGTTGTGAGAAACGAAGCAGACAGCCAAGCTGCCAGACCGTATCGTGTTACTCAACATTAACATCCAACTCCCCCCTTTTTTTTTTGTTTTTTTTTGCTGTTGCTTTGTCAGTTTTGTTTAACAGGAATGTAGTCCGACCACTTGCATCACCCACAGTTGAATTCCCCACAGTGGGGAGTCTGGCTGTAGGATAAAAATTAACCTAGACTCTCGGTTTGTGCTTCTGAATAAACTTCTGTTTGACTGGTCAATGTTGATCTTGCAGTCCATCCTAATGAGTTATGCGTGTGCAGGCTTTTGACTTATGGGTTAACGGTAACCAGTATCACAGGAGGTGTGGGTGATAAAGCTAAAGATAGTGGATAGTGATGCTTATACCATAGTGCTGTGTATTCTGTAAGAGCAATGCTGTTTCTAATATGTGAACGTTTTCTTTTTAATAGTAAGAGCTATAACACAGGAACTTGTAGGTTGGATACTTAACATAAAGGTTGCAGAAAGAATAAAAACTGTTGATTTTAGTAAAGTTGTTGTATGCAGTACTGTGCCAAAGTTTTGAGTCACTCCACATTTCTGATTATTTGGCTACCAAAGAGCCAGACGTTCTTGTATTTTTATTGTAGCCTTGAGAAATAGTTCTCCAGGCTTTCTGAAAAACTTTTTTTTGGCTCTCATTTATGGCAAGTTTTTGACCTGACCAGTTTTAGATGAACATTTTCTGTTTGTGAAGTGACCTGTGAATCATTTTAAGCATAAGAAAAATCTAACTTCAGCCACGAACCAGTAAAAAACAGGTGCAGATGATGACAGGTGATCAGCCTGGTGATTAGTATACTGGTGATGCAGGGGAAGTTGCTGTCGGGGTTGTTGCAAAAACAACCAATCTTTAGGCACTTTGCAGCCTTTTGCAGGAAAAAAATGCTCCTGTTTCTTAATTTATTTAAATGAAATTTAATATAAAGAAATGAAAAGTGGCTCCATACTAGCACGGCACTGTATACATGTGTTTTATGGTATGGGTGAGTACAGCATTATTGGTGTGACATTTGGACTTGTGTGGGTGAGCAAAAAGCACAGGCAAGCTTAGTATAAGGGAGATAATTATAATGAGTTTTAATGCACTCTCTGCAGATGAAAACAAACAAAATCACATAATCATTTACATTTTAAATATTTATCAGTGTTATGAATGTGACCTTCAAACAGACTATTAAACTTTTTGAGAAAGAAAGAACAGGTTTTCTACAAAGACAGCCACAGAAATCATTACAGTTTTACGGCGTCAAAACAAGACGCGAATGCATGATACATGATAATTGGTACTCGTAAACCAAGACTTATTTTCTAAGACAAAATGTCTTAAAAATCTTTGCTCGTCCTGCGGAACACTCGCAAACCGCGTTACTCGCAATCCGAGGTTTCACTGTACACTATATGGATAAAAGTTACCGGTGTTTTCAATCAGGTCCTTTATCCCCTGTAAAGAACAATCTTAATGCTTTAGCATACCAAGACATCTTGAATGATGCTATGATGCTTCCAAGTTTGTGGTTACAGTTTGGGGAAGGCCCTTTTTTATTCCATCATGGCTGTGCCCAAGTGCACAAAGCAAGGACTATAAAGGCATGGTTTGATGAGTTCGGTGTGGCCCGAACACAGAGCCCTGACCTCAACCACATCGAGCAAATTTGGGATGAACTGGAATGGAGATTGCGAGCCAAACATCAGTGCCTGACCTTGTAAATGCTCTACAGAATGAATGGACACGAATCCCACAGAATCTTGTAGACGGCCTTCCAAGAAGAGTGGAAGCTGTTATAGCTACAAAAGGGGGACCAACTCCCTATTAATTTACTGTATATGTATTTGGATACAAGGTGATTGCAGGTTTGGCCAAAAACTTTTGTCCATATAGTGTACTATCAATTAAAACACCAAAGAAAGTTATTAAATGTGAAATATATTAAATAGTGGTGACAAAAAAAAATAGCTTTTAATTAGAAAGAAAGGTTTTAAAAGTGTATGAGTATATGTGATGTATTGAAATCGGTAAACAATCCAAGATCGAACACCTTATTTTTTTTTAATTCCGGTAGTGTCTTCAAGGTGTTGACTCAATCTTGGACTGATAAAATGATGTGACGTGCAACTCAAGCTCACAGCTGCAAATAATCATGTTAAACTGAGATGAGTTGCTTCCTGCTCAGCCGGTCCAGAAGCTGAGGAACAATAATAGTAACAGCATCAAGTCATGCACTGTTTAGTCACATCTGAAATGACATTTATTTGCCGTGTGTGTGTCAATTTCCATGTAGAAAGTATTAGGTGGGGTTTCCAACCAAATAAATCAGTGATGAAGTTGCTTAAGAATGACCGAAACCTGCACTTTCACCCCATCTTTAAACAACCTAGCTTTCCTTAAATAATACAGAGCACTGCTCGAGACTGACGTTTATGCTCTGTTATTAGAAAATGACTGTATCATGGAAAGATAAGGCCCTATACCCCGGATACTTTGTTTGATTTCTCAATCAATGCAGTTGCATCAGTGTGGTTTCTGTTATCTAAGAGGTCATGTACATGTCAATGACGTCCTACGGGGTGTGTAATATTGAGGAGTTTCTTTTAAATGCAACATAATCTAGAAATTCTTTGTTGGATTTTATTCAAAATCTTTGGTAGGAAGAATAGAGTCTAAAATTCCATGAATCATAAAATTTTTTTTTCAATAAATTCCTTATTTTTGAGGAAGTAGTTGCTAAGAGTACTTCTGGGTTTCACGACACACATTAAGTTTGTGTGCGATCACTCGTTTAAGCTCATACCATCAATAAACATATTAAACAAAGTAAATCCTCTATCCATACTGTATTTTAATGCCGCAGTACATTAGATACTCTGCAAATAAGACAATTTCTTTCAGAAAGAGACAAAAATCTTTTAGTCTATAGAATCTTGCATTGTCGTCCAGGTCTTGCACTTTGTATTTAGTTGTACTTGGTTGTTTGTAAGACAATGCACATTTTTTGTCCACATCTCTGCCGCACTTAAAAACAGCACATGCACTTCGGTATCCAAGCGCTCACTTTTTTCGCCCTCTATATAATGGAGATATCTCCATAGTTAACTTCGAGTCATCTCATTCGTCTCATTCAGACAATCTCTGAATAGAGCCAAAAAAGTGCGCTGTCTCTCCCGCTTTCCCTCTCTCGCTCCTCTCTCGCTCCCTCTCTCTCCCTCTCTCGCTCTCTTTCTCTCTCTCTGCTGTTGCTTATGATTTTTTTTATTCTTTCTGTGGCTTTTGATTGAGCAAAATAACAGAACACTTCCAACTTTGAGAGTAAAAATCTCCCTTTATTTCTCTATATAAACACATTTGTCTTCGTGTTCAAGTCAAACCGGGACATTTGATTGCCCAGAACACAGTTATGAGAGTAAAAACTGCCTTTATTTCTCTACATAATACCTACTACACCAGTGGATCTCAAACATTTTCTGTCAACTTGTCAACAAAATGATAACAAAATCGGCCAAGTGTACTATTTATTGAAATATCAATTTCTAAACCAATAAGATCAAATAAAACCAAATTCAAAACAGATAAAATACATGTGCAATTGTTATAACAGGCTTACTTAGTCACTTATCTAGAGTTACTTTCAAAGAAGTCGAGTGGCTTATTAACGTGACTGGGGTGTGTTGTCTCTAAGTGTCTTCCTACTTTGTTTGGTCTCGGTTTAAGACACAAAACACACACGGGTCTTTTCTCTGCCCCACAATCCCCACCATAAATCCAAGCGCAACATAGGCTTCATTATGTTTTCCTTTCGGCTGGCTTTTTGGTTGATTAGGCTGACGGTGCTGAATCACCTGCTTTTTGTGGTCCATGTAACTAATGTATCCATTGACATTATTATGCTCACTACATACAGTACTACTGACCCGGTTTGTGTCCGCGGTGAAGTTAGTTTGATATTCGCATCTACGAATTCAATAGCTGCGTAAATAAACCCGCAAATAAGATACCCACATATATTTCCTCTCAACATTATCTTTAAGTTTAAAAGCATAAACATCATTATTCTCTACGGCGCAACAAATGATTTAGAGATCATGGCAAAATGCCGCACACCAACAAAAAGCGTAGAACGATATTGATCTTCCCTTCTGTTCAGCGCCTGAAGGATCAAAAAGCAACTTTGTTGCCACACTGGAAACTAGAAATGCCAGACGAGTACTGCCTGATAAAATATAAATTTTTAACAAAAATACAGAAACATCAGCATACACATTTGAATAAATGAAATTACATATATAATAACGAAGGTTTCCTTATATATTGTTCCTCTGCAATTAACATGCCGACGTTAAACCGTTATTGTTGGACTATGGTTCCACTTTTTCTCTGATGTTATTTTAATTTACTTGTATTAATGATCCATTTCTTTGCGTGTGATTGTTTATTTTCGAGTGTCCGATCTTTATTGTCAATAAAGAAAAGCATGAATTAGAATAGGTACTTTCCTATTATTTTCCACTAATTTCCTCCCGTTCATTGCGCCCCACCTGTCATATCTTTATCTCCCCACTAGTGGGGCGCGCCCCACGGTACTACACTAACGCACTCATCCCAGTGTTTGACCAGTGCCGGAGTCATGGTTAGATTGCCTGGTTCTCGTCTGAAACGCTGGTGCAAACCAGCAAACATGTGGAAATGTCTTGGAGCGAGGCCAGGACTGTATAGTGGATGTGTTAATAACTCCCTCAACTCCCTGTATTGTACAAGTGGTGTTGATTGTGTGTACAGTTCCCGCAGCCAGGTGCGTCTCCTCCGCAAGTTAAATTATCCATTGATTCTTATGGATCAGGTGTACCACTCGCTGAATGTTCGCTCGAACGCTCCGAGCCACCTCGGCAGGGATCATTGTTCAGCAAATTTTTAAAACGTTTTCACCATTTAAATGTTTTATCGCGGTTAGGCATCTCAATGGTTTTACATCTTCATTCACGTGAAATTTCATTGCAAGTCCCTTGAACGCCCCTTTTACACAGTTTTTTCCTGCTACGTCACACACATCACTGCTGTCAGTGCTTTGCTCAAAGATATGGCTAACTCCTTGTCAGACCATATAGACATGCGCTTAGTGTGTATGTAGTATTTTGTCTTTTATCTATAAAGACTTCCCTATTAGAAAATGTTTATGTATCTTATTATTATAATTTTTAGTGAAAATGCTTTGAAGTGAGACACTCACAGGCCAGGTCGCCACCTCATGCACAATGTTTCTATGAACCATATACTGTACACCGCTATAAGTGCTGGTGACCCAGATCTTTCCTGTTGTTAAACATATTTGCTAATACAGAACATTTGTGTGTTTACTGGTGTTAGACTTTGAAACCACAGTGAAAACACACATCGTGTAGCCGCCCTAATAGACGTGGACTCTGATCTATTCTCGTATATGTCAGGGTTACTTGCAGGTGAGAGTTTATTTTCACACTCGGTCTGCGTGTGTCGAAACACGGAGTTAAGCTTTTACCATAACAACAAGCAGACAAACTTGTTGACAATCTTATTTTATCGTATACAATCAAATGCATAATATTTGGATACTGGCAAAGTTATAGTGTTTTTTTTCTTTTTTTTAGCAGTCAACTTTAATTATGAGAGTAAAAACTGCCTTTATTTCTCTATAGAATCCCCTAATGCTACACTAATGCACTCATTCCAGCGTTTCACTAGTGCTTGGATACCGTCAAGGTGGAAAGGTTTCTCAGTACGCCAGAGCCATGCTTGAACTGCCTGCTTCACATCTTAAACGCCGGCCTCCCAGGAACTCCTTAAACAGCCCAAATGTGTGGAAATGGCTTGGGTCGAGGTCCATACGGTGGATGTGGCAGTAATTTGTCTTGTCTCAGCCAAGTTCCTGTAAAGTGCAAGTGTTGTTCGTAAACCATTGTGTGTACAGTTCCACCGTTCAGATGTTTGACTTGACTTAAGAGACTCATCACAATACTGCGCTTGAAGTCTCCTCAAAATATCAATGTTTTACACTTTTATTCCTAAGAAATTTCATCATGGGTCCCGGTTTGACTTGAATGCTTCTTGTTCCATTGGCAGGTTTGACTGGGATTCTTCCCGTCATCATAATTTTCTCTTTTAATCATTTTAGTAAAAGTTGATCTTAGCCCACCCTACCTCCAGAATTGTAAACGTTTTTATTATTTTTTTTCTTTCTCAAACCTCTTTCTGTTTGGGCCTCCGAGTGGCGCAGTGGTAAAGCGCTCGCCCTATCATCGCGAGATCGCTGGTTTGATTCGCGGGTGATGCTGTAACCTCTCGCAGCCAGAGGTCTAGAGAGAGCTGATTGGCCGAGCTCTCTCAGAGGGGAGGGATGAGAGGTACTTAGTGCTTCCACATTAATCACGGCTCTACAGCCAATCAGGGGCGTCTGTGAGCTCACGCGGCGGAGGAGCGGATAGCGCTGTCCTCCCAATGTGTTATGCCGCCCCCAACGGTGCGTGTGTGAGCAGTTTGAAAAGATGCAGTCGGCTGGTGTCACGTGGTTGGAGGAAACGCGTCATAGTCTTCGACCCCTTCCGACTATGTGGTAGCTTAATGTGGGAGCCCCCTAGTGACTGGGAGGAACTGAACACGACTAAATAATAATAAACAAATAAAACTCTTCCTGTTTTAAGAGACCATTAAATTTTCTTTTTAGACCAGGGAATACATTCTTCTGTCATTCACCACAGTTGCAGCTTTTTTTTGTATATAGATATATATATATAAATATAATATACGTATATGTGTGTGTGTGTGTGTGTGTGTGTGTGTTTCTAAGCTCACCAATATGTGGTAATGTACCAAGTACTCCCCCCACCCCTCCATCCGGATTATGACTTGCTTCAGTCTCTTACACCTGTTTGGACTTCACTTGAAATCGGTGTCTGAATATTTCCTGGATTTGACTATGTATCGTTACTACTGTACCATTACTCATCGGAAAACAAAACACAACACTGGACTTATGCGGTCTTTCCATACCCACAAGTGACATCAGCAACGTGTCACATGCAAGTGTGACCTGAAGGTTATTTTAAAGGTCAAATGAATACAAAGCTGACGCTGTGAGCGAAGACGTTGGTCCTCGGCAGTTACATCTCAAGTGCTTGTGACTAGAATGTTTTTGAGTCAAATCCCATGATTCTCTGCTAAGCAAGACCCTTAGCATGGCACTTAACATGGTGCTCATCTGCATGTGTATACAGTTGTCTATGTCGCCAAGTGCGCTTAAGAATATAGCGGATTTTACATCAGTGATGCTCTGGACTGGTACAGTACATGCTGAGTTTTAACTCTTTGGTTTTAGACTTCCTCTGTACATGGCAAAGTATCACAGTAACCACAACAAAGCGTCTTACAGCTGGTTAGCAGTGGTAAGCCTGCAGATGTAAAAAAGCAGAAGAGGATGCACTGCACTGCTTGCTAGTTTAAATTAGCGTGTTGTAATCCTGCTTTGAAAAGTCCTGTATTTGGTGCACGGTTAATGCTGCATTTGGTGCACGTGTAATCATGCTAATCGGGGCTGAAGAAGGACTTTTGGAGTATTGTATCCAACACACACAAACATGCCTTTCATGCTTTTTTTTTTTTTTTTTTCTTTTGCTTCTTCTTTTTAGAAAAAATAAATAAATAGTGGGCTTGCCCAGGCCCGTTCCTGCAGTTCAGGTCTGAGATCTGAGAACCCTTTTTGTCGCTGTGTATACAGTACGTGGGTGTGGTCATTTGGACATGACACTGTATAGGGTATTTACCCAACCCTTATTTTTTTAGTCGGGTTTGTAAAGAAATGATGTGGACAGATGGAAACCACCAACGTTATCCCCCATTTCCAAGCATAATTGAGGAATGCTGTGATTGTATAGAAGTGTAAATGCTGTACTTCTAAGCGGTACTCTTAACTTTTAAATTCTTGAATCTGGATTGGATGGGTTCCGTATGAGTTCTTTATTTGGCGTATGGTTGCAGATTTTTTTCCCCACTTGGTTCTGTCTGGTCTGTTTTCTAAAAGAGAGGGTTTCTAAAGATTTTGAATAAAACCTAAAAAAAATCTATAACATCCTGTACAGTATTTTAAAAGTGAATAAATGAATCTTCTGTTGAATCGATCCTTTTAAAGGGATCTGAAATTATCAGCCTAAAGCATTCACATTTTTTTTTTTTACTTCATTAAAGTTTTTAAATTGTCTAGAACGTTTCTAAACATATAGCCACTGACTAAAAATTTTTTTTTTTTTTTACATTTTTAAAACTTTGTGCAAGCCAGTGATTGATTAAATGACCCCCAGTGAATAGAACATTGCAGCTGAGTTTATAAAAATATATATATATTTAGTCATTGCTGATTCGGTCTGATTTAAGGCTCTCCTGTGTCAAATGTCATGAACTTCCTCAGAGGCATGAAGCCAACTGACCTCATTTATGCTACACACGCATCGTCAGGTGGTGGCGGCCTATAATATTTAGACGAAAAGTACTTTTCACCCACTTCTGCTTGTGTGGACATGTAGGTGCCAGTGCTTGTCTAGTTGTGAAAGTAAAAGAGCAAGTTTTATAACTTTTATTTAAACAGTTCTAGCACAGTCCATTGTGGCGGTGTAGTGGTTGGCACTGTGGCCTCACACCTCCGGGGTCGAGGGTTCGATTCCCGCCTCGGATCTGTGTGCGTGTACTTGACTTTCCTCCCATAGTGCAAAGCAATATAGATTTGTTAATTTAACGTTCCTGAAATGCCCTTGGAATGTGTGTGTGCGCCCTGCGATGGCTTGTCACCCTGTCCAAGGTGTACCCCTCCCAAACTCTCCCGACTCCCCTCGTCTTTGTACACAGAATAAGTGGTATAAACGATGAATTAATGATTATGCAAATAGCTATACAAAGACAAATGAATGAAGCAAAAATGTATACATAAAAAAAGGACGTCGAAAATACTTCTAATCATGGGAGTTTGATTCCCGGGTGATGCTGTAACCTCCCGCAGCCAGAGGTCTAGAGAGAGCTGATTGGCCGAGCTCTCTCAGAGGGGAGGTATTTAGTGCTCTCATCGAAAATTGGGGGGAAAATCAAAAAAAAGAAAATACTTTTAGTCTCTGTCATCATTTAGAAATGATGCGGCTAATAAAAAAATACATATTGAATGTTGAGCGCCCTCTTGTGGTGTAGACATTAAAATATAAAAACTACAGAGAAATAGACGCAAAACAAACATTATCGGTTAATACATTTTTACCTTTTCTATAAACGTTGGAACGTTAAATTAATTTATTACTGTTAACGTTCCTAGTCAAACAAAACATCTCGTCAATTTTTATTATTTAGCTACGGCTAGCTTATTAAACCAGGGATTAAGTTAAAGGACTAGTGATAACAGCATTTTTTGTGCAATATTACAGGTATCACAATTTTATAAATTATTACCAGACCAAAAAGGTAATGTTAAAGGTTTTCATCAGTTTAAAAATAGTAAAAAAAAAGAGAGTTTTACATTGTAAAATTTTGATTTGCTAAGTAATATTGTAATTTAAAAGCTCAGACTTGTGTTAAGATTTTAAATTTCCCATCTATTCCCTGCACTTCGAATCCAAAACACGTCGTTAGTCAGAAGCGGCAACCTGAAACGCCATTTCCAGACGATACTTAATAACTTCAAGCTGACGTGTTGTCTGTATAGCCGTAAAAACAAATCATGGACGCTTAAAACGTTAAAAAGCTATCTGTTGTTTCCTTTCGATCGTGTTGTTAGTTCTCATCTGTCTCCTGACACTTAGTTGGGGATGGGTTTAAAGCTGTGAGCGAGTAGGTGTAGTGTGGGTGGTTCTACTCGTATTTCTGCAGAGTTTCACATTTTACATAACGGTTATGAGTTGCTGCTGCCAAGCAATCGGGTTCAGTGCGAGTGTGAGAGACGACGTGTTAGATCATGCTGAGGTGATGGTTGATCTGTGTTCAGCGTTCAGCATGACCGTCCCTTTTTCCCAACGTTAAAACTCGCTTTTTTTTTATGCCACATTCTCGATTCGGATCGGATCGTTTTCTACCTGAGCAGCTCTTATATTCCAAATATGTAATATGAGTTTAACCGGGAGATTATATGTGCAAGCAGAATATTCCGAGTTCGAATCCCAGGCCTGCTGCTGAGCGAGTGAGCGAGCGCCTTTTGCATTCTTGAGCGATGCTTCCTTCTCAGTTTTCTGCCTGGGCTGTGTTTGGACTCGCATAAAATCATCCGTCAGATGAATAATATAAAAGTAATCACGTCATGTTAGCATTACACGTTCTATGACGGCTGCTTCCTGCAGGCATGAACGGCTTCGCTATTCTTAAAGCGGAGATGAAAAATCTGCAGAATCCGCAATGAATCGAGTTAATCACATGTGATCAAACTTTCTCACACGTAGAGAAATTTGACTTGCACAAGCTACTGCACAGATCTGTAGTGCATGGAGGCGCTCCTTTCCTCATCTTCTACCTTTTGGTTCTGACACTTACTGGCCTCCAGCTGGTGGCGAAATACGCAGTTTAGCACGTCGCCATGGCGATTGGGTTGTGATAAGCGAGTTGGCATGGTGATTCGAACGTCGAAAACCGTAGTCAAGGGAGGCGTGTACACTGATTGATGAGTGTGAACAGCATGCGCTAGGGAACACGCAGACCACAGCATACATGAGTGTCCGTGGGAATGTGTGTGTGTGTATGTGTGGTTAGGTAGAAGTGAGCGCCGGTGCGTTTCAGGAAGACCCCTTCAACGGTTATGTTTATGCATCAGGGTTGTGCACTTGCAGGAGTGGTCTGCAGCGCGCATACTAGAATCGACTGAGTAAGAGTGAGTGTTTCCTGTCTGCTTACTGTGCGCCGTGTCTCGCTGCTTCAAGTGGCGCTTACCCTGATGTAGACATCCCAATGCATCATAATTAAACATGCACAATGTTTGAAATCTCGCACAATTAAACAATATGTATGGAATACATGCAATAGGGCAGTGGCGTGCTGCTCTGGTAAAATTATCACCCACAGACTAGTGTGATGCAACCTGATACGAAGCAAAGATGCTGTAATTACCGCAATTTTTTTTAATTATTACTATTTTGCACTAACTGCATATGTTAATAACGTAATTAAATGTTATTTGATGTTAATAACGTAATTAAAAGTAACCTAGCTTATTAGGAATTCTTTGTTCAGCCTTTGATGACCGATTCACATAATCAGATCAGTTGAGTCCATTTTCGATTTAGAACCGACTCATAGTTCAATAGACTAAGCTAGTTTATAGCTAGAAAAGCTATCCATCGTTTGTAGCTACTCGCGGTTTGGGAGAGTATTTGCGCCTTCTTCTTTTCAGTTTACAGTGACTTGGTGCAATACCACCACCTGCTGGACTGGAGACTTTATAAAGGAATAAAAAGAAATCAATGCTAATTAGATACTTATTAGTATTAGTAGTATGGCTGCCAATATCAACAGCTTAATGCATGTGATTAATCCAGACATTTCAACACTTAAAAAAAAAGAAAAAAAAGAAAAGAAAATTCATAATATGACAAATTTTTACCCTAATGGCTTTCCATAAAAGCAGCATGTTTATGGCACGTTTAGTTCGAATAATATATATATATATATATATATATATATATATATATATATATATTTATAAGCTTTTGGATGGACAGTTGGATAAGACCAAAGTTGTTCTCGAGCTACCTTCAAAGGGAACTAATTTTTACAAGAATACTTGTATTTTTTATTTAGATCTTTCACAGATTTTTTTCCTAATTTTAGTCTTATCCACTAATTAACTAGTTTCTCACATTAAGGTTACTACTACCGACCAGGGAGGGCCGAAAACCATCCTGTTTCCTCTGAACAATGTAACGCCATTAAGGGCGGCTTAACGCATTCCTGCCGCTATCTGTTCCGTCCGTTTGCGTGATCTTGCAGACACCCATGACTGGCTGTAGAGCCGCGATTGATGTGAGAGCGCTAAGTGCCTCCCATCCCATTCGACCAATCAGCTCCCTCTAGGCCATCTAGGAATCGAACTCGCCATCTCTAGATGATATTGTATATAATCATCTCAAACTTTAACCATGGTATACAATAAGTTTATTCACTAACCATATAATCATTGCACTCTTTGAACATAACTCCTTCTCAGTGTATTGTTTACATATGCAAATTTTTCGGTATGTTATACAATACCTTCCTTCAATGCATTCACCTACAGTATAATAATTTGCACATATTGTATATACACTGTGTATTATTTAGATATACAAATATATTTTGCGCAGTGACAAATACTGTACACTTGTGGTTAGAAGGTAACTGAACTTCGTTGCCATGCATGTGCAGTGACAATAGAGTTCATCTGTTCTAATATAATTAGTAGCTTTTTTTTGCTTGCGAAATATCCGACCGTTAACATTAGTTCTGTTGAATCAAATTGAATCAGTAAAATCATGATGTCTGTGAATTAAATGGAATCGACAGTCTACCAAATTTGTCCTGAAACTGAAAATGTATCACTGCTGGTTTAACTTTTTATTTATTATTATTATTATTATTATTTTATTTTTTTTGTTGAACATGCAATTTAATTATTTTTGTGGACGTTTTAAAATGTGTGTCTGTAGGCTAAAGGCACAGTTTGACATTGACGTGCCTTGGTCTTGGTAATCTGCACCCTTTATGCTTTTAAAAACTTCGCTAACGACCTAGTGTGGTCAAGCTGAGCGGAAAAATGCACCACTACACAATGCTTTATTTATTTATTTATTTATTTTTTTTAATAATTTTTTTATGTAACCGGACAGAAACTCAGGGCTCAGGCTGCCCCAAACCCTGTGCTACGGGGGTCTTTTAGCAGTCGAGTTGCTGATGCTACTGTATGTATGTTTCTCGTTAATACTTTCACGCTGATCATCATTAAACGTGCCTCGCATGCATGTGGTTATCTGACAAATGCACTTTGCTAACATGACATCCTGTTCTTCCTTACCTGCTCTTTTTAGGTAAGCGCAGCATCTGTTGGTTTCGGTACTATTTCTGAAAGGCAGCGGTCAGGAACCATGTGGGAATAAAAATAAAACGAGTGACTGCACACCTGCAGCATCGGCAGGCTTAGATAGAACCTTCTCAAGAGAAATTTAGGTTGAGATTTTTAGGTGACAGTTTAACAGCAAGGACATGTAAGTGTGTTTTGGCACAGTAATCTTCTGAGCTGCACGTATTTACGGGGGCTGGTCCTTGAGGTACAAGGTTTAATTTTTTCTGTGCATGACCGGACAAAAAAGGGACTTGTTGGTATTTGTAGGTGATGAATTCTCAACCCATTTTTTTTTTCCTTTCGATTCATAGCCTCTGATCTTTCACTTACTAATTTCTATTCTTTTAATGGTGATTACTTAATTGCTCGACCTATTTTACATCATACAGTATTTGGTAACACTTTTAATTATTAGCGTTAAAGCCCTATAAAAATATTCGTCTCATCTTAAAATGTCCGTCTCAAAAGAATTCTTTAGGAATTGTACGCATTATTATCAATATTTGCATTATCATGTACTGATATAACGATATGTTATAATATGTTTTATCAGATAACGTACCAAATAAATGACCACAGTAGATTAAAATACGTCTCTCAATACAACAAGCACAGTGTGTCTATTTAGTACTAGTGGCATAATACACTACATTTTTTTTTTTCATCACAAATAGTTCAGTGTTTTCAACAATAATTCTAACAACGTGTAAATTGCCTTATGGTTTCATCTCAACAACGACTAAAATCGTTCCAAAAGCTAACCATGAAATAATATAATTGGAAATTCAAGCGCTTGTATTGCTAAGAATAATAAGAAGAAATCCAGTTGTAGCTGTGATGATATTCAGGCTAGCCATCATGTGGCAGGTGTAAATTCATTTTGATTTAAATAATAGGACAAATTATTCATCTTTATTTGAACTAATAGTAGTATTTTATTCGTAGTAGTAATGGTGGTGTTGTAACCCCACGCTTTTTTTCAAAGCTTGTTTCCTTTAGCTCGGTCCTGTTTGCTTAAGGTATTAATACTGTATACAGGGTTACATGAAGGTAAAGATGTCTATCATTACAGCTGTGAATCATGGGTAAGCTGTCATTTGGATAAAATGTAAAGATGTTGCGTTTTGATTAGATTTGACCTTTTAGACACTAAAGTTTACTGTCTGATTTGTCCCAAGCAGTTGTATTCCTTTTTTTGTATTTTGAAGTAGTAAAACTACTAAAAGGGACTAGTAAATCTTTAAAATGCCCTGTAACTTTTATTAGTATATATATTTTATATATTTTTGTAAATGTCATATATTGTACAATGCAATTAATAGCCATTTACTGCCAATCTTCTGCTCTCATTAAGTGGTATTGCAATACCTGCACCATAAAGTCAAAAGAAAAAGAAGTAGCAATAGTGTTCCAAAATACGAGTATTTGCTGAAGATGAAAGTGATTTTTATTTCCTGCTCCAATTTTGGTATAGTGTAAAGAAATTTGTCAATTTAAGACAAATTTAGCTTAGTAATTTAAAAAGTGTGAATCGATCCTTAACCATCAATTCAATAAGTTGCCTCAACCAATAAAGAATCAAATAAACGCCATAATCTAATATAACTGCACAGCTCTATTTATCATTGCCACGAACAAAAAAATTTACTTTCAACATACAACTTTTTAAATTAACTTTCAACAAACTTTTAATATAAAACAGGCCAATGGTGGTTCAAGTCAAAGCATTGATATAAAATGCAGTTAAATACTGCTTAACTGTTAATTACTGCTAAACATTACTTTTATAACAACAAGCTGTTTGGAGCCGCTGCCCTTCCTGAACGGGCTGCATGAGATATGGTTGTTGGATGGAACCAAATGTATTGTTCTGAAGGAGATGAAGCATTGAGATTTTAGGTCTCTAGTCGACTGGAGTCAATTAATTCAATCTGGCAACCTGGGTAGATATAAATATCAGCCTCACTGGAGTGTAAAGCAGAGTAATTGCTTTTTGTTCCACTTGTTTGGTTTGTGTATGCTATTTGCAACAGATTTATTTATGCATTTGTGGTTTAAAAGTGCACACCATTTTATTGATGCAAAGCAGCACACATGGTACTGTGGTGGAAATTTTAAATGTATTTTCTTTACCTAACCCGGGGCTGGAGTTCTGAAGATCTAAGTTGAATATTTGACTTGAATATTTTTAGTCTTGTTCAGATGTGAAAGTTGTTCTGCTTGGTTAACAGCTATGCTTCAGTAAACGGGAAACGATCCAAATAAAGGAAGTGTTTATCAATGATTGATTGAGAGCGCTGTGGCTAAAATGTGAGAAATGTTTCTGGCCCCATGATACAAATGTACATTTTATTTTTGTAATTTTGTCCAAAATGGATGTCGTTTACTATTGTATAGTGTATTTTTTTTATTTATTTATTTTTTAAGTGGAAAGATGTCTAATTTGGTTTTATATATTTGGTAACTAGCTTGAGTGGATATCACAGTTGCTCGGTTTTAGCATTGTGAAAGTTAATTGAAACGATCTCTTCACTGGAGTAAAAAATTTGGTGATTTATATAAAAGTTTTAAGAGTGTAAATTGTGTAAAAACTTGTTTTAGAGTAATAAAAGTCTATTCTTTTCTGACTGGGACGTAATAGGTTAGTTTAGCTAGCAGTGGCGAAGCAAGGTTACATTTATTTATTTTTTATTTTTTTAGCATTTACTGCAAGATTTAGTGGAGACATAGCATCATGGGTCTCAAAAACGTTAGCAAGACCAGGAGCAAGAAGAAAAGGGGCCTGCTTTTAGTTTCATTTTTAAAGCAGCCGATTGTTTTCTATGCAAAATATATAATTATTATAAAAAATATAGATTTTTTTTAATAATAAATATTATAATGCGGATTATCTGCATTTACATGATTTCCTTTGGGAAAATGTGTTTCATAATTTCGCCTTAAGAACTCGCCTCCAGATTCAATTCCTACGCCGACATTTGAATGCGCAAATGTTTTTTTTTAAAAATCGTTCCTGTGAACATTAAGTAAGTGGAAATCCTGATCCCTGAAACCAGACAATTACCTGGTCGACACCGTGGCGAAGAGACGCTCCTGTCTGTTGGAAGTGTAAACATAATCATTCACAAACACCACTTGCATGTTACATTCCTGACCTCGCTCCAAGCCATTTCTGCATGTTTGGGCCATTAAAGGAGTTCCTGGGAGGCCAGCATGTCGGAGGTGAGGCAGGCAGTCTGATCATGGCTCGGGTGTACTGGGAGAACTTTCTACGTTTATGATATCCAAGCACTAGTGAAACAAGTGATAAGTGCGTTAGTGTAACTGAGGTTTTACTGTATAGCAGGGGATTACTCTCATAATTGTGTTCTGTTATTCTGCACAATCAAAAGTCCCAGTTTGACTTGAACGCTCTGTGTATAAAACAGGCCCTTTTTAGAAAGAAGTTACCTCAGTTTTCCGATTGTCGGTTAAGTTGTACTTGGGCTGGGAGGATATGAAATGTACTAGCTCCGGGAGGAAATTCCTTGTTCAAGGACCTGATAATGTTTAAGACAATGAGATTTTAACCGCATGAAACGTGACTCAGGCTTTATTCTGTATTAACGCACACGACTTGCCTAAATAACTCGCTGTCCAGCCTGGTCAGTTTCCGCGCTACCGAAAAAATACTAGCGCTTTGACTTGTGGTGTAAGTAAGTCTTCGTGATTTCTCTGTTTGTTACTTCCAAGACTTATCCGAAATGATCAAATCATAAGTAATTATCTAAAAGCAGTCTCGTCCCAGTAACACTGAGATTGTATTTTTTTTGTGTGTGTGTGTGTGTGTGTTAGCTTCCCTGCCGCTAGCTTTCAGTTCCTCACTAACCCACAGCACAGGCTCATAATTCCTATCTCATATGACAGACGGCGACTTTGACTTTTCTTACCGTTGGCTCACCGTCAAAGCTTTTACACCGGGGCAGAAATGTTTACTTTCATTCATAAGTGCAAATTTCCTGTTCATGAGTCACAAAGTTGTGAAGAAGTACAAACAAGTTTCTGGGAACAATAAAGTTGTGTTTGTTTAGCAGGAACAGTGGCCTCTCCTTTTTTTCTTTCTCTGTCTTTTTTTTTTCTTTCTTTTTTTTTTTTAACCTTTCTGTAAATTACCATTAGACAAGACGCACTGACGAAATGATCACATCTGAAGTCCAGACTGCAATCCTGTCATTTCTATTGAGGAGAAAAAGCTAATCAGGTCGGTCCACATTCATACCAGAGAAATATTGAATTCACTCTGGATTTATTCATCTGTATATCAAAGTCTTAAAGAAAGGTGGCAAAAAAAAAGGTTTACAGTGCACTTACCAACACACACACACACACACACACACACCCTTCCATACGCACACATCACTAAGAAACACCCCACACCTACAGGAAACTCAGAAATAGAGGTTTGCTTCAGTGGTTTGTGGGTTAAAGGTGCGTTTTTCTTTCTGTTTCTTCCTCCTTTTCTCTCTCTCTCTCTCTCTCTCCTTCTCACTCACACAAACACACACACACACACACATGTACACATTAACAGGAAGAGGGACTCAGATGAAAAAAATCACTTACAGACTATTTTAGGCTGCACAAAGACACACTTTGTATAAAATTGTGTAGCTAAGCAGAAATTTCACTGTTTAAGCTTGCACATGTTTTTGCTGTGTGTGTATGTGTGTGTATGTGTGTGTATGTGTGTGTATGTGTGTATGTGTGTGTGTGTGTGTGTGTATATGCTTGTGTATGGGTTTCTTGCCCTGTTGCATCCGAGTGAGGCGTGAGGTGCCACTTTGTTTTTACCATAACACCTTGTTTGCTTGTGTGTGTTTGTGTGTGTGTGTGTGTGTGTGTGTGCAGGGACAGGTTGTGCATGACTTGCAGCAGCCTCCGCTCATGCTATTGTGCATCCTGATAGCGTGGTGTCAGTGCTATAATTGATGATATCTGTTTAAAATGTCTCTGCTGCTAATACCTTGCTGTGCGCAATGTTTTTTTGTTGTTGTTGTTGTTGTTCTTTTTTCTCTCTAGTTATTCTGCTGAGATCCAGCACTGCATTTTAGTATACGTAAGATAATTATACTGTAGATCTATTAGATTTCCTGTCGGTCATTGTATTTGTGCGGTAGGGTATACTGAAAAGATGATATATTTCAGCTTTACATGACCATTTCAATCTTTTCAATGTTTATCTGTTTTAAAAAAAAAGGTTACTGTTCCTTTAAGACTGGTGTATTGAAGTGAGCTTTGTTCTATAATTCGATTCTATTCATTGAAGCGACGGGTCAGTTTGGGATTCACAGTATTATAATTATTTAAGTAAAGGCCTAACTTTGTAGATTCCCGTGTTTCACAAGTGCTTCGATACCATCAAGGTAGAAAGTTTTCTTAGTACACGGGAGTCTGCTTCACATCTGACATGCTGGCCTCCCAGAAACGCTCCAAAGATGTGCAAATGGCTTGGACTGATATTAGGGCCTGTATTCACAAAACTTTAAGTCTAAAAGTTGGTCCTAGTGACGACATTCTACGAGAATTCTTAGAATTATGACATTTTCTCAGAATTTCCCCTCTAAATTTAAGACCTAATTTTAGTAAAGATGAAAATCATTTCCTAGCCCTGAAAACAGCTTGTAAGGTAAAAATTGTTAAGAGTAGAGAGGAGGATTTTTAAGAGGCTTAAGAGTTTCTATAGCAGAAGACAAAATGGTGGAAAGAAGGAATAGTCTCCAAACACTGAACGTTAAGCTAAGAGTAACCCTGCTCTTCTGTCCAGTTTTGGATTTCCTATTCTTTTCCTAAATCACTTTTAGTCTAAGACTCCCAGCTAGGAGTTTTTAGGCTAAGATAGGAGCTCTCTGAGAAAATTCTAAGAAGCTTTGTGAATACGGGCCCAGGAGCGTACAGAGACGTGGCAATGTTTGAATGACTGAATGTTGGTGACGAGTTATCTTTTGATTTTGGAAGGATCAGGCGTTCTGAATCACTGAATCTTGACTGGGACGACTGAGGTGTGCTCCTAGCCACCTCAGCCAGGATCATCATCCTTGAGATAGGGGTTCTTTAGGACGTTTGCACCATTCAAATGGTTTACCGCGGCTAAGAGTCTCATCATCGTGCTATACCTCTAGAATTCTGTAAATGTCAATCAGTTTGTTTATGAGAAATTTGATCACATGTTCCGGTTTGGCTTGAACACACCTCATACTTAAAAATACTCTTGTTTTGTGAGATTATCACTTCTTCTTTAAATTTTTTTCTTTCTTCCTGTTTTCGTCAGCGTATACACTTGAACTCGACGGCTTCTTAATGTCTGGGGTGTTTGAAGGGTTATCAGATCACAAATGAATGTGCTTACCATTCTTGCGATGTTTAGAAACCTCATCTTATAATAGGTCCTGAAACACTTGCACATGCCTAGGCGGGGCTAAGCGATAACCAGAGGATAGTTGATGTTGCATCATTTGTATAACGAACAAAAAATGCAGGGTACTAGTGGTACTCATGATTGAGCAAATCAAAGTTTAAGAGGATCTAGGTCGGATATTATGGATCGATCACGGGCTCTAACTAGACAGCCTTTTTTTTTTTTTGCTCAAGGCTTTTCTTAGTGATTTGCCCTACATTATTTTCTCCTGTCTCGCTCATTCATGTCCCATTTCCATGTGTCAGCACATGCTGATTAAAATTTCAGATAGTTCCAGCTGATTTGTATATTGCTATTGCAATATAACCATTTTAGGAAATCACCACAGTTAAATACTATGCAATAATACCAGATTAAAGCTGAGTGATTTCATACAGAGTAGTGTCTTATTAGCGGGTTTTTACGTCTCATGGCAATTATTCTAGCAAGTACAGGAGGGGAAAAAGTTGATGAAGGTGACTAAGAGGATCAGTAATCGCAGGAGAGTCCAGGCTTACCTCAGAGCTCCCGATGCAGGATGTGGGTGTGTGACAGGTGTGTCCTTTCACTGATGTCATTACATACACTTCACATAGTTGTTATTTGCTGTATACTTCCTTCAGACACTATGCAGGAAACGCGTACTATAAATAATGTACCATATTAAAAACCATCCAGTTTTCATATTTGTACCTGATATACAGTAGTTACCATTTTGTAACTACACAAAACGTCTTAAAAAATCTGCAATATCGTGCATGTCGCTGATGCCAAGGGACGGTGCCAACGTTCTTTTGACAGGAGAGATCAAAATAGAATCGGCAGACTTGTTAAAACTGATACAAAAGCTACGGGACCTCAAATAAACAGGTTTTGTGTCTGTGGTGAGCAGAAAAACATCTTACAATATCCAGAATGTTTGAGGTGGTTGACCTACAGCAGAATAAAACCAAAGCGGGTTTCAATTTCG